>NW_027526214.1:99897031-100497031 GCF_048455015.1 Haemaphysalis longicornis
TTCTTAATTCTTGCAGTTTTAGGCTAACGGAACAAATGAAGTAAATATTTTAGATGCGGAGCGCCTTACGCTCGGGGGTTTGTTCCGCTGCCTCGGCGGTGGTCCGGTGTCCGCACACCACTTGCGCATACACTCCTCCTTCTGATGATGATTTCCGCAGGATGCCCCTAGGGATTGGCCTAGGGATTGGCTGCATGGTTCGCTTGACTCCGGTTGTGCTTGCGCTAGACTCCGTCATTCTCCAGATGAAGTAGGAAGGAAGCAACAGCCCCGTCAATGAGTGTGCTGACGCAATTAGGTGAGAGCATCAGCGCAAACACTAACAGACCTTTAGATACCACAGGCGAACCGCTGATGACGGAGAAGACAAAGCTGCAAAGAGGAGGGTGCGTACCTTGCTGTCGCCCCTCCCGCAGCGCTTCTGATGATGGTTATGGCAGAATGCCCCTAGGGATTGGCCTAGGGATTGGCCGCATGCTTCGCTTGACTCCGGTTGGGCTTGCGCAACGACTGTGCTTGGTCGCAACAGACCTTAAGATACCACTGGGGAACCGCTGAAGACGAAGAAGAAGACGAAGACAAAGCTGCGAAGAGGAGAGCGTGTACGTCGCTGTCGCCCCGTCCGCAGCGCTTCTGATGATGATTTTAGCGGGATTCCCCTACGGGTTGGCCTAGGGATTGGCCGCATGCTTCGCTTGACTCCGGTTGTGCTTGCGCTTGACTCCGTGATTCTTCAGATGAAGTAAGATGGAAGCAACAGCCCCGTCAGTGAGAGTGCTGACGCAAATAATGGAGAGCATCAGCGCAAACACTAAGACCTTTAACTACCCCTTCAATCTCGTGTCACTCGCGTATATACGCATAGGATAAAGAAAATTCCACCCACCTCCCCGATGGGAACAATGAGTATGATATATGAGCATTACGGGGATGACTACATTTTCATAAAATTTGGCTAGCCAACATAACAGAAATGCAAACGGAACCCCCATGACGCTCCGCATCCTACTCATGGTTCCCTTCGGGGAGATGGGTGTACTTTTTTTATTATAAAAACTATCGCAACATGTGTTAGTTTCATTGACCATTCTCGCACGTAACTGAAGTTTGAAAAAGTCGAACGCGGTAAAGCGCAAAATGACCTTCTCTGCATCACGCCCAAAATATACAATTACTACGTCCATTTTCCGTTAGAACAGGCGCATACGTTTAAGGCTGATTTTTCAATGTCAGTAAGGAAAATCGCATCAAAGTTTTGATTTGTTGGTGAAATATGGCTAAACTTCGTTTTGAGTCAAGTTTGTGTTTTGTTTAAAAGCTATTTTTATGGTATTTCTTATACATTTTTATGGATATGCTACCAGTTCTCTACTGAAAAGAAGAAATGGTACTCCCTAAGAGCTGCCTAATCTTGTAGGTGAGGCTTGAAGGTTACCGGATAATTCCTTTAGCCGCATCACTAAAACAGCCGCCGACATTATGTTGCAGTGAACCATGCCTTCTGTTTGGTTTTCAGTTATTTTTTGTTGCCGTTGCCTGGCCGTGCACATCCACCTTGGCGTGTTCGAAGCGAAGCGCGACAATTTTTGTTTTTTTTGTAGCGATACTTGTCTGGTTGGCCAGATTGTCCGTGACACTTCTGGTATTTCAATATTTCGTATTGTTGTAGGGGCAAAAAAATCACCCGATAACGCACCAGAGTTTGTGCGTAACCTTTTCCATGTTTCGTCAGATTTTCGCACCTTTCGGCGCATAACATTATCCACGTTTTGTCCATATTCACGCTCTGATGAGAAGCGATATAAGTTACCAAAATATCAAAATCATATCGCGCCTAGAACAATATTGGCGTGTTCCTCTGGGAAAACAGAGCGTAATGCCACTGTGAAAATATTTTATTTTGCTTTTTTGTGGGCACGAAGCAGATTGATCTGTTATAAATTTTGGCAAAGGGTTGTAGTAATATAATCTTGATAGAATGTATCACAATCCTAAACCAAGTGACATCATTAACACTGAAGAGATTAAAAAGCACCGTCGGCATTGTAGACGGTCGTGCCAATCGTACCGCACCAACTATGAATGGTAGAAGCATTTACATGCAATAATCATGCCTCAAACCCCTCGGGCATATTCTTTGGCCAAGGTGCGGTTACTTGTACTTATAATAAAGAGCACATAAACTACCCTGTTCTGTTACAACTACTCTCCACAGCAACCGACCTCTCTAGTGCCATACTGGCGTATATAGATGTGACGCGGTGCATCGTATTTCAAAAAAAAAATAGTGTGTGTTTGCTACAGTATTCCTCCGTATTTAAAGTATACTAGATACATGCCCATGCGTAAAATCACCAGACCGGAACAGACAAAGTGGATGAACGACAAAAAAGAGCATTCTATTCACCGACACTAGTATGTATATCTCACGTTGTTGACTGCTTCTTTACCGCTATTTTTAATGTTGCAGTGCACAAGTTTTTCAAGAACCTGGAATAACTGTTATCACTGCAAGAAATTTGCTGTCTCTTTACGGGATCAGATCTGGAGATTCACGCGGAACTCTCACTCTAAACAACGCCAAGCAAGCCAAATACACGCCACCTGTCGAACTTTTTGAATTGAAAGGTTTGAGCTTCTGCCCTAGAAAGAGAAAATGAATGCGTTGTGAGCGGCACAATGGTCAGCAAAGCTTCTTAATTTATAGCTCTGCAGCATCTCCAAGAGTACCAATCTCCCGGGCATCATCTTCAGAAGACGCGGAAAAGGGCTTCGAGGTTGTGCAGCCGTACCGAAAATTAGAGAAATAAGACGTAAAGAATGGCTGGGGTATGAGTTTTTTAACTGAAATATTTCACTCGCGGGTTCTTTTTGAACCTCAAAAGCTTTATTAGGTTGGTGACAAAATTTAGGCAAAACTTTCATGAAGTTCGCCACTGTTAAGCGGAAAGGCAGGACAAGCATATTACAGGTATTGTAGTGTCCACTCAGAAATTAAAATAGCTCTGCCAGCGAGTCGACCTTAAACAGACTGAAGCAAAAAACTCACGCTTCTTTTTGTGTGAAGTGAGCAACAGATGTCCAATGAATTACTTAATATTGCCACCACAATTGCAGTAGGATTTGTGTTTTAGCATGAGACAATGAAGAAGACCATGCTCATGCGCTAGAGGCAGGTTGGCCACCGAGCAAATGCTCTCACGAAACGCTACATCTTGTTGGCTGCAGCAGCAACAGACACGCTAGTGGAAACAGTGTGACGTCATCTGGAAAGCTACTTTGTACAACATCGGAGCGTCTTGAAGCTTCTATACCATATGTGATCGATCAAAATGTCCACAAAAACTCGGAAATTTTAACCTGCGGAACACTTCTCCTGCTAAACGACAACTCGAGAGAGACCTAAGACTGGCAACGCCAGCTCGTTCTTAGCGGTGCTACCACTGTAGAGCAGCTGGTCACATGAACCGTAGCTGCGCTTTCTAGAGTCCATCTGCGGGGCTCCCTCTCGACAAAGCCCAATGATGCCAGGCCAATGCGACAAGATCGCAAGTATGCACTGATAACTCACGACGGATATCCCTTTGTTATCTGTTTCGTTTTTGCTTACCAAGCCAATAAGCGAGAACTGATAGTAGCAACTTCGTGTGGCAATGTTGCTGTATTTTAAAAAGAAACTCCAACAATTAAACTACGGAACGACAAACCCCAGCCTCTGATTAACAACGCTCGGTGACCCACAGCTTCGACACAGACATGAAGTGGCCCCAAAACTCGACGAGAGCTTTATCGCACGACGCTTACTTGACTTGGCCAAGCTCGCTTTTAGCAAAAGGGAGACATCGACAACCCACGGAACCCGACCACTAACGGCCCCAGGCCGTGATACCGAGCTTTGCCGCACCCAAAGACAACGGGGACAACGTATGATGTCCGTCAACCATGTATGGCCTGCCGTGACGTAGTGGTAATTGTGACGTAACGCTAGAGTGATGCAAATGCCCCAAACGCAAAAAAAAAAAACACTCGACCAATTCTTGTGCCCAAAGCGAACGCATCAAGAAGCAGTTTAAATAGATATTGATACGTGGCTCATAAATTAAAAGCGTAATTTTGTTCTCCTTGGTTGTGTACATACCCGGACGACTCACGAGTCGCAACACATCACGTTGCAAAACGGAAGGAGGGTATTTCATTGGCGACAACGGAGAAACAAAGGAGGGCTCACTGGTTGGGCGAGCTTTATTTATATTTATTGAGGCAGCGGTAGCGGAAAAAAGCGAGAGTAACCACGCGCGGCGTGGCGTAAGGTGCGCAATACAAGGTAACTTCGGACGTAAAATAATAACACACGATAGCATACCCATGGATGGTAATTGATTCCACGGCCACCTCGGTCGAAGGGGGTGCCTTCGCGCCCGCTACGGGTCTACGGGGGCCGATTGAATGTCGCGACACATGGCAAGCTCAAGGGTGGCACCGTTGCTGTCAATGGGCTGGAATGGCATGGACGAATCTCATTACGGCGACACACGAATGATGCAGTTCGTGTTAAGAGTACACTGTAGCGCACGACGTTAAATCCTAACACGGGATTGGTAAGTCACTTGTCCTGAACCAGGATGAATTAGTACAGGTAACTACTTCTAACCACTTTTGAGTTTTTGGGCAATCAAAATCTTCCCCACAGGCATGTGTCTCTCGATCCGTAGCCATCGCCAGCTGCGCGGAGTCTCAGTAATACCTTTGCCGGTGCCTTCACTCGGGTAAACAGCTTGTAATGGTACGTCTGGTGATATCACCAGAATGTTACGTCAGGAAATATACGTGTAATCGTAAAATTCTAGCAAAAGTATCAAAGTCATTTTTAAGCAATAATTCGTTCTAACCCTCCGCCGCTGGACAAAACAAGGTCCCCCAGAGAAAACAGAAAAGCACGAATACAAGTAAGTCAAGTTACCGAAATTAAATTGGTCAGTGGGCAACGTGGCACTGCTGTAGCGCGGGCCAATTTAGGAGGCAGCTATCGGCAGAACCATAAGGTACATTCGCCTTGTATTTTAAAGGTTTCTTTTTTCAATTGTATATATTTTGCTGGTTTCTTTCCAGTTATTTATCCAGTTCCACAGATAGTGAGTGCAGAATATATAAAGCAAGATTTGTTTGTTTTCTTCATAACAAACAGATGTCAGTAAAGATTCAAAATGACCTATGACAATGCACAATAAAGCAAAAGAAACATTCGGGAGCAAGTTATTCCAGCTGGCAAGGTGTGAAATTGACGTTATCTATGACAGTCTTTGAAAGAATTCGTATAACCTGGGTACCACACTGGCTTCAAAATAGGTTTTCAGCCTACAAATGTGAAATTAAAATCAGAGGCGCTTTTGTAGAACTTCGCACATTCGTGGGAATATTTCAAAACCGGATTTGTCTCACACTTTTACCGTAATAGGCAGTTTGCAGCCACTACTTGTTTATTTTTTGGCCCGTACCAGTGCTCCGCTCGGAGTTAGTAGCGGGGGACTTGTTCAGTGGGTGGGAAAAGTAATCGAAGCACCGACACTGGCACGGGGTAGTCTGCAGCTATTTTAGGGAGGGAATCTGGAGGAGGAGTGGTCGGTTGTAGGCTGCAGTTGCACACGAGCGTTTTGATGAGGCTGTGAAATCGGGGTCTGCTTGAATGAAGCCTGCGAGGAAGAGTTGTTTAATGTCGAGGGTAAGTTCACTCCAACTGGAACTGGCTTGAGTTTATCGTTAGCTGTGTAGATTGACGTGGGCCACTTGATCGTTGGCAAGTGGACGAACGGCTTTGGGGCAGAAGGTTTGGTGGTGAAACAATTTTTGGGGGACTGTCAGGAGCAGGCCCAACTGATGTGGCTTCACGCCTGCCAACACGCGTCGAGGGCCCGTCTGTAATTGGGCCCACTTGATTTTTTTTAGCATGTCGAAGATCTGGTTATCAGGGCCGAAAAGACACGAAAGTCTTTGGGAAGAGAGACCGTTAAATGAGGGCCATGCGGTCAAGTCATGGCATGACTGGATAGGTCAGCGGTGGCGGTGTTTGCGTGGAGAGATTTTTCATTCAAAGAAGCGTAGGGCACTGTGGGTGCAGGTCAGCAAGGATGAGATTCTGTCGCTGAGTCTCGTCATGACGAGTTCTCGGACGTGACTTGCAAAGACTCCTTTTCCCTGGAAGCTGAAGCAGGCAAGGCAATATTGGCTGGAAAACCATACAAACCTTAGAAGGACACAAGTCATAGGTGGTTGAACTGGAGGGTCCTAAACCTGAACCATCAAACGAAAGAGAGATTTTGTCTTTGTCAGGGGCGATTGGTAGAATTTGACAGGACAAAAGTTACGAAATGTTTATTGATTTCGGGATGTTATCTTAAAATGACATCAAAAAGTTTCAAACGCTCTCTATAGCAGTGTGGGCAGTGCATACAGTCGGGTCGTTTGTTCCGATGTGAATTATGTTGGTTATTGTTGTAGAAGAAATAAGTCTAGTAACTGCAAAATGTTATTGAGGAGGGCGCCAGAATTTTACACAGAAGCTGGTGTGCCCGTCATAATTTCGTCATAATACTTAAAGACGTATTTGGTGAGGGTGTCACCGATTACTGCTAGGGAGGCTGCATAGCTTGGATATTTCCAGGTCATTGTTTTCAGCGTGGTCGTTCGATAGTTCATTGTTGGAGTTATAGCAGGAAACAATATTTTGGTACCTGTCCGTAAAATGTAAAAAATAAAACCTCGTAGAAAGAGTAACAGTGGTAACCTTTTGACAGGGACCGGGCTTCGTCAATAGAACCCAATCAGAATTGTACAATATATAAAGACTTTCGTTGTATTACAAAAATTCCTTGGTGATAGTATTCATAAAACAAAAAGTTAAGTGCACTACACCATTGGGTCGCCGTTAAACATATGTCTTCCTTGAAGCAAAGCATTGGTATATCAGACAAGCAAGTGCGGCAGAGAACGTCAGAAATGTTTACAAAAAAAACGATTGCAAAACAGATGGAAGAGCTTGGTTTTTCGAAGTTTTGTTTGGTGTCATTCGATTCTAATACTTTGAAGATTAACACTGACTCGCGAACGCCTCTTACATGGTGCTTTGAGAAGGTTGATTCGAGAATCGTGATTTTGATATCATCAAATATGGTACCCGTGGTAGTACCGGGCATATATAATTGAAGGTGTTATAGTGAAAAAGTATGAGTCTTCATCTGTTGAAGCGAAGTGTCAAGGCCATATGGGGATCTTCAAATTACCACGTCTTACAACGATTGCATTCAAGTGGACAAACTACATGAGTGGTATCGCAAAGGCAGTTTCTATTTAAGCTGAAGTTAGATGCAGTGCTTGTCGCAGTTGGTGGGGTAGTCTTTTGTAGGCAAACTTTGTAGCGAGGTTTGTTCGAGGGCGGCAGCCTGTAGTCATTTTATATTTGCCTTTTGGCGATGTAAGAAAGTAACACAAATTTCTGGATTTTCTGTACGAGACACAAGGTGGATATCTGGAAATTGTTTTCTGTCGTTTGCACTGTAGACTTATGTTGTGGTGTTTTCTTAAAACTGCGTTTACACTTTCAGCACGTGCGGACTAGGTCAGAACAAGGTTAGTAGGACAGGAATTTGGCGAAGTTTCATTGGTGCCCTAAAGTGTTTACGGTATTGGCCATGAGCACGCTTTATAGTGTCATCAGTGATCTCGGAAAAGTATTTCTGACGGACTAAACCACTTCGAAGATGGGCACACTTGAAATTAAAACAAGCTTGGGGGCGCATGTTTTTTTTAAATCTAAGGGCGTTGCTGTAGGCTATGCGGGCTTTGCGGTTCTTCACACGGTAACAGTTGAAATGGGGGTACTGCTGCTTGTCAGCAGGCTTTCTATAAACCACTTTAGTGAGCTGGGCACCACACGTCGTAATGCTCCGCCCAGAAAATAATTACTCAAAACATATCTGCCGCTAAGCAGGACAATTACGCACAATTACACAAAGAGTGAAGCGCACAATGCCACCTGATTTCTTAATCACTGCAAACAAAACCCATTATGAAACATTTTGATGACGTCACAAGAAGGGTAATCATTCTCCATGGAAGTATTTACAATATTCTTTATTCCGCATGCGTTCACTTACGAACTGTCCACTGACGCCAGAAGTTTGTGCAATTCTTCGACCTTCACCCACTTGGCGCTGGCAATGTTTCCAGTCAGAAACCTACTAGCCACGTTCCAAGCACTGGTTCTAGAATATTTTTTTTTCTTTTATGCGTGGGAAAAGAAATGGTCAGATACGCGTTTGTAAAATCATGAATGAAAAGATAAAACGTGAGCTTCCCCCTGCTGAAATAATAAAGCTATCATCGATAAATAGCTTGTAGTAGCATGGTTCTAGCGAGCGATTTGCCAAACATTTGGTGCTGGGTAGGCCCATAAAATTATTTGCATTAAAGCCGGGCATGTGGCTGTGCCCACCCATTTGCCTTAAAATGAGTACTGTCAATTGAATTAAAAAAATGTTGATCTCCAGCACCAATTTTAAAAAGGTGATCAAGCTGGAACTTAAAAATACTTTGTCGCAAGCAAACTTGTTAGGAGGGTAAAGAACTTCCTGAATTTATTCCGCGTGCGGGATGCTGGTGTACAGTATCCCAATCCTAAGTAACCAAGAATGGACCTGGCAATACAGAAACGAAGCGGATGTCAGACAAGAAGCGGTTAGTATATCTCTAATGGTTCAAAAAGACGGTGGAATCAGGTTTATTTCCGCACCTGCAAATAGGGAGGCTAGCTCTGTCACAGACTTCGAATACCCAATAACGTCCTTCATGCCTGCCGTTAGACTATTGCCCATTTTCTCGTTACTCTGTTTCCAAGTCGATCGCTTCTGGTGACCTGCCTGAGGACTGGGAAATTGCTAACGTTTCGCCCATTCACAAAAGTGACCCGAAAAGCAACCCTGAAAACTATAGGCCCATATCCCTCACAAGTGTCTGTAGTAAAATCCTGGAGCATATATTATATAGCGCCATAATAGAAAACCTGGAATCGAATAGATATTTCACGAACTGCCAACACGGCTTTCGGGCAGGTTTTTCCTGCACAACGCAATTAACAGAATTTAGCCATCATCTCTTCTCATCATTTGACGTGAAAGAACAGACAGACTGTGTATTTTTGGATTTTAAAAAACCATTTGATTCTGCCCTGCACTCGTTGCTGCTCTATAAGTTGTCTTTTTTTTGGCCTACATCATGATGTTGTCCAGTGGATAACAGGTTATTTGCATAATCGTACCCAATGTGTCCTGATAAACGGCTGTAAATCAGGTGCAGTGAGTGTTAGTTCTGGTGTTCCGCAGGTGTCGGTTTTAGGGCCCCTGCTTTTCCTTGTATATATTATTGATACTGTAATTTGTCAGGCAAAGTATGCCTTTACGCAGGCGATTGCGTTGTTTATCGCAGTATCAAAAGCCCAATTGACACGGACTATCTTCAAAGCGATCTCGACCATATCGAAACGTAGTGTGCAAAATGGAAAATCACTTTGAATATTGCGAAATGTAAGAACGTTTCCTTCAGGCGCAGTCGCAGCCCTGTTTTATCAAAATACACTCTGGGAAGTACGCATCTTGATACAGTGCTAGATTATAAATATCTTGGCGTCTATTTTTCACATAACCTAATCTGGAAATGTCAGATTGAACACGTGTCCTTTTTTGCCTCCCGCATGCTCAGCTTTCCAAAACGCAACTTCAGCGATGCTCCTCCAAAAGTTAAAGAACTTTTATATTTCACCAACGTAACATTCATTGCGGAGTACGCCTGCGCCGTGTGGGATCCACAATTTGAAAATTCATGTGGAGTACTAGAACGCGTCCAGAACCGCTCCGACCGATTTGTAAATAAAAATTAGAGTTTTCGCACTAGCATTACATCACTTAAAGCAGAGTAGGGCTGGGAAACATTAGGTAAACGTCGGTTGCATCACAAACTTGAACTACTATATCGTATTTATTTCAATAGGACTGGTATTGGTCCTAAAATTTTCTTACTACCCCTGCACTTTGTATCTAAGCGACGCGACCATGAGTGGAAAATTCGTGAAATTGATGGCCGTACTGATGTGTACAAGGGTTCTTTCTTTCCCTATTCCATTGGGGACTGGAATGAACTACCAAGTAATATTGTTAATTTTACATCTGAAGCTCTGTTTCACACGTTTTTGACGCACATACAATTTTTTTATTGTGACACGTCTTGTACATTTGACGCGCTATTGTGCAGATTTGTACCACTTATTCTCATGTCATTTTTCTTTTATTCTTTTCTTTTTTTCTCTCTTTTTCTTTTTTCCACATGTGATGAATCGTATTCCTGTATTTGTATTTACCCCCTGCTGTAATGCCTGATTGGCGCTGCAGGTAATATGAATATGCAGGTAATACAGTTTATAAATTACCGTAATTAAACTACTTTTTGCTGTAATGAGTAATGTAATGAATTACTTTTGAGTACGGATAATTTAGTAATCTAATAAACTACTTTGGCCAGTAATTTCAGAGAAATTACTCATTACTTTCCCTATTACTTTTGACCACGATATAACCTGTCAGCTTCTCTTACAGCATAAAAAGTTGACCAAGTAGTGTTCCAATGACCAGAGAGTCTCTGGACATCTCTGGGCATTACATGAAAAAGTTTTTCATTAGGTTTAACCAAAATCGTCCCTCGTCCGCGACAACGGAGCGTACTTTGTGCGCTCCGCTGTCGCAGACGAGGGCAGAGGTCGCAAAGTGTGTTCCGCTCCGCTGTCGCTGAGCGGAGCACATTTTGTTTACAGTGCAATACATTGATATGTTAGATAGCTTTACATCGCAGAAGGAGCTGCGATTCAAACTGGATATCTGTTCACGGCACTCCGTCATACTAATGGCGACACCTTTCCGATGCCCACTTTTATCGCAGCTCCTTATAAAGATATCTAGCATAGCGCTAGAAATAAACTGTACGTAAGTTTGGTGTACAAACCAATTTTTTTGAGATTGCAGTGCATATGTACATGAGTCTAAATAGAGTGTATGAGTTGCTTGTGTATGAGTGATAAATTTTTGGTAATGTAATTTTAAAATAATTTCATTACTTTTGAAAAGTAATGGTAATGTAATGTCATTACTTTCAGCCACCCATAATTTGTAATGTAACTGAATAAAATTTTAGAGAATTTTAGGAAAGTAATAAGTACTGTAATTTAATTACTAGTTAGAATTATTTGGCAATGTCTGCTCTATAACGATGCTAATGCCAAAAAAACCTTGTTGAGCTGGTGTTTTGTTCGTGTTGAATTTTTGGGGTAAGGTAAAATCCACCTGCGGCGGGGATCAACGGAACCAGTGAATTCAGCAGGGAAATAAAATTTTTGGTTGGTCAATAAAATTAGTTAGGGAATTTGTGATGACCGTTTTGAAATTCACAGTGTAGTCTCCATCAAGCCGCTGATTAAAAGTAGCCGCTGAAGCCAGCGACTGCTGAAAGACGAGGTGACCGCACCCGATGCTCTTCCTAAAAAAGCTCCCGCCACACTTTACTCGGGCTATAACAATGCCAAATTGACAGATGACACAGTGACATTCAGTATCGTACTTACTTGCCTTCATACAAACTTTAACGGGTAAAGTTTCACTCTTGTCTCGAGAACTTAATTTTTGTCCAGCGATGGGCAGTTGCAGCGAATTTGAGCCGATGAATGACTTGCAATGTTTTGCAAAAAACTTAGGAGTGCGTGTGTAGTTTGTGGGCAAGAATTTTTCTGGATAGTGTGCTCCCATCTTTTCATTCTATAACCATTGTGTTCCGCCTACCAACAAGAGAAATGCTTTGACCTATATATCACTGCCGTTCAGCAGGATGTTCTCAAAATTTAACTAACCAAACTAAGTTAACATAAATTTCATCAAAGGTAAAGGCAGCAATTCAGCACCTCAAAACGCCCGATGACTTAGGCATCAAGCCTGCAGGCAAAGGCGAAGTAAAATAAATAAATTGGAATATGTAAGGGAAACTACCAGGCTGCCTGAACACACCAAGTTTAAACAGCAGCTTGATGGAGACCACACGGGCCATTAAAATCGGTCATCACAATATTCCTAACAAACTTGACTGAACAAAAAAAATTCAATATCCGCTGTGAATCCACTGGTTCCGTTGAGGCCCATCGCTGATCGATTTTCCTTGTCCCGAAAATTGGTAAGGCCGGAAATCCGAGTCGGCCAATTGTTTGTGGCATAGGCACAGTTACATAACTAATCCCCCTAATTGAAGACCGGTAAAAAATCCGATTACACCGTAATGTTTATCCCGTATGAATGGCACTAACCAGGTGTTGTCACAAACTGTCCACCTTTCATTACCACCTGGTTGTATATTGGTTACTTTGAATGGGACACTCCAATACATCAACATCCCGCATACTGATAGAATAAGGGGAGCTCATCACTATTATCCCAATTTCTTTGGCGACAGAGTAATTTAAAGCTCCACCATGGTCATCCTTTTAAAATTGGTGCTGAAATTAAGAGTTTTGAATTTAACAGCGTTCTTTACCTTCAGTTCAATGGCACCTCCATGCGCACGCTCACCAGCTCACCATATGTAAAAGTTATTATTACCCTGAACAAAAACAATTCTTTGGAAAGTCACTTTCTAAAGCCAGTGTACTAAAATCGATTAATCGGGGATATTTTTAAAACTTGGCAGCACAGTGAAGCTAAACGTTTGTGGTTCATTTATATTTATTGACACGAATCCGTCCAGTTATTTTTCACAAGCATACTCAGAACAAAATATTACTTTTCCGGACGCAACATTGACGTTGTGTTTTGGCAGCTGACTACAACAGTGTAAAGAAAGCCTACTGGCAAGCAGCAATACCTCCATTTATACAGCTGTCATGTCAATCACTTCAAAACCAATATACCCTATAGTCAGGCACGTCTATTTCAAGGAATACGCTCCCAGCAAACTGACTATTTCTAACTGTTCGACGCTTCCAAATTTTACGTCAGGCACAAGTACCTATAACAGATCATTCATGATGCCATAAAGTGTAGTAACAGCCATTACTGGAAAACATTTTTAGATCCCAAGATGAAACATGAGTTTTCATGTCATACTTGCCTGATTTTAAGCTATTCTGATTTTGCACAATGCGTAAACGCAGTTTTAAGAAAACACCAGATCACAATTCAGAGAATGACTAAAATATATTTTCAGAAAAGCACAACGCGTCACGTATCTATTACAGAATTTCCGGAACTTTCTTACATCGTCAAACGGCAACTCTAAAATGGCTACTGGCTGCCGCCAATTCAACCATCTCACACGATCAATCAGGTCATAGAGACGCGCGTGGAGTATACTAAAACCTCTATAATAATCCCTATAAATGGCCTTTGGAGAATATGAGAGAGCTTTTGATGTGGTCGAAACCTCAGCAGTCATTCAGGAATTGCGGAACCAGAGTGTAGACGAGCTATATGTAATAATACTAAAAGAAATTTAAACTGGGTCCAAAGCTACCATCACCGTTCATAAGGAGAGCAACAAAATACCAATGCGAAAGGGAGTCAGACAATGAGACACAATCGATCCAAGGTTATTCATAGCATGTTTACACGGAGTATTCAGAACACTCCATTGAGAACAGGTGGGAGTAAGGGATAAATGAGAACACTTCAGTAACCTAGCAATGGAAGATGACTTTGCCATGCTAAGAATTTCAAAGCATGCTTTCTGCACTGGAAAACGGAGTAGAACCGTGCATCTCAAAATTATTATGCAGAAAACTGAAGTAATGATCAATCACCTCGGAACGGCGCCGCGGTTTGATATAGCTGGCGTGGCAGTGAAAGTGGTAGCGAATATATCTGCTTAGGCCAATTCGTGACACCGGATGACAACCATGAGGCAGACATAATCAAAGGATAACAATGTGGTGGAGTGCATTCGGCAGGCATTCTCAGATAATGTACGGCCGCCTACCATTGCGCCTGTAGGGGTATTGAGTGGCAGTTACATCTTATCTGTACTCACCAAAGGGGCAGAAACTTGGAGGCTTGCTAAGGTTGTTCAAGTTAAATTTGCGACGACTCAGCGAGCCATAGAATTAAGGATGATAGGTGTATCATTAACGAACAACAAGAGCGCAGAATGGGTCTGGGAACAAATGCGTGGGAAGGACATATTAGTAAAAATTATGAAGAAGAAATTGACGTGGGAGGTTGCGAAGTGCGAAGGCGAGATAATCATTGGCCATTAACGGTAACAGAGTGGATGCCTAGAGAAGGCAAGCGAAGCTGGGCGCGGTAGAAACTAAGATGGGCAGATGAGATCAAGACGTTTGCGGGTATAAATTGGTCGCATTTAGCGCAAGACCGGGTTATTTTAAAACTAATGGGATTGGCCTTGCCCTACAGTGGGCGTAGATAGGCTGGTGATGAAGGGTTGACAGTGAAGAAAACACCGGGAAAAAAGAGGAGAATGTGAAAGTCATAACAACCGACAATAAATTTGGAAAGACAAAAAGAAAGTTGAGAAAAACTCCAGTCTGGTGGGATCCGAGCCTACGACTTCCGGAATACCAGTCTATTGCGAACACAAGTACACTACAGGCCGGGCTATTTTCCCCTACACTTTATGCGTATTTATGTAAAGGTATTTTTGCATCCGGCTCCTAGGGATGGTTGCCAGCGCCACTAGGACTACCCGGGGTAAAGGGGAGCGTCTTTTTAACTCCCGGGCCGTGACTCGAGTGTCTACGACCTGTTTCTAGCGATCAACCAGTGTTGAACCTTCTTAACTCCCTATAGCCCCAACACTGCCAGAACAAAGACGCTGGCTACGCATCAAACGAATTAGTGTGGGAAATAAGGGGCTTGTACAATTAAGATTGAAAAAGGGTTGGCAGTCACGAGCACCTCGGAGAGCAAAACGGAGATTATGGTAGGACAAAGAAACAGATAAAGAATTTTCAAAGACAAGGAAAGTGAAGAAAAAATTCCTGCCGGGTGGGATCCGAAACCACAACCTCGAGAATACGCGTCTTCTGCCAAGACAACTACGCTACCGGCGGGGCTATATTTCCCTCCACCTTGTGGCGCATTAGTGTTAAATCATTTTTGTTTCCTGCGCCTACGGGTGGTAGCCAACTCCACTCGAACTCTCGAACTACTCTTGGTGAAGGGGACCGTCTTAGTAACCCCCGGGCCATGACTTGAGTGTCTACTATATATCGATAGTGGTCGACCAGCGTTGAACCGTCTTAAGCTTCTAATGGCACCAAGACTTCCAGAACAGTGGACCTCATTATGCATGTAGTAATGAGAATGGGAAATGAGCGGTACGTTGTATAAAGAGAGAAATAAGGGTTGGCACGCAATAAAACATCGGAAAGCAAGGAGAGAACCCGGTAGGTAGTAGAAACAGATGCCAAATTTTGAAATGCAGAAAGAAAGAGGGTCCCGTTAAATGATAATTGTCTGAGTGGCAGTGGCTACCACCCCCATGCGCTGGAAACAAAATTACGTTGAGGTGAATACACAACAAAAGTGGAGGGGAAAGTAGTCACACCGGTAGCGTAGTGGTCATTGCACCAGACGCGTATTTTGGAGGTGGTGTGTTTGTATCCCGCCAAGCGGGCAATTTTTCTCCACTTTATTTCTGTTTGTCCAAATTTGCCGGAAGAGTTTCACGCGAATGACTACAACCTATATTATCAGTGACGTCACAAGACTCTACTTACCCCAAAGATCTAAAAATGATTGTGTTGCGGATATCAAGCTCACGCCAGGAGATATGTATCTTTTTATAAAAAGGTAGAGTAAACAACAAAGTTTATTTCTACAAAAGCGTTATATGTCTGAGTAAATAAGTGGATAAATCAAAGGGTAAGGCGACAACAAACATGTAATGCTGAGCATCATTACCGCCTTGTTGTGAAGATCCAGAGCTGTAGTACTGTAACCTATATTTCTACATGAATCTCATCTAACAACCAAGTTATCTGCCAGAAATAACAATTCAGAATGTTTTTGCTTGATAGAATCAAAAATATTGTTAAATGGCTGCAGGGCAGAAATGCCGTGTACGATGGCTTGGGGTGATGCGACCAATTTACAATATTTACAAAGCGGCCCTTACGGAGCTCACGCTGCGTGTGCACCAGGCCCTTCGTCGTCATCATCGTTGTGGGTTCAAGGAACTGCCAAGCACTGCCCACCTTAGTTCCGAAACATCACCCCCCGGTTCAATGGCGACCCACTCGGTCGGGGCCGAGGCAACGTTTGCGTTTCGGATGAGCAATGCGATGACAAGATAGAGTGAAGATGTGCCTGCCGCCAGAGGTGATGAAAATGTGCAGTCAGGTTCATTTTAAATTAGCACCCAGCAAGCAAGACGGCAGCGCCGTTCCGTGGAATTTTTTTTCTTTCGCGAAGATGAGATTATGCTATTCTCCCTCAGCTGTCGGCTGCAGCATAGAATTCGACCACCCCCTTCGGCAAGGGCCGAATGCCGCATTCTTTTTCTTTATTCCTTTTTGGATGACGTGTCCCCGTTTCTTTTCTCGCCGATTTGATAACAGCGGACATACCTCGACATTACGGCATTGCGGAAGCAAATTACTAATTTTTTTATACTACAATGCTCCGGCATGCCGACACAGTTTCCCTGAGAAGGCTGCGTGTCAGTGGGACGTATATCAATGACGGGAGAAAGGAATAAAGAAAACTGAAACGAATGCTGCCGTTATCGCTTCTGACGGTAGTGCGCGTACTGCATCGAACCACCAAGGGAGTAGCAAACCCAGCATAATCTCGTTGTGGCTACTGCTAAAAAGTGTCACGCAACGGCACTGCCCTGGCGGTCGGTCGGTGCTCCCGCGATAACCTTAAAATTGATCCCGACTGTACGTGATGGCACCTGGCCCCAGAACAGCAGTGTCCGGAAGGCAGAATCGAGCCGTGCGGGAACTCGAACACTGTCGGGCGAATGGGCTGGGGACGCGGCATGTTCTGTTCTTCTTGGCTCGGCGTGTAACACCTGTCTTGATCGGCTGCTCACGGGCTGGGGTCATGGGGCGGGGGACGTGGTCAAGTGCTTGTAGCAGTGGGCTGGAGCTTTCAGACACGGCCCATGTTCCCTCGATGATTCCGCCAAGGCCGAGACGACGCGATGCCGAGGCCATATTTAGGATTACCCCGCGCACTCCTCAAAGATGTTACGATATTCGCACTATTGCATGTCGACATTTTATTCTAAAAAGCACGTCTCGGGCGTCAAATAGGTTGTAAAAACGTTTCCCGAGCAAAATATATTCTGCCAAATTTTGTAGGCCCAAGCAGGCACCATTGGCAACTACATAGTAAATATCACCGCGCACTTTAAAGCTTCGTATGCCTTTGAGCGTAACAATTTCTAATTGTAAAACAAAACAATATTGACTGTAAAGTGCTCTATTTGTAGTACGAAGGTTGTCTGTTGCTGGTGCAATCTCACTTGAAAGGGGGGCCGTTCGCGCTTTTTTCCGTAAGGTATAATGATTGGCGGAATGTATGCTGAAATCAGAGACTTAAACAAAATAAAAATTGTACGCAATTTTTGGGAGTTTTTAAGCGGTAATTAGTTCAGCTGAATTTAAATTTGTTCGAAACTTTTACGCAGTAATAGCATAAAAATTACAAAGAACTAAAAGTGTTAGCTGTATATTACATATATTTTTGCTACAAATATTGTTATGTAATTTTGCCTGTTTTTCTGCCTGCGTGTCTTTGTTCGCGAGCCATCTGCAAATCGCGGGCCATATGCACTAACGCGAACGGTTGTGATGAGCGAAGCATGCCGTGTGCGCCAATGTTTCACAAAACAAAATCGCTGCTAATGGCTAGTGAAAAACAGTCGACGACTTTGTTTCACCTGTATAATTATGTACATTTATTTTATGCAATCAGCAATCATACAGCTAAACCCAGTGAATATGCAATTTGCATTTCTTGGGGTTTTCTTCCCGTCCCAAGGGTCCTGGTGTTGATGAAGTTGATGAGGTTTGTCACAAACTAGAGGCCAGGACCTCTATTTTTACTTCCGGGCGGCCGACATGCTGGCCACCCCGACGAGGCCTGGCCATTTTTGTCGCGCTGCGGGATCCGGGCACCCCCTTGGGCTTCGTGCTCGCTTTCTTTCTTTCGCCGTACCTGCTACGAGGACAAAGAGGGCTGCGACATTCCATCGCGCTTGCAGGAGCGAGAAGTTGACATCACGATCGCGTGCTCGGATGGCGTGCGTGCAGTTGTGGCGAGTAGCCGAGTGGCCCCAGAATGGAGGAAAAGAGGAACAATGGGGACGACGGCAGTGCAGGTCTGTGGGACAGACCGGCGGATGGCGGAAGTTTACTTAAGCTGGAGCAAGAGGTTGCTCGGGTGCAGTGGGTGGGAGACTTTCGAAGGTGCAATACGCTGGGAAGGGTCGGGGTTGTGACGTGGCCTTAGCGGATCTCTGTCGGTAGGCCCGCGGCAGAACTATCAGCGCCTCATCTTCGGGATCGAGGATACCTCGTCGTCCCGGCTTTCAGGGACGACCTGACTCCGCACCCCGAATCCCCCACAAACGTAAACGGATACCCGGCAAAGCCGACTCGCCTGCGCCGTGATTTTCCTTCCGCCGTGACTTGATCCTAAGCCAGAGGGCGAGGGAAACAAGATTGAGGCACAGTTAACGAACCGTGGAACGTATCAGCCAGAGGACGAGAGAAACAAGTCTGAGGGGCAGCTAACGAGCAGTAGAAGTCTGAGCCACGGGGCGAAGGAAACCAGCTAAATATGCATAGAAAGTCTGAGATAGAGGGCCAAATAAAAGACCGTAAGGGTCAGAGCCATTATCGAGGAGAGTGGGCTGAGGCGCCGAGTTTTCGTGGAAGCGGCGAGCTGGCGATAACACTCAGCTATGGTCCGGCAACCGGACGTTGTGACTACCACTTGGTATATGCGCGTGAGAGGGTGATTGTCGATATGCGCGAAAGACGTGTGGGCTAGCGTTCATGGAGTTCAGACTCCCATGGGAGAGAGAGTACTAAGGGTGTGTGGCTGTCGGTCATGCTGCCAACACCGTCACACGTAGGGTTCAAGAGTAATCTGAGCAATTATCGCTTTCTACCCCCTTGGAAAACTGGTCACGTGAACCGTTTGCCGATAAGTGAAGTATAACCGAACATACAGAGACACCTTGCGGTAGCTTGAGTGTTCGGATAGTCGAACACATTTTGCATGCTTGGGCATGCATAGTCTTTTCTTTTTCAGCGTGATGCTGCTTTTGTCCTCGAAGCAGTGCTTCTGCAGTGCTTGACAGTTCCTTGAACCCACAATGATGACGACGACGACAAAGGGCTGGGTGCCACGTAGCGTGAGCTCCGTAATGGCCCCTTTGTAAATACTGTAATATTGTACCATTTGCATTTGAGCTTTTTGATATGAGGAATGAATGTGGGCTTTTCATAGAATAAAATACCAAAAACTTGTGCTCCTCGCACACAGGAAGCGACACGACGTTAAGAGTGATGTCTGGGTCCTGGTGGACACCATGCTTCCTGGAGGATACAACGAAGAATCTCAATACAGGATTCAATTTATTACCATTCTTGTCTGCCCAGCCAACAAGTTTGTTGACACCAACTGGACCTAACGTTCTCAGATTGGCCTATTATGCGATTTACAGGAAATCTGGACGTCATCTACATACATAAAATAAGAGATTGTAGGTGGCAATGCCCTTCCAAGAATGTTCATCTTAACTGTGAAAAGAGTAAAGCGTAACACTCAGCCTGGTGGCATGCCATTTTGTTGCACGTAAACTTTTGAGAGTGCACTACCGACCCTGAATGGAAATGTCTTCGACAAGTAATTGATACGGGTGTTTAGCATGTTACCCGAAGCACTGAATGGCTTGAGATCGCTAAGTAGGCCGTAATGCCAAGCGGTGTCATAGGCCTTCTCGATGTCGAAAAACACTGTAACAGAGAACTGTTTGTGAACAAAGGCATCCATTATATATGATTCCAATGCAACCACTTGATCGTTGGTGGATCTCCCTGCCCTGAAACCAGCGTGGCAGCTCACGAGAAGACCATTCTACTCTAGGAAGTACATGAGTCTCATGTTGATCACTGTCTCGAAAAGCTTGCACAGGCAGCTCGTAACGGCAATGGGTCGATAGCAATCGGGAGAGGAAGGGTCCTTTCCTTTCTTTAGGAAAGCCACTAAAATGGCCTCCCTCCAAGACCTTAGAAGCTGCCCCGAAATCCATAGTTTTTGTTATAGTTGTAGGAGGGTATCAAAAGTGTCTGGGTGAAGGTGTACAATCGTATATGCAATCTTATTTGCGCCCGGAGCTGAGGGTTTGCACGTGCTCAGGGCATCCCTCAACTCATAGAGTGTGAATTCATAGTTGTAAGAAGTTTTAAATTTGTCTCTGTCATGGAAGGGCTTTTTCTAGGCAGATTTGTTGTGTTTCATAAATGTGTTAGAATATTGTGCGGAACTAGACACGCAATGGAAGTGTTGTGCGAGTGTGTCAGCCTGGTCTTCGAGTGTGTCCCGTGTTGTGATAACCAGAGGTATGCTGCGTGTTTGTTGTCCTTTGAGTTTGCGTATTTGCGTACATACTTTTCGGGTGTCTGTGTAAGAGTTAATTGATGGTATGAAAGAGTGTCAACTATCTCGTTTTACCTAACAGCGCACACGTTTTTTTCATCGCCTTGGCCCTTTTGAACAATAAAAAGTTACCCGACTTGGGGTACCGACGAAGGATGCCCCACGCCTTGTTCTGGCTCTCTCGCGCTACCCTACAGTCCTCATTCCACCACGGCCTTCTCTGCTTGCGCGGGTGGACCAAAGCCGTGGGGAATGGACTTTTCGGTGGCGTCGAGGATGTGCGCCATGATGAGTTTGGCAGCTTGTTCAACGTGTAGGTGTCCAATGAATGTGTAGTGTTGTTTGTATGCCTTTGTAACAGTATTCCAGTTGCTCGTGCTACCTTGAACGTGCTTTCGGAAGATGGACTGCGTAGGCCTTTACCTATATATGTTACTGAGGTGGGGAAGTGGTTTCTTCGGTATGGGTCACTGCTCATATCCCACTCGAGAGGAAGGGAAGACAACTACTGAGCCAATAAACAAGTCGAGAAATGAGTGCGTGTTTATTTATTTATTCATTTCAGTAAAGTGTCAACCCTCATTTGAGGGTCATTACAGGGAGGGAATACATCAGACACAAAGATTACATCAATTAGCTTTCAAGTAACGAAAAGAAACAAAGTCAATAGCAAACAGAGGGGTTCAAACACTATGGATATTATGAAATAGGCAGAGCATGCAATAGCTACCATTGAACCTAGAACATCGCCTAAGTTTAAGGGACGTGACTTCAAGGAACATAAGTGTCAAGAAAAGTTTCGAAGGCTTTAACATCGGTACATTCAGCGATATGTGCAGGCAGGCTATTCCAGTTTTCTATGGCACCTGGGAAAAACAAATAACTAAATACGTTCGTGCGGGTGGCATAAGTTCGGATTGCTGCATTATGTTTTTAACCTCTTGCTATGTCGGCCAGGTTCTCGTATGTACAAGTTTTTATGAACGTGTGCATGGCTTTGCAGAACCTGAAATACTTTTATCCTGTTTTTTTGCCGCCTAGCACCCAACAATTCCAGGATCCGTGCGTTGAGCCTGTCGGTAACCGAGTCAGTTTTTTTTGTCTATCGAACATATGAATGCGGCGGCGAGTCTTTGAATTCTCTGAACTTCAGCTTTTAGACCTTCCTGATGTGGAACGGGGGGTGCTTCCTCCTGCCGTATTCTGGGCTTTCCCCTCCAAAACCATTCCTTCACCCATGTCATGAAGTCCACGAACACCACATGCCAACAAGTTACTGATTTGATCCAACGGGTTGTCAAGCGGCGTGGTGGTATCGATGAACGGAGAGCCAGTCAACTGGTAACAGCCTTTGCCCTCAACAAAATCTTGTACTGTCTCCCACACTGCACATTAGCCCAGACACAATTGCAAAGTGTTCAATCTGCCCTTCATACACTTTACAAAGCTGCCCTGCATCTCCCAATGGACGCATCTACAGAAAAACTATACGCCACAGGTCTCTTCCTTCCTCTTCCCGATCTTTTGCTCCTCCACAGGGATCGACAGCTGGGCCGTCTGTCTGGTTCTAAGCAGGACCACTGCATGTTGCAGCAGGCGGGCATTCGGCCCATTGAGTTTCCTCTGGACAATCACCAACGACCCCTTCCCGGTAACGTCCACTGTGCCCCCATTCTGTCCAACATGACCCTACGCCTTCACGAGGGAAGACGACCAGCTCGTACCTACCACAATGAACCCTTCTCTCCGGACACTGTCACATGCTATGTTGACGCCGCATATAACCCTACTCGGGGGGCCACTGCTTGTGTCATTATGGCTAGCCCCGCGGGCCCCCCAATCACCTCCTCAGCAGGCCTTTTCTCCCATCCTACTTCACCCTTAGCCCTCAAACTGGCGGTGATCGTCCACACAGCTAGAGAACTCACTTTGCAACCCCGTTATCCCCGCTATCGCATTTGCTCTGACTCTTGAAGGATCCCCCTTCAAGCGTAAAGGGTTCGCGAGCCCGAACCTGCCCGACGAAGTAACGCCGATCCGCATGAGAACAAATCACCGGTTTATTCCGGGAAAACCAAAACAGGAAAAAACAAACAAGGCAGTTTGGGAGGCAACAAAAAGAGAGCACAGCAAGCAAGCGCCGAAAGCGCGTAAAGAAAACATTGCGGTGGTTGAAACCCTGCTTGTCCAGAAAGGTACAGCATGGTGCTGTACACTCACGACGACGTCTTCAGTCACTTGTGCCGACGTCGGGTGAAGAGCGTCCGCCTCGGACGCTGGTTGCTCCTCGCGGTCCGTGCGTCATGGTCGTGGCTCGCCGCCGCCCGCGGCCGCAGCTGCTCTCGCGTGTCCCTCGGTGCGCACTGTGCAGCTGCTCCTGTGAGCGCCGCTTTTAAGCCACTCTGTTGGTTGTGCGCATGCTCCGGGTTCTGTTGCACTACACGTGTCCGTTGCGGATCACTGTTCATCGCACACGCGCGCACGGGCACCATGACGCACTGACGCCACTATCAATGTTCGTCCGGCACTCACTGCAGTGTAATCACCCTCCGCGGGCGCACGTAGGGGCTGCGTCCCTACATTCCCCCTCCCCCAAGACCGGACAAGTCGCTAGTTGTCCGAGAAGCGCTGGGGGGCTGCCGTTGAGGATGCCTTCTCCTGTGGGTTTGAGATGAGTGCCGGTGGAGGTCTCCCCGCCGAACCTTGTTGCTGCAACGTTGAGCGGATAGCGTATCCTGGAAGAACATTAGCAAGATTAGATTTCTTCTACAGAGAGTCGGTCATAATATGCCTTAAGGTCGTCAATGCCTACGGGACCCGTATCCGGCCCTCCGTGCAGGTTGCGAAGGCGATACGTCAGCCGAGATGTGCGCTTTGTTACCTTATAAGGACCTTCCCATCGGTCAGCCAGGGAAGCAGCAAACCCTTTTGCTGCATCGCTCAAAGGATGCGTGCGGCGCAGTACCAGGTCACCCACGGAAAACTCGACCTGGCGCCGTCCCTTGTCGTACTGCTGGCGCTGTTCGAGGCGTGCCAAGTCCAGGTGTTGCCTGGCTTCCTGGAGTGTCTCGTTCATGCTGCTGCGGAGATCCTGCGCATACTTAACATAAGTGCGAGGGTGCACCTCGACCTGGTCACTGAACGAGTGTTCGATAGGAAAGCACAGGTCGCGACAGAAAAGCATGACTGCTGGTGTGAACCCGGTAGAGCGATTGACCGTAGTCCGAGTGGCAAACGCCATTTCCGAGAGGTGAGCATCCCAGTCTTTGTGACGTTCAGTGAAGGCCACCAGCATCATCTTCAAGTTTCTGTTGACCCGTTCCGTAATGTTCGCTTGTGGATGGTACGGAGTAGTCTTCTTATGCACTACGCCCAGAACCGAACAAGTGTCCACGTTCTTGCTGGTGAAGTACGTCGCATTGTCTGTTATGAGCTGTTCTGGAAAACCAAAGCGGGTGAAAGTGTCCAACAACTTCTCCCAGATCAACTTAGAATCAAGTCTACGTAATGCGTACAGCTCGACCCACTTGGAGAAATGATCTGTGACGACCAGAAGGTAGCGATTGCCCTTCACTGATCTTGGGTATGGACCCATCACGTCACACGCCGCGATTTGCCAAGGGAAGCGGCTCTCGACTGGCTTCATGAGGCCAGGTGGTTTGCCGCCTCTTGGCTTGACAGACTGGCAAACTGGGCATGTCTGGGCGTACTACATTACCTCTTTTCTCAGGCGAGGCCATGTGACAACGCGGCATAGCTTTTGGTAGGTTTTCAGACCATCACTATGACCAGCAAGGGTAGTGTCGTGGTAATATTCCAGAAAAGACCTTCTTAGGCGCTTTGGTACGAATACCCGGAAGGGATACTCACCACTGTCGGTGTCTGCGCTTGGAATGTACCGCAGTAGCAAGCCGTCCTGGCTTTGGACGTAACAGTCGTAGTCCGGGACCCTCGCCGCCATAGTATCGTCGTTCTCTGCGGCCGTAATCGACTCCCGAATGCGCTTGCACTGCTCGTCGGCCTGCTGCGCTTCAAGCATCTCCTGGCGACTTACAAGGGTTCCCCAGGCTTCTCCAGGCGTTGTAACCGCGAAGACCTGGGGTTATGGTTGCTGTTGTGCTGGTAGGGGTGCGCGAGACAAGGCGTCCGCGGCTTTGTTGCTGGTGCCCTTCTTGTATTCCACTTTGTAATGATACTTCTGCAGGTTTAGCGCCCAGCGTGCGAGGCGACCTGCAGGGTTCTGAAGCCGTGACAACCATGACAGTGCTTGGTGGTCAGTCTGTATCGTGAAATCTGCGCCATCCAAGTACATGTTAAACTTTTTGAGGGCGAACACTATGGCAAGACACCCTTTTTCTGTCACTGAATAGTTCTGTTCGGCTGCTGAGAGAGTGCGGCTGGCGAATGCCAGAGGGTACAGTTCGCCGCTATGCTCCTGTAGCAAAACAGCCCCTATGCCGTACTCACTTGCATCGGTTTGGACAACAAAGGGGCGGTTGAGATCTGGCAACCGCAGGCTTGTGGTGTTGGCGATGGCTGTTGATAGCGCCTGAAACGCCTGCTCCTCCAAAGCCGTCCAAGACCACTTGGCGGCCTTACTTAGCAGCTGATGGAGGGGCCGTGCGAAGTCCGCACAGTTCGGAATGAAGTGCCTGTAGAAGCCGACCATACCCAGGAAGCGCTGCAGACTTTTGACGTTCTCTGGTTTCGGGAACTGCAAGATCGCCTTGAGCTTCTCCTCGTTTGGCCGGACTGAACCTTGGTCCACAACGAAGCCCAGGAGCTCGATCCTGCTGGCAGCCAGTTGTACCTTGCGGGGGTTTACTGTGAGGCCTGTGTTTTGCATGCGCTCCAACACAGTCTGCAAATGAACAACGTGATCCTCAAGGTTGTCTGAATATACAACCACATCATCCATGTACGCCATCGCGTAGTTGAACTTCGCGTCCCCCAGCACGATGTCCATCATGCGCTGAAAAGTTGCTGGGGAATTGGACAAACCGAAAGGCAGCCTCACGAATTCAAACAACCCTCTGGTACAAGTGAACGCTGTTTTCTCGATATCCTTCTCCGCTACGGGGATCTGTAGGAAACCTCTACTACAGTCAAGTGTGGTAAAAACCTTTGCTGAGCCTAGCGCATACATAACCGCATCGATGGATGGAAAGGGATACGAGTCTCTCGTAGTTATCGCGTTTAGGCGTCTGTAGTCTACGCACATGCGGACACTACCATCTTTCTTATCCGCCAGCACAATCGGAAATGCCCAAGGGCTTTTTGATGGCCTCACCGCTCCTGTATTTACCATCTCCTGCAGGGCTCCGTCCAGCTGTGGTTGCTTGTGGACGCTCAAGGGCCTTGGGTTGAAGAGTAGTGGACGCGCATCTCCCGTCTCGATGTGGTGCTCCAAAATGTTCACAGTACCCGGAGCTTCCGTGAACATCGCTGCGAAAGGTTGTAGTACTGCTGCGAGCCGTGATTGTTCCTCCGGTGGTCCTGCGAACGACATCAAGATTGTTCGCAAACCATTTTCAACGTCTCCGGCGGTGGTCTCCGCTGTCAGCAACCCTGACAGAGATTCTGGTGGTCTTGCTGCAAAGCTGTTCAGCGGCGTTCCTGGGCCGTAGTGGTAGTTTCCAGCCTTCACGTCAAGCACTAGCCCTGTCCTGGCCATAAAATCGCGGCCTAGAATGGCTGGACAGGAAAGACCGGGGAGGTACAAGAAACGTTGCCTGTGCTTGCGACCATCTGCGATTACTGTCAGCCTCACTGCCGATGTTATCGGCACGACCTGATCCGAAGCTGTTCTGATACTGGTGCTTACGTGCCGGAATTTGATGTTCCTCGGGGAGCACCATTCTCCGACAACGTCTCCAAACACAGAAACCGTTGCTCCAGTGTCTTGTAGGGCAGGTATAGTCAGGCCAGCTACCTTGACTGTAATGAAAGGTGCATTGTCCACGCCTGCAGCCTGTCCGCCAAGGGCCAAGGGCCAACAGCTCACCATGCGCTGATTGTTGCTCGCTGGAGGCCCTTCGTGTGCTTTTTGCACCACGTTCCCGCCTTCCATGTCGTCCATGTAGGATGCGGCATGCTCGAAGGCAGTTGGTGTGGAATTTCGGCTCTGCTCCTGCACCCGCCGTCTGCGCCGAGCTTTCGGCGGCCGTTTTGGCCGCTTTGGAGACAGTGGGTCTTTGCACTGCTGCCTGCCGCGATGCGGCGAGTCTCGCCGCAGTTTCGAGGGGCTTATCTCGATTGGTTGCGCGAGGGGTCTGCAAAGCGTGCCGCTGGGTGGTAGGATGACCAGAATACCAGTGCATTGTCGCGTGCGCCTGTCGGCTGCACTGTGTCCAGGCAAGGTGGCCCCTCCGAGCTCGCAGAGCTTGAGTACACGGTCTGGTGGAAAGCCGCTTGCCGCCTTTCCTTGTTGGTCGACTCGGGTGATTTGGACACGAATTCCTTGCTGATGTCTGCACAGATGGATTTTCGATGGTTAGGAAATGTCTCCCAACTGTGAGGTACTTGCCTCTGGTCATTCCGGCCGAACGGGCGCTCCCACGATGGCGCCTCACCGCCGGGGTGAGTCGGCGCTTGGAAACCATCTCCCACGGGGGCGCAGCACCGCTGGGGTGAGTCAGCGCTGCAACCATCTCCCACGGGGGCGCCGCACCGCTGGGGTGAGTCAGCGCTGCAACCATCTCCCACGGTGGCGCCGCACCGCTGGGGTGAGTCAGCGCTGCGGCCATCTCCCACGGTGGCGCCGCACCGCTGGGGTGAGTCAGCGCTGCGGCCATCTCCCATGGTGGCGCCGCACCGCTGTGGTGAGTCAGCGCTGCGGCCATCTCCCACGGTGGCGCTGCACCGCTGGGGTGAGTAAGCGCTGCAACCACCTTTGCCATGAATGATCGCTGCTCGCTTGTGGTTTTTCTCCTGCGATTGCCGGTTGTCCGGCCCCGCGCTCATGAACAGCGCCGCCTTCCTTCCTCGCTGCGTTGTTCGCTTCGCTCGGGGCCTCCATTGGTTCATCCCTGGGGGTGTGCGGTAGGTGTACGCACACGAAGCGTCTAGGCATGCCTCTTTAGGCGGCGGCGGTTGGTAGGATTCCGTGGCCATCAGCGAAGCCTGTATGGCTGTGGCCTCCTTGGCGAGGTCTTCAAAGTCTGAGAACCGCCGGGACCGCAAGTACGGCTGGAACCTGGGGTGGCACTGTCGGATGACCCGGAAAACTTTTTCCTCCGCGGGTGCTGCCGGTTCAGCGCGCTGGTACAAGTCCTGCATAGAACGCACATATCCCCGAAGGCTTTCACCTTCTCCCTGTGTCCGAGCGCGAAGTTCGTCTTTGATTCGGTACGCATACCCAGGTGGCAAAAACTCCAGCTTGAAGCGCTCCTTGAAGTCCGTCATGTCCTCGAATGGCTTCTGGTGACGTCTCCATACGCCAGCTTCCGCCCGCAAAGCAACTGGCAAGATCCTGATAATCAGCACTCTATCTGAAATTGCCATGGCTTGTTGGTAGTCTGCCAATTCATAAAGAAAGTCGAAAACAGACTTCTTGTCGGTGGAACCTGTATACGTTGGCACGGCCAAGTTTAACTGCAACGACGCGCTGCAGTGACAGTTGCATTGACGAGCCTGCGGCGGCCGATCATCCAATAATGCCTCAGTGTTAAGCTTGCTAGTCTGAAGCGCCAACAGTTGCTTTTCAAACTCGGCCTTCGATTCTATCAGTTGGGCCATCAAGTCAAGAATTGGCTTTGTGTTGTCCGATAGCAGATCAGTCTGCGCAATACTATCCGAGAAACGCACGGAGGCATTTTCGCTTAACGCGGGAACAGCATGCTCGTCCGTCGACATAGTTGTAGCTGCAGAATACTGTCAACACTGCCTTGAATACAGCCTTTCTGACCGGCGCAGAAAGAAAAAAATGCTCCTAATAGGGCGCGCACAGTAAATCAGCGGTTACACTTCGATAAGCGCAAATTCTGTGGGAAGTCACTCACAGGATTTGTTGCGCAGCTTTCGGCTGCTCCTTTCCACGCCAGCTTCGTCGTTGAGCGGTGGCTTGTGGTAGACGGTTGGAAGCATTCTCCGGTCTCGGAGTGATGCTAGCAAAGTAGGCACGGCTGTCTTTTGTGCCGCCGAATCCGCCGGTGACTTCTGCGTAAAAAAGGTTAGCGACCCGAGCAAAGCATACACAGTTCTGAAGCGTTCTGCAAGCATTCTCACGTGCGGGTGGCAGTGTAGCTCGCGGGGCGAGTCAAGGCTCGAAGACAATAAGAAAAAAAAAAGGAATAAAGAAAGAAACCACGTTGGGCGCCAGTGAAGGATCCCCCTTCGAGCGTAAATGGTTCGTGAGCCCGAACCTGCCCGACGAAGTAACGCCGATCCGCATGAGAACAAATCACCGGTTTATTCCGGGAAAACCAAAACAGGAAAAAACAAACAAGGCAGTTTGGGAGGCAACAAAAAGAGAGCACAGCAAGCAAACGCCGAAAGCGCGTAAAGAAAACATTGCGGTGGTTGAAACCCTGCTTGTCCAGAAAGGTACAGCATGGTGCTGTACACTCACGACGACGTCTTCAGTCACTTGTGCCGGCGTCGGGTGAAGAGCGTCCGCCTCGGACGCTGGTTGCTCCTCGCGGTCCGGGCGTCATGGTCGTGGCTCGCCGCCGCCTGCGGCCGCAGCTGCTCTCGCGTGTCCCTCGGTGCGCACTGTCCAGCTGCTCCTGTGAGAGCCGCTTTTAAGCCACTCTGTTGGTTGTGCGCATGCTCCGGGTTCTGTTGCACTACACGTGTCCGTTGCGGCTCACTGTTCATCGCACACGCGCGCACGGGCACCATGACGCACTGACGCCACTATCAATGTTCGTCCGGCACTCACTGCAGTGTAATCACCCTCCGCGGGCGCACGTAGGGGCTGCGTCCCTACATTCTATGGCGGCGATTCAAACTCTTCGCGACAACCGACTTTCTGAAGATCTCCATGACGACATATCTGAATCTCTTTCGCTCCTCTCCCCTGCCTCGGTTGCTGTGGTGTGGGTGCCAGGCCATTCAGGAATCACCCCCAATCTGCTGGCTCACCAGCTGGCCCGCGAGATTACTAGCCGGGAGACGGTGATCCCTTGGCCTTCCCCGCCATTAGCGGACGAGGCATATTTCTACAAGAAAACCCTCAAACAACACTGCAAGCATCTCCGACACTCACTTCAGACCCTTCCATCACCCCACACTTCCTTATCTACTCCACACGTACACACCCTTCGGGTAATGCAGCTGAACACTCTAATCACTCCGGCACATCTTTACCTCTATCGTCGTCGCTCAGACCCATCCTGTCCGAACTGCGCGTGTACGTACGCAAATGTTGAGCACATCATCTTTTCCTGTCCAGTCGCCCAGCCGTCCCCTCATTACCCTAACCCTCCTCTTCCCAACTGGCGGATGTTGTTGGCGTCAGTGGCTCTCGACGACCAGCTCAGCATGGTTCTTCTGGCTGAAGAACACCAATAGGTCTTAGTCTGACCGGAAATAAAGTCTTTTTGTCTCTCTCTCCTGATGGGGACAACGGCGGCGTACTCTAGTACAGGCCGAATGAATGTTTTGTATGCCGTTAGCTTGACGTCTTTTGTTGCGTTTCGTAGTTTTACACGAATGAAACACAGTTTTTCGTATGCTACCAAGCACAAATTTTCAAATTGGCTGCGCCAGTTGAGGTCACCAGTGATCACCACACAGAGATATCTGAAACTACTCACTTTTTTCAAAAGAACATTTCCGATGTGATACTGGAAGGAAAAAACTTTTTCGTCTGGTAATGTGCGCATATGTGGTTTTGGAATAATAAAGTTCCATGTCTCATTTTTGACACCATGCATAAAAACCCTCGCGAAACTGGTGAATTTTGATTTGGTCATGTTCACCGGTAACTGGGGAATAAAGTAAACAGTAATCTGCAAATAGCTTCAACACCACTGGCGGCTGAACAGCTGTAGTGACATCATCAATATAAAGCAAAAACAACAACGGGCTCAGTACTGACCCCTGTGGTACACCAGAAACTACTTCTAACAAATTCGATATCTTATTACTAACACGTACAGCCTTCATCCGATCTGTTAAATATGCTTGTATCTATTCTAAAACACCATTTGCAATACCAACTTGGCGAAGTTTATAAAGCAGTTTGCTATAAGGCACTTTGTCAAATGCTTTCTAAAAATCAACGCTTATTGCTACGGGACTAAGGTGGACAATGCCTGACAGCTCCTTTAACCAACGACGACGACGACGCCGACGAAGTGCCTGGCGCAAACCTTGCGCAAGCTCTGTCATGGCCGCACTGTATATAATGTGAATAGATCGCTTCACCCCATCGCATCGTTCGTCTCATCTGCGTCCAACCGCTAAGTAACATTTTGGACGAGTCTGCGGTGTCATCCCTATCCTGGCCTCGTCTCGGTCCGGGCGGAATCGTCGAGGAAACGTCGGCCGTGTCGGGCAGCCCCAGCCCACTGCGACGAACATTCGACCACGTCCCCGCCCCGTCACCCCAGCCCGTGACCAGCCGATGAAGACGAGCCGCTGCATGCCGAGACCAAAAGAACAGAAGCCGCGTCCCAGCCCTCTCGTCCGACGTGGTTCGAGTTCCTCCGACGGTCCGCTTCTGTCTTCAAGACATCGCTTTTACGGGGCCAAGCATCATCACGTGCATCATCGTCATCAGTGGCGGCAGGCACATCTTCACTGTACCTTGTCATCGTATCGCTCATCCTCATCGCAATACTTGCGTTGCCTCGATCACGACCGGGTCGGTCGTCCTCGAACCGGGGGGGTGATGTTACGGTACTAAGGTGGACAATGCCTGACAGCTCCTTACCCCAACGACGATGACGACGAAGTGCCTCGCGCGAACTTTGCGCAAGCGCTGCCATTGCCGCACTGTACATAATGTTAATAAACCGCTTCACCCCATCGCCGCTACGTAACACTAATACATCTATTTGCCGTTGCTCATCTAAGGCCACCGAAAAGTCGTGGACCGTCTCCACTAGTTGCGTAACCATCCAGAGGCCCCGCCTAAACCCATCTTGGTTTGCACAAAGTAACTTATTTGTTTCCAGAAAGTGCATAATTTGTTTTGCGATTACATGTTCGATGAGCTTGCAGCTGACAGTTGTAAAAAACAGGGCTATAGTTGGTCAGAAGCAAGCGATTTCCGCTTTTGAACACAGGAATAACTGCAGCCCAAAGCCAATCTTTTGGAAGGGAATGAGTTCGCAAGGATTTGTCAAATATAATTACTAGATAAAACAACATCCACTCCGCGTATCGTTTTAGAAATGCCGTTGGTATCTCGTCAGGGCCACTGACCTTCTTTGTATCTAAGTTCAGAAGCTGATGAAGCACATCTTCCTGGCTAAACGAAAGAGGCTCCGTGGGACATGCGCAGAAATTGCTTGCCACATCGGCGACGTCATCGTGCCTGTTTCGGGCAAACACTGACTGAAAAAACTCATTGAAACCGTCTGCTATCTGTCGAGCGTCTGTCACAAAGTTGCCTGCTATTGTTATATGGTCTATTTTTACTTTCTGTGCTCCCTAAACGCCAAATTGTTTGTGGCGACGTTCTAGTGAAGTTGCCCCGCGTTTCATCGAATTACTTGCTTTTTTATTCCGTTAATGCCGTTTTGAGGCTCCTACGTGCCCGTGAATGTTCATTTAGTGTCTTTGGCTGTTTGCCCAGGCGTTTTATTTTTCGTGTCATATGGAAAATCTCTCGAGTTATCCATGGATTTCGCTGCGTTATTTTTTTATAATGACTTGGAACAAATCTAGTAATGCAAGTTGCAATATTACTTTTAAATCTCTGCCAGAAATCCTCGACGGACTCAGACCGTGAAGAGATTTCAAATTCGTTGAATGACAGCTCTAGGTGGTCCAAAACACAAGTATCATCCGCTCTTTCGTAATCTTTGACCGACACTTGTTTGTTCCTTCCCGAGTTGGTAGCATGATGGCACAATGAGGGCAGTATGTTTACTGAAACCATTTTGGGGTCGGATATACCATCTTGAAGTGATACATTGTAGTTTTCAACTTTAGCGGACAGGAACACCAAATCCAATATTGATCGGGATTCAGGTGTTACACTCCTGTACTCTTTACAATCTGTCTCAGTTCATGATAAAAGGCGATTTCCAGAAATTTTTTAGCACTTGCCGTCTCAGTGTGGTTACATGACAGAGCCTCCCAATCAATGTGTCCTCTATTAAAGTCACCGGCCAGTACTGGTCGGGTGTTACCGTTTACGTGATTGCACAGAAATTTATTAAGGTGGTCTAAGAATTGAGGTGAAGTGGCAGGTTGCCTATAAACAATACCAATAGGATACAGAATATTTCCAAATGTTATTCTCCACCATACCGACTAACCCATATTGCTTTCAACCATTACAGCCCGGAAACAGTTTTTAATAATAATGGCCACACCCCCACCTCGGGAATCACTGTCCCCTCTAAACATGATATACCCTGGTGGCGCAATACAATCGCTTGAAATGCAGGTGTTCAACCAAGTTTCGGTTATTAACACTACGTGAGGGTTCGCCGATAGTATCACATATTCGAGGTCAGTAATTATATTAGCCATACTACGGGCATTTAGGAGAATCAAGCGTAGCTATGCGCAAGGAGTTTTGTTATGCGACGGATGCGGATTTTGCGTTGTGCTGGCTTCGAACAATCTTCTCTTATGGGCTTTATCTCGACGATTCTAATAAGGACGCCGTTCATTCCATGTGGTGTCCCACGAGTATGTTTCATCGTCTATTTTAATCTTGTCCCCGAGAAGCGTTACCTTTTTGCCATTATCCTTGTCTGCAGCAGCACGTACCCACAGTTTTTTGCGAACGGCTACAGTTTCCTTCGCATAATCATTGCTAACGCTAACAGTACCCCCCTTCAGCTTTTGTTAACTTCTGGATAACGCTATCCTTTTCCCTGAAATCATAGAATTTTATTATGACGGGTCTCCATTTTGCTGGGTATTTTTTACCAATGCGGTTAATTCTTTCTATCGACTTCACTTCAACGCCCAACTGCTTCTCAAATATGTCATCCACAACAGCTTTCTTCAAATGAGCGTCCGATTCTTTCGCCTGCTCCTCAACGCGAAAAACAAGAAGGTTGTTCCGCCTGCTTCTATTTGCCATCTCCATTAATTGTTGAGCCTGGTCTTGTACAGCCGTTTCAAGAAACTCAATTTTCGCTTTCATTTCCTGGAATACTTCAACAATTTCTGTTAGTCGGTCCGTTTTACTGTTTAGGTCCGAAATTTCGTCTTTAATGGCATCTAACCTACGGTCTGACTTTGCCTGGTTTTCCAAAATTGTCCGTATCATTTGCTCTACTCCAGGGAGAGGATTTTCCTCGGTGTCCCCCGATGTCAGGAACAATAGCATCACAGACCAAATATCAATCACTAGAGTACAACACCGCCGAGGGCACGGCAAAATTAACAACAATCTATCATCGCTATCGTACGAAGCAGTATAATTCCCAGAACTAACCTGGAAAAGTAACAAGAGTCGTCCGTTCATATTGTTTCCGAGATAGGTGCCGTGCCCTCTGATGTGGTCGATGTAGTGCTGCTCCTTTTGTAGTCTTGCTGCCGGTGACGTCACCATCGACGCTCTCTGGTCATCCAGTAACGCAACCAGCTTCACGTCGGCGGGACGATGAACAGGCAAGACTTGCGGCGTTCCATGAGGAGTGCTCCTTGATGACGCTGTAGCGATCGAAAACCACGGCACAATCTGGAAACGTAACATGAGTCTTCCATTCATACTGTTCGCCAGATAGGTGCCGTGCCCTCTGTGTCCTTTATTAACGCATGTTGACTTATTTTTGCTTGGAGAGGCATGCTCCTGAAAATCTAAGCAATTTCTCTATCAGGCGACCTCGGGAATTCGTTGGAGAAGATTCCCAAAGAGAATGGTGTACAATAAAGTTGCCTGCTAGGAGTTTGGTTCGGTGAGCTGGTCAACCAGCTCTTCGAAGTCGGAGCTTGAAAGTGCAAGATTCAGCGGAATTCATATGGAGCATACCGTTATCGTCCTAATAAATATTATTGTGCCGATTGTTACAGCTTCAAGAACCGTGTTTAAAGTGACAGGGTGGCCGACTAAGGATTTCCTGGCGATTGTGGCAACAACGCCAGAAGAGTGTTTGCAGCCATCCCTGTCCTTTATGTGTACAACGTAACTAAACAAGAAGCTTGTGTGTTTAGAATTGAAATGTGTTTCTTCGATACACATTGGACTTCGCTGATTAGCATCCAGAATCTCCTACACGTCCTGAAAATAATTAAGAAGGTCTCATCAGTTCCATTGCACAATATTTTCTCTTCCCAATTTTAAGTTTTCAGAGCTACAGGGATATGACTATTTATGTAAGGTTTTCGGGGCTTGGACTCTTGGAAGGCGTTTTTTTAACCTTCTCTGTAGGTTTGCATGAAGGGACTCACTTGTTCCGCTGCCTAGCTGACAGGAACGGTGCCCCATTTATGGCAGCACCAGATTTGAAAGGGGTACCCGGCAGAGCGGACCCCCTGACTTGGCACCTTTAACTGTTGCATTCGTTTGAGCCGCAACCGCCGAGGGCGTGAGAAGCGGCCCGGGTGGCACAGGCGGTGTGGCGGGGGTGGGAGCTACGGCGGTTTCCTCCATCTCCATCTCCTCCGTGCCATCGCAAGTGCTTCGGGCCTGTTTAGATGTGGAGAGGAAAAAGTGGATGCAACAGAATCCCCAATAAACGTGTTTGCCACCATAGCTACTGCTGAATGAGCAGGTGGTGAGGTGGTGGGTTGGGTCGCCGGAGGCAACCCAATGAGGTTGGGGTGGGGGGGCGGCCTACGTCCGTCTCGTGGTACTGGGCACACGCCGAAACCAGACATCGCTCCGACCCCTCGCGAGCAGCGTCGGCGTACATCCCCAGGAGGATAGAGGCGAACCTCTTTCACGCCTCTGATAAGATGATGTTCTGTTTGACTTTTATGGCAATGATTCGTTTTTTTCCGGGATGAAAGTTTACAACTCCTAGAATAGGCAGCGTGTGGTCCCTGGCAGTTCGCACAGGTGAAGCTGTCAGATGGGCAGTTTTCGTTTAGGTGATCCTGTGCTGCACGTTTTGCGCACACCAGTTTGCCGTGCCCAAATTGCGCACACTTGAAGCAGCGGCGTGGGTTTGGAACTCACAGTCGGATCGGAGATTTCACGAAACCTGCGTTGGCCGACCCAGGAAGTGTTTAGCGGTCAAACGTCAAGATTACCTGCTTTGTTTCTAATATTTCATCATTTTGGCTTATGGGTAATCGCCTCACTGCTGTCAAGCGCTGATCTCAAAGGCCCTCGAGCCGATCTGCTTCAGTCAATTTTATTAGATCCCGATCAGAGATCACACCCTGGCCGCTCTTGAGGCTGCAATGGGGCGTGATCTAGATGCGTACATCGACCATGCGCGTTAGCTTGAGGAGGATGGAGGATTGTTCTTGCTTTCATACTTCGATCAAAGCTTCTCCCGTTTGGAGTTTCCTGGCCTTGTACGAGTTCCCTATAAGGCTTTCGGGAAACATGGAAATTAGAAAGACATACTGGAAGGTAATGGGTTTTGACTTATCCAGGGATGCCATTATCAAAAAGCGTGAGAAAAATATCCGGCTTTGGGAAACACATCGAAGCCAAAGGAGGAAAACATACTTCGGTGCGGCCCCTGTTAAGGGACTGATGACGTTTGTTGGGTGGGTTTGAAGATACCATATGCTATAGTATAAAAGCCGGCGACGGAGGTTGTTCCTTCTCTCGAGTTACCCTGATATCGAGAGAGGTGCCGGAGCTCTATGGCTGGTAAACACATAGGGAGCCCATCCGCTAGAGCTTGACCTCGTGGTTCGTGGTTTCTCACCCTCAACCTATAAAAACAACGCCTTGGTTGGATACAGGTTATGTTTGCGGGCTCGGAGTCCACGGTGTCGCCAATACCGTAACCAGGATTAAGCGGGGGACACATGGGCGGAGAGGGACGTGTCTGTGGACGCGATTCCCCGTTCCGGTAGCCGGAACGGCCCCCGCATGGCACCCAAAACCGGCTCTCCGCATGCGTCAAACCTGCTAGATATTTGCCGCCGCTGCCACGCGTCAAACGTGTGGGCAATTAACTGGCCGGAAGCGGCAGCCAATTAGAGCACGAGGCGCGGAAGCGTCATTCATGACGTTTCGCGCGTATTTCAAATTGGAGCCTCCGCTACTGGATTTCGCGAGGTGGCTTTCTCCTGCGCCGTAGCCACGATCAGCTCAAGGGCGGCCCGCATCGCCGAAAACGATTTGGTGATATCTCTGGTACGAGCAGAACCAAATATATGGGATCAAAAAACAACTGCGTATCGCTTTCGCTTGCTTTGTAACTGCAAAAGACCACGCTGCATAAAGTAAAATTAAGAGCAACATCTCTGAGAAGTGTCGGCATTGCAGTGTTTTTTTTCTCCGTGTAGTCAGCGAAGGCTTCCTTTATCGTGGTTGATTCGGTGGCTTTATTAATGTTCATGTGAAAAGAACAACCATCGAAACCATATTCTTCGGACATTGAATGAGAAAAGCATTTGCAGAAATTCACATAATTGTCAACAATGCGTAGCATTCTTACGCCGCTAGTATTCATTGAGTTTTTTAGAGACAGATTAGGCTATGAGTAGCCTAATACGTTGGGGTATTTTATTTTGATTTTTTATTTTGTTTCTTTTCGCCAATGATCTAAATTACACCATTATATTGATTAAGCACTTGACCAACAGTGTGTTTTTCCGCAGACGACAGGCGTAGTGCTGGTTTCGTCCGTTTGCGCGATTATTTATTCATGTTGTCGTTCTTTTCCTGGCTTTTCTAGTTGAGTCTTCGTTTTTCAGAGGACATGTATGAGATGCATTTTTTTAAATTTCGTCCTCATTTTTGCGAAATGGTTATATTGTGTATTTGGGGGAGGACATTGTGTTTTACCATTTACCTTCGTTACGCTATTACAACGATTAAATGCGTTACTTCCGCCAGTTATGCATTGTTGTGGAACTGCAGGCCGTTACATGACTGGCTCGTCTCCGCAATTTTTTTTCGTAATTTCAACGTTCTTTTGTCGGCTGTTTTTAAGTTATGTCTTCGTTTTCGTGCAGAAGTAAGACATATTTTTAGTAAGTTCACTGATGTGATTATTTATTTTTTCTATTTTTGTAGTACATTTTAGTTTCTCAAAACTCCGCTTGGGCAATTATATCCATTTACGCTATTAATGGATATAATTGGACCCAATTACTTAAAGCAACAATCTCCTAGGAGAGGAAATCACAAGCATGGCGGGGCACCCAGGAGAACTCCGTCAAGCGTCAATGCGGCCCTGTGCGGGCTGCCAAAGGCTGCATGCACGCACGACGGAACGGGGCGGAGCTGAGCGGCCCGACGCGCCGACGGCGCCCGCGCACCATGTGTCTCCAATTCCATCAAACGGCGGCGGGAAGCGGTTTCCGGAACGTTTACCGGAGCCTAAAACCGGCTGCAAAGACGGACATGTGTCTGGCCCTTTAGACAAGGTGCTGAGTGCGGGGAGGCCCTGATCTGTCTGGCGAGGATGGTAGCCGCGGCTGGCGGCCTAGCGGACTGGGATAGCCCCCCAAACCTCTTTTTGTCACCTACGCCGTCCCTGTTTTTTCACTAAACGTTTTCTCTCTTGCCCTTTAAGCGCAGTTTTGTTTATGTAGAAGGAGACGCAAAAACCAGCATGTTTTTTTTTGAGAAAGGTTCCTACTGGAATTTGACGTCGAATTGCTATTTGCTCCCATTTCTTTTATAAATCTGTTTATGGCGGTATTTGTTTTCACGACCTCGGAGCACTGAGTAGTGTGAACACGCCGAACAAAGTTTTGAAACATATTGAGACGTTCAGGGAGAAGGGTCTTTGCAAAGGATGTTTGCCCAACAGAAGACTAGCATTTTTATATATTGCTTAGTCCTTCGATTTAAATAAATATTCCAAAGCCGCTTTTCTTTTTAAAATCAATATAAACATTAAAATCTGGTTTATTGGCAAACGGCTAGAGCGTGGTAACAGGGGCTGGTTGTACCAGAGGCTAAGCTAGCTCGGGAGTTCACGCGCAGGTTTCTCAGCAAGATCGTTCTCGATGTGGCTGCTCCGATGACTGAGCCTTGCACATAGACGCCACCTGACAGTCTACCTTGGTTTCAGTTGAAGACACACCCCTTTGCCCACACTGGCGCGTCTTCTAACGGCCACTATCTTTGTTACAATTACTCCCCGGAGAAAAAAGGATCCATCCTTGGCGAATCAGGGTGAGGTGAGCACAAACGGGCCGTAATACGGCTTAAGGCGCTGAATACGAAGAGTCTCGTGGCCACGGGGACGACGATCTTTAGGAGGAGTGACCGGCTCAACGACGTAATATACGGGTGAAGTTCGCTCGATGACTCGGTAGGGTCCCTCGTATTTAGCCTGGAGTTTGCTCGAAAGGCCAGGGGTAGTGGACGGTGTCTAAGGCCAAACAAGTGAGCCAGCAGCGTATGTAGCAGCTCCGCTAGAAGCGTCGTGGCGGGACTTCTGACGGCCTTGGTCTGCGGTTTTGAATGATCTCGCCAGTTGGCGGCACTCTTCTGCATGCTTGGCGATTTCCGAGACTGGTCCCGACTCTGACGCATCCGGATGGTATGGAAGAATAGTGTCCAATGTACACGATGGCTCAAGTCCGTATAATAAAAAATGGCGAGAAGCCCGTAGTTGTCTGCGTCGCCGTATTGTAGGCTTAAGTGACGAAAGGCAGAAATAAGTCCCAGTTGGAATGGTCGGGAGAAACGTACATTGAAATCATGTACCCTAATGTACGGTTGAAGCGCTCAGTCAGTCCGTTGGTTTACGGGTGATAGGAGGAGCTCTTTCTATGAACTACTCGGCATTCGGTCAGCAGCGCCTCCACAACGTCTGACAAGAAGACGCATCCCCTGTCACTCAACAATTCTCTCAGCGCTTCATGGCGAAGTATAAAACGTTGAAGGAGGAACGATGCGACGTCGCGGGCAGTGAGTTTGTAGTGCGGCTGTTTCTGCATACCTCGTGTGGTGGTCAACCGCGACGAAAATCCATCGACTGCCAGTAGTCGTGGTGGGGAGCGGACCATATTTGTCAATGCCGGCACGTTCGAAAGGCCGAACCGGACATGGTAGCGGCTGCAGGGTGCCGGTTGGTTGTTGAGGGGGAGACTTGCGACACTGGCAGTCTCTACACGAGCGGATGTACTTGGTTACAAACGTGTACATACCACGCCAGTATTCGCGCAAAAGCAAGCGCTAGTACGTTTTGAGCACCCCAGCGTATGCGAACGTTGCGTCAGCGTGGTAGTGGCAGCAGAAATCAGAGCGCAGATGGCCGGGGACGACGAGTAACCACTTCCGACCCTCAGAGGAATAGTTGCGCCGGTAAAGAAGGTCATCCCGAAGGGCGCAGTGCGAAGCCTGGTGGCGCAGCGCCGGAGAGGCGGCAGCTGTTGATGGACTCGACAAATATTGAGACAGAGGCGATCCACGGATCTTTACGCTGTTCCGCAGCCATGTCAACGGAGTCTAGAGACGCCGCGGTACTATCTGGCAGATATGAGGTGTGATCGTCCGCCCCCACGGGTGATCTAGACAGGGCATCAGCATCCGTTTGTCTGCGTCCGGGCCGATATACGACTTGAATGTCAGACGAAGAGGCCAACGACCGAGTCGGCCGGACGGGTCTTTGAGTGAAGACAAGCCAGCACAAGGAGTGGTGGTCCATGACTACGTTGAACGCACGACCGTAGAGGTAAGGGCGAAACTTGTTGATTTCCAAACAATCGCCAAACATTCCTTCTCTGTTATGGAATAATTCCGTTCCGCCTTCGTCAGAGTGCGCCCGGCGTATGCGACGACATATTTGTGGAAGCCAGCTTTCCGCTGAGCGAGCACGGCGCCAAGACCGACACCACTCGCATCAGTGTGCACTTCAGTAGGTGCAAGCGGGTCAAAATGGCGCAGTATTGGGGGTGTCGTGAGCAGGCGTTGCATGGTCACTAATTAGTCGTCACAAGCAGGCGACCACTGGAGACGTTCGTTGTGTCCGCTGAAGAGCTGCGTTAAAGGGGCGATGATTGTGGCAAAATGTCGGATGAATTGGCGAAAATAGGAACATCATCCGAATAGGAACATCATCTTTATCATCCGATAAAGCTTCGGAGGTCTTTTAGAGTGGCCGGCTTGGGAAACTCTGCCACAGCACGAAGATTGTCCGGATCTAGGCGGATGCATCTTTGGACACAACATGGCCCCAAATTGTTAGCTGGCGAGCAGCAAAGCGGCAATTCTTCAGATTCAATTGCAAGCCTGCTGACGTGAGGCAGGTCAACACTTGGTTAAGGCGCTGAAGGTGCGTGCCAAAATCTGATGAACACACAGCTATGTCATCCAAATAACAAAAAGAGGTTTTCCTCTTAAGGCCCCGTAAAATGTTGTCCATCATTCGCTCGAAAGTGGCTGGTGCATTACAAAGCCCGAACGGCATCACGTTAAATTCGTAAACACCGTCGGATGTAACGAACGCTGTTTTTGAGCCGTCGGCTTCAGCCATGGGTGCTTGCCAGTAACCAGAACGCAGATCCAAGGAGGAGCAAAACTCGGCACCTTGGAGGCAGTCAAGAGCGTCGTCGATACATGGCAGCCGATAAACGTCCTTGCGTGCAATCTTATTGAGGTGGCGATAATCCACGCAAAACCAGAAGACCCGTCCGTCTTTGTGACCAGAACAAAGGGAGAGGCGCACGGGCTGGTAGAGGGTCCGACGATGTGACGGGTAAGCATATCGGACACTTGCTCGTCAATCGCGCGGCGCTCCGCAGGTGACACGTGGTATGGTCTCTCCCGGAGCGGGGCTTGGGAGTCGGTGTCTATTTCATGTGAAATGGCCGACGTGCGTCCCAGGGTGGTTTGTACGCAATGAAAGGAGTCGCGAAAACTCTGGAGGAGGGCGATGAGCTTGTCGCGTTGCTCAAGGTTAAGGCCCTTGTCAACAGACTGCTGGAACGCATCCGAGTTCGACGCACGCGCAGGACTAAGTGTGCCAACAGTGAGGGGCGATGGTTCGTCGGGCACAGCGTTTACGTGAGAAAGGTCAACGGCTTCCACACACCCTATACATTCCCCATGGAACAAGGTAGTCGGGCAAGAAGACGGGCTACAGATGACGATTAAGCTGCAACCGGAATGGACGTCAATGACAGCACATGGTAAAGGCAGACATTTGTGCGAGAGGAAGGACCTGGAAGGCGTGAAAACCACAGTCGTGTCGTCCGCATCGCACAAAACCGGCAGTATGACGGATGATCTCTGGGGAATGTCCGTATCTTCGGAAACAGTTACCTTGGTCGACGGCTCGATCGGCGGCTGCTCGTAGAACAGTAGAAGTTCAACCTGCAAACGTCCGCAATCGATGATGGCCTGATGTCGGGATAGGAAGTCCCAGCTGAGGATTATGTCGTGGGAACATGATGAATTCGATAAGAACCCGGATAAGAACCCGAGCGGTACACATGGCCAACGGTTTAATCTCTTGTGCGCTCGCAGTCCGAAGGGTAAGGTCATAGAGAGGCGTCGTAACTTTACGTAAAGTGCGGCGCAGACGTTCACTCAACAAAGACACAGTGGCACCGGTGTCAATGAGCGCGAGGGCTGCACCCCGTCAACAGTCACGTGTATAATATTGGCGGGTGAGAAAGGAGGACTTCGGAATTTAGACGGGGCTGCAGTTCTTCCCTCGCGAACTGCAGTCATTAGTTTACCTCAGTGGTCGGATTCTGGCGGAGACGCATGGGGGACGGCGAACGGTGACGGGGGGAAAAGGAGCGACGGCTGGAAAAGGGCGAATGGTCGGCAGAGGACGAATTCAGTGCCTGACCCAAGTCTCCATGGGGGTAGTACGGTTGCGGTCCATAAGGAGACACTCGATGGACGTCGCTAGCAGGTGGTGGCCGCCGACGGCACAACAGAGCCACGCGTCCGGGCATGCAGCACGCGTAACAGATAGGACGGTTGTCACGTGTGCGCCAGGGGTTCATCGGTTGAGGTAGTAGCTGAGGGTAAGGCCTCGCCCGCTGGTCTCTCGCATACTGGTACGCTTGGAAAGCACCGGGCTGCAGTTGCCGGACCACTAAAGCGTAACTTAAGGGGAACGCTTCCGGAATTGCGGGTGGCGCCGCAATTGTCACTGGTGGTGCGATCGGCGCTGCCTCCCGTGGTTCGAGGGGCACTGTCACTTGCGGTTCGAACGGGGGCGCCACTGGTGGCGCGATGGGCGCTACCACGGGGGCCGGCACAAGTGGAGGTTGGCGAACTGCAGGAAGTGCCTCGGCCACTTGCTCCCGGAATACGCGGCGTACAGTTGAAGGCAGCAAAGGCGAAGGCACAGCCTCATTAACACTGGGAAGCAGAGCCAGCTGTCGAGCAATTTCTGCGCGCACGAACTCCTCGATGTGCGGCAGAAGAGATGAAAGCTCATAAGGCATCGTGAGAGATGAAAGGCATCCCCGTGAGCACTCTCCATTGGGCGTTGTGCGCTGTCGAGTAACGACACGCTGCTTGCGCAGTTCATCGTAGCTCAGGCACCATGTAGTGATTTCTTCCACGGTCTGTGGGTTCTTGTTTAACAGCATCTGAAAGGCGAACTCCTCTATCCCTTTAAGAACGTGGCTGATCTTCTCGCTCTCCGGCATCGCAGGGCCATCTCGCTTGCAGAGGTCTACAATGTCCTCGATGTAACCCGTATAACTTTCATTGTCCTGTTGAGCTCGGACGCGCAGGCGTTGTTCGGCGTTTAGCTTGCGTATAGCGGGGCGACCAAACGCTGCCAGGAACCTCGTCCGAAAAGCCGACCAAGTCTGCATCCTCGGTTCAGTGTTATGAAAACACGACTCAGCTAATTTGTCGAGGGAGAAAGGGACGTTGTTGAGTTTGGCAACGTCAGCTCAGCGGTTGTGGGTGCTCACCCTTTCTAGAGGGCCAATCTTCCGCATCGATGTCGTCGCTGCCGGTGAAACTGGGGGGGTCGCGTTGACGCAGTGACCTAGAGCAGATGACAGGCGCAGGCTGCGGCCAGGTCATGTCGTGCTGGATTCCTCGAGACACGGGAAGGAGCACTCGCATGCTTTGTAGTTCCAGGCCGGGGACCGTGCAAAGACTACGACCTCCACCAAAACATAATCGGGTTTATTGGCAAACGGCTAGAGGGTGGTAACACGGGCTGGTTGTAACAGAGGCCAAGCTAGCTCGGGAGTCAACGCTCAGGTGTCTCAGCAAGATCATTCTTGATGGGGCTGCTCCGATGACTGAGCCTTGCACATAGACCTAGTGGGGGGATTGACGTCACCTGACAGTCAACCTCGGTACCAGTTCAAGACACACCCCTTAGGCCACACTGGCACGTCTTCCAATGGCCACTATCCTTGTTAGAATATTTAGTTTAATAAATATTCCTTATTTATTTTTTATATATTCATGATAATTGCTGATATTTTATTGCAGCGGAAACGCTCCCTTGCTAGAGTATTTATTTCAGTATTAAGAAGTTTTTCACCGATGTAAAAAGCATGTTTTTATGATTTTTCGTTTCGTCTTAATCTAGTAATGCTATTTATTTATATATTGACTGTTTATTTATTTATTAATGCATAATACCAAAAGCCTCGTTACACTGTGAAACAACCTGCTTTGCTTGCTACTTGATTTTTTGAAGTAGTCGAGAAAATTTGTCAATTGGTGAGCCTTAGTGGTGTATGGCATCAGTAGGTTCATTTCTGTTATCTTTCACAGTTTGCACAAAGAACGAACCAAGATGAGCTGCTTTATCAGCTGCTTGTAGGTACTGCTCGTGGTTAAACTGCTCTTCCTTGCCCTTGCTTCTCTGGCATACCGTCTTGCGTGCGGCATCCATAGCACAATAGAAAATCGACGCACGCTATAAATTATGAAACAGGCAGATGACCGACATTTCACTTCACAAGGCTAATGTCTTAAGATCGGCGTTGTATAAGAGAGCTGCTACTCTTTTGGTAGATATGATTATTTGGAGCAAATAAAGCTTGTGCACGGTTTTGAGTGGCTTCGAGTGGTTATGTATATTTGCATTCTAAAAGGGTCCAGTTTGCGTATGAGCAGTTTAGGTTCGGCCGACATGCTGTCAAAGAATCTGATTTTTAGAGATGGAGAAGGAACTTAAAAATTTTCGAAGTAATAAACCACACCATACACGGCTAACTCAGCGTATTCTAGGGGCAATGACAAAATAGATCGGCAGTGAAGTGAATGGCTGTGTACATATACGGGCGTACATGCTAAATTTTGAACCCTGCAATGGTTTGCCAAAGCGTTTGCTTTGACTGTCTCAATAAAACGGGATTAGTACAACGTTTTTACGTAAAACCCTTTAACCACTTTTCTGCGCCATATTCCTTGCGGTGAATACCATGCTGAAGAAGTGCAGAATCAACGGAAACAGGCATAGGGGGGTAAGAGACAATCGTTGGCAAACAGTTGGACAGTGTATGGAAGATTGGAAGATTGGATAGACAAAGAAGATTGTCATAGTCCATCAAAAAAGTACGATGCCTAAAACAGTGCCCCGTAAATTTCCGCAAAGAACTTATCGGAAGAATAGATGTCAGCGCAAACAAACTGCTTGCCATTAGAAAATGAACTATCAATTTGACAATCCGGTTGTTTAAAATAATGCGATAAAGCTTTAAAAGTGGGAATCGGCGTGTAGAACCACTGACAGCTTTCTCAGTCTAAAAAAAAGGCTTGAACTTATGTGTAATATTCATGCAACATCTAATGTTACTCATCTACGGAGCAAACCTAGTGTCACAGGATACCTCGTTTTTGTAGCAGGGTTGGTGAATATGAGAATTCATGCGGGAAGCAAGCAGTTTACCAGTCAGCGAGTGGACGATATGTTCCCTAAATTTTGATCGAATACAAGTTTAGTATTATTGCGGTAGTAGTATTTGGAAATTGAGGTATCCTTTTCCATCTAGGATATTAGTCCCGATGTGCACATCTAGCAGGACACATTCAAATTCATAATATTGCTGAAGACCGTGACGAAAATCACTATTAAGACATGGTTTGTGCTCTTACTCATCTTTGGATTGTTTCCATGAAGGCCAGATGACGATGACAGAGGCCAAAATCTCAAGATTTCAATTTAAGTGCGAATGCACTTCTTAAGCGAGCCTGAATCGTCCGGCGCCGTAGTCCGCATAGCAACAGCTGCGGGTGCGCGCGCTCCTCGTCTTCCCTAGCAACGGGGGGAGATGGGCGCGCGCTGCCTGGCCAGGAGGGGGGGATTGGCCAGGAATCGGGCGTGAGAAGGGCTAATGCACCCGCTTAAAGGAGTACTGACACGAAATTTCAAAGCTGATATCCGCTCTAGCAATCAAGTACAACGACAACACAAATAGGTGTCTGTGCATGGCACATACCCACGTTGGGGATTGGCCAGGAATGGGGCGTGAGAAGGGCTAAGGCACCCGCTTAAATGAGTACTGACACGAAATTTCAAAGCTGAGGTCCGCTCTAGCAATCAAGTAATGATTGTGGGGGTTTAACGCGCCGACGCAACGCAGGCGATGAGGCGCGCCGTAGTGGAGGGCTCCGGATTAATTTCGACCACCTGGGGATCTTTATCGTGCGCCGAAATCTCGTACACACGGGCGTTTTTGCTTTTCGCCTCCATCAGAAAAGCTGCCGCCGCGGCCGGGAATCGAACCCGCGACCTCGTGCTCAGTAGCGCAACGCCTTAGCCACTGAGCCACCGCGGCGGGTGGCAATCAAGTACAACGACAAGACAAATAGGTGTCTGTGAATAAATGCATCTTTCTTTTTTTGTAGTTGTGTGTGTGTGTGTGTGATCTCTCTTTCGCGAACATTACCGAACCTCGCAAATTCAACTCGTGCATTCGCATTTTCACATTCTTCCCCTCGGGGAAATGCGGGGAATTTTTTTTTTGGCACGTTAAGGCCCGCATAATATTGTGGACAAAAGTTGGGATGTCGGCTAGGGACTCTCAAGTTCTGACGTAATGGGGATGAGAAAAATTGTTTTAAATTTCGGCAACAACCTGTTCCGGGATATTCTGGTTATGATAACCTTTAAGGACACACATTATGGCTGAATGGGGTGAAGTGTCTTCCAAAATTGAAGTAAAGAATTCCCCTATAACTTGGCAGAGTGCGGTAAAGAAGATTATTACGCTTTTTATATTGTCTTTTTCACATTTTATCAGCCGCGTGATATTTGACCTATGTGGGTAGGGTCGCGCATTCTGCCTGACCACGTTAATCTTCTTTTCTCCGAATGACACGCTAGGGGAATTTCTCGAAACCAGTAGGATGTTGATTTTCTGAAATGGCAATAGTTCATACGTATTTTGGAATTACAATGTGCATTTTAGTGTTATAGCAATTTTATAGCAATCTTATAGCAATTTTATAGAAGTTTAATAGCAATTTCGTTTAACAGAGCGCCGCAAAAAATTAATGAGAAATCAATCATTCGATCGTGTTCGTTATTCGTATCAAGCGTCATTATTTCCTTTATTATGGCACAATATTTATTTAGCTTTTTTTGTTTTTCTACAACTTTCGTTGACCTACGGTGCGGGGCACTTTGTAAATTTTAGTTCGGGTAAGTGCAAATACGTGATATGATATTGCTCGCGAAGCTCGCAGAAGGATCACTATGTTTGTACCATAAGTCGATCCTCAGCTTGGCGCTAAAACAGGATGCGCCAAACAGAACAATGGACTCGCGTCGATAAAGTCATTTTCAACGTTACATTTTGATGTTATCACGGTCATGTGGACAAGGCTATCAAACGAAACTAAATCTGCCCAGACGTAATGCTTACACTGTGATTTGCCAAGGAAACTGTTGAAGACCAGGAAGCAGGCGCGGGTTAGAGGACGATGCTTTATTTGCAACTTTCAAGCGGCTAGCGTTATTCGATTCATGATGATATCTCGAGCCTCGCTGCTCGTGCGGTAGCTGCTCGTCTTCACTTCGGTGTCATCATCTTCAAACCAACCTCATCACATTTTGCAACAGGCTCCGGGCCAGCGCAATATTATGGATCTGGTTGGCTTCAGATAGCTAATATCTTCAACCTGGCAATGTGTTGGCGATTTCTTCGTGCGTTCGTAGTCGAGAAGAACTGGAGACTTCCCTGGAGTCGGGTGCGCAGGGCGGAACGCGTGCTGTTATTTGTTTCGCCGCCTAATTTCTATGGTCTCTCCAGAAGGTGCTCCCTGTGCTTCCAACATTCATAAAGTGTCTCGGCCGATGAATCTTCAGCCGCTGAAGTCGAGAATAAAGATTCCGCGGTTTCCTTCATATCAGCTTCTGCTTCGGTTCCGACGAGGACTTTTACGACCGTGAACTTTCTTCGGAACATTCTTTCTGGTCGGTAGCTAGTGGTAGGTCAACTTCCAAGGATGCCTTATCCTGCTAAAACACGGGCTCTTCATTTTTTATGCGCGAGCATGTTACTTCTTCTTATTGTATGCTTCGTGAGGTTAATTTCGCGTATCTGTCAGCTTCAAGACAATAATAAATTCAAGAAAGAGACTTTGGAAACGAGACTATGTTTGAGACACCCAAAACACACACCAAATACACACAATAGAGTAAACAAACTAAGGAACACTGGAGAGCGAAATAATAGCAGAGGAAAATGCTAAAGAGATCAAGCAATATCGAAAGAGTCAAAGTCAGGGAATGAATGGAAAAAGTACAGTTAGAACTTGCGGGGAAAGAGTTCAAGGTAAACGACAGGGTCACGGTAGGTGTTCGCTGCAGGAACGGAGTTGTCCTACCTCACGTCCCAGTGGCGCAGTCGTGTGAGGCGTTGTTGCAAGGTCTAGCGGATTCGTGGCGGTGGTGGTCGAGCGCGCTCCCAGCTCCAGTCGCAGAGAGGCCAACGCAGCTGTCTTGGAGAGTCGCTGTCTCTCACCGACGCACGCCGAGACGACATCCTTGCGGAGCAGGTCTTGGAGGTTGCAGTCGTGGATAACCTCTTGGGGCACGGCACGGGTCTGGTCGCCCGACCGCCGCGCATCCCGTTCTCGCTCCACCCTTCTCAATCCCCTTCTCTCGATGTTGTCCCTCCGGCTCGCTTCTCTCCCGCCAGCCGCTGTCGCTGGCCGTTTCCCATTGGTTGGCCCTTGAGTGGGAGGTAGCTGTCCCCGCAAGACGATTATGATGGTGCCGTCGGGGTGTTTGGAACGTACCCCGTATAATACACCGTCGTTATCGTCTTCATTTTTCAGTTCACTTCGTGACAATGTCCTCCCGCTTAAGCATTTTTCCGTGAAAAATGTTTCTTCCTCGTCCACCCCACCAAGCACACAGTCCTTGAGGTGAACGGTCAGAGAGCATTCAGTCTTCATAAAGACACTCGAAATGTCGAGAAGATAAAATACTACTTCACAAAACACTGATCATAGCACATGAGTCAAAACACCAACCATATTTACACACGACATGCAAGTGAAATCTCGGACCAGACATCATCCAAGAAAGCAATCAGGCAGATAGTTTGCCCCTTTTTCGGCAGTGGCTACGGTGCCACTCTCTGCCTCTTGCGTAGAAGCGTCAAGCCAAATAGCGAGTAGACTTTGCCCTTACCTCACGTGCTTCCGGTGGATATGCCAACTCTTTGCCAGACTGTGGGCATTCTCCATACCAAGCAACATTTCTTTTAGTAGTTTCTGCATTATGCGAGCTACCGCTGGGTGTATATATAGCTGTCCTGGCGGTCCCATAGCCCTTCTGAGATTTTGAGTTCCGCCTCTTTGTCTGACTAGAGTAGCGCATTCTTAGCCAACAAGGAGGATGCTTTATTCTTGTGACTACCTGGTCTCTTTGGCCTGATGTGTGGTGTTGTTCGGCATCGCTGTCTTTAGTCGGGGTCTTTTCCAATACAGAGCGGTGCTTATCAGGCAAGGTGTCATGCAGGCCCGATTTACGGTTATCGTTAATCATGGACTCAGCAGACCTGCAAACCGTCAAGTGCGACGCTGCCACAAGCGTTTTAATTGAAGTTTCTTGATCATCATTTCATTCAAAGGCCACCTTATGTTCCATGATATCGCGATCCCACGGTTCGTCGGCATCGTGTGCCTCTTCAAAAGGGGTCAAAGGTTCGTCCGCGCTGAACCGCTGTATTGAGAAAGCTCCTTGATAACAGCTTTTCCCGACATCCTTAGATTTACATGCCGCCTTCAGCGTGGCTTCAAGTTCTTAGAGCCGTAGCTTTAGCGGCAAAGCTACTTTTTCAATTTTTTCACGCGCTCGCACATGCTCATCCCGCTCCTTCTCTCTTGCCGCACGCGCTTCCTCCATTTCGGCAATCTTTTTGAACAATTCTAGCTCTAACTCTTCGTCTTCCCGCAAGTATCTCTGCTCCTGAAGCACCCACTGCTCAAGCTCATCACCGCTTAAGCCTAGGCGCACCCCTAGTTCAATAAGCTCTCCTGTGTCCATTTCGGGCTCGGTTTTTTAGGGGTATGCAACATGAACTAGCCTCGTCCTGTCGCGGATGCCAATTATTGTCAGGTTCGAGACAATAATAAATTCAAGAGAGAAACTTTGGAAACGAGACTATGTATATGACACCCAAAACACACACCAAACTACACGCAATAGAGTAAACAAACTAAGGAACACTGGGGAGCGAAATAATAGCTGGGGAAAATGCTAAAGAGATCAAGGAATAACGAAAGAGTCAAAGTCAGGGAATGAATGGAAAAAGTACAGTTCGAATTTGCGGGGAAAGAGTTCAAGGTGGACGGCAGGGTCACGGTAGGGGTTCGCTGCGGGAACGTAGTTGTCCTACCTCACGTCCCAGAGGCGCAGTCGTGTGAGGCGTTGTTGCAAGGTCTAGCGGATGTCGTGGCCGTGGTGGTCGAGCGCGCTCCCAGCTCCCGTCGCAGAGAGGCGAACGCAGCTTTCTTGGAGAGTCGCTGTCTCTCACCGACGCACGCCGAGACGACTTCCTTGCGGAGGAGGTCTTGGAGGTTGAAGTCGTGGATGACCTCTTGGGGCACGGCATGGATCTGGTCGCCTGACCGCCGCGCATCCGGGTCTCGCTTCACGCTTCTCAATCCCCTTCTCTCGATGTTCTCCCTCCGGCTCGCTTCTCTCCCGCCAGCCGCTGTCGCTGGCCGTTTCCCATTGGCTGGCCCTTGAGTGCGGGGTAGCTGTCCCCGCAAGACGATGATGATGGTGCCGTCGGGGTGTTAGGAACGTACCCCGTATAGTACACCGTCGTTATCGTCTTCATTTTTCAGTTCACTTCGTGACAGTATCCAGGCACTCTCCTTGCAAAAGCTGTTTCCTGGGACATAGCCGTCGATGCAGATATAGTCGTCAGTTTTCTTGGTGTTGATCGTTTGCAATTTCGATCACACTATGAAGTTATATGGTGTCCTATGCAATTCCTACATCAGAGCCTCTTTGCATTCTTAAAATTCATTGCATGGTGAAAGGGCCTGGAACTGTGAAAGCAACCCCCCTGCTTTTGAAATTTCGCTTTTTTTAGTTTAATGAGAGTTGAACTCGGAAATCATCTGTGAGGTGGTCGTTGGACTCACAAAAAACACATTTATCGCGGGATATCTTCACCGTTAGCGTGACAAACGAACCTTCTATGTTGTCGTCGACGTTTTTCCAGTATGGTTCAATGTGGTAGGCGTATCTGAACCAGTTTTTTCTGAAGTGATTTCCCGACTTCGCACTCCAAGGTTGAAAAGTTAGAGTAACGTTAATACTTCATCAGGCCGTTCTCTTCTCTGTCGTTGTGGCGTTTTTAAAATTAACAGGTTAAAATTGAGCACTAGCTAATAGGGCAACTTCTGCAACACCGCAGTCTTCAACATACTTTCGTAGGACTCGATGTGTACTACGAGGACTTCGAGCGATCTAACGTGCCTGTGTACACATTCATGGAAAGTCTGAAGTTCGCTCAAGTTTTCACAGGAGGTCACTTTCGGGAGGTTCAGCAATTTGCGCATGTGATCTTTGATTATCAGGCTTTTGTCTCCAAACCTACGCTTGAGCAGTTCTATGGCTATGGGGTAGCTTTCGTTAGTCGTTGTTATTCCGCTAATGAAGCCTTGCGCTTTTCCCCTTATATAACTGCGTAGGTACTTGAACTTGTCAACGTCGGCTAGGAATGGCTGTTTACGTACGCTGACTCGCACTGGTCCCATAAAGTAGGCCATCGTGTAAACTCTGCATTGAAAGACTGGATTTCAAATTTGGGCAGTCGAAAGTGAATTCCTTCATCAGGTGAAATTACAGCTTGGGCTGCGGTGGTCGTCGTTGAAGGGCATGCGGTGGCAAGATAAAGCTCAGCGAGGAAGAACGTGTGCGCAATAGAATCTCTGAAATCTTCTACACTTGCCAGTTCAAAATCAAGTTGATCATCGGGAACGAGGTCCCCTATCTTTTTGTCTAGTTTGGTAAAGCAGCCTCTTTCCATTTAAGCATATTAAGTGGCTCCGCCAGCTCACCGGTGGGTAGTGGAGTCACCTCCATCACGGTCTTCATCTCGCTGATGGCCTTTGTAGTCGATCCGCGAGCACATTACGCTTCCGTTTCGGACGACATGTTCTGAAAGAACCGAGGCGAGGTCCGCGGGACGTGAGCGATTCTTTTTAATGGCGGATGGTATTCTACAATGAGGTTGATAGCCCTATCAGCAGGCAGCTGCTAATGGCCAGCTCTTCTTCCTTTCTTATTTTTCCAACATCCTCCCGGCCACGCTATAAATGGCGGAGGACAACGATCATGACGTAAAGAATTGCAGTATTCAACGGTCCTCAAGCACTTGTCTTTTAACACTTTCGTTCAAGGTCCCGTGATCAGTTCAATGCGGTAACAGGCCATGTCCTGTTCATGCTGGCCACCTCAAGGTAGTGTATGGAGTCTTCTACTTCCATCTGTGCTTGAAGCGCCTCTGGCGAGTTCGCCCTGAGGAGTCAGACTAGTTAGCGCGGGGAATCTGGGCCATCATGTGTCCTGGTAGTGGTCGCGCAATCTTTATGTGGCATGTGCGGCGAAATATTGTATCTTAAAGGAAATCACGTACCGGCTGCACCTTTCCATGTCTGTAACAATCTTGCATTTCGGCGGAGACTTGTTTAGGGGGCTTGCAGCAGATCATAGTAGGGCTGACTGAATTCCCTGTTCTGTCAGTCTTCATTTGGACATTGGGATCTTCAAATCGTAACATTTTGCTGTGACCAACACAACCACCTTCAAATTTGACGTTCCGCCATAGCAACATGTATTTAAAGGCCCCGGGCATGAGGTTCCGCCGGTCTTTCGATTGTTCGGAAGGGGTGCTCCGTCCGCTTTCGGTGGTGCTTTTTGGATTAATGAGGTCGATCGTTGAGCACCGAACGTGTTTTCGTGCCATGAAAACCATGCAAATCCGATGAATCTTAAATTCACTCCGCCGCGTGTTCGTAGCTCTGACTCCTCGTCATCCTTATTGGACGTACTAGAGCCAGTTCATCGTTCCGAGCGTGTACTGTGAAGAAAGCTTTTGTCACCTCGTCTGAGCGATCCTTAGAAGCGGCTGCCAGCACTTTGTCAATTGAGGCATTTTGTCGGTCTCTGAAAGTACCAGCTCAATCAGTGACATGCGGCTCCTGACGATCATCCTTCAATGGTCCCGCAAAATTGCTGTTTTCGTAAGGACGCCCACTGTTCTCTAGTACTGAATCTTTGTTCTTTACGGTGCTGTTGTGTTGTTCGGAGGTTATTGCTACAGTGCCAACGCTAAGATATTTTTGTAACGCCGGGTACAATCACTCCATTCTGAATTTTGCCATCAGGATCGAATCTCCGAATTCATATGATGCTTCACAATCTTTCTCTAAATCATCCAGTTAAACAAGCTCTACAATTTCACTGTCCAGTTTCCTCGGGATTACATATCGTTCTAAAAAACTTTTTTTTTCAGGAAAATTAGCTCACTGATTGATGATGTCTCGTCAGTCATGCGTGATTTTATGTCGTCAATAAGTGGTTTGACGTCCTGTCGGGTTAGGCTTCTTCTTTGGCAAAGGCCTTCTAGGTCCATTCTTGCCGCCGTTATGTTTACGTGGTCGTCGAGAAGGATCACCCTCGGTGGAATGTCTAGGCCGTTGTCGTTGTCTTTCCGCGGTCTCTGCGAGACGTCCGCGGACAATCGGCAAATCGTTGAGAGAATGAGGTTCGCTACAGGTTTGGCGCGTCCTCAAGTTCTTGAGTTTTCTCCGCGGACGGTTTCGGTCAATGATCAGGAGCAGCAGCCTAGTCCCATCGTTGCGGTGGCTCACATCATCGTTTTAGGCCGGTCCGCGCTCAGTTCTTCAACTGTCTTGTCCTTTATCCTGGTCACGGCCCCATGTTGTTAAAGAACCGAGGCGAGGACCGCGGGGCGTGAGCGAATATTTTTAATGGCGGATGGAATTCTACAATGACGATTATAGCACTATCAGCAGGCAGCTGCTAATGGCCAGCTCTTCTGCCTTTCTGATTTATGCAACCGAAACTACATTTGGTGGATTGCAAATCCCTTCACAATAAATGTTAAGCGTCAAGGAGGATGCAAGCTGCACCATTTCTTACCTAGCAGCAACCATAGTGCATAATAATTTATGCTTTTTTAGAACAGCACGCTTTGTTTAGTCTCATAATGAAGTGCAAATGTCGCCACATGGGGCACCTTGAGTTAATTGTGATGACAGTGTTGGCGACACCGCGGACCACGGGCCCCCTAACATAGGCTGGATCAAACCGTGGTGACGTGTGTGTAATTTGAATGGTAGAAACCTCAAGCGGTGGTCGTCGGAGCCCAGGTCAAACTCCGGGAGACGGGCGCCGTGTCTGTTTACCAGGCAGGGAGCTCCGGGACATTTTCAGATATGGGTAAGGCTGATGAACAAAATACCCCCGTCCCCTGAGTTTGTACATACTGAATATTTCTTTCTAAATTCTACCAACCCAAACATCGCCCCTAAAATGTGCCCGCACCGAAGTATCTTTCCCCCTTTGCTATCTTTAACTTTTCCTGAACCGGACCATTACTGTACATTTCTTGTCATGGAATAACTCAGTCCAGCCCACCCTTTTGCTTCGAGGTCAGTTTTTCATCGCCAAATATCTTGAAGCCATTATGGGGAAATGGTATAAGGCCAAAAAACCAAGGACAGGTGAACTCCTATGCGAGGTAAATGACAAGCAGCAGGCTGCAAAGCTCCTAGCTCAGACTACACTGGCTGATCCCGACATCAGGGTCACACTCCACCGGAGCCTCAACTGCTGGCAGGGTGTGAAAAACAAGACAGATCACGGGGTTTAAAGGCGCAAGAAAAAACACGGACACTAGAAGAAAAAAATTCCGTGTTTTTTCTTGCGCCTTTAAATCCCGTGATCATGTCCAACAAACTGGCCCACATTAAGCTATTGCAAGACAGATCTTTTGAACGAAACGAGTGCGGATGTCCTTGCGGGCTTGAAGGATAAGGGTGTCACTGCCATGAGACGTATCACCATCCGCAGACACAATTAGATTCCCACCAAGCACATCATCTTGATTGATTGTAGGGTTTAACGCGCCGACGCAACGCAGGCGATGAGGCGCGCCGTAGTGGAGGGCTCCGGATTAATTTTGACCACCTGGGGATCTTTATCGTGCGCCGAAATCTCGTACACACGGGCGTTTTTGCTTTTCGCCTCCATCAGAAAAGCGGCCGCCGCGGCCGGGAATCGAACCCGCGACCTCGTGCTCAGCAGCGCAACGCCTTAGCCACTGAGCCACCGCGGCGGGTTAAGCACATCATCTTGACTTTTGACCGCGCGAGTTTTCCACATTTAAATGCGGGCTTTATCCGGTGCTCCTTCCATTCCTAAATCCCCCACGCGTGGCGGTGTTTTAAGTGCCAGCGGTTCGGGCAATGTACCAATTCCTGCCGTTGCCGAATGACTTGTGCAAAATGCGCGGAACATGATCACCCGAGCGACAACTCTCCATCCGACATCGTCTCTTGTGTAACCTGCGCGGGGCAGCATGCGGCGTACTCTCGCATATGTGAGAACTTTCAACTGGAAAAAAAAGGTAATCAAAATCAAGTACCTGAGAACATCTCCTTCCCAGAGGCGCGAAAGAGGTTCGCCTCTTTCCGCCGGGGGGGGGGGGGGGGGCGCCGACGCAGCTCGCCGGGGGGCGGAGCTACGTCTCGTTTTCACAGAAACCCTGTTGAGCGAGTCTGACCTTGTCCCTCCGCCGCTACCCGCTGGGTTGCTGCAAGCAGCCCAACGCGGCACCACGCCGCTTTCTGGGGCAACAGCGGATGTGGTGCCAACTGTCTCTGTCGGGACCGAGCCGCTCCCACCGGACTTCCCCGTTGTCCAGTGTGTTGGAGGGTGCCTAGGGGATGGACACGGAGGGCTCCCCATCGGCTCCCACAGCCACAGCACCGCCCGTGCCATTTCTAGAGCCCCCGACGCCCGGGGCGGTGGCGGCTCTAACGAAGGGCTCCGGAAGTGGGGCAAAGTCCGGGGGGCCCAGTTCGATGGGCACCTCTGACATCTGACGAGGAAATGTTTGTCGGGCTGTTCCTGCCTGCAACGCAGCGGAAGGAGCCGCTTCCGACTTCTAAGCCAACGGAAAGGCCCAAAAAGCCGAATCCCAGAATAACAGCCACCAAAGATGAAAAATGAACACTCACACACACATACTATTCATTCTTAAACCCAAATGATGGGAAGAGAAAATGTATTTCAGTGGAACTGCAGAGGCCTCCTTAAAAATTTTGACGATGTGTATAAGATGCTTTATGCCACTCAGCCAAGTGTCCTTTGTCTCCAATAAACACTCCTCAACTCCAAAGAGACAAATCTCTTAAGTACGTTCACGGTATTCACAAAGGACGGAATTTGCTGCACACACTCGTCTGGGGGTGTGCCCGTAATCGCCCGGAAATCTTTAGCATGCCACCCTCTCAATTTGAACTGTCCTTGAGGCTTTGGCAATTCGCACAATATTATTCAATATATTCAGAACGGTATGCTCTATATACATTCTTCCTGATCATGAACTTTCGAGCTCTGTCTTCAAGGTGCTGGTTGACCAGCTGCCCGAACCATATATCCTGACAGGCGACCATAATGCACACAACTCTCTTTGGCGCTCCTCCAAAACGAATGCCCGAGATCGCCTGATAGAGAAATTTCTTACAGCTTCAGGAGCATTTCTTTTAAAAAAAATACAGCCAACATAGCATTACTTAGGACACAATGCGTAGTAACATCTTGACTTGGCTATTTGTTCTGCAATTCTCTTTCCATGTCTTGAGTGGGGTGTGGGCTCTGACCCGTGTGGTAGTGACCACTTCCCTATTTCATTAACGTATATAGGTAGAGGCCCAAGCAGTCCGTCTTCCCATACCAGGTTTATTGAATCAAAAGCAAACTGCAGTACATTGAGAGAAATATCTACACTACACAACACATCCATAAAACACCTACACATGAAGGAAGCCGCCCACCTCATCACGACACATACTCGAAGCCTGATAAAAGTCCATTCCCCAGGCCTCCAGTGCAACCCGCAACCGAAGGAGGCCCTGGAGGAACGGGGACTTTAGGGGGTCGCGAGAAGCCCCAAACAAGGCGTGGGGTGCCCTTTGCCAGTACCCCACGTTGCGTAATCTCATTCCTTTTAAACAGTGAAAAGCTTTTGGGAAGCGGGTGCGTCGTTAGGCGAAAAGGGAAAGTTGGCGCGCCTTCTTGAGTTTCATCAACTCATACACAGACACTCACAAGGTTTGGGCAAGAATAGGAAATCTTAAAGGACAGCATAGACCTACCCTGCACCTAGTCAGCTCTACATGGGAAACACTTGAAGACCTGGCTCATGCACGGGCACAACTCTTTGAACACGTGTACAGATCAGCACACTACACAAACACTTTCATAAAATACAAAACATCGGCGTAAAAGAAGTACCTGCGTGATAACAAGTCGCGCACATCCTACAATACTGATTTTTATTTATGAACTGAAGGACCCTCTGACCACATGTAAGCCTTCGTCTCCAGGTGCAAAAATAATCAAATACACCATGATACAACACCTACAGCCAGACACTCTTGAAACACTCCTACATCTTTAAAACAACATATGGCTTTCGGGGCACATTCTGAGCTCCTCGAGGGAGGCCATTGTAGTGGCATTCCTTAAGGAAGAGAAAGACCCTTCTTTTGCCGCAAGTTCTCGACCAATCGCCCTGACTAGCTGCCTGTGAAAGCTTTTCGTGAAGATGACCAACAGGACCCTCGTGTACTTTCTTGAGTACAACGGCCTTGTCGAGAGCTGCCGGTGTCATGTGTCAGGGCACCCCCGGAGAGGCGATGCACGAAAACGCCAAAAAAGTTAACGTAAAGAACAAAAGGACGGCCATTTGAAGTCCGCGCCAGGAGGTCACCAATGAGAGAACGCCATCACCGGAACACCGAGGCATGATTGGCAAATATTGCAGCGCACTAGTTATCCAATCGGAGAACGCCGCGGAGGAGACATGTGGCATGATGGCCATATATGGACATGTAAAAGGCGGATAGCCATTGAGCGTGCGCCCAGAGAAAGCCCAGAGGGGATAAAAGTGGGCAACACAAAGAGAAGAGATAGGGAAGACACCGGGAGGTTAGAAACGAGGGGGCGGCAGGAGCACGTGACCTTCACAGAACGACCCAGGTGGAGGTGGCCAGGCCAACGACTGTCAAGCCTGGGCGGTAGCGGGCCGACTTCGAATCGGATGCGGCATCCTAGGCTCACCACGAACCGGTGTATTCGTAGCCGCAGCGGCATCGGCCGGGCACAAGCAGCCAACGTCCACGCTGCGTCGACGTTCGTCTCCAGGGCCATGAAAGGCTACATTCGTGCCGAGCCTACCTGGGACCTACAGCGGCAGCGGCTACCACGGGGTAGCCACCGAGAAACCACGCCGCCCAAGGGATGACCGCGCGCATCGCACGCATGCGTCAAGGACCTCCAGCGGGAGCAGCTACCAGGGGGTACCCACCAAGGAAACCACCTCAGGGCGCGCTGAGCCCACGCCATCCAAGGAGTGACCGCGCGCATCGAAGGCCGGCATCGAAGCGAGACGAGAACGGCTACCACCTAGTCGCGGCCACGCAACGGTTCGAGACGGCAGTGCAGACGACCGGGGAAGGTCAGTCCAAAAGGGACGCAGTCATAGGACACAACAAGGGAGTTGTAGTTTAGAGATATCATCTATAAGGTGAAAGATTGACTGGATTCAAATTATTGATCTATTGCTTTATTGTAGAGACTTTTGGATCGCATTTCTGGGTATTTAGTTAATGGATTGATTTTTAGCGGAGGTTTACAATTCATTCTTGTGTGCTTTGCGTCAGGGTTTTCAAAGTGAGCAATAAATTTGTATTATGTCAAACTCGTCCACGGCCTTCCTGCGCCCATCTCTCGGAGCTGCTAAAGACAACCTCACCATCAGTTCACGTGACAGCCAGGCTGACTTCAGGGCGGGGAGATCCAGCAACGATGAATTGGTTGCGTCGTAATCTCAAAAAAAAAGGATTCCTTCGTACACAAACAGTTCTGTGTTAAGGTGTATTTCAAAATGGAGAAGGCCTATGACACCGCTTGGCGTGCGGCATTCGTAGTAACCTCAAGTCAGTCGGTGTCTCAGGTAACATGTTAAACACCCTTAGTAGTTACTCCTCGAAGAGAACGTTTCGAGTGAGAGTCGGTATTGCACTCTCAAAGGTTCACGTGCAAGAAAACGGCCTATTGCAAAGTTGTGTGTCGAGCTCCACTCTCTTCATAGTAAAGATGAACTCTCTTAAAGATGAACTCTCCTAAAGGCAGTAAAGATGAACTGCCACCTACTTTTTTTTTCATGTATGTAGACGACGTGCAGATATCCTTCAAATTGTGCAACATATGCATCTGCGAAAGTCACGTCCAGCTTGGGGTCAACAACCTTTCCAGCTGGGCTGACAAAAATGGCTTTAAAATTAATCCCGCAAAGAGCTCCTGCGTTGGGTTCTCCAGGGAGCACGGGGTCCAACTGGACCAAGACTTTATTCTAATGGCGTGTCGCTTCCTGTGTGCAAGGAGCACAAGTTTTCAGATATTTTATTCGATGAAATGCTCACTTTCATTCCTCATATCTAACAGATCAAGTGCAAATGCTTAGGAACAATGAACATTCTTAAGTTCCGCTCACACCAATCTTACGGGGCCGACAAACAACTCCTGCTGCGCCTTTTAACGGCCTTGGTGGGGTCGCGGCTCGACTATGCCAGAGCCGTGTATGGGTATGCTACAAAGACAGCACTCAAAATGCTCAACCTTATGCTGAATCTTGGCCTTCGCCTATCATGCGGTGCTTTCGCACTGGTCCTGTCGAGAGTGTGTATGTTTAGTGTGACAAATGGTGCCTAGCGCATAAGCGGGAGTATGTTGACTTGCTATATGCATCTAAAATCGTGTCTCTTACCAACCAGCCTTTCACTCCTCTCATGCACGATACATCAAATTTACAACTCGTTTTAAACAAGCCATCTATCTTCTCACCTTTGTCTCTCAGTGTTAGGGAAGAGGCTTCTTCCCTGAAGGTCCCCATGTCAGACACGTACAAGATACCCATTCAAAATTTTATTCCCTCATGGCATCTTCGTACTGTACCATGCGACCTATCATTTACACTAGTAGCAAAAATAGGGTACCCAGGAGTTCAATTTTCCAGCACTTCCTGTTCCTGCAGGACAAGTACAGGTGTGCAAAATTCTATAGCGAGGCCTCGAAAACTGGTTCCACTGTCTCTTGTGCAGCGCATGGACAACATGTTTGAGTAAGAAAAACAAACATTAAATCCCCAAGTCCACCGTATACAACATTCCCTAACATTGTATAGACGCTGTTCAGGAAGGTCATCTAAAAACTTTGTGTTCAATGCTCCTTTCAAGGTACTAATGACTGCATATGCCTGAAATCTTGAAATAACCATATGCTGGTTATGAGGGCATTGTGGAATCCCTAGCAATAAGGCCGCCGATCGAATGGTTGGTGATGCTGCTCTAATGACAACAGTTGACATTGCAACAGTACCTTACACCGACCTAAAAACACACATCAGACGACAGCTTCGTAACACGCGGCAATTACACTGAAGTCAACAAACAGACAACAAACAACATGTAATAAAACCACAATTGAGACACTACAAAACTGACTCACACAACAGGTACACTGATGTCTCTCTGGCTAGGCTGCGGATAGGCCACACACACGTAAAGCACTCCCACATGCTCACTGGAACTTGGGTACCCACGTGTAGCAGGTGTGGAAAGGGCCTATCCGTAGTTCACACAATTATCATATGCACGGTACTTGACACAACACGACGCAAAAATATGCCTGAATTATACAGACAACACATTCCTTTGCACCCATCATACTGTTTAGCTGACGAACCAATGTTTTCTACTCAAGGTATTCTTAAGTTTTTAGCGGAAGTAAAATTTCTGCAGCTCTTATCATATCACGTGTAATCATCTTGGCCCTATGCACCAGCCATCTCATTTGTGGTACTTTTGCTCAAAAGTTTTGGTATTTAGTCTCATCAACAATTAAATGACTCCCTCTTTTGGGCTATGTGCCGGTAGACGGCCTTGCGCCAAAAAAACCCAACCATCATCGTCATCATCAACTCCAGAGGTATCAACAAGTAGAGAGCAAAGGAGCTGTTCATTATCAAAAATAAAAGAACCCGTCTTTCTGCTAGAAATACAAATTTAGTTAAATGGTTAGAATAAGCGAAGGTATAGGTCGTGCTAGGCCGAATACTTCGACGGAATTCTCCAGCAGAGCGCTCCGCTAGAAGGCTCCATTGTATATTACTTTACCATTTTCTTACAAAACTTACCCAGAAAGATTTTGGAACAGCCGGATTTTCGAAGACAGCAAAGTTTGGAGACTATTCTGTGTGTGCAGCACTGACGAGGTACGTAAAATATTGAACCCGAAATCATAAATGTTGGACTCAAATCGCGCAGTGTTTAGAACGCCTGCATTTCTATGCAAGTAGGGTAAATGTTTGTTTTGAATTTGCCAGCTGCTTTTAGTGCAACGAGCGAGTTTAAGATATCAGCTTTGTTCTATCATTACGAGGACCCATAAATTTTAAAAACCTTCATATTTGCACAATGAAAACACTCCTATTTGTTGTGGCGTATGTGTACCTTGACAATTTTAATTGGCTTCCTCACGGCGTTGCACCCAGCAAAAAGTAATATAATATTACTCCTTACCCAAAAATAAAATGTCATGTATAAAGATAACCCTAGAAGCACTTACCGTATAAAACCCCTTAAATAAAAACAGACAAACAAGTTGTAAGTAAAATTCACAAATACTTTCACGGACTGGCGAAAAACGATCAAAAGCGATTTGCAACTTTAAAAAGATACAGAATCGTAAAAATGTCTATCTTTGTGTTTCTAGTCCCTTTATTATGTTTTTATATATGTCCATGTATTTTGCCCTAAATATAGAAACCACTTACAATGTTATTTGCATGTTCAAGGTTTCGTGACATTTTTAGAACTGCAATACTGCACTTGGGAATAGTTCACGCATTCGCGGCCAACGGCTCCCACGGCTAAGTTCGGGTCTCGCTGTTTTAGATACCATCGCCTCGTGCCGCTGATTGCTGTCCGGCCGCTCTCGTCACCGAGGATTGGAGCCGTTTTATTCCGTTCCTGCATCATCGTTATTCCCGTGACTTCATCCACTGACGTCACAACGAGAGCAGCGCCGCTGTGGGCTACAAAAGGAGTACCGGCCATCAACACTCTGGGATTCACGGCCAACGGCTCCCACGGCTAAGTTCTGCTCTCGCTGTGTTAGATCGCCTCGTGCCGCTGATTGCTGTCCGGCCGCTCTCGTCACCGATGATTGGAGCCGTTTTATTCCGTTCCTGCATCATCGTTATTCCCGCGACTTCATCCACTGACGTCACAACGAGAGCAGCGCCGTTGCGGGCTACAAAAGGAGTACCGGCCATCAACACTCTGGGATTCGCGGCCAACGGCTCCCACGGCTAAGTTCTGCTCTCGCTGTTTTAGGTAGGCATGTAGTTTGGCACAAGTTGCTGTTTCATACGTTCTCTCAAGTTTATGGCTGCTGATCCCACTCTGTTGTATCTTTTTTTGTGGAAGTGTGATGGGTGTTGACGTGTTGACCTACCGCGTGAGGATTGGCTCATTTGTTCCTTGCCGGCAACCTAGGAACTCCCGCAATGTTCGCTTTAGCTTTGCGTCCGCTTTTGTTAGATCTCTGTGCCCCAGACCAATCTTCCTGCTTCTAGGTTCGGTTATTTCACTCATCCTGCTCTGCTGTGGTGACGTGGAATGAAACCCTGGCACTAAGATCGACGATGTTCTCGCCCTAATGAAAGATTTTCACGTTGAAACCACGGCTTCTCTGACCACAATAAAACAGGAAATCAATAGTATTAATTCAAGAATCTGTGCAATAGAAAACAATCTGAGCAAAATGCCACAAATCGAAACAAAGTGTGAGAATGTGGGTGACTCTGTACGCGAAGTGAAGACAAGCATCGCAAAGGTAAATGAGCAATTATTTGACGTAGTTGATGATATCAATAACAGGATGCGAAGGAACAACTTGATTGTCAAGGGCATAGCAGAAACAGAAAAGGAGGGGTACGAAGAGTCAGAAGCAATCGTGAAAGAATTCTTTGCAACTCACCACGGCGTACAAGCCGGTGACATCGAACGCGCTCACCGATTGGGTCAGCGGCGCGCGAACGTCGACCGGCCCATAATCGAAAAATTTCTCAACTTTAAATCCAAGATGGACGTGTTACGCAATGCCCCTAAACTTAAACAGCTAGAAAACGCAAAAGGTTGGCTTGACGAAGATTTCTCTCCTAAAGTACAACTGGCGCGCAAAAAGCTTCGCGATTTCGTGAAAGCTACCCGTAATGATAACGAAAGCTATTCACTCCGCTTCAACCTCCTTTACATCCGTAAAAACATTTATAGGTATGAATCTAGCACAGATAGTATCGTCCAAGTACCCGCCAGATACGAACATTTCGCAAGTAATACTACAGAGGAACAGAACAGCGCAGGCGTAGCCAAAAACCATGAACCTGTAACGGCCTGACACAACCTATCCGCCAGACCATCATCCGCTAAGAAGTCAACTGCGAATAAAAAGCTATCAATAATCCTTGCGAACTTTCGCAGTATATATAGCAAACTTGACGAACTCAAAGCCCTTATACACACGTGCAATGCCGATGTTGTTCTTGGCACGGAGACGTGGCTAAATTCTGACACGGAAAACAGTGAACTTAGATTCCCTGCGCAGTACGCGACATTTCGACAAGACAGAGCCGCTTGTCGTGGTGGAGGGGTGCTTATTGCCATTAGGAAAGAATTTCGTCCCTCGGTCATAGTTTGCGACTCACCCCTTGAAATAACGTGGGTTACGGCACGCTTGGGGCATGTACCGTGCGTCATAGGCGTGTGCTACAGACCACCCGATAGTGGCCCAGAGTTCATTGAACACTTCAGCAATTCTCTTGATCACGTCTTAAACAAGCACCTAAACTCTGTTGCCATTCTTGGCGGGGACTTCAATTACCCCGACATAGACTGGTCCTCTTCCACTGTTAGCTGTGCCAGCCGTCGTCAAGAAAGCCTTAACTTTATAAACCTAACACATGTGCACAACATGTCACAGCTTGTAGTGGAACCAACGCGCGGAAACAACATATTGGACCTCATACTCACTAATCAACCCAATAATGCAGTTACTCATGTCCTGGAGGAAATCAGTGATCATCGCGCCGTACATTGCTCCTTATCTATCCCACTGCCCGATAAAACAATAACTGCCAAGCACATACTCAATTACGCACGCACAAATGTCGAAAAAATGAATCGTATGCTGGAAGAGTTTACACCGCATTTCGAAGCCAGTTTTGAAAATTGCACTGCAAATGAAAACTGGATAAAATTTCGTGACATGTTAAAACAAATCGAAGGTAGTTGTGTACCAAAAATGACTATTAGATCAACGAAAAACGATTCGTGGTTCACACAGGATGTGAAAAGAAGTCTTAATAAAAAGAAGCGAGCATTTAGGAAGGCATCACGGACAAAATCGACAGTAGACTTGGATAACTATAAGGATGTATCGAGGAAAACCGAAGCCATCATCAAAGAAGCAAAACATAAATTTTTCAATTGCACACTGCCTAACCTCCTGAAAACTGACCCTAAAAAATTCTGGCTAGTAGTAAACCCTAAAAACACTGATTCCCCGACCTTGCTAGACGGTGAGCATGGTGATTCTCCGTCGGCTGAGGAAACCGTGGAAATATTCAGCGATCAGTTTGCATCGATATTTTCAAATGAGCTTCCATTAGATTCGCAAGACCTACCAGAGACCGTCATTCATGATACCTTTCTCCCAATAGTAATCACCGAAAATGGCGTAGCACGTGCCATTGAGCGACTCGAGTACAAGACGAGTCCAGGGCCTGATGGCATTAGCTCGAAACTTCGGAAATTAACCGCTCAAAAATCATCGTACCTATTGAAACTAATATTTCAGCAGTCACTGGACACAGGTTGCGTCCCAGATGAATGGAAGTCAGCGTTAGTGGTACCTATATTCAAATCTGGCTTGAAATCATGTGCTAATAATTACCGGCCAATCTCTCTTACTTCTATTCCCTGCAAATACTCGAGCATATTCTGTTTACGCACATCGTATCACACCTCAATAAAAATAACTTGCTAATAGATAACCAACATGGCTTCCGCAATAACCGATATTGCGAAACTCAGCTGTTCGAATTGGTAACTGACCTTAATAATTCTCTGAATAACTCCCGCTACATTGACGCAATTTTTTTAGATTTCTCTAAAGCATTTGACCGCGTGCAACATCAAAGGTTCATGACTAAAATCTGTAATCTACAGCTAGACGATAAAACAACCCAGTGGATAAGCGGTTTTCTTACTAACAGGGTTCAGTCAGTTAAACTTAACAACGTTACCTCTAGACCCAGACCCGTCAAGTCCGGAGTGCCCCAGGGTTCCGTACTAGGACCTTTATTGTTTCTAGTCTATATTAATGATATTGGATCCAACATTAACTCTTCACTGCGTCTCTTTGCTGACGATTGCGTAATTTACAAGGAAATCAGCGAACCAAACGACGTAAACATCTTGCAGTCCGACTTGACAAAATTATCAGAATGGTGCTCTTTATGGCAAATGGAAATAAATGTATACAAAACCAAACACGTACGCTTTTCATCTGTTGCCCATCCTTCGCCCAATGAGTATGTCATAAACAACTTAGTAATACAAACAGTTCCATCTATCAAATATCTAGGTATTTTATTCCACTTGGATCTAACCTGGTCTAGCCACGTAGAAAACATTACCGCGAAAGCATTACGGAAACTTGGTCTTCTTAAGCGCCGCCTGAAACTTGCAAACAAGGACACCAAACTTCACGCATACAATACTGTAATCCGGCCAACCCTAGAATATGCTTCCATAGTATGGCACCCCCACACAGCAACCTTACTGATACGCTCGAATCTGTTCAAAACAAAGCCGCGCGATTTATTTTGTCATGTTATTCCCGCTATGAAAGTGTGTCATCCAATAAGAAAAATTTAAATCTCCCACCTCTTGCCATGCGCAGAAAATATTTCCGCTTATCTTTCTTCCACAAATTATATCACAGTGATTCGCCGTTCCGCCGTACGTTCATTCACCCTGCTTTGTACATTTCCGCACGCGTTGACCATGATCTTAAAATAGAACCTATATTTTCTCGCACAAAAAAACACCAATACTCACCCCTTGTAATATCGAGAACCGAGTGGAATGCTCTGCCTGCCAGCATTGTAACGCATGCACAGCAATCATCTTTTCAGTCTGCATTATTTGCGTTCCTTGAATGTGATCCACAATCTTAGCCATTGCCACTTTTTGCTGCTGTATAACGTGTCGTGCAGCTTTTTCAATGTGCTCGCCTGTAAAAACGTTGCTGTGTTCTTTTTTTGCTTATTTTGGTTGACCGAATGTGTATCCAGCGCATGTTTTCTTGTCTTCTTCTTTTTTTGCTAAAAAATTACTGTTGTCACTGATTACTGTATACACCCCCCTTATGTAATGCCCTAGAGGCCCTTAATGTATATAAATAAATAAATAAATAAATAAATAAATAAGACCCGTCAGTAAGGCTAGTCATCTTTTTGCGCAAATCACGCTGTACAGATAAAAATGCTTTCGCATTTTTTATCTATACTGTCGAACCTGCCTTTAAAAAATTGCCACATGGTGGGGCCAAAGATGGCAGTATTTAATTGCGCAATTGGCATGTGAACCTATCACGACGAAGCTACCTATGGAGGAAGCGGTGCGAGAACTAAGGGATGGCATTTTCATTTCGCCATTTCGCCTCAGGGTGTCAAAGGAATTTGACAAAAAATGTGATGTGACGGGAGGCAACGAGCTTTATCGACAAAATTATGTTCTATAGGCTAGTCTCAGAAATAAGACCAACAGCTGCTACTAAAAAGGACCGTGCGTCCACCTATGAACATCGGCCGAATGACTAGGCTATGTCCTGGGGCTAGCATTTGCGTGTGCTTGTTCATGTTACACTACGGCGAACATGAGAAAGATACTTGGGTGGTAAAGCAACTCTCAAGAAACGATCTTTTTAGGCTTTTCAAATCAGTGCCTTCAGTTTTTCGAACATAAGTTGAGGCTGGTCATAAGTCCGGTTTCGGGACAAAAGTACAGAAATACCTTTTTCATGCATTTTACATGCTGGAAAGATTCTGAAAATTAAACAGGTCTCACAGCGAGCTGCGAGAATGGGACGTCCAGAACAAAGAGTGAAGTATTTGCGATAGCGGAGCGATTGGACAGTCATATATTTTAGAGACGAAATAAATTTTATTGAACAGATACAGCCCTCATTGAATGATAAATTTTAGTATGAGCACAGAAAACACCCGTCTATACAGAATGAACATCCAGCAATAACAGTCAATACGTAACCTAAATCTGTGCCAGTGAATAATGCGTCCCCACTCAAAACCCACCTAGCCGGATACGGTATTTACTGATATAACATAAGGATTCGTATTCCTTCTGACCCTAAAGCCGAATTTTACTGGTCGTGGCCATCAGCCTGCCTTATTTCTATAACAGCTCAGTAGAGCTCATCTAACCGGTCATACTGCCACTTCAATTACCCAAGAAATTTTGGGTTTGGCCTGTTCAAGCAGCCTCTAATACTGTTAGATTTTTCAGCATACACACTTGAAAGACTTACACGGAGATCTCTTTAGACTTATTTCTTAAGCGTGTTAAAAATAAGTAAATTCCTCATTCCTAGCACCTGCTTTTACATGTTTACACGTACTCGGAATTTAGAAATTGAAGATCCACACCCTTCTATACTCATGCAGGAATGGTGATGTTCAGCATAAAGAACCCAAGTTTCACTCAGTACCCGGTTTTTCGGCTTCACTGAGGCATTGATGCACGATTATTTCAACTGTCCAGCTGCAGCTACCAAAAAGATTTCCTGTGATCGCCACCAAGGAAGCGTTGAGGAAGCAAAACAAGCGGTTGTATGTCATTTATTTCCGCATGATATAGATAATCACAAAAAAAAATTCCCCGCATTTCCCCGAGGGGAAGAATGTGAAAGTGCGAATGCACTAGTGAAATTTGCGCGGTTCGGTAATGTTCGCGAAAGAGAGATCACACACACACACAACTACAAAGAAAGAAAGATGCATTTATTCACCGACTCCTATTTGTGTTGTCGTTGTACTTGATTGCTAGAGCGGATATCAGCTTTGAAATTTCGTGTCAGTACTCCTTTAAGCGGGTGCATTAGCCCTTCTCACGCCCGATTCCTGGCCAATCCCCCCCTCCTGGCCAGGCAGCGCGCGCCCATCTCCCCCCGTTGCTAGGGAAGACGAGGAGCGCGCGCACCCGCAGCTGTTGCTATGCGGACTACGGTGGCCGACGATTCAGGCTCGCTTAAGAAGTGCATTCGCACTTAAAACTGAAACCCCATCAATAATGCGATGAAATATTTCCCCATTCGCCCAAGACACTATATTGTGCCAAATATGTAAATACAAAACTACAGAGACGCTTTTCTAACCCCAAGTATACCGTTTGGGCAAGCAGCATTAGTGAATCTTGGATGCACTGAAAGTAGTAAAGAAGTACCATTTAAACTGTACAGTGTTCTGCCTAATAAAGAATAAGAATTCAGTCTACAGTAGGAAAGTCGGCCCGTAGATGATGTGCCGCCCTTGACACGTCTTTTATTGCACCGTTGTGTTGGAGGTTTCGGCGAAAGCAGACATAAGGTTAATCATCGGGCCCACCTAATGAACAAAATTTAAGGGTAATTTGTGTTCACTGGTATGTATTCAGCACCCGTACAACTGTTTCATTCGCCTTTCGCGGCATATTACCAGCTATAACATTACCCAGCTAACACAGGCTGTTAAACAATCACCACTCAATGCAGTTTGAGCACTCCTCCTTTTAAATATTTCTTACAGTACAAGTAAACTATTAGTATTTCTTAAAATATTTTTGTACAGGGTTCCGAATTTACCATAATAGAAGATGATCACACGGCAACGCTTGAACACGCAAGAACCTAGACCGAGACGAAGAGATAGAGTAAGCTGGACCAAGATTATGAAAGCGGCAGGCTTTCCCTATCTTTTTGAAGCAGAGTGTCGCATGTAAGTTATTTTTCTGGATTACAGCTGCTCACGTCTCTTTAATTTTTGAATGCCACGAATTGGTGCGGTCTGGCTTTCAAACACTCACTCCAAGATGCTGGTTTTCTTTTTTTTATCGTCCAGACCTCGATAAACCCTTGGTTCGCCAGTTTCTCTTCAACGAGTACGCCATGAATTTACATCCCTCCCACTTTGAGTCTTGCATTCCTCACGGTAACTCCCGTTCTGCGAGCTCAAAGTCTCCAATGTGATGGTGCCTGTCTTATAGTCATCTGAAATTAGGTTTCTTACTATGAACTCTCTATTTCGACGTGATCGTGACAACTCGCAGTTGACTGTATTAGAGCACGTCGTTAGAGCGCTTACAAGTATAACTGCTGCTGCTCCCCGCGTTCCACGCTACCCGCCTCTGTTTACCCTTCGTAACCACCTTTCGGAGGCACTCATGAAGCGCAGTGTACATGGAAGGAACTACGGAAAACAAAACAAACCCAAAAAACTTATTCCATCGCATACAAGATTTAGCTGGGGATATGGCTTGCTGAAGCGACAGTGCACTTATCCGAGAAATTTTCTTGCAGGGCCTTTTACTTCAAGTTCGAAAGTTGCTGATCAAGTGCTCGCCACAGCCCTAGAATCGGTGGCTGAGCCTGGCAACAAGAACATGTGAAGGACATCAAGGGAATGGGAGCAAGGCGTCGTCGGGGAAAAGCCGGAGTTTTTGCGCTATTTAGGGGGAATTGTTTATAAACGCTAATTCTATTCCTCGCCACGTTTCATTGAACTCGGTGTTTGCTTCTTCCTTGTCTTCCCCGAAGGTTCCAGCATTCTCCCGCTCGACAAGACGTCGCGCATGCGGGAATAACTAAATAGATGCACGTTCCATGAGCCACCTTTAGAGAACATTGTAAGCCGATTCCTCGGGCGATATATGCTCAGTCTGCCATACAGGTCCAGTCTTTGTCTCTATCCTTTCTTCCAACCTGAGGTCTTTCCTTTGTTTTAGAGTTCGCCTTCTACCTCACTTTTGCCCCGAGTATTTATTTCATGACTGCGTAAGGCGGCGGGTCGCAGTCGTGAGTTCTTGTGTAGTTTGGCGTATCTACTCAATCAAGCTCTAGTTCCGTTGACTTCAGACTGCTGCATCTTCCTCTCCGATTGGATCCTTGAATGTTTGTGTCTTTTGTGGTATGAACCGTCGTGATACCACAATGTAATCCGGTATTTCTTCGATTTTCGAACACACAAAGAAGCCTTCTTATTTGTAGTAGTCATCATTCTGGCGGCAGCGTTTTTATCTGGCCCGTGGGCTAAAGAAGGAGTGGGCGCTGATTTGCATCATCTATCAAGCTGACGTAAAGGTGAACTCTCGCCAAACGAAGGTCCGTGAATTTACAAATAATGCATTCAAGCCATTTGTTTTCTGTGACTGTGCCTTCGTGGGGTCCCAGATGCTGCCTTTTGTATCAGAAATAAGTCTCACGGCGTATACACACTGCTGTGGCAGCTACACATCCGGAACCCAGTCACGCATCTCTTATAATAAAGACCCCTTATTCTTATGAGCAGTGCTCTCTACTTCTGTGTTTATCCCACCAGCATCAACACTATCGTCCTTTCTTTTATGATCGTACTCCTGGACACAGTGAGAAAGTATACACTGTGTCCACAGGGAGTCTCTCAAGCACATCAGCCGCGTAGGCTTCGCCAAGAATGCTTCCCATATGACGTGCGTCGTCCACGATGTTGACTTGTGGTGCGGACGCGGTGATCATTTATTGTAATATTTCATTCACGCTGTTTTGTTTCTATTATCGCGCCATCTTCAGTTCTGATCGAGGGATATACACTTGTCCGGCTTGTCATCTCAGCCGAGTGGTCATTGTTAGAGGAAAAGGACTTTCTTGGCATAGGTAATGTATTCATTCGTTGCAATGCTTCAGGTCAATGAACGTTCACCCCAATGCCTTTTTTATTCCGTATAATACGTTTGTCCGACGTAGGGTCCGGTCTCCTCCCGCTGTCTTTTGCTCTCACTTGTACTACTTGATCCACCTCCTGGCCCGGTAGGTATTACTATTTTGCAACAACAACTGTCTTGGGGGTGCGTTTTTGTTTCTTCCATAAATCCTATTTCAAATGAGGCGATAATCTAGTGCGCGTCTTCTAACGACTGTAAAGGGTCGTAGTGTAATCCGTCACGTTTTTTTGCCCTAACTAGTGCTTCCAGCTTTGTATTGATTCTATTAAATTGGTCGGCGTTGTGCTGGAGCTTGGCTTATTTGACAACTAGCTCGACCTAGTTGGTGTGCACCAGAGTTGGCATAACTTCGGCAACGATCTTATCATTCAACTCAAGAAAGCTTTTTTTGTACAATTTCGAGAAACCGACGCCCCCGACGTCCCGGTATTTGGAGTGGTTTTTTTTACAAGATGGCGATGAGTGATAAACGAAGCAGCTCGAGCGCGACCTGCTCCCACGTGATGAAAAGCTCGAATGATAATATCTTCTCAGAGCAGTGGTGATTGTCATAAAGGTTTATTATCTTCCACAGCCGCAAAACAGCCATGGCCAGTCGGCGCTTAGTCGGTGGATAATCTTCGTCGCAATTCGATCCATCGAGATAATCAGAAGGCGAAGTTGCAGTTGGGGCACTCGTTTGAGCACACGCTTTAGGATTCTGTCCAGTCCACGACGCAACATTGAAATCTGCATCCTGTATTCAATGGTCTTGCACACGGGTAGCCGTTCTTCAGGAGATTTCTCTACGGCGTGAAAACAGTGTCCGGATGGCGGCTCCTACTCCTATCTCGGGCTCTATACTTTCATTATTGGAGTGTCTTGGTTAGATACCTTCTCGTACGTTCAACGCTGTCTGCAGCGACATGTTCTATTTAGAATTCTTTGTCCGGAAAATGCACAGGCAATATTTTGCCGTTTGTAAAACCAGCAGCACGCCCCTCTTTAGGCTTCTTGATATTGTTCTTTGTGTTTCAATATTTCAGTTTTATTTTGTCCTCTTAGTATTTAAAGAGGATCACGCGTGATCTGTTTCTCGAGACTTTGGCTACACGGGGATTTGGCTTGTGCTTTGGGATTCGATGAGCGGCCTCCCTGCAATGTTATCGGCAGGATCTAAGCAACTTCGGTTTTGCCGCGATATCTTCGAGTGAGACGTACCGCAGTGGAAATGGGTCAAACGGTTTATGCCATACTAAATTCCAGAAAGGTTTAAAAAACGAAGGTTGCACAGCCCCTTGTTAGAGGCCACACACTTGGCGGTTCACGGCAGCGGCGACTGAGAGCAGACAGTGCACCTGTGGCAGAACATTGAGAAGCCCATGACAGCGACGGTGGTGCAGCCGCACGTGACGTGCAGAAACCGAGGACTAAATCGTTGCTCCTTTCCCGCCGGCTGTACTTGCTAAGTGGCAGTGGCGTCGGCATTCAACACTGGCAGTCGGGTGGACTTTTGCTGTGTACACATTCGTCACACCGGCCATCCGGCGGGAGCGGAATTTCTACATTTCTGCTCGAGACCGGCGGGCTCATTATGGTGGCATTCAACCAGTATTGCACTCGTGGCACCGACACAGATTCCGCTGTGATTAACCGGTTTTGTTGTCATTTTCGCCATGTCATCACAATATTCCAGCCTCAAAAAATGTTGCTGGCGCAGAGCCACAGGCACTTTCAAAGCAAAAATTAAAAGAAAAATCACTTTGAGCACTTTCCCTTCACAGTTCTTTCGAACTAAGAAACGGAAATGCCCAAGTCAATAATACTAAATATTTCCAGGTTTATCTGAAAGCGGAAGGAGTCAAGAACATAAAAGAACGAAGTCTCGCCATTCCACCGATCTTCCTTCCTCCTGTACTTCCAACAGAGCTGGCATGGGCGTTTAAGTTGGCATGGGCTTGTCCGGAACCAGTCATTTTTCTGGCTTCCGTGGGTTCCTGAGTTATATTCTTGGCCATAATAAAATGTCTTTTAATCGGGGCAATTCCGCGGTTTTTTTTTTCGCTTCTGGTTTTCTCTGGCAAAAAAGCGATTGGTTGCCGAAGTGCCTGACACATGTTCGCGTTATTCAGGTCTTCGTTGTCTTAAAACCATGGGTTTCTTCAAATCGGCGTAACATGTATTCCGCCGCTTCAGCGTAGCAGCTTTGCACTTTGTAGGATTCGCTTCAAAACACAAGGTAATCGTAACTGCCTTGTGAGGCCTTTGCGCCTGCGCACTACCTTAATATAACCGGAAAATGTGGTACCCTTGGTTACGGACGGATCCTTGTGTTTCTTTGCTTTGCAATTAGGTGTTTACATTTCTTTCCTTGTGCCCCTTTAATTCAAGCGCGTAAATATTTCCGGAAATTTCATTTTTTGTGTCATCGGAAGAAGGCGACGTGTAGGTTTGCGGTTTTGTGAAAGCTTTTTCGTTGGTTGCTGGATCATGTATTATGTTTTCTGTCACGAGTGCCCCGCCAACAAGCAGAGGTCCACTTTCATTAGGCGTAATCTTGAACCTCTTCTATTATCTATTTGCTTCCGAGCACAAAACTCAGTTTCTCTGTTAGTAGTTAATCCCCAGTGGGATCATTGTTACGCCGTGCCTCAGCCTCCATTGTCTTCTGCAAGTTCTCCAGCACAGCTAACTCGTGGTTCGGTTTCGCAGGCGTTTTTGTGAGCATCCTCTAATGCCACGACACGAGCCTCGCGCCCGACGGCACGTGCCCCATGCTGGACAGTGCGTGTGATGCGGCTGTGGCTGCTAGCGCACCCCTTCCACTGGCGCCAACCGATCTTCTTTCTGGCGCCTCCCTGACGGCCGCTGCGGCGAAGACGGAGACCATCCTGGAAGGAGAGATGTTCACCTCCATAGACACCGACATCGAGGACACCAATGCTACTATTACTACCATCACCACCACCGCTACTAACACCACCCAGGTTCCCGAGTTCGAGAGGGACGGCAACCACCGGCAAGCGCCAACGATGCAAGTCAACTACACGCAAGGGAGGATGTCGGTCGCAGTTTCCGGCGAGGATCCAACACCGAAGGAGGGCGGAGAAGGCAGATGGCAGGAAGCGAGGCGAAGGATGCGGCGGCGGACGACCGGGGAGAAAGCGGCCGGCGGTAAGTCGGTCCCCACTTATTTTTCTACCGCTTCCGAGGCCGCGATCGCGTCCGTTCCCGCGCCCGCCGCAGCCCCCGTTAAGAATCAGGCAAAGTTCGTTAGGCAGGTCGCGGCCAGGCTAACGAAGGCAGCGCGCATGCCGCGCGAGCTACCGAAGGGTGATTTTAGGGTAATACTCCGGCCACGTGGTGGGCTTAACGTAGCTCGCACGGCGGCACCGCTACTCATGGAGGCCATCTTCGAGATGGTGGGTACCACGTTGCAAGAGTCTTGGGAGGATGCGATCTGCACCAACGACTCGCAGAATATTATAGTCATTAGCACCCCGAACGAGCAGAGAGCTCAGAAGTACTCGAGCATCAGCTCGCTCAGGATAGCGGGCAGGATACATGAAGTATTCGCGTACGCACCGGCACCCGAGGGCACCGTGAAAGGACTCATCAGGGGCATTCCGACCGTGTATACGGAGCAGGATCTGCAGGAAATTATAGTCAGCGAGGAGAATCCAACGGCGCTCGAAGCGCACAGAATAGGCAATACCACCACGGTGATCGTAGCCTTCGAGGGCACCAAGGTACCAAATGCAAAAAAGTTCGGAGTGGCAATCACCAAATGCAGTCTATACAGGCAGCACTACGAAGTGTGCCGGTGCTGCGGCAGGTTAGGGCACCGCGCGGACGTGTGCCCTTACCCAAACACTAAGATATGCTTTGCGTGCGGAGCGTCCAACCCGGGCCCCGCGCACGAGCGGGAATGCAACCCCCGCTGCAAGCTATGCGGCGGGGCTCACCCACCGGGGAGGCGGGTTGTAAGAACCGATATAAGACCCCCCATTTGGTGAAGCAACGAAGGTGGGAGCGCCGGCGTGCAGAGGAGGTACAAAGGCCGCAGCGGCAGCAACACGCGCCGAAGTTAGGCCTAGCTGACTTCCCGCAGCTGCAGCAGCAGCAGCAGCACGCACCCGAAAAAGGCGCGAAAATGCAGCAGCCAAGGCAGTCGATTCCAGGAAGGAATGCGGCTGACGTCAATAACGGCAGAGAGGCGGCGGCTGGGCCAGCTGGAGCGAAGCCCGCTCGAAAGGTCACGGCTGCCGCAACGGCAACGACAAACGCAACAGATGGCAGCGCTCCGGCGGCAGAAAGGTCAGCGGGGAGCGCGGGAAACCGCGGAGGGAGCAGCAGCGGCGGTGGCGGACAGCTGCAAGAGGGAATCACGTGGGCCAGGACAGTGGCAGGAGAGGCGGCGGTGGTACCACCGCCGCTGCCAGCACCGCCGCAGCCGAGGCCACAGCAAAGGCAACTGCAACAACAACATCAACCAATGGTGGAGACGAACGAGGTTGCACGTCTCAAGGCGCAGCTAGCGCAAAAAGACAGGCAAACACAGGAACTCAGTGCCAAAATGGACATGATCCTCAATCAGCTACAACAACGGCAACAATGTCAGCTGAAACAACAGCCATCGTTGCAGTTGCTAACTCAACCACCGCAGGTCGCGCGAAGACAGGCGCCCAGGCGAGCGCACGCGCGAGAAGAACGAAACAGCTGCAGGAAGAGTCGGAGCCGGAGTCCGCGGCTGGCCTGCAGACGGCGGGGTCCACAGAGGAGAAGAAAGAAGAAAGAGAGGAAGAAGAAGTAATGGCAGCTACGAAGAGGAGAAACGATTTCACAACTACAGAAGAAGAAGAAGAGGAGGAAGAGAGGAGATGGAAGACTTCAGCCCCAGAACCAAGAGGCGGGTTATTATGCTAGACGCGCTCGAATGCCGCCAACAGCGGGTGGAGGAGCGCGTCGACCACGAGGAAAAAGAGCTGGAAGCGATCAACCAGAGGCTGGCAAAGGTAGAAACCGCGACAGCGGACATGAGCACCCGCATAGCTAAAGTAGAAGCCGTGACAGCGGACATGAGTACCGGCATAGCGAATGTGGAAAGCCTGTTACAACAACTACTAGCGAGAATCCCTGACATCACCCACCACCGACAACAACAGCAGCCGCCGCAGTCGCCACAGCAACAACTACGGCCACAACCACAGCCGCCGCAGCAACAGCAGGTGGCCAACGTCACTCGCCCAACATGGAAGGAACATCGCTAGCGCGCGAGCTTGTGATTTGGCAGTGGAACGCGAATGGCCTGCGAGGAAAAAAAGGCAACATTACAACAATACATCAAGAGTGTCGGCAAGAGACCAGACATCATATTAATGCAAGAAACGTCCATGAAAGACCCCTCCCCAGGCTTGCCGGGGTACCGCTCCTATGCCAGCCCGCCCAGCGCAAGAAAGGCCGGGAAAGGCGCGGGGCAGGGAGTGTGTACCCTGGTGAGGAAAGGAATCACGCACATTGAACACGGCTTACTGCAGAACAGTACCATTGAACACTTGGCAATCGAAGTCGTGACGGGCCGAAAGAAGAAAGAAAGCACGTATTTAATCAACATTTACAGTAACCCCAAGCAATCCCAACAAAAGTTCAAATCACTCATGAAAAGAACGAAGCAGCTGGCCGGGGACGACACCGCGCTCGTGTGCGGAGACTTTAACGCGCCGCACACGGCGTGGGGGTACCAGAAGACCACGGCCAAGGGGCGAAATCTGTACGACGAGCCTCTCGAGGCGGAACTCCACCTGCTCAACGACACGAACATCTACACGCGACACGGCACATCGGTGCAGCGCGATACGAATCCGGACCTCGTTTTCTGCAGCAAAGCCACCGCGGGAGTAAGCTGGCGGAACACGGGCGAGACGCTGGGCAGTGACCACTGCGTCCTGGAAATTTCGTTGCCGCTGCACGGCCGACCCCCGGTCACCCGCAAGCATGCCATCACATACTGGAATAAATACAGAACGGAGCTGGACGCCCTGATCATCGGACAGGCCCAGGAAGAGGAGGATGGAGACATCGAGAAGTGGACGCGAGCCTTGAACGCGGCCGCGAAAACAGCCACCAAAGAAATCGAGGTCGGCGAAGAGACCCCGCAGCTGGACAGCCGCCTCGCGCACTTGCTGGAGGCGAGGAACTCGCTGAAGGCTCGATGGCGGAGGCAACGCCACAACAGAAGGCTCCGCAAAAGAATAGCACTGTTAAACATCGAAATTGAGAAGCACAGCGCGGTGCTCTGCCGATAGCAGTGGCAGGCGGTCTGTCAGGAAGCGGACGGCCAGATCCATAAGAGCAGGACCTGGCATCTGCTCCGGCACCTCCTTGACGAAGGCAAAACGAAAGGGGCCCAACATCACACCCTCGCACGGACGCTGCACAAAGCGAAAAGGGAGCTCGGCGAGGCCGAGGTCCGCCGGCGCATAAACGACAAGTACCTCCCGTCCACCCCGCCGACCCCCCTCCCGAGTTACGCTGGCGAGTTCAATGCCAAGCTCGACGCCGACATCGAGGAATGGGAGGTGCGGGCAGTCATCCAAACGATAAACAGCAAGTCCGCCCCAGGGCCAGACGGGGTTACCAACAAAGCGCTACGCAACCTGAGCGATGCGGCGATAAAATCGCTGACGGGGTACTACAACCAGTGCTGGCGAACCGGCAAGCTCCCGGCCAGCTGGAAGGAGGCAAAGACGGTCCTGATCCCGACGCCGGGAAAGGAACCGAGCATAGACAACCTGCGGCCGATATCCCTGACGTCCTGCGTGGGGAAGGTGCTGGAGCACGTCCTGCTCAACAGGTGGCAGACATACCTCGAAGAGGAAGGCCTGTACCCGGACAACATGCTGGGCTTCAGGGCCAAGTTAAGCACCCAGGACGCAATGTTGCTGCTTAAGAACGAAGTCATCGACCGGTCGGCCGGCTCCATGGACAACCGGGCGGTGCTCGGCCTAGATCTGAAAGGGGCGTTTGGCAACGTCCGACACTCAGCCATCCTGGACCAGGTATCGCGCCTCAACATGGGGGAGAGGTTGTTCTCGTACATTCGCAACTTCCTCTGGGGCCGCACCGCGAGGATCCTTGCCGGTGACATGGAGCTGCCGAAGAAGAGCCTGGGGGGCACGGGGACGCCACAGGGCGCCGTGATCTAGCCGGCGCTGTTTAACATCGTAAAGATCGGGGTCGCCCAGCGCCTCCAGGGCGTCCCGAAAGTTGGACACACCAAATACGCGGACGACATCACGCTGTGGGTGTCCGGTGGCAGTGACGGCGAGATCGAGGCGTCCCTGCAAGAGGCCATCGACGCAGTCGAAGATCACCTAAAAGACACGGGTCTGACGTGCTCCACGACCAAGTCGGAGCTGCTGGTACTAACACCAAAGAGAAGAGGAAGCCACAAGAGAGGAGAAGAAGAAAGAAACAATAACATCCACCTGAAGACGCGGGACGGGACGGCCATTCCGAAGGTGAAGACGCTGCGAGTCCTCGGACTGCACATCGACGCCCACGGACACAACGGCTTCACCGTTGCCAAGTTAGAGTCAAAAGTCGCAATGGCCTTGAGGTTGATCAAAAGAGTGGCGTCCAGACACGGAGGCATGAGAGAGGCGAATCCCCTCAGGCTGGTCCAGTCGTTCGCCATCAGCCACGTTGCATATGTAGCTGCATTCCACAATTGGACGGTGGCGGAGCGAGGGAAAGTGGACGCTCTGCTACGCAAAGCTTATAAGACGGCCCTGGGCCTATACGCACATACCAACACATAAAGGCTTCTCGAACTGGGGGTGCACAACACCCTCAGTGAGATAGCCGAGGCCCAGGGCACCGCGCAGATCGCGAGGCTTACGCAGACGAGAACTGGTAGGGCTATTCTACGTAGGGTGGGCTACCGGTCGGAATTAACGCGAGAAGGCGAAAGCGAGAGCGGCGGGTGCGGGGGCGGGAGCGGTGGCGGTAGTCGCGATGGTGGAGGTGGGGGGTGGCCGGCGAGCCGGCCGCCGATGCCGAAGCCGGCGCGGTCGCTGCCGCGCGGGCTGCTCGCCCTCATGCACGTGCCGCCGCTGTCGAAGCACATGGACCCAGAAGAGAACCTAGAGCGGCGAGCGGCCAGAGCGAAAGCCCTGACGGGCGTGCACGCGGCGGACACCAACGGCTTCTACGTGGAGGCGGCGGAATACCCAGGCCGACGGGGCACGTGCGCCGTGGCCGTGATTGCAGCGACCTCCGGGAAGCTGTGCTCGGCGGGCAGCGTCAGGGCCCGGGACTCAACGCAAGCGGAGGAGCTGGCAATCGCGCTGGCCCTAGTGGACCCACGGTGCGCGACAGTGATCAGTGACTCGCGAAACGCGAAACTGAGCTACGCTCGGAACTCGGTGTCGGAGTGCGCGAACAGGGTGTGCGGGGCCCTGCCTCGACGGACGCTACCGGTGGTCCTCAAGTGGTTCCCGGCACACGTGGGACCGGTGGGGACCGGGACCAACCGCAACGAGGAGGCGGACCGAGCGGCGCGCCTGCTAACGAGACACGATGGTGCCGCCGTCGCTGGTGCGGCCGCTGCCGCGGCTGCTGCTGCTGCGCCCGCGGAGGGTGCGGCGGCGGCTCGGGCGGCGGTTGCGGCCGAGGCGAGTCTGCCCCCTCCTCCTACTCCATCGAACGCGAAAGACTACTACAGGGAAGAAGAGGAGGCAACGCCGGTCAGCTCCTACAAGGATGTGCTTGCGTGTTACAGATAGACTAGGCGCGCCTTCCCGCCGCCACACCGTAAACTCACCAGGAGGGAAGGGGTTCTCGTGCGACAGCTCCAAACGCGAACGATATGGACGCCCGTGGTCGCCAAGCACGTGTGCCCCGAACTATACCCAATGGAAGAGTGTGCGCTGTGCGGGAGCGCTCGTGCGACCATGCAGCACATGCTGTGGGGTTGCCTCAATCAACCACCGACAACAACAATGGAGGAGGACGATGATCCGCTCCCACCAAGCGTGAGGGACGCGGTCACCAGCGTCAACTACGAACTCCAAAAGATGGCTGCCGAGCTCGTGCTCGCGGCTATCGAACGCCAGCGGCCGAAAGTGCGACTTTCCACCACCCCTTGCACGGAGTCCGGCGAGTAGCGCCAGTAGGTAACCCACCGGGTTTACGCAGGCCTGAATAAATGTTGTTTCTCTCTCTCTCTAACGCCTCACTTTCAGCTTCGCACCATACTTCCAGTTTTTCTCTTTCTGGTGCGCGCTGTGTGTGGACGTAATCTCTGAGATGCACACTTAGTGGAGGACTTGTTAATTGGCAGACCTTGCATTGTTATGCCATGCCTCAGCCTTCGTTGTCTTCCGCAAGTTCTCCAGCACTGCTACCTCCTGGTTCGGTTTCACACGCGATTTTGTGAGCATCCTCCAACGCCTGAGTTTCAGTTTCGCGCCATATGTCTAGTTTATCACTTTCTGGTGCCAGCTGTGCTTGCAATCTTGCGCGCTCAGGGTCGACCCACAAGCGAAGTTCGTGTCCTTTCAATGCTGATTGAATTTCGTCGGGGAAAAATTTCTCCAGCCCCTCGATCCCCGTATTGACATGATGTACCTGCAGTTCCTTTACACGTCCGAGTCTGACTCTCCAAGGTGTTAAGGGAGAGTCCTGTCAAGAACGCCAGTTTGCGGACACCAATCTTGACACCGAGGAGGCAGAAGAGAAGCAAGATAATCGGAAATAGGGCATCCCAGCAGATTAGCTGTTAGTGAGCAAGTGGTTGGGCTTTGTGGCCGGTCGGCCAAACGGCCAGAACCACGGTGTCCCGCGGCTGTCGACCGGACATTCAGGCACCACATATGCAAGCTCCACAACGAGCCGAGGTATCATCGTGCCACAGCTCTCTGCATTCGCTGCTTGACCTGACTACGATTATGCCTCCTTCGCGCCTTCAACAGCATACCCTCGTCTGCTTCTTCAACCACAGAGCCAGACTTCCTAACCCCTAAGACTGAACCAGCTTTCACTCCAATTGTTGGAATTAACTTGAACTGTTCTTTATTGAGAAGTTTTCTGCAACACTCCTGCAACCCTGCACGTTTCACCTTTGTTGTATGTCTGTTTTCTGTGTGCCTGTCTCATTCTTCATCGTCTCGCACAAATGTTCTTCCATGTATAGCTAATAAACCCCGTGCTGCAGTCTCTGACCTGTACCTCCGAGCACCTGATTTTGGGTCTCGGAAACCTAAGAATATCACACTCCATCACCCGCGCGACCCGGGGGACTCGTGGAATGCATACGAGGGTAGGACATTTTTTGAAAGTCTCACGTAACCATAGAAACCCTCTCAATCTCATGTTCCGGCTTCGATAGAAAATACGATACATGGGTCGTTTCATTAATTGAGTCCTGAGAGTTTCAAAATCACGTGGGTCATGTATTTTTGGTTTATGTATAAACCGCATTGATATTTGTAGATGAAGTTACTATCTCGTCGATCTGGAACTGTTTTTTGCCGCCGTATTTTTGTCTTTCAATTCATACTACACACTGTTTGCACCTGGAGTAATGCGATCTTCGTAGTCTACGTTGGTTAAAAAGGCCTTATCAAAGTGTTTGATGTTAGCGGTTTATTTCCCTCATTCAACTGTGTCAAATTAACTTCAATTTTATTTAGGTGGTGCAGAAAGAGCGTTAACAATTTCCAAACATCGGTCGTGGTTACGGTCAATTCTAATGCGGCTTTATTGTTCTATTTAGTTCAGGTGTAATTCACAGCGTTTTTTCCCCTTCAGTTCTTTCAGGCACATTGTATATTGGGAGAGACTCTGTGCATCAAAGGGGCTCCGTATTTTTTCGCTCCTTTAGTAGCGGGCTTCACTTAACTGATTAGAAAATCGGTGCTGCAACCACAGGGGATAATGTCGGAGGAGAGGGTGCCTCGTCATGTCATGCACCCTTCACGTGGGTCAACTTTGGGTACCACCGCCGGTTCTGTCCATCACAGCCATCTGTCATCGGCTGCCAGGGGTCCCCTATTAAACGGCCGAAGTTCGGGGGATCCCAATCGCCGAACGACCTTCATCACTGGTCGGGGCACAAAAATGCGAAATAAGTGACGAGACTGAGGGCCTTAATGTGTTGGTGATTCGGTTGTGTTTGTAATTAGATGATGTCGATGAGTGAAATCTAAGCAGCTCGAGCCACACCTGGCTTTGCTTGATGATAGGCTGCGATGATGATACCTCATTGGAGCACTGATGATGAGTGTCAAGTTTCAAACAATGTTAATGTCGAGGTTTACATTCCTGTCCGTAATACATGGCCAACTCGCAATCTGTTTCCGAGAGGAATAGATGGCGACTGCTGTACATGCCTTTTTATTGCAAATGGGTGCTCACCATGGGAGTCGTCGAATACACCGCTGATCTAGCGACCGTTAAAACTAGCTAGCGCGCTTGTAATTACAACTTCGCCATTCAATTCCTAATCATGCTTGCCAGTATTCCCACCAGTCGTAAGCGTTCACTGGTACCATCACCGCTACGGTTACCAGAAAATCCAGCGCTGCCTGCCATGATGTTACGATGGACGTTGTGGTGCTGAAAAAGTAGGAATCTATAATTGTCCACCCCAGATCCTCTAGCCTTTTTCACGACCGGAACTGTGTCACGAATGTTCGCTAGGCCATCAACACTGGCGTAGAAATCTGGGGTTTTAATCCAAACTTGGCTGAGAGCCGCTGCGCCCCTCCCTTTACTCATGACACCATCTTCACTAGATCGAACAAAAGAACCAACGGTCAATCATCGATGGATATTGGCATCAGCGCCAGACGTTCCTTTTGTTGGATCGCTTTCATAGTGGCCGTGAGCAGGTCAAACACCGGAGCCAACTTGTATGCCACCACAAACTTCTAATTTAAGTGAACTGTATCTGGAATTTCCACATGATTTTTGCTCCATCTGAAAAGATCTATTCAGTTCCTTGAAATGCACACAATCACCCTCGAACCTCAGGGAAATGTATTTGGCGATTTGTCGGGAAGATTTGGGCAGAATATACAGGAATCTTTATTGAAAGGTTGGCACGATGTCTCAGGGTTGAAGGATTAGGTTTAATGACCGCATGACTGACTGGCTCACACAGTGCCACAAAGTTGTCGACGTGTCCTTGTGTCAACGATCGCGTGATCTGATCTGGTCCTCTAACAAAGGATCCAACCGTGATGCTGTTTTGCGTTAGGCCGGCCTATGGCGCCATGCTACCGAACGATGTTCAGAATGGTTGGAACCTTTTCATTTTGTAAGCGTATTCGTGGAGCCACCATTTTGTTGCTTGGCATCCTGGGTTGTCCTGTGGTTCCAGTGATGCTGCCATCGCTCCACCACGTCGTTTGTCGTCTGTTGACGAAGACTGGAAGTACTACAGGTGCGAACGAGGTGTCTCACACACGTGATCTGGCATAGGAGACGATTGCTGAGATTGAAAATATCAGAATAGGTGGTCAACATATGCCGACGATATTCACTTGTACACGCTTCACAAAATAGGCGACCTTGCTGTGTAATCGGTTTTTAGGTTACGGGAAGAGTAAGGATTTGCAAACAAAAATGTAAAAATGTCGGGCAGTTCAGTAAGAGGAAGATTGACGCAGATATTCCGTGTGGTAGGTTTTAGGAAATTCAACAGAAATGAGGAACAGGAAACAGGAAGCGAAATTCGCGCCTGTTCACGGCACTTAGGCATCATGAAGCGTAACTGCATGCGTGACATAACGTCCATGAACGGGAGAAGATACCAATCTGCGACTTTGATCGAAGGGCAAGGTGACAGAATTAAACGTGTTGGAGCTCGTGGCAGTACCCGAGGAAATTTTGGGCCAAATGAGAGAAACGAAAAAGTCGGCCGAATAGGCAGATGAAAAATTTCCAATGGGGCAAAACCGCACCCACAAAAAGAATGAATGAGGGCAGGGGCTTCTGACAGAGTCATGGCTTAGTATTGAATCATGAGAAAATTTGGCCAGCCAATACACCAAAACCAAAAGGTGGTGGTGGGCTGTAGTAACGCGTGTGGTGTACATTCTAAGTATAAAGACACTGTTTATTCTGCGACACGCTGCATTGTACGGGGGGCTTTCCTCAGAACTTTATCGTCTTAGGAAGTCTAACACTCATAAGGCAAATGCACGCCTTCGCGTTTATGAATGTTTTACGCTGAGACCACGTCTATTAAAGATAACATGGTCCGAAAGGTTCCATAAACCGAAATGTTTAGGACGTGATTATCAATAGGGTGCCAGTTGTGAAGGCTGCACTTGTGTTTTAGACGGTTTTGGAAAGTCATAGGCTGGAGATGGAGGCAACGCTTGGAATGTAGATAACTGATGTTGCTGAGGGAAAGACGAGCGACTTTGTTTCGATGTTTCAGCATAGTTGTTGAAATTGAATTTGCCGTGGCAGCAAACAAATGAAACGGGCAGCTTCACAAAGGCGTTGAGTCTGAAAAATGGCACAAAGCAAATCCAACCCTTAAATATGTTCCCACTCCCTACAAGTATATTTCACAGATATAACTACAAGCACTTGAAATGTTTACCCAAAAGAGTAAAATATCAACCTGTTTGTTTCAAATAACGCTTTGAAATTCCATGCCGAAGAAGACTATGAAGAGGCAATATTCACTAGTGGACATCATTACGCAAATTATTGAAAAGAAACTTAATTTATTTTGTGGCCGGAGAAAAATACACCAATCAAGTTAAATAGGCCCAAATTTACCCTAACTCTACTTTACCCTCACTCTTCTTACTTTTCCAACACTGCAGAGCACACTGTATCCATATGACAGATCTATGTGGTTACACTCTGGCTCAGACAAATACGTTGAAACAGCACTCCAACACGGCCTCATCCAAGTCCTACACAACATGAAACAGGTCGCGCTCCATGTTCTCTCCACAATATCGGCTTGCCTCACCTTTACTTCCCCTTGTAACTCACCTCTCCAAACCCTTCCAACCGAACTATTGTTCATAATAACCTAGTATAACTCACGCAGCAGCTTTGATTTTAAGCCTAAAGCTTGCACACAACACCGAGGTTTCCTGGCCACCCTCCAACTTTTAAAGACATAAGTTAAACAAAGCACCAATGTCATGAGGTGGATCGTCACCAAACGCCGCGGACTCAAGGAACACTACCGCCTTCGTATCGTACAGAGTGTTCTACACCAATTGTATTCTGTACTACGTATGAAATCTTCATTTTATATCCACCCAAATCGACTCCCTTGTTCCTTCTCCCCGAATACTTATAGACACACAATGCTAGGTTCCCTTTGCGTCCTAATTTATCGTTTGATGATCCTCGATCATACACCTTCAAACATCCTAGGCCTCGCTCTCCCCATTCTACCTCAAATCCATACAAGCCTGCGAAGTCACCCCATTCTTCACCACTTGTTCTGAAATTTTAACGACGCGAGGTTAATATGCGAATCAACGCCCACACACAACTGTATGCCCATGACAATGTACAAGATGCACTAAAGACACAATTATCTTCACATACCTGAACACTGTATAGCGCTTGTTGGCCGACACAACCCGCAAACTTCACAGTGGCTACTATTTTGACTACAAACATGGCAATGGCGGAGGAGACGGCAATTGCCATTGCGCTAACCCATCACGCAACCCCAAAATTACTTACTCTCAGCCGGCCATTGGCATTTATATAAGCAAAAAATGCATCTCCCAGCGCGTCGAAATTCTCACCAAAAATCGCTATTTCCGACGTGGAAGAGCTTTTCTTGGCACAATCCAACACAGGCGTAGGCACTAATAAGATTGTGCACGTCCGTGCTACCAAGCCTATTTACGCAGTGGCCCTTTGAATAACTCCTGCAAATAAAACCCTGAAGAGAAGGCAGTATCGCTCCGGCAATATAATAAAAACCGTGCACTTCCGGATGCTCCCCAACAAAGCATAAGCCCGCAATAACCCTTCTCGCAGGAGGCCACCCACATGCTGCGCAACCATACCAACACACTTTTTCGTATACAGAACACCCTTTATACACACTAAACAATCCCCCCCGTTTGCCTCAACCTCACAAGCCTACAGGGCACTTTAGAAACTTACTACGATTCCAACTGCGAATGCCTTCGAGACCAGTACTCCCTCTTCCCTCACCCTTCCAGTGGGTATATAAGTTGGGTGACCCAAAAACTCAGGATAAGCCCTAACCACCTCCCGTGAAGTAGCGCTCAATCCGGCCCTCTGAGCCATATCCACAAATCACTTCACCTTCCAATCACTTTATTGTGAACCAATGACTTACCAATCACTTCATCTTAGGGCATCGATTTTATACTGTCTGCACTGAAGGCATGCTTATCTAAATTACCACCTCTAATTATCTTCCCAGAGAATTACTTTTAATTAGCATCAACAGCTGCAACGCAAATTTAAAATGTACTGAACAACCAGATATTTTTCGCACAGACAGGCAATATTACCAGCGTTTGTATTTAAATCCGTAAGTGGAATACTTACGCATTCTATGGCCTAGAACGGAAACGTGAAACAAAATAAAAATCTGTTTGCACTACAAACAAAAAAAAATTAGGTATTTTTACAAAAAAGGTGGCACGTTATTGCATATTCTACCACACCAATTAAGGAGCGACCAACATCGGTAGTTTTAAACAAATATCTGTATACTGAGTGTTTAATGCTCTGTATAATAATTATAGAGCCAATGAGGTCCAGGGAGGGTTGAAAGTTTGTTATATAACCCTCTAGCAAGTCGCATCTTTTGTATTGCGTTCCTAATATTTTTTATGTTATTGTTTTGTTTCTTCCCTGCATCAAGATTACCCTTCTGTACCTATCTTCCGATGGCCAATTTACTACACCTGTGGTAAAACGGTTATCATTTCGTCCGACTACGCGGCGTACTGAAGTTCGTCGCTGGTACTCAAGATTGTTTCCTCTTGAAAAGGTAAAAAGTGCGACTTTGGACAATGACAGTAAAGAAAGACGACAGGACAAGCGCTCACTTTCAACTAACATTTATTGAGGCATCGTCTCATATTTATACATGCATCAGGAGCATGCGCACTTTGGTACACTACATGGAACGAATCGAACAGAGAACATGATCACAGTGACAATTTCAATATTTCACACTCACTGGCACGCAAAAGCACAGAAGTATCACGGACGCATTCATCGCCTTTCTGCTTAATATAGAACGCTTCTAACAGCTCTCTCGCCACGGTATTATTTCTCCTACCGAAAATCCTAATCTGGTCGAAGAGAGGTCTGCATTTTTTTAAGGAACTGACAGGCCTGCACTCTATGCAATGCGCGCGTAAATGCGCACGCGTATCATTGTTAAGAGAAGAACTATGATCGCGTGCCCGATCATTCACACATCTGCCCGTCTGGCCGAAGTACGCCTCCCCGCATGAAAGCGGTATCTCGTAGACTACAACGACGTCAAACGCCACAAAGCGCCTGGCATGCTTCTTTTTGCGCTTTTTCGGTTTGGGCTTCCCAGAAATTTGCGCACACAGGCGGCCATGTTTTTGTGGAGCAGAAAACACCACCGGCACTTGGTACCGTTCTGCCACTTTTTTCAGGTTGTGCGTAACTTTATGTATATAGGGCAGAACAACAGGCTTCGCCTCAGGTTGTTCTGGCCGCGTCGCACCTACTTGGCCTTTGGTTTTTCGTAGCAAGGCTTCGGCAACACCCACCACGATATAGCTTGGGTAGCCGACCGACAGAAGTCTCTTCAGTTGAGAGTCAAAGCTCTCTTGAACAGCTTGTGCACAGGACTTCTTTAGTGCAGATTCTAAAGCCAGAGACGCTATGGCCCTTTTGACGGTCTTTGAATGAGATGATGAAAAAGGGAGAAGCTGTTTACGGGCACGCGGGCGATAGACCCAACAAACATGGTTGGAAGAAAATTTAAAATTGATATATAAAAACTGCAGGGTGTCACCACTTGGAACCTCGTGTGTAAATTCAAGACCCTTCCCATGGCGGCTAAAATTCTCTAAAATTCCTTCTGCGGTGTCAATGCAGTCAGAATAACACTGTTTTATTAAAACCACTGAAAACTCGCCGAAATATCTAAAAACACGATGAACAACATCTTTGTCAAAACTTAAAAGCAAGTCCCGGTCAAAACTAGCAAGAAAATATTGCATAAGCGTGGCGCAACGCTTGACCCGATACAAATTCCTTGTTTCTGATTGTACGTGCGTCCTTCGAAAAAAAAAACACATTTTGAGTCCAGATAAAATTCCAACAATCGCATGAAACATTCCACCGACATACCACACGAATTCTGGAACTTAACCACGCCGTTTACATCAATGCATTGCCTAACCGCCGCAAACAGTTCCTCGTGCGGCACAGAATAGACTAAATCTTCAACGTCAACCGAAAAGGCAAACTCTACTGTGGCGTCATTCTTAATATAATCTATGACTTCAAGTGAATTCTGGGTGATAAACGGGTCGTAGATGTTAGGGCTACCAAGATGCCTCTGTAAAAACCGGCTTAAATGCGACTGCCAAGCTCCGCGCTCAGTAACAATACACCGGAAGGTCATCTTATCTTTATGCGTCTTAGGTGTGAAAAAGATGCTCAAACAATTATTGTTTTTGCAACTAGTAATAGATTTTGCTAGATGGGGCAGCTCAAGTCCCCGACATAATCCACAGCCTTCGCTTTCACCTTTTGGGCACTTGCCTTCACGGGTTTGAAGCTCTTTTCCATCGCTTCAAACCCGTGAAGGGCCGTGAAGATGGTTAACTCAAGAAATATGCTAGCTCTTGCTGCCAAGCGCATCGGCAACTCAACTACGGTGATCTTCGCGTTCGACGGACTCAAGGTGCCAAACTACGTCGCCTTGGCCACCAAAAGGACGTCTGCCCAAACCCCTCCAACCGCATCTGCCGGGGCTTCGGCCTCGGCCTCGGCCTCACATTCGTCGACCATGAACTCGGCGGCGTTCAAGTAGAGCACTCATTCGTGGAACTGATACCGACCAAACGCAGGAAGTAGAGCATATTCGTACTAAATTTGCACAGCAACCCATCCAAACGCCGCCAGAGATTCCGGGCTTGTGCTCCAGAAGGCAATCAAGACGGCGGGGTCCCAGACGCTGATCGTTGGAGGCACATATAACGCGGTAGAGGCGGCATGGGGTTACGGCTACAGCACGGCCAAGGGAAAAAACCTCGCACAAGATGCAAATAAGTTAGACTTTACGCTTATCACGGACCCGGTGCACCCAACGAGACATGGCAACTTGGGCACAAGGAACACGATCCCGGATGTGGCGTTCTTCAGAAACGCGGGAACCGCGACTGTCACGTGGATCAATACGACGGTCGTCCCGGGCAGCGACCACGCTGTCGTCGAAATAAGCATCCGAACACCGGACAGAATGGAAGGCAATAAACGCACCTTTACGTGGACGGATTGGGAGGACTTTCGAAAGCAACGCAACCGACAACTACTCCAAGCAGAAGAAATTACGGACATTGAAGCGTTGTCTCACACCTTGGTCGAGAACGCTAAAGCGTCGACCAAGGCGATCGAGAGTGATGTCGACACGGACAGGATGGACAGCCGCCTGGCGGACCTCATAGAGGCGAAGCATTCTATCCTTGCCAGATGTAAGACACAGGGGCTCAACTGGAGACTCAGAAAGAAGGTTGCGGAACTTAATCGCCACATCGAGGAGCACTGCTGCACGCTCAACGGCCATCAATGGGATGAGCTGTGCAACGCGGTGGACAGCCAATTCTACAACTGCAACGCGTGGAGCCTACTAACGCGTTTTCTGGATGAAACAAACACCAAGTCTCACCAGAGGGACCGCCTCGCACGCGTGCTACACAAGGAGCTGGGGAAACGCGGGAAAGATGTGGTGGCCGCCCGCGTTCGAGCAAAATTCTTGCCGCAGACTCCTACTTTGCAGCACGGCTCGTACACGGGAGAGCCCAACCAAGAACTGGACAGAGACTTCACCGTGGAAGTGACCAGAACAGCACTGCACGAACTAAACAGCAGGTGGGCACCGGGCCCCGACAGGGTGTCGAATCAGGCACTGAAGAATCTCGACGTGCGCTCGGTGGACCAACTGACAGATTACATCAATGGCTGCTGGCTGCAAAGCAGCCTCCCGCGCCAGTGGAAGAGCACGAGGACGATTTTAATCCCAAAACCAGGCAAACCGCCGAGCCTCGACAATCTCCGCCCATATCGCTGACATCGTGCGTCGGCAAAGCCATGGAGCACGCACTGCTCAACCGATGGCATTTGTATCTGGAGCAGAAAGGAATCTTCCCACCGTCCATCATAAGCTTCCATCAATACTTAGGCACACAAGACGCCATGATTCAATTGAAACACCAAGTGATGGACAACAAGACCACATGGACCAGGTTGATCATCGGACTTGACCTAGAAAGTGCCTTCGACAAGGTCTCGCACGCGGCGATCCTGCGATAAATTTCGCAACGAAACCTTGGCCTGCGCACATACAACTACGTGAAGGAGTTCCTGACGGACAGACGCGCACGTCTAGTGGCAGGAGATCTTCAGGTAGAAGAACAAACGCTGGGCAGCATCAACACCCCGCAGGGCTTGGTCATCTCACCCACACTCTTCAACCTGGTTATGATCGGGGTGGCAGCGAAATTACAAGAGATCGAAGACGTCCGGCATTCCATCTACGCCGACGACGTAACTCTGTGGGTGTGCAGAGGCAGCGATGGTCACATCAACTCTACGGTGCAGTCTGCAATCGACACAGTAGAAAGTCACCCACAAAGCACGGGCCTGCGCTGCTCTCCCGGGAAATCAGAACTCCTGCTCTCAAAGCACGAAGAAAGTGTGAGGAAAGCAGTCTGCGCACCAGCGACGGCACGGACATTCCTATTGTCCTAAAAATCAGAGTTCTCGGCATTAAAAAGATGCCAAGGGCCACAACGGAGGAGGCATCACCAGACTAACACATAACATGTCCAACGCCACCAGGCTCCTTAAAAAATCACCAACAGAACGAGCGGAATGAGGGAAGAAAACCTGGCACAGGCAAGAAGAAGACAAGATCAAGGTCCTCATTCGCAGGGTTTACAAGAACGCCTTCGGCCTGCCCGAATTGACCGGCACGGACCGCCTGCTTCAGCTGAAAACCCACAACACATTGAAGAAAGTCGCAGAGGCACAGCGCACCTCGCAACTGGAAAGGCTGTCTGGCACGAACGCTGGCTGCCACATCCTCGAGAAACTTGGCTTTGGATACCACAAACTGCAGGGCCATAAAGTTATCATCCAAGACAGAATCCGGCAGACAATTAGAGTCGATCCCATTCCTACAAAAGTTAATCCCATTCCTACAAAAGTTAACCGAGGAAGAAGAGACGCCAGAGCCAACGCTCATGGCAATGACATGGGTATTGGATTTGTGGACGTCGCCGTAAACGAGAGGGGCTCCCGATATGCCGTGGTGGTCGTCGATCCAGAAGGGGCAACAAAGATATCAGCAAGCGTGGAATGCGATCACGTAGATGTAGCGGAGGAAATGTCAGTTGCCCTTGCCCTCGCGGACCCGGTGTGCAAAACGGTCCTCTGCGACTCCAGACAAGCGATCAGAAAATTCGCCAAAGGACGGATATCGCAATGAGCGGCCGGAATTTTAAGCCGACAGCAAGTCCCCCGAGAGTTTGAACCACAAACACGGCTCCGGTGGTTTCCCGCACACATGGGGGAAGTGTCCGCGAACCACCGTAACGGGAATGAGACGGCACACACCAGCGAGCGCGAGCTCACAAACCGCGCCGGCGACGACCGTCCGTGGTACAGCACAAGGGACCAAATGCCGAGCTACACTGAAATCACCAGGGCCCTCCGCTTAGCCCGACGGACCTTTCCTCCTCCCAGCGATAACCTGGGCAGGTCACAGTCGGTCGCATTCAGGCCACTGCAGACGCGCACGTACCCTAGCTCGGCGCACTATCACCGAATGTACCCATAAATTTACACAACGAACACATGCAAGGTCTGCCGCAAAGACGTAGCGACCTTAGACCACATGCTCTGGGATTGTACAAAGAATCCGCACGGTGCAAACCTCTGCACCCTCCCGCTGCGGCTAACCGCTGCCTTGTGCAGCCCCAGCCTCGACGATCACCTCTGGGCCGTCCAGCAGGCCGAAGAGGACCAGCGGCGACACCCTTAAGCGGGTGACCTAGGCCCAGTCGGCGAAACCTCTGCAGGCAGTCAATAAAGTTTTTACCAACCAAGAAATTTGTCCGAGTGTTAGTTCTATCATCATTTATTTCGTGTCTGCTGATAGAAGTGACGGTTCTTTCGAGTTGACTAGTCAGGCACTCTGTCTCCACTGCTTCATCTTCAGTGGCAGAACGCATCGGCTTTATTCTAATGTTGGGATTGCCAGGGCTCCAATACATTTTATAATTTAGAACTTTTTCTTCGGTATACTGCAGCAGGTACCCATACGAATTGGTTTTATGTATTTATCACAGTTGTATTTGTTTAGAGCTTTTGACCCACAAATGTAAGTCGGGTGTTTTACATTGCTGATATCCTTACTTTTGAGAGACATATATATTTGTCGATAATATGAAAGTTTTCTGATTGGTGTTATACAAGCATTTTTACATGTGCTCTTCTCATTCACTCGGCAAGACAGGTTTCACTGCAAACCCGAAAGTTTTTGTGCATTTGGTGATTTTCGATAATTCTGCACATCTGCGTAACGTGCCTAAACCCATGACCTAACATATTGTGATTAGTGGTGCAGTGTAAGGGGAAGCTTTATATTTGCTGCGAAAGGCTACAGCTAGAGGTGTATCTATTGCCTTGGAGAATCGCTTGTATATAACCGCAAGTAAGCTAAGGAGCTTATTTCTCTAATCTAGTAGGATCCCTCTTGCCGATAGACGTTAGGGCGACGTTGTTCCAGACATGGACACCAGTATACACCTGAAGGCTGAGTGTAAGCTTTGTGTAGGGTGAGTATTATTCTTTATGTTATGTAGCATGATTGTTCTTTTGGAAGGAAGTTAGGTGAAAATTTTTATACTATGGACGCCATAAAATGCTTAAACACAAAAACGTTAGAAAACGTTTCTGCTACAATTCTGCCTGTGATCTGAAAGATCCAGAGTTGTGCCCTCGTCATCGGTAGCTTAAATTTTTTGTGCTATAAAGTGAATTTTCGACTTTCTCAGCATTACTGGCAAAACATTGAATGATAATTTTTAGGGTAAGCTTCGTGCGCAGGTATAATGTTGCTGCTTCAATCATGGTCTAGAATCATTACGCTGCTCATTAATCTCGTTCCTAAGGGTGTATTGTTACCCAGATCGTTCGCGAGTGCATAAATTCCGTCATGGCCAAAAGAACATTAAAAGTTGCTTGTTAGGTTACTGTGCCATTCACAGTTGCCTTGATTGCCACTGTTGTTCCCATTAAGCTGACGCCGTTGATTTCTGTTATACAGTATCTACATCTCCACAAACTCATTTGTATTTATTATAGTCGAAAAGTTCATCTTGCGTTTTGGAATGAATACACCTATTTTCGTATTGTGTCAGTGCGAGTGTAATAGTTATTTCAAAAGACGTGAGTCTGGAGAGCCACATTGCTCTATGATAGGCACCCAGCAGTAGTTGTCCCCTGGGAATGGCATCGCCGCCTTGAGCAGACGGGCGTGTTCTCCCGGATAAAAGATGAGTAGCATGGTTAATCACGGCTCACTGCTTCTAATGCTTAACAATAAAGCCTGAGCTGTTAATAAAAAGTCCGTGTGTTCGATATTTCGGCTCACTTTAGAGATTCCCATGTGGGAAAAAAAGAGGCCTCCACTACCGCGCACCGAATTGGCTGTGCAGCGTCGGTACGTAAAGCCTATATAAATAAATTAATAAATCAATTTTGCAGTCAATCAATCGAGGAAACAACCAATGAATGTATTTCTGTGAATTGTGCTTTTCTTGTTGGCGCAAGCCCTAACGATACGTTGCACGTTCGCCCTGTTTTCGCACTGTTTAAGTGTGCCAGAATACAAGTCCTGGTAGCATCAGGTTACAGCACTAGGTAGGGGAAAGTTTTCGTTTGAACAAGGTGCCACACCCCTGTATGCCATCTGGACAGTCTCCGGCCTGTTCCAAGTTACATCACCCTGCCCCGCCTCTAGTGGTTTACGACGTCCTGTTAGGTTACCAACCTGTCCAAGTCAGACTGATACAGGCTGCGAGACGGCGATGGTCAGGCTGCGATTGTCATCCTACGTCATACTTCTGGCGTCCACCTTTCACAGCCACGACAGTCTGTTCTTAGTGAGTTTTGACCTTTTTGCTATAATTTAACCTCACAGTGCCCCATACTGGGGCATGCTGTCGCCCTTTATTTGCCTAAAAACGGTTCCTTGAGCGGTTCCTTGAAAGTCAAAAGGTTCCTTGAGCACCACCAATGGCCCCCACTCTCATCTGGGTTCCTGTCGTCGGGTTTGCTTCGTGGTGCGTTTAAGGACGCCCTCGCCTTTAAGATGACGTCGCGCAATTGGTCAACAACACGTCCCGCCAGCCCTGCCAGGTGAGGGGCTTCCATTCTTTCGCAAAAAACCAACCCCAAAGATGAAGTCAAGATCAGTCACCACTGCCGAAGTCTCCGAGGAGCAAGAGGATGCTGCAGCGGCACAAAATGACCTAGAAGCAATGGGCGAGACCACGTTTAAAGTAGTCAATTACAAGAAAAAGTAACCGCCTAGAGTACCCGTGAAATTTCAGACAACGCAACCAGGATATTCCCAGTTGAGACTGAATCCGAACCTCCTAGCCGCCGCATGCCGACGTCGTGATGTCCGCTCAAAAAAAAGTAGACACCTCGCATGGACAAGGACGAAACACTCATCATTATGGTGCCAACACTTCTTCTAGCCAATCGCATCCTAGAAGTCACGAAAATCGATGGTATGGCCATCCGAGCTTGGGTTCGGCGCGCCTAATCAGCAAATTTTCGGAGTTTCTCGGCGTGCCTCTAGAGTACATCGACAGTTAACAGCTCGAGTATCTACAGGACGACGGTGTAATGTCTATGAGACGACTGGAGTCTTATGTTCTCGATAAAAACGGAACAGTCGCAGAGTCGCGACGAGGATTAGCGATTCTGGAGTTTGCAATAGACTCCCCCTTGCCTAAGCGTTCATACCTTGGGTTTTTTGGCTACCCCACACAAGAATGTATGATTGGAGCTAGGCAGTGCATTAAATGCCAATGATAGGGGCAGAATGCAAGCAGTGTAATGGTCCTGTCCGGCGCAAACCTTATGCTGGGCCATATTCCCTCAAGGACTGCACATCACGGTGTCATTCGCAATGCGCCAATTGTGATCGCTCGCACCAGGCACCGTATGAATCATGCCCGAAGAACAAAGCTGCCACACTCGCTCGGGCCACACCGCGAGTGCAAAGCACAAATTACAGGCGGCAGGATCCACCCCCTATCCCGTAAATGGTATTTACTCCGACCAATGCCCTCCGAACAGATGAGTATGCCTTAACCAAGACGGCGGCACCTAACAAGTCAACCAACTCTCCTCGAGCAGACACTTCGTCGCAAAACAAGACGAACCCTAACAATCCCTACGCAGTGTCGGTTCAGGAGAATCACAAGTCGCTGCTGACAATATACACGCAACGCCAGCCCACAGCTCACCCTGAGCATCCGAGCTCTACCCAGCCTCCGAGAGCACGGAGCACCCATTTAAATAATATCACAGCCAGCTCGACCAATACTGACCTCAGACTGGTTCGGATACCTATGCTCTTGCCGCTATCAAGACAATTTTCCCTGCAGTTCCAGCATCCGTAAGCCTCACCAATTTCGAAGATGTCTTCGCTTAAGATGCATTGCTTAGCGCCTCGTTCCCGATGCTGCAAAGTTGATCCGCAACCACGTCATTACAACTCAAGCTGCAGGACCCCAACTACCAATTCACAATGATTACAGAACCTCTACCATTTTCCAGTGGGAGGCGCGTGGCTTGCGTTCAAAGCTTGCGGAATTCCTAAATTTTGTGAACACTTATCGCTTCCCTTTCATTGCCTTCTGTGAATCTTGTGTGGGTTAGGTGATTCGGATGAGTGGCTACCAAATAATGCATTTGCGGGAATTTTTGCCACGACAGGCAATTAATTGAAACTGCCTTTGCACCGCACAATACATACGAATATGCTTGTGGCACTACTGTGCTCAGCCGTCAACCTTTCACTTTTATATCCGCCTACTTCGAGCCAGGTGCTGCATTCGACGCCTCATGGCTAAACAATCTTATTAAGACTGCTCCCGCACCCAAAATAATTTCTCGGGATCTTAATAAGCATAATGTACTACAGGGGAGCACGCTCCAAACGCAAGAGGGAGGAAGCTGGTTCACCTGTTAAATAGCCATGCTGTTGAGCCATTGAGCGACGGCAGTTTAACTTACCTCACGCCCCAGAACGCCACCAGCTGCATTGACCTGTCATGCGTTTCATTTGAAGTTGCTGGGCGATTTACATGGATCACTGATATCGAACCAATAGGGTTTCATCATTATCCAATATAGATAACCGCCCTCGACGCTTCGCAATCAACGCGCATTGATAACGTGAACTACACGAACTTTGACGCAATTACCCGCGCTACGAATAGATGTCTGACAGCTCAGACTAGTGACGACGAACTCATCAGCGCAATGGCATCTTGTTTGTGGGAAACAACTTGCAGCCAAACAACCGCCGCGATATAGCAAAAATTGATGTCGAATATAAAGAGATAGAGAGAGAAAGAGACAGAGATACAGTGATCACTTTATTTACCCTTAACCGGGTTCACAGAAGCAGTGTGCCCGTTCGTTTGAGGCCGGCGGCGACATTGTCAGCGCGGGTAACCAGCAGTATCTGGACCTCTGGGTCCGAGCTGCCCAGCGCTCCCTCCTATTGCTCATCCCTAGCTATGGAGGCAAAGGAATCTTGAGGGCAGGCACACATAAAGTGGACCAGTGTGGCTGGGTCCCCATAGATTGGAAAGTTTGGCAAGGGAAATTGCGAGGGGTGAATGGGGTGGATTAGTGCTCCGTAGGCCAAAGAGTTTGCCTGCAGGAGTTGCCATAATCGCACCTGATGTTTTTTAGCTGAGGGTTGGCCGGACGGTATCGACGGCGAGGGAGGCGGTATGCGTGGGTATTGTTGAGGAAGGACAATGAAGATGGCAATAAAAAGGACGCTGCACGGGAATGAGGGCATGGGTCAAGCTCGAGCCTCGCGCTCGGGCAGTGCTGCGTGACGAGCCCCGTCGAAAGGGCGACGGCCTGTCAGGCTCCTTTCGTAGCTATCTGCGACATTCTGGTGCCGTTATACCCGGGAAACTGACGCCACGAGCAGACCTGAACTCACGCGGCGCCGACGTCGAGGACCCGAGGCCTGGGTTCCAGGAGGCTGCGCGATTCCACAGGCCTCATCGTCGATAGCTTTCCGCCGCTGCTGCTCGTGCCTAGGACACCCGATCACCTGGTTTTGCGAGTCTACACCCATGGACAAAGTCCGCCACCACTGTGGTGCGGCTCGGGCCGCTATAAACAAGAGAATAGCCACCATTGAATCCCTGTATCTGAATGCGGCAACGACTGCTGTTGCTTGTCAAGCGCCTCCGAACCCCATCAACGATATGTTTGAGGCGATGGAGGCTCTCGACCAGAAGATACAGGAAGTATTAGATTGAATATAGGCTTTAACGCGGCGACGTAACGCATGCGATGAGGCGCGCCATAGTGGGGGGCTCCGGATTAATTTTGACCACCTGGCGATCTGTAACGTGCGCTGAAATCTCGTACACAACGGTGTTTTCGCATTTCGCCTCCATCAAAAAAGTGGTCACCGTGGCCGGGAATTGAACCCGCGACCTCGTGCTCAGCAGCGAAACGCCTTAGCCACTGAGCCACCAGAAAATACAGGAGGGTCTACGCGAGGAGGACATCGAGGCAGATCTGGTTGCCCCGTGGGATTACGATGCTAAGGTGAGGTGGTGGACATGCGGGAGCGTGTAGAGTTTGCCACAAGGCCCGCAGATATGTCACACGCTGTCGCTGGGGGTTCGGGAACGGGAGATCGCCCGAACGAGGCCTAGATAGCCAACCTGCGTCAGCCGGCGGTCTCTCCTATAGTCACCAGCACGCGCTTCAATGCGCTGCCCGCGCTGCACATCCATTTTCGGGCGACCGGTTGAGCTGGCAAGCGCTTTGGGACCATTTCGATGCCACCATGCACAGCAATCCCTACTGGGCTCGAATCATGAAATTCAAGTATTTGACATCTTAATTGACGAGCAAGGTGAAGGCGGCAATCGAAGGGATCCAACTCTCGCAGGCCAACAACAATGTAGCAGTAAGCACCCTCACCACCACATTTGGGCGGGCCGACCTGCCCGTGAGGACCATATTGACAGCTTGCTCGGCTTGGCCCCTGTGCGGAGCTCTGCAGAGGTCAAGAAACTTCGATACCTCTACGACCAGATATCCTTTCGTGTAAATGCGCTGAAAGGTATGGGGTGGCGGCGATGAAATACGCGGTGGTGCTGTATCGTGTACATATGAAGGCCCTGCCACCCTATCTCGGGATCCTGTACCGGCAGAGGGTTAAGGAGGCAATCTCTCCGGACAGAGCAGCCAGCTCGTTCGAAAGTGCGAGGCAAGTGAGCGAGAGAGATAGCTCGTCGGAAAGGGCGAAGCAAGTGGACGAGAAACTGGACGTCTGCGCATTCAGGTAGAAGTCCGCGAGGAAGGCAACTTTGTCCATCCCAGGGTTCCAGAGCAGCGCTCTCAGGAAAAGCGCGAGGCCCCAACTTCCGATTTAGGCCTTCCATCGGCTGCTGCCTTACCAGCAGGTGCTTCGCTGCCTCCGACAAAGGCAGAACCATGGACACAACCATCACAGCGGCAGTGCCCTCTATGTGCAGCAGACCACAGTATAGCACAGTGCATAGTACAGATGTGGCTCAAGAAAAGCTCCGCAAGTTACAAACCGGTGGACGCTGCTTTTGTTGCGGTTCGAAGTGTCACTTTGCGCAGTGCTGCAGAGTATCGAGGTCGTTGGTTTGCGTCTGTTGCTCCCAAGGGCACCTCACAGTTCTTTGCGACAGAGCACACCCGCCCGAGGCAGCTGCGAACGGACGAGTTCGAACGGCCGGAGCGGGTCAGGTCAGCGTGCTGAACGACGTACAGGCAACTCCTACCGTCATGTCTGCATCGTCTGGGTAATGCAGCGCGGTGCGCATCTACCTGAAAACCGGGAGGGCGTGGGCGATTGGAGCCAGCCACTAGCTGCCAGTCCGCGTACTGTTGGATTCGGGCAGTCAGCGCACGTTTATTCGGCGTGACCTGTCACGTACATTGCGTTACCCAGTTTGGGGGTTACTTTTGGAGACTCCCGTCTGAAGTCATCCATGCGATGCAATCGCGTTGCAGTCCCAATCAAAAGTCAGCAAGACGGTAGACGCATCACCATCGAGGCTTTGTAGGTGCCCAAAATTTGCGTGATGACATGTCCGGCTTTAAAGGCCGACCTACTAAGTAAGATGGCAGGACAGAACCTGACTGGCGCAGACGTTCGGCTGGCAGTCACCCACATGGAGGATCGAGTGAGCATCGTCATTGGCTCCGACTCTTACTAGAAGGTGTCGTCCGGAGGAATATCGCGCTTGACTCCCAATATCACTGCCTCCGTGACATTGTTCGGCTGGACGCTGCAAGGAACAGGGGATGTCAGCTACAGAACCGCAAGAGAGTTTGGTTACACATCTATACAAGCCTGCACGGCCTCGCGGCCTACCGCAAGGGCGGTCAGGAATGTCGTGGCCTATGATAGAATTCAGGACAGATTAACGAGCGCAGGTTCCGGATGCTCCACCCAACGCGGCACTCGTCGGCCGCCCAACCAGTGCAGCAAGACAAGGCGTCAGCCAGCCAGAAAAGCTACTCCAGCGACAACACCAACTCCAGCGCCGAGAAGTCAAACCCCACTCAAGTTTGCGACATCTCCAAGGCCTCTGGAGGGGTCGCTCAGCAGAACGCGTAAGTTAACAGCTTCCGACTGTTCAACTCATGCATCACAGGTTGCGAAGCCTTCCAACCCAGTACCGCTGCCTCCGAAGACTTCGAGGCGTGAGCCTCCAGCCCTCGACATTCGTTAACACGATTCGCAGCTAAATGGGTTGGCCTCACGCACAGCCCCTGCTGACCCGCGCATCACGCCTCAAGAGCCGGCAAGCAGAATGTGGGGTACGAAAAGCATTGTCCCGTGAAATGACAATTCGTTTTCGAACACCGGCACGGACCCGCCAGTTTTTGGCTACTGCTCTTGAGAACGCCGCTCTTCGTTCCCGGCCGTGGTTCCTGAGAACAGCGCTCGTAGTCGCGCGGTCCACCCGTCAAACATAATGTGGTGCAGCCCGACGCCGAGGAAACTCATCGAGACGCCACAACCTGATTCTGTATTAGCGGTTGAGTTATCTTGCCTCAAGTTGTCAGGGGGACAACCTGGAAAGCTCGTCCTTTCAGTGAAGTTCTGTGGCCGACGCACCGGCGCGAAGTACTCTTCGATAAACTCACTGTGATAGATGTAACGACATGTTCCGGCTCTACGTGCAATTTCCTTACCTCTGTCTGCTGTATTTCAAGGCATTTCTCCTCCAGAGCATCCTTTTGCTATCTCTTGAAAATGACTGCATTTGTGTGATCGCCTATCAGCTGTTTTCTTCGTGCTTGGCCTGCACATCGTCGCGGCGGGGGAGGGTGTTGAAGAAGGACAATGATGATGGCAACAAAGAAGCCGCTGCACGGCAACGAGGGCACTGCCCCAGGTCACGCCTCGCGCTCGGGCGGTGCTGCTTGACGAGCCCCATTAAACGGGCAACCGGCTGTCTGGCTCCTTTCATACGTCGCGATCCGCGAAAGTTATATAGTGGAACTTGAATACCTGATTCCTGACTGACCTGGCGCCATCGTAGGGGATGAGGCTGGAACCGACACGGATGGTCAATCCTCGTGCTGCATTGTGCGCTGCCTCATTAACCCAAACCAGTGTGCGCCAGGGTCCAGAGAATGTCTACCAGGGAGGACGGGGGATTTCAAAGCAGACATTTGGACGCCACGGACGCTATGTACCCACGGGCGAAGTTTCGGATGGCCGTTTTCGAATTCGTGATTACAATTGTAGGTGTCGGCTGGGTTGATAGTGCGAGCGCTATTCCCGCCTCTTCTGCAGCACCAGGGGTGCTTGTGCGGATGGTTAGAGAGTTAACAGGGGGGCCATTCGGGCTAATAATTACGGCGAGGGCAAGGGCGTCGTGATGGCGGTAGTCTGCCGCATCTACATACATATTGCCAGGTTTTGTGGGAAATTTTTTGGCCAGCGCCTGTGCCCGCGGCTCTCTTCTACCTCGGTGGTAGGTGGGGTGCATGTTCCTCGGAAGAGGACGGACGCAGAGGCAGTCGCGGATAGGTCAGGGGATAGGAATAGCCGGTTTGCAGCAGGCTGGTCCGCTGATATGAAGTCGAACCAGTAAGTGCAATCCAGTGGACGCAGTTGAGGGGCGATGGAGCTGATTGATATGGTGTGCCTCGACCAGCTCCGGGGCAGTATTATGAACCCCGAGGCGCTCAACTCTGGCAGTGGATGAACTCAGAGGAATTTGCAGAGCAGCTTTATAGGGCTCTCTTATAAGACAAATTATTTGGTTCATTTCTTAGTTCAAAACAGGAAGGTAGGGGAGAGAATATGTTATACGACGAATGATAAAGGCTTGGACAAGCCTGATTCCCTAAGTCGCCTTGAGACCATGGTAGGGTCCGTTAAATTGTCGGATGACACCGATTCTCTCATTAACGGGTGAGCTGGATTGCGAGATAAATTTTGTGTTGCTGCCATTATGCTGCATGATAAACTGAGGAACATGAACGTGCGCAGCTCAGGGATCAAGTGTTCAGTGAGGTAATGGTAGTCGCGAGAATTTTGAGAGGTCAGCTTGGCTGCCACGAAAAGAAGCTCCGATATTGCGGGTGAGCCCTCCAGGCCCGCAGACTGTGCTTCCTTATTCACGAAACGTGCACCTTGCTGCATTGTGTTTTCAATTAATGTGTCGCTACAACCAGTGACCCATAATGTTATATCTTCCTCATACAGGCTGAAATGAGGGTGGGGAATATTTTCAAGCTGATCGCGATGTTGAGGAGAGCCCAATAAATATTAGAGGCGAAAGAACGGCCCATTGTGGAGTCCCTACGGAAGAGAGAGTCAGCACGTCCGATTTAATGTACCCTATTTGAATCAGCGTTGTACGCGCCGTTAGGGTTACGCACGTAGTTGTGCAGACGCTCTCCAGGGGATGTTGTTTCCAACCTACGAAAGATGGCGCTGTTGATGACTCGATCAAATGCTTTGGTGAGATCCAGCGCAAGGATTGCAGCAGTATCAAGTCGGGTTGAATGGTTGATTACCTCACGGGAAAGTTGCAGAAGGACATCCTGAGTTGAAAGTCCAGGGTGGAAGCTAATCATCGAGTGTGGAAGAGCACTGGTATAATTCAGATGAAGCGTTAGGCGGGCGAGGATGATAAGCTTCAGGACCTTATCAACACATGAATTTAGAGATATGGGCCACAGATGATATATAATAAGAGGCTTTCCAGGTTTTGGAAAAAGTGTGACCTTGGCATGTTTCCTTTCAGAAGGCAGTGCCCCGCGTTCCTAAAAATCATTGAAGTATTGCGAGAGAGCCGATGTTGAGGGATCGTCCAGGTTGCGGAGCATTTTGTTGGTTACTCCGTCTGGCCCCGGTGCCTAGCCTGGGCGAATAGCCAGAAGAGTGCGGTGCTCTTTCGCCTCCATGAAGGCAGCTTGTAGTTTATGATTAAGTGATCAACGATATGGGCAAAGTGGCTGAGAGTCTCCCTTGGGATTATATACAGATCAAGCTCTATTCATTAGTTCCTGAATCGTACCCAGGAATTTTTGTATGATCGCTGTGAGCCGATGACGCGGTTCTGTTATTGTGCGAGTGGGGTCCAGCAGTTATCTCAAAAGGGACCAGGTTTCCTGAGTATGAGAGGCTGTGCGCGATACGAAGAGGATCGGGGCGAAACGCATCCTGAACCAAAAGTATGTAGAACTTGCGAGCTTCCGACGAGCGCAAAGACATGTCAGGCGCCACCTAAAGAAGCTACGCCGGCCACGTTGAATGAGCTCATGTGCGACATTGAATGCCACGTAACCTCTCACACGAATATTTCCCCGAACCGTGTTTCGGGTTTGTTTGTTTATGTTTTACTTTCGACGACAGCTGCGCCGGGTTATTTTATCTGTTTTATCCGTCGGCCAAGTGAAGCGCATGTTCCCGACTTTCGGCTGCGAGACTTATCTATTTAATAGCGAGAATGTCGTAAAGAAACCCCACCAGCTTGAACAATTTATGAATTACAGGTTTCTGGATGCAAGTCGAATGTTCGTGAAGCCATCGCACCTGGATAAAAATGACCGCAGAGCAGACGCCGCGGCATTGGACTTTCAGGTGCTTGCCTGCGCAAGTTACTTTGTTGACTGCTGTTTCGCTGCCTTCGTATTGTTTGAATTCTTAGGGGAGCACAGGTTTGCTACAATAAAGTTGTTTTCCTTGAAGCCAACTGCGGCTACTTTGGCTCCCTGGCCAACGGCTAGGTAAGCTCGACGATTATTCATCTGAAACTAGCCTTGGCCCAGGTCGTTTCAACTGTTCGCCGTCGCTCTACCCGTACCAGTCGCGCAACTTCCATAGCAATGCTGACTTCGCAAGTAGAGGATCCCCCAGCCCACAGAGGGGAAACAAAAAGCAGAAACTTCCGGATTTAAAGTTGCACAACGGAGGAAAAAAGAAAACCCTCCAACGATGCTGCAACTCCCTGAAGACCATTACTCACCACATGCCCTCGGACCGAGGACCCGATCTAGCCTGGACGTGTCTCCCGAACACGACGACTACATGGCGAGACGTGTACCCGACATGAAAAAGCCAGACGCTGGGTAGAAGATGATAACGAAGACGAAAATGTCCGACCTGCAATACGCACAAGCCGACACACGACGCCCCAAAGCAACCAAAACTTGAGGAAAGCGGCATCGAACGTCCAGCTGCCCATCGACGGCTTTGATGTAGTCACCCGCATAAAAACGGATATGTACTACAAAATTGTGAGCTGACCATTTGCGGCTCAGCTGAAAAAAGTTATTACCAGATGGGGCGGTCTGCACATGTCAGGAGGCCACCTCGGTCTGCACAGCAGGGGCCACCTCGGCACACCAAGTGGAACGTGCACATCCCGGATCACCATAGACGGCATGACGTCCCCTGCTGCGTGCGTCATGTTGCATAGCTCCTACCGCGACGTAATTTTCGGAATGAACTTTTTGACAGAAAACGCCACAATAGTTGATGCGAATATTGATTTTAAAATTGAACAAAATACTTATTTAAAGGAATATCCAAGAGGGCAGAAAAGTCGCATGTCTGGTTTTGATATGGTAATCTCCATTTGCCACCTACAGCGTCAATATGTTGTTTTGGACAATTCATTCTGTATGCTAATGAAGTCATCAGTGCAATTTATCTGCTTAAAAAGAAAGCAGTCATCCGGAAAGAGCACAAGCATGACGTAATAACAGATGCTGTATTATAAAATATCGATTAGAAAGACAACTAGAGCCAACATTCAGCCATGTACTCGAAACTTATCACTCTCAGCTGCTTGATATGCCGTGACTGTTTTTACAGCTTGACGCCGGATTTGAAAAAAATAATAACCAGCGAGTAGTTTTGTCACTCAGTTGTAACTGGTCCACTTTAAACATTAGTAGATTTTGGGGAGTGTCATCGATACCTTTAGAAAAATAAACAAATATTGCGTCTGTGTAAATGGATATGTCCACAGATTCACTTCGTCAGTTCGAATTCGAACAGTTGGTCTCGAACTTGAAAATGTGTCAAAAATTGTTTCTATTCCGAATATCTCCTGCGTTGGGTGAATGACTTACATGCGAAGTCTTTATAATAATATTGTTACGGTGGATGGCAAAACGTTTATTGCCGAAACATTTATTACGACATAAAATCGAGTACGTTGAAGGATGCGGCCATTGCCGGTTCCCGCAATACCCGCGAGCACAGGCTTCTCTTACTTCGTCAGCTATCCATCACAACTTGACACACACCCCTTGAAGGCATTTGGTTCGCATAAGCATTCAACTACTTCCCGACATGAGATTTCACCCGGTCGCACATAATGCGTGACATTTTCCCCAGTCGCAGACGAAGCCCTTCGGGCGAGTCGCAGTCAAGGGGGTGTGTAAAAGGGCTTCAAACGGGCGACGTGGGCGAGTTTCTTTTGGTATGCCTGCATCGAGATATGGTCAGATTAGAGATAACGTTGGGGACCCCACTCAAGCGATTGACGACGACGTATGGGCCCGTGTAGCGGGACAGAAACTTGCTGTACAGGCTTCGCTTGCGTACCGGTGTTCACAGCAAAACGCGGTCGGCTTTGGCGTAAGACTGCATGGCGTCGACTGTCGCAGAGCGGTTTTCAGCGGCACTGGAAAGGCCGGTTCTGCAAGCGAGTGACAAGACGCGCCTCTTTGGGAAGACACAGCGTATGGGAAACAGATTGGTCGTGATTTAAAGGGAAGGGCAAAAGCGTGTACAGGAAGCTAGGAGGAGTAGGCGCATAAAGCAAAAAGAAGGGGCTACAGCCTGTGATGTCGTGCTGAGCCGTGTTGCACGCGCACGTTATGAAGGGTAAAATCTCTTTACATGTCTTGTGGCGGCGATAAACGTACATTGAGATCGTGTTTGTAAAAGTACTGTTTCTTGCGACCTGTCAAGCCAGTTGTTTGAGAATTATACGGTGTCGAATGACGAAAGTGGATTAACAAAGGCGCAGCAGGTCTTCCAAAACGTCAGCGAAGAAATGCATACTGCAAAATTTAACATACACTCCGGAAGAATCATGCCCGAGGACAACACAGTCAAGCAGGAACTACAAAACATTCACTGCCGTCGCTCGTCGCTACTGCTATAAATGCCGTTTCAGCGCCGCGCGTGAGATGGTCGACGCAGACAATTTCTTAGCGATGGCCGGTCGAGGAGCGTGTTGAGGGCCGATACGGTCAGTGCCGAGTCCCTGGAACGGAAATCTGGAAGGTGGAACCGGCTAAAGCTGACCAGGTGGCTTGCTTGTACGACCCTTGTAGCGCTGGCACTGGTGTCAGCTGGACACGTAGTGCTGGACTCTGCGCAACTTTTGTGGCTAGAAGAATCGCTCTTGGATGCGCTCCAGAGTGCATATGACATATGACTCTAAGTAGGCTTATCATGCATACTGCGTAAAGCTGAAGCAGGTAGGCACGTTGGAACGACTACTAGGTATCGGGCGCCCCAAGGGTTGTAATTTTTCGTAGAAGGCAGGCCGTCGCGAAAGGAGTTGTGTTGAAGAGCCGTCTCAGAGTGCCGAGCACCAGCGAGAAGAGGCAGAAGTCTCGCGTGGTTTTGCTGCTCCGTTCGGAACGTCATACGGTCTAGAAATGACTGGTCCACAGCTGCTAAAGAGTTGTCAAAATTGTCGGCTTCGAACTCAGTCCGCGCATTCGGAAGTTGGGAAAGGCAATCAGCTCTCACACGCCGATGGCAGCTTTTCTACGTGACGACAAAGTGACGACAAAATCGCACTCTTGAAGTTTTCACGCATATCTTGCGAGTCGAGTCACGGAGGCAACCAGGCAACAGAGCGCGTGATCATCGGTAACAATTCTAAAAGGCAGGCCATATATGTCCGAACGAAATTGGGTTAGTGCAAAGACCGCAGCCAAGCATTCTTGCTCGGTTACTGTGTTATTCCGCTCAGCCTTTTAAATGCGTAGCATTTCTTAGGCTCGCCAGGTCCTCCGTGGTTGATAGCGGTGCCGTCCACACGCTCACTGCGCATGCGCAACCCTCCTTCTTACAACCACAGCTCCGCGATACTACACTATATAAAAAAAGAAATAGCGGTGCCCGGTTTTGATCCCACGAGTCTCTGGCCTCAACGGGAGGTATGCGGTGCTCTTCCCACTACGCTACAAATCCGGGACAGGAGCAAGTGCTACGAACGCGCCTTATGTCCTCGACCCATTCAAACTACGTCAAGAAGCAACTGATACAACGAAGGCACGCGAAGCTGAACGTCAACGGAAAGGACGAACTGAAAACTTTAGAGGGGGATGCTGAATTTCCCGTGGGAAAGCTGTGGCGGGAAGCGCCACGCGCCTTGCAGCTCAACCAGCCCCGTCCGCAGCGCCTCTGATGCTGATTGTGGCAGGATGCCCCTAGGGATTGGCCAACCAAACAATCCATCACGAGATAGGTTCGCGTTCAACCACCGTCGTCATCTTCTTGTAGGGGAACCTCCGAAAAAGAAGAAGAAGAACGAGAAGAGAGAGCTGCGAAGAGGAGGGCGTGTACATTGCTCTCTGCCGGTGCACCAATGTCAACAACCTTTACCTCACCAAAGCTGACGGAGACTACCGATTCTACCTCAGAGACGACATCGACAAGAACATGATGGACGAGTTTCGGCGCCTCGAGAACCACAGCCTACTCACCGTAATACAACAGCACTTGCGTGCCTTTGCCACCGGTGTGGACCGGGACGCGGAATTCCCTCTGGCGCTGGTAAAAACCAGATCACTCAACATAACGGCAACACAATGGAACCACACGGAACCGCCACGGCGCTTCGCATCCTCATCAGGGTTCGCCACGGGAAGATGGTGTAACTTTTTTAGGCAGCGGCAAACGTAAGCGCTCGCATGCTCTGCGTTATTGTGCTTCTGTATAGGTACTCCTACTAGCCCGATTCCTGTAGCATCTGCATGTATTTCGGTAGGAGTGCGACGATCATAGGGGCTAGGGTTTGGTCTCTATGTCAAAAGAAATTTCAAACGACAGAGCGTGGCCTCACATTCCAGTGTCCATATAAAGCAGGCGTTTTTGTGCAATATGGCAGTAAGAGGAGACGCCAGGTCAGCGAAATGATGAACAAAGCGATGGAACTACGAGAAACGTCCTACGAAGCTACAGAGTTATCACACTAATTGAGGTTGCTTGAAGATCCTGACAGCTGCAATCTTTTTAGCGTCCGATCGGAAGCCATCCTCGTCGGCGAGGTGTCCAAGAACCAGCGTCCGACGTTCACCAAAACGTTCCGACGTTCACCAACCAATTAGGCACTACGAATGCGCATTGTAGGCAATAGAGAACGGTCGCTACGCGCGTGTTATGTTTGTCAAACATTCGTCCAAATACCACGACATTGTCCAGATAACAAAGACAAATTTCTCATTTTAAGCTTCGCAGAAGCAAGTACATAAATCGTTAGAATATTGCTGGTGCGCTACACATGTCGAAAGGTATGACGTTTAATTCAAACAACGTCCGGAGTAACAAATGCGTTTTTTTCTCGGTGTGTTGGTCTATATGTACCTGCCAATAACCGAATTTTAGGTCACAGAGGAAAAAAGGATGCCGAATAGAGACAGTCTACCACGTTATCAATTCTGGGTAGCAGGTAGACATCCTGTTTTGTGATGGAGTTGAAACGCCTGTAGTCGGAACAAAATTTCAAGGAGCCATCTTTCTTCTACACAAGAATAACAAGCGCCGCCGACAGGCTTGATGACTAATGTATTACACCCGTGTGTAGCATCTCCGTTTCCTGGTTAGCGATAACTTGGTGCTATGGTGGCGCATGACGTGAGGTGTCTGTTTAATTGGGCGTGCTGGTCCAGTGTCTAGAATGTGACAATTATGGGAGACCCGAAGTTTCATTCTGGAGTCATCTTGTGCAAAGTCTAAGATGGAAACGTGTTTTGATAGGACATCGACCATTGGTCGATGAACAGAGGTGGTGAGAGCGACTTGTCAACCATATCAGAGCTTGGTGTCTGCTCTAGCAACGTCGGCAAAGGCATGTTCATTGTGACTCTGTACAGCCACTAAAGCTGTATCTTGCTCTTCATACTTATCAAGCTTCATACATTGCTGTAGCATGGTTCGTTGAACTGGACAGTTCAGCGCGCACAAATAGCTGCGTCCTCGTCCGACAAACAAAACAGAACGAGGCACCAAAAGGACTTTCTTGACACAGTGCAATGTGATTGCTTCCACCACAGCATCGAACAGACACACGTCAGCAGTCGAACTATACACTGGAACAACCTACAAGGAACAGGCAGGGAGCAGTCTGTGGTGAGAACCATGCAGATTGTTTTCGCTGCTCAGGGGCTATTCAGCAAGTGCAGAAAGGAGGAGGCTGCTTACAGAAAGCTCGCCCGTTGCGTAATCGACTATAGCACCACATTCGCGCAAGAAATCAGTGCCCATTATTAGGTCATGGGTTGACTTTGGGAGCACAACAATTTCCGCTTTAAGCTTTCGTCCTCAGTGTGAGACGTCTATTTACAAACACCAAGAGGGCACAGTAGCTCGCCGCCTACTCCACGAAACGAAATGTCTGTACAACTGGAACGTGACTTCACGGCCTAAGCTGTCGTTGAAAGCACTACTCGTCACAGAAACAGCTGCGCCAGTGCCTACCAAAGCTACAGTAGATACACTATCGATGAACACTTGAAGCTTGTTCATTTCTACAAAGACTGGCTGAGGGTTGTCTATCAAATGCTGCCTTGCGACCTCGCCTCCATCGGCCTCACCGACTAGTTTCCCGGCAGAGGGGAACCTGGGCAACGCCGGGAAGACGTGGATTGGTGCTGGCGTTCAGGGGGGTGTCAAGCTACGATCGGATGCGGCTTGTGAGGCGTTGCGCTGAAGGCCGGCTCTTCCTCTCACGCGCGAAAATTGGTAACGGGGAAGACGTCCTCGGACCAGAAACCCCCCAATGCTTCCAGGGGTTGGTGAGCGTAATTGGGAAGAGGATCTTGCATTGTAATCGGAGAGCGTTGGCGGCAAAGCCCTAGGATGTGACCCCTCGATTCCACAATTGTAGCACGTAGCTGCTGGACACATCATGCTTTGTGGCAGGCTGTTAGGCACTTGGTCTCTATGGGTGCATCGGTCTTGACCAGGATATTTGTCCTCGTGTGGTTGCGAGTAGCCTCCGTGAGATGACGGCCATGGCCAGACGGTGGGTTCAGCTGGTGTGAACGAGTGTCGGGAGTAGTTGAAGCTCGCGAAGTTAACGGAAGGGTAGGATTCATGCGGAACCCAGGATCTTCGAGAGGGAGTATCCTGATACGGGTTGCAGACGCAGGTCGTAGTGTGGTGATGACCGAGTCGCCATGCAGGCGCATTTCTTTTTGAATGATCTGCCGTATTGTCGACGTTAGATCCATGGCCTGGCTGTCTGCCACGGTGGACACAGCAGTGTCATTTTTCAAGCGGCCAAATGTCGGTATGATGCGGTGTGTTCTCAATGCTACAAATGTTGGGCAATGTCGAGCGACGTCTGCGACGGTAGTCACACTATCCCTACTAACAACATAGGTCTACACATCTTCGCCGAATTCTTTTAGTAGATGGCCATCCTTGTCGTCCTTACATGCTGTGGTATTCACAGTCTGGCACAATTTCGGTACATCGTCGATATACGTCGTACAAGACTCCGTCCAATTGTACCCGCTGAAGCAAGTCTGCTCTGCCGGGTTTTTTTTCGCGGTGGAATCCCCGAAGAGTTTTTTTCAATTTCCACGACAATTCGGCTCCAGCTGGTTAGTGTGCCCTCGTGTTTTCGAACCACGTCTAAGCTGTGTCCGACAAGAACACCTCCACGTTTTCTAGCGTGGCCGCAGTATCCGAGAATTTGAACTTGCTCAGCCGGTCATACTGGATGAGCCGTTCATCCACGTCGTCTTCATCTTTTCCAGAGAACACACGGTGCTCTCCCTGCGGCTGCCAGTTTAATGTCGGCATTGTGTGGTTGCTTTCAGTAGTTGCAGCTGGGGTTGATGCCGGCGCATTTGAAAGACTGCGGTCTGGGCGGTAGCGGCAAAGCTCCGGTGGATCCTTCTCGCTGTAAGGTACCCAACATCTCTACCACAAACCGTTACGGTGCCGAAGGGTTTATTCAAAGGAAGAGACGGGAACTAGTATGTTGAAGTAGGCGGCCACTGAAAGGTCTGGCAGTACGAGTGAGGGCCGGCTTCTATCATATCATCGGCTATGTATCACCAGCTGACATATACCCCTTCAAGGAGATAAATTTTGCATAAGCTATCCACTACTTTCCAGAAGTTTGAGGCAATATACAAAAAAGCAGAAAAAAAGTGAAGTTAAGGCGAAAAAACCCTAGCACTTCATGGATTGACCAGGAAATAATAAAACTGTGTATCTTAAAAGTACACTACAACGAAAATGTCACAACAATCCTCATGATGTCGCTTCAAGACTAGAATTTAGAGAGCTGATAAATAAAATTACCGCAAAACTTAGGCGGACAAAAACGTACTACCAACTAAGCAAGTTTTCAACATGTCGCAAAAATGCGCGCAAAACCTGGGACTTAGTAAACAATATTGTTGGCAAGCCACCAAAAAGAAATATTGATAAAGCCCTTCAGGATGCATTTCCAAGTACAAGTTCGGTGATGTTGGCCAATAACTTTAATGAGCGCTTTCTTGAGTCTGTAAACAATCTGACACGTAATAGCATAATGAAAAATGTATTTAAATAACGCAAATCTTCGTTTACTCCGCATACATGCCCACAGTGAATGAAGATGGTTTATGGAGAATTCTTCAGTTGATGTCGATTACGAAGTCTCCAGGAAGAGACAAAATTAGGATCAGAGATTTGATACACAATTTCAACAGCATCAAAACTCCTCTGCTGCACATTATCAACCAAATAATATTGAGCAGTCAAATTCCTAGGGAACTCAAAAGCAGCGTAGTCAGGCCTTTATACAAAAAAGGCCCTAGAGGCAGCTATAGAAAAACAGGTCAATCGCCATACTAAACTCGTTGGCCTGTACTCTGGAAAAAAAATATTACACGTAAACATGACCTTATTTTGTACGAAATATAATTTAATCAGAAATTCTCAATATGGATTTCGTAGCGGTCTGAGCACCACAAGCTTGCTGGAAGAATTCAATGACTTTATTTGTAGGGAAATCGACAAAAACAACATTGTCCTCACACTGTTTGTTTATCTTGAAAAGGCTTTTGACACCATTGACCATTAACCGCTTCTTCAAAAATTAGGCAATTTTGGTTTCAGAGGTCCATACATTACATTGTTCCGAAACTATTTTTCCGACCGTTTGCAATATGTGAAAGTGGGTGACTGTTTCAGCAAACCATTCAGTGTGAAATGCGGAGTGCCCCAAGGCTCAGTTTTGGGCCGATGTTGTTTAACGTGTACATTAATGATATAACTAGTGTCACGCCTAAATCAGCAATATATTTATATGCGGACGATACTGCTCTTGCTTTGCCATGCTCAGAGTATAACGAAGGAGCACGCATCTTTCAAAAGGACATTATTTCTTTGCTAGATTGGTACGGCGGCAATAAATTTTTTATAAACAACTCTAAAACAACTTTTTTATGTTTTCACAGTCCTCACAAAACAATCACGGCATCACATCCCGTTTACCTACACAATAGCAAATGCCAGTCCTGCTCTTGTCCTCATCTTAAACTTACAAGTAGCATGAAATATCTTGGTTTACACTTTGATCAGACATTATCCTGGTCTTCCCATATTGACCATATTGCTAAACGTTTAAGGCTGGTTTGTGTTTATTTGTATACCTTGAGGTCAATTTCTGACATCTCTGTTAGAAAGATGGTTTATTAAAGTTTAGGTGAATCTATATTAGGATACGGAATAACCATTTACGGTCAAACGTCTGCATACAACTAAAACGCCATTACAAAGTCATTCATAAAATTGCTTTTAATCTCGCCTACGGAACTTCCCAACATGGAGAAGACATTTCAGCCGTAATGAAGCATTTTGCACATCTTCCCGTGCAGGATCAATTTATGTTCGATGCACTCGTTAAAACTTACTTCTTTCTCAATTTTATTTTGCCAAAAATAAAACCACGCCCTCTAAGACACGTTGATAGATTTATTGTCCCGAGAATATATACGAACTACGGTATAAAAACTCGCGATTATTACGTCCCACTTTTCTTCAATAAAATACACACAGATGATAGCCTCACTTCATTTCCGGTCATAAAAAATATCTAAGAAAATGTGTGATTAGGTTGAAACTAGGATAACTGTATGGCCTGTGGTTTAAAAATTCATTGCTCCTTTTAACATCAGTAATTTGTTATCTCCTGTATAAGATCAGGTCGTACTTCACTATTGACTGTATGTTTGTTATCTCCTGTATAAGATCAGGTCGTACTTCACTATTGACTGTATGTTCTCTGAAAGAAAGAACACTTCCCCTTCTAGGCTGTATTTGTATGCGTATGTTCTAGGTTGTGTTTTTTTGTCTTTTGGTTCTCCGGTTTTGTACTTGTATGCTTATGTTTGTGGTTGTATTCCTTGTCAGTTGATTATCTGGCTGAACTGCTTTCATCCGAGACTTCCCAGCCTAGCACACAAGCCTCAAGGCTCATGCTGGCTGGATATACACATGTATGTTTTCATTTTGACGAATGAACTTCTTATCTTATCTTAACAATATGGTACACTAATTGTGTCTAAGGACGGTTAAAATATTAGCAATTATAGAGCGCCCGACATGTAAGCAGTCATTGTCGAAAGCATTGTACTATTGCCCTCAGGCTCTGGGCATGAGCTGAAGGGATGTCGGTCAATTCATCCCACCCCACCATTTCTAGGATATGGTCACCATGTCGATTCTAAAAGCGATAAAAAGAGACTCAAGGGGTAGGACAGTATCGAAAGCAAATTCTTCTGTAAAAATGCACCTGAAGTGCGTGGTAAACAGGTCTGAACTTGCTACAAGAGAAATAGCCCTTTAGGTTCGCCAGGAAGTGTTTGTACTGCCTCATATTTCAACATATTACCTCACACCAGAATTTTTAGGAATGCATTGTAACGTATTGGAGAGAATGTCATTGAAAAAGTCGTTTTTAGTGCTTTTGATAGTTACCTCCAAACGTCCAGGCTTTTTCACAATACTTTTCCCAATCAATGGTGGAATGCGTTCTAGTTTCGTTCCGGCGACCACAATTGAGTTTGTTTATACATAACATAGCATCCCTCAAATAAAAGAGGTTCATTAGATTTTCGTTTTATACTTATTCGATGTTCAATAGTATATTTTCCCAGGAATAACAACAAATTCCTGAAATCGCTCCTTTAACGGTTTGTTCCCCACTTAGCAGTCGCGCAAAACACTCGCTCGATTCATTCTGTCCGCCATGCCTCCATCCTTTTGGTGTCCCGTGCAACATATTTTTCACACGGCACAGAATGCCGTGAATGGTGGAAATTTGGGATTGACCACAGTATTTACATACCATCTCAAAAAAGATCAATACCCCAAGTTTTTGTAGTGAAGGGGCGTCTAACAAAATATAAAATGTGCAAAAGTAATAAGAAATATGCCTCGATTCACTGTGTAATTAGGTAACTTACTGCATTATAGAGTTGGTAGCGTTTTGGACAATCCTTCCAAGAACCCTTTCAGCACCACCAATTCTCAAGTTGCTGTGCACCAGCAGACCAATAAATTGAAATAATTTTCCCAGCCTGACGCATTCTCTAAGACGCGTTCTTAACAGCATGTTTTTAGGACTTTGTTCAAACGAATACCTGCTACTACAGGTTAAGAGGCACAACCATGGCTTATTGTGGGGTATTTTATGTGCGCACTAAGAATTATAGACGTTTATACTGCAGTACCGCGATGAAGACTTTAAAAGAATGTAAATATATTTTGTAAGTGCTTAAATACGATCTAAGTTCACCTCCCTCCCGCGCCGCACCCGTAAGCTGATCTACCTAAAATGAGTGAAACTCGGCTGTCACTATCTTTAAATATACGCTTTTAAATATAGGCGCAAGGTGAGCTTTGTTCTTGTGGTAATGTAGTATAAGAAACTTCTTGCTACGAATACTGTCACTCTAAACAAAAAGTTGTCACTATAATACTCAAAAGAGAAGGCAGTAAACCACAGCTTGTAACCCCGGCTGCACCCGGAAATATATGCGCTATTCAAAAACCCCTTTTTTCAAATACGCGAGCCTCATTGTTACAGCTGCCGCTTTCCACATTCTCGCCCAAAGCATTCAACCAACTCAGTACACACAGTTGTATCTCCGTTCTGTGCGTGCTTTCATGTTATCAGGGCAGCGCGTAGAGTGTCAAGACGTTTCAAGATCTCGGCTGGAGTCTTCTTTTTCCCTGTCGCCATGGATGCCTCTCGGCTAAAGGCGGATTGCTTACGTTCCACGAGGTTATGGAGGATTACCTACTCTCGGAGGCGAATACCTGGTGAATCTAGAGGGGTCTCAAAGACCTAGCAAGATCTTGTGTGTCTACTACAAACCACTTCTGACCGCGGCCTCCTAGGACCGAATATATTCCTTCCAATCATCTGAATCTTCATCATCATCATCACCAGACAATCTGCACCCTGTGCCGGGCAAATGCCGCTCCCTTTCATCTCCGATTTCCCGAGTCCTGTGCTAACTGCGCCCAATTTACGCCTGCAAACTTCTTGGTCTCATCTGCCCATCTAACTTTCTGCCGCCCCGCTGTACGCTTGGCTTCTCTAGCGATCCACTTTGGCACCATTAAAGATCAATGGTTATCTTGCCTTCACATTACATGCCCTGGCCACGTCCATTTCTTCTTAATTTCTAATCATATGTCCTTAAGACGCGTTTGTTCCCTGACCCACTGCGCCGTCTTCTCTTCCCTTAAGGTTGCACGTATCATGTTCCGTTCCATTGCTCGCTGAGTGGTCCTCAGATTAAGTAGAACCCTCTAAGTGTGCCCCAAGTTTCTGCCCCGTCGGTGAGTACCGGTAAGATGCAGCTGTAGTACACTTTCTTTTTCAGGGACAATGGTACGCTGCCATTCATTATCTAAGAATGCCTGCCGAATGCACTCCACCTCATTCTGATCCTTGTAAATATATCTGCCTCATGGTTGGGATCCGGGTTCACAACTAGGCCTAAGTAGGGATATTCGCTTACCAATTCCACTGCCTACACACCTATCTCAAACCGCTGTGTTGTCCCAAACGTCTTGATCATTACTTTAGTTTTCTGCATAATATTATTCAGGGCCATGGTTCTACTCTGTTTGTCTAGTGCGATAAGCGTGCTTTTTAATTCGTTCACCGAGTTACTTAGCAAGGCAATACCATCAGCAAATCTGAGGTTACTGAGGTATTAACCATTACACTCTTACTCCCACTTGTTCCCAATCCAGTGTTCTGAATACTTCTTGTAAACATGCTGTGAATACCGTTAGAGAGATTGTGTCTAATTGTCTGACGCTCTTCCTTATAGGTATTTTACTGCTCTACGTATGGAGGATGATGGTGTTACATTCCAACAGGGTGAGGAACATAATTAAGGTTTAATGACAACTCGGAGTTACAGTACCAAAACAAAACTGGCCAGCCAGCCCGGCTGCCACTCACCGAATGTCGTCGGCAATGTGCGCCTCCCCCCTCTGAGCCGCCCGCACCAGCGCCACCTGTCGTGAAACATCACACTCCTCCTGCCCAAGATCAGTCTTCCCCTATCTGTCAAGGACAATATCTCACTACCGGCTTCCGCTCGCTGGTTGACCTACGAACTGGGGGTCCCACCAGCTCCAGAGTAGATGGGGCTGTCCGGGGACTGTTTGGGGGTCTCCAAAGAGCTAGACTCCCGTTCTCGTGGCACCACTCTGGATGAATCGTCCCCGACCGTTGAGGGCCTTGCCGACGGCCGGGTTGGATTCGACGGCGCCAGCTGATCTCCAGGATTCCCTGGAGAGCACGTGGGATGGAGTGGAATATCTCCTCGGGGCTGGCCCCGCTGCTGTCGGCCAAGGGCTCTCCTTGGGTCTCCGGAACCTCGAGCCTTCGAGCCCGCATGTGGTACCCGTGCCTAATTCACACAGTGCCGTCCTCCAACAAGACTTCCGCAGATGACGCACTGGTGTTCTTTCCCATTGTTGCAGGGATCCACTGATCTCCTGGCATGACGTTCTTCGCCCAAATGGCCGCCCCCGCCGGTGCACACCTTCTGGGCGTGCTCTTCTTTCCGACCCCGCCTTTTGATGTACTGTCGCAGTTCGACTGGTCTCCATAGGTCAGGGTGCAGAAGGTCGAGCCCAGTCTTCAAGTGGCGGCCCATAAGCAACTCGGCAGGGGAACGGCCCGTCAGATGGTGTGGAGTGATTCTGTTGTCAAGCAGAATTCTGGCTATCTTGGTCTCAAACTCCGCAGCCCTGGCTTTGTTGAGTTTGTTCTTGATCATCTTCTGGCTATCTTGGTCTCAAAATCCGCAGCCCTGGCTGTGTTGAGTTTGTTCTTGATCAGCAGCTCCCTTCGATGCTGGGTGGTAGGGACGTACCAAGATGGCTCGGACCCCATTCTTCGTCAGGAATTCCCGGTACTCCGCGCTGACGAACGCAGGACCGTTATCACTGACAACAGCATCTGGCAATCCATGTGTCGCCAAATTTTTTATATTTATTCATTTATTTATTTACATTACCCTCAATGCCATAAGGCATTGGAGAGGGGAGGGGTTGGTTACAATACAGTCATAAAAAAAGCCGTAAATGGCATTACAAAGGTTACAAGAATGGCTTACAACATACAATTAAAGCTGACGCATAATAAGGCAACAATAGAAATGACAAATTGGTTTAAAATAAACAATGTTAGCTAATGCGCGATGAAGTGAAAGGACAATAAAGGAACCTGTATTTATACAATATTAGCTATAGCATGTTTCAATAACTCATGACCACTAATGGCAGCTGTTGATGAAGGAAGGTGGTTTCATTGTACTGAAGTTCTGGGTATGAAGGACGGAAAAAATGCATTGATTCTTGACGATGTTATTTCAACTTCATTAGCATGATCCAGACGAGACGAGATAAAATGGGGAGGCAAAATAAGCTGATGACGTAGGCATGGGTGATAAACATTTTATGAACAAACAGAGACGCAAAACGTTCCGTTGGCAAGATGTTACCGTCCGTCCGGTGTTCCCGGCGTTACCGTCCGGGGTTCCCCAGGGCTCTATTCTCGGTCCTTGATTGTTTAACTTATTTGTGAATGATGTGCAGTTAATTATAAAGCATTCATCTCTTTTGCAGTTTGCAGACGACATGAAACTCTATCGCGCAGTGGGATCACAGGCGGACTGCGCCCAGCTTCAACGCGACGTACAAGCAATCTCCCTCTGGTGCAAAACTAACTACTTAGATCTGAATCCATTGAAGACCGTTACAATTACATACACTCAAGAAACCTCTCCTTTAACCTTCCCATACCACCTCGACTCTCGGACGATAAGAAGAGTAAGCGAAACACGTGATTTGGGCGTTCTGATGGATTCGAAACTACGATTCACACCGCATGTTAACTACCTCGCACGCTCATCTCTTCGGACTTTGGGCGCTATCTCTCGTGCAACAAGGGACTTGTCAGGAGGTTCGTGTTTCCTTGCTCTGTACAAAGCCCTTGTACTCCCAAAGCTGGAGTTTGCATCGGCAGTCTGGAACTGCGTGAGTGCGTCGTCGTCTTTGCGCTTGGAAAGGGCTCAGAAAAGGTTCACGCGCATCTTCTCTCGCCGCTACACCCTACACGAGAAATACGCTTACAAGGATGTCATCAAGTGGCTGAAGCTCGAAGAACTGCAATCTAGACGCACAAACCACGATTTAGTGTTTTTGTTCAAGTGTATCCACTCCAGATTCGACAGCCCGAAATTAGTGAGCTCTGTTCGGCTAAGGGCACCAATTCGAGATCTGCGCCCCCACCTTTGCTTTGATCTGACCACCTCAGAGATGCTGTCTCCAGTGTGCCGTGTGCAACGTGCGTATAATGATGACTTTCGTGCATCTGTGGACGTCTTTTCCGGCAATGTTAACTCTTTTAAACGCGCCCTGAAAAATGCATGCATTTGAAGCCGCTGTTGCCCATTCAGTATGGTATAGAAGTTATCTCGTGTTCGTGTTTTCAATTCCCTTCCCATTTTCTACACTTGCACCATTTGCGTACACATACTACCGTGTACCTATGTATGTGTGTCCGCACGTGTGTGTGCATGCATGCACGTGCGCATTTGCCTGCACTTGTTGACCTTCACATGCACCCGCATGGGCGTGCGTGTATGTATGTTTTGTTTGCACTCACGAGCGTATGTGCCGTGCATACATATAAATTTTGCTTTATATGTCCTTATTTCCAGTATCCATGTTCCCCAGTAAGTTACGACGGTGGATTGTACTGAACTTGCGTGTATGCCAATGTACTTTGTAGTATACCTTGTCACAAGCCCTGTCTCAGCGCGTGCTAATGTACCTGACTGTAATCTTAATTCCTTAAATGTATAAATTGAGTGTGTGTGTGTGTGTGTGCGTGTGTGTGTGTGTGTGTGTGTGTGTGTGTGTGTGTGTGTGTGTGTGCGCGTGCTTACGTGTGTGTGAGTGCGTGTGCGTGCCTGCGAGCACGGGCGTGTGCGGCGGTTCTATGTACCTTGTGACCCCTGCACTTCATAACCAGTCTCCATGTTTTACCGTTTGTTTATCTGTGTGTCGCCCTGTCCTTTTTGTGTGCACCACCAAAGAAGGCCTAGCGCTGTTGGTGGGCATCACCCAATAAACAATAAACAATAACGTTAAAGGTTGAAGGCTACTTTTCATAAAGATATGGTAGCAGTTCAGTTTTAATTAGAGAGAATGAAACGAACAGAATTATTTTGCACCATTTCAAGCGACTGTTTAAAGAAACTAAACTTGGATCCCACACTGATGCGGCATACTAGAGTTTAGTACGAACTAGTGTTTTGTACATTAGTAATTTAAGTGATGATGGGGCCTTTGAAAAGTTGCGTCTGAGGTATCCTAACGTGCCGTAAGCATTGGCACTTACATACTCGACGTGACTGGGCTATGGTAAATTGGCTAAAATGTGAACACCCAGGTATTTGTAAAATGACACATTGGGCTATGTTAAATTGGCTGAAATGTGAACACCCAGGTATTTGTAAAATGACACATGATCTAAACGATAGTTAATAGAGTAAGTAGGTAACTGGTGAGCTCTTCTGGCGACACGTAAATGCTTACATTTCTTTGCATTAACTCCAATCAGCCAAGTTTCGCACCAGGAAGAAATAGCGTTCAGATCAGATTTCAAGGCGGTTATGTCATTGTCACACGTTATTTGTCGGTACACAACACAGTCATCGGCGAATAAATGAATGTTAGAAGAAACACATGCGAGCAAATCGTTATGTAGATAAGAAAAAGAAGAGGACCCAGCACTGAGCCTTGCGGCACACAAGAGTGAACTCGTGTTAGCTCAGAGTTGAGATAATTAGCGGATACAAATTGCGAACAGTTAGTAAGAAAAAAACTCAAGCCAATATAAAAGTTTGGAATGAAGGTTAAGCTGATGCAGTTTAAACATCAATTTTTTGTGACACACCTTATCAACTGCTTTGGAAAAGTCAAGCAAAATGCAATGGGCGGAAGAGGACTGGTCAAGAAAAATATGCAGTTCATGGGTGAACAATGCAAGCTGCGTTTCACAGCAATACGTTTTTCTGAAGCCATGTTGTGATACAAAAAAATAGGAATGAGATTCAAGAAAGTTAACTATACTAGAATACAATATATGTTAGATTAGTTTACACAGAATACTAGTTAATGAAATCGAGCGATAATTAAGGGTTTAGTGCCTGTTACCGGATTTGTAGAGTGGAACCACCCTCCCGATTTTAACTGAACTCGGTAGGACACCATGATCAAGCGACTGTTGATAAAGTTTTGTTAGTATTTGCAAGAATATGAACAATTGCTGATCAAAACTTTTGAACTGATCAGGTCGTAACCAGGAGCACTTGATGGTTTAATGACGTAATAAGTTATTCTACTCCATAGGAATTAATGGTAATTAGTGGCATATGCCTGTGACTATAATTGCTAAATACGGGTAGTAGGACATGAGTAGTTTTGGAGAAATTAGATGCCAATACGTTGTTCAAAACTTCAGCACACTGAGTAGATGGAATAGAGTGTTACTAATATAAGAAAGCGCTAAAGAGTCGCAATCTTTAGGAGGGTTTATAACACGCAAGAATTTTTCTGTCAGCCGATAGCATCGATAGCAAAGTATTATTGAAAAAGTTTTCTTTGGCAATTTTAGTAGCATTTACGTAATTTTTAAAAGGCGCCTTGTAGGCATCCCACCGAACAGGACTACGGGACAGCCTAGCTAATTTGTATAATCGCTTCTTTCTATTAGAAAAGCACTTTAAGTGTTAAGAATACCATGGTGCGTTATTATTGGAGAGTATAGTGCGAGTGGGTATGTACTTGTCTGTTAGTTCATTATTTTGTCACAAAACATGTCCCAACTAGTCTGCACGGAGCGGCAGTCAAAATCTACGAGGAAAGTGTCAGAAAAACTAGACAGTTCTTTGTTAATTGCTGTAAAATTTCCTTTTTCGTCAAGTCGAATCGTTTTGTTCTTATTTCTTGATTTCGGACGTGGTAAGTTATTGTCAAACGATAACAAACAGTCGTCGCTCAAGCCGGGTAAGTGTGGAATACTAGAAACGTAATCTGGCCGGGAGGTTAGTACAAGATCAAGAATGTTGGCGGTTGTTTGTGTAGCTCTAGTAGGCTGGCTGATAAGCTGGGTGAAAGAAAAACGTGGAGCACTTATTTAGAAAGTCTTTAGCTAGGGTGTAAAAAGGTTGCAATGTGGGCGATTCCTTTTCCCAAGATTTATTTGGAATGTTAAAGTCACCAAGTAGAAATAACGGGGTATTAGTATAACGTGTGGAAAGAGGTTGATAACATCATGTAACTCATTATAAAAGTAGGGGAGTTATGTGGAGGACGGTAACAGACACCGATAATAAGTTTCAGAGATTTTAGTTGGATGATAGCCCATGTTATTTAAAGATTGCTTTGAGCATTAATACATTGTGATGGGATGTCTTTATTATTGGCTAGAAGGACACCACCCCCCGATCACAATGTGCGGTCGCACCAAAAAAACAGAAAAGCGGTGCGTAGGGAGAAATAATTCATGGTTTGAAATTTGCGACCGTAGCCAGATCTCGGCTAATACTAAAATGTCAGGGTTAATTGAGTCAACTGCCAATGTTAGCGAGTCTCGCTTGTTATGAATACTACGAATGTAAGAGAAAAGAACCGATACACGCGACAGACCTTGACCACTTCCCTGCGCGCGTTCCTAAGGGGACGCGCGCCGGCTCAAGCGAGGCTGATCGCAAGTGGTCGTGGGTCGTCGTACGTCTTCAGATATTTCATTATTAGCGGGGTTGTTGATGTAGTGGGTCTTGTTAATGAGGAGTTTTTGTATCGCAGCTGAAAGAGTGGTTGCCCAGGTTGGCTTTTCGCAAAGGCAGTTAGTTTGTTACGGATTTCCCGCGTTGCAGGACACAAATCTTCCGATACCGTAATGTTATTTTCTCTCAGCTTCTTGCACGCAGAAAGTAGTTCATCCTTCAATTTCAAGCTTGAAAATATGACAATAATTGGACGGACTTTATTCGGTGAAAAAGACCCTAGGCGATGAGCGCGTTCGAACGCGTCATCAGAAATAGTGGGAGGAACGTTAGTAAGCACACCTTCAACGAGCAATTCTGATTCCTCCCAAGTCTCACGGGGAGAGTCAGAAAAACCATGGAATATTAGGTTTTTACGGAGGGATCTATCTTCCAGGCCATCTATACGAGATAGCTAAGAATCATTCTGGGAAGGCTATCGTCACCATCTCACGTTTATTATGTTCAAACAATGCAGTTTTTCTTCTAGTGCCAAGAGACTCGTTTGAATGTTCTGCATGCTGGCTTCTGTTTTCAGTTGACTTTCTTGGAGCGTTTTATTGCCATCCTCTAAAACAGCCTGGTTCTTTTTCGGTTGTATGGAACCCGAATGTTCATGTTTGAGAAGGTGACCATAACGTTCATATGCTCGGCGGGGTCATCAGGCAAAGTTTCAAGGGCATGACGGGCAGCGGAGCGTGTAGTGGGACCGGGATTAGTTTACACACGCCCCGAGCATAACAGAAAAAACGTCATTGAAAAACAGTCGGCTATAATTTCACACATTACCCAGGGGCACGGAAGACGGAGCATACAACGGTTGACGCTTTTCTTCGCATATAACGAGCAAGTACAACGCACCTGCAAACCGTTAGGTTGAGATGTGTGAGCAATGCTGCGTAGACTGCTCCCGTGCCCACTGAAGTGGCTGGTTGGCTGGTCACAGTTTTTAAAGGCTGGGCTGGACGGTGTTGATGTAGAGGAAGTTGATGCGCCGAAGCCCACGCATGACGAAACCCTCGTTCAAGAGAAGGCTATATTCCCTGAAGTGGTAGCTGATTATCTCCATCGGCACTGAAAACGCTGCAGGAGCGCCTACCATACCAGACACACCCAGCAAACGAAGCAGCACCGCACACCGAAAAAAGCCTGCTAAACGTGAAGTTAAGACGTAAGGCTGTCCCCTAGTTCTGTTCGGTGGGCTGCCTACAAGGCGCCTTCTAAAAATTACCTTAATGCTCCCAAAAATGCCAAAGAAAACTTTGCCAAAGAAAAGAAATGCCAAGAAAAGCCATGCTGCGTAGAAAAGAAATGCCAAAGAAAAGACATGCTGCGTAGACTGCTCCCGTGCCCACTGAAGTGGCTGGCTGGGTGGTCACGGTTTATAAAGGCCGGCCTGGACAGTGTTGACGTAGAGGAAGTTGAGGCGCCGAAGTCCGTGCGCATGACGAAATCCTCGTTCAAGAGAAGGTGATAAGCTCCGGAGTGGTGGCTGCTTATCTTCATCGGCACTGCACACGCTGTAGGAGCGCCTACCGAAGCAGACACACCCAGCAAACGAAGCAGCACCGCACACAAAAAAAGCCTGCCAAACGTGAAGTTAAGACGTGAGGCTGTCCCCTAGTTCTGTTCGGTGGGCTGCCTACAAGGCGCCTTCTAGAAATTACGTTAATGCTCCTAAAAATGCCAAAGAAAAGAAATGCCAAGAAAAGCCATGCTGCGTAGAAAAGAAAAGCCATGGTGCGTAGAAAAGAAATGCCAAAGAAAAGCCATGCTGCGTAGACTGCTTCCGTGCCCACTGAAGTGGCTGGCTGGGTGGTCACGGTTTATAACGGCCGGCCTGGAGGGTGTTTACGTAGAGGAAGTTGAGACGCCGAAGTCCGTACGCCTGACGAAATCCTCGTTCAAGACAAGGTGATAAGCTCCGGAGTGGTGGCTGCTTATCTTCATCGGCACTGCACACGCTGTAGGAGCGCCTACCGAAGCAGACACACCCAGCAAACGAAGCAGCACCGCAGACAGAAAAAAAGCCTGCAAAACGTAAAGTTGAGACGCGTGAGCCATGCTGCGTAGACTGCTCCCCTGCACACACACTGTCCGCAAAATTGTCTGCAAACACCGAACAGTTGATGCTGCTCGTGGGAAGGTACATGAATCACTTCCACCCACTTAGAGAATGCATCCACGAGCACCAGAAAATACACTCCTTGGAACGGACCTCCAAAATCGATATGTAACCGAGACCACGGCTGCTCTGGGAATGGCCACGGAGACTGCTGAAGTGACCTTGCTGTCCTTTGGTAGACATGACAGGTGGTACACCTTGTTCTCGTTTGCCTCATCGATGCCCAACCACCAGACATGACTTCTCGCTACCATATTTATTTTCTCTATGCCGGGATGAGATTCATGCAACATGTTCATCACTTGTGGCCTCAGAGAACCAGGCACGACGACCCTGCTTCACCACAGCACGCATCAATCTTGCACTGAAACCTCCTCTATCTTCCTAGCAAAGGGCTGCGGCTCCCTTGTGTCGGGCAGCCACCTTCCGCTCCACAAGGCCTCTCTCACTGAGGTGAGCACTGTATCTCTGCTTGTGGCTTGCCCCACCGTATCTGCAGACAACAGGGACGGGTATGCCTTTTGAAGTATGTACGAATCCCCCCTCATTTCCATTGCGGTGTGTCTGGCATCGGAAGGCGACTGAGCTCGTCCGGATTACCCAATTGGGCACCTGGCCTATACACCATCCTATACTGATATGCGCTAAAGGTCAGAGCCCAGCGCAATACTCTCGGTGAACACTGCTGGGGAATGCCTCTGTCATGTCCCTAGAGGCCCAAGATTGATTTGTGGTCCGTGAAAATGTCAAACTTCCTTCCCCACATGAACTGATTGAACTTTATAACCCAAACATTACAGCCAGAGCCTCTTTGCCTAACTGGCTGTAGTTTTTTTCAGCTGCTGATAATCTCCTCGAAGCAAACGCCATCAGGTTTTCCTCTCCCGTGGGCAACTTGTGGGCCAGCGCGGCTCGGACCCCATAGGGTGAGGCATCGCAGCACATCAGCAAGGGCAACTGAGGGTCATAGTACATAAGGACGGACGCCGAAGTCAGCATGACCTTACTTGTGTGAAACGCCTGGTCCTCCTTGGAGCCCAATCTCCTTGGTTCTCCTTTCTTCAAACGTTCATGCAGGGGTTGTAGGACTGACGATAAGTTCGGTAAGAAACTGCGATAAAAATTAATCTGCACCAAGTAGCTCTGTAGCTCCTCGATAGAGGCTGCTTCTGGTGCTTGAAGGACAGCCCCTACCTTCTTGGCTGACGGTCGCAGCCCACTAGCATCCAAGGTGTGCCCGAGATATTCCACACTTTTGTAAAAAAAAAACATTTTCCCAGTTTGAGCCTCAAGCCTGCCTCTTGCAGTCGTTGGAAAACTGTCTCCAGATTCTCGCGGTGCTCTTTCTCTGTCCGGCCTGTTACCAGTATATCCCTGACTCCCTGAAAATTCATCAAGACATTTTACATCTCTACCTGGAAAATTGCAGGTGCTGAGGAGACCCCAAACGGTATCCTGGTATACTGGTACAAACCCCACAGCGTGTTAATTGCCACCAACTCTTTGGCCTCCGGCTCTAGCTCAACTTGCTGATAAGCGTCACGCTGGTTTAACTTCCAAAACGTTGTACCTCCAGCTAGTTTTGCCCACATTTCTTGGAGACTGGGGACTGGGTATGTCTCTGTGGTAGCCACCTTGTTCACAGTCATCTTAAAGTCAACACAGATTCTGATTGTACCATCTCTTTTCACCACCGGTACAATAGGCGCCGCCCACCGAGACGACTTGACCGGACTCACGATTCCTTTACGGTACAGTCTCTATATGCCCTGCTTCACCAAATCCTGAAGAGCAAAAGGCACTGAGCGCGGCCTACAAAATATCAGCTTAGACTCGGCTGGTATCGAGAAGCTCGCCTTCACACCTTGCAACCTGCCCAGCCCCTCCGAAAACAGCTTGTTGTATTTCCCCAGAATCTCGTTCTGGCTCTTACCTGGTGCACGCATACCAGTTGCACCAACGGCATGCCCAACGCTTTCACCCAGTTTCTTCCCAACAGAGGACGACCTCCACCTTTCACCACGTAGAGGGGTAACTTCGCCGCCTTGCCCGCAAATTCCGCCCGAACCATGGCCGCTCCACCCACCGGAGACGGGTGACCGAAGTATCCCCGCAGTCGCACCGTTGACGGGATCACTTCCACCTTCGGAAAACGCTGGCGCAACTCCGCTTCGTCCATGACCGAGAAAACGGCCCGCGTGTCCATCTCCGTCTTTACACGTTGCCCGGCTATTGTGACCTCCGCGTATATGGGCGGCTCTTTGTGCTCCGGTGGCACTCCCCGCGATTTTTTTTTTATCTTTCATAGCTCCTCCGCTTGCGGAGCCAACCCTCACATGTTCCCGACGAGGCTGTCGCTGTCGTGGTTTTCCTCTGCCACCATTCCATGTATCCGTTCCGACGCGCGCACCTGGGCCGAGCTCTGTCTTCGGCCTTTCGACGGCGTTTTGTCGGGACACATTCTGGAAAGTTGTCCCCGCTGTCGGCAGTTGAAACAGCGCACGTTGACATACCTGCATACGGTGCCGGTGTGCGGCCGCCACAACGAAAACAGTTCTTCGGTTTTCTCCCCTGCGTCGTCACTCGGTTGACTGCTGCCGGCGCTGTCACGCCGTTGCCGCCACCTCCTTTTCCGGTTATCTGATCCAAGCCGAGGGCGCCTGCTTCCCACCCGTGATAATCGTGACTGCATTTTGGAATGATAACATCGGTTCTTCAAGCAGCCTTCTCCTGATAAGGTCATGGTTAATTCCGTGCACGATTCGGTCGCGCAGGTTCTCCAGTTCGGCGCCAAAATCGCACAGTTCCGCGAGTTGCCGCAGTTCAGCCACAAATTCCTTGACACCTTCACCATCCTTCTGCGCGCGGCAATAAGTGTTACCTGTGAACAATGACAGACGACTTAGGGGAGTAGTGCTCAGTGAGCAGCTGTAAACTTCTGCTAAGTTGTACCTCCGAGGGCCTTGTTCGTGGCAACAACCTGCGCAGCAAAGCGTACGTGGGCTTTCCACACCCACTGAGAAAAACCGCTTTGCGTTTTTCCTCCGGCACGTCATTAGCGATGAAGTACTGCTCCAGCCTTTCCACATACTCCTCCTAGTCTTGGCCCGCCTCACCGGTGAATGGCTCCAACTTTATCATTCCGACAGTCGGTGCACGTTGCTCCCGGTCACTGTCGCCGGCACTCATAAACGGTGGGTGCCCGCCGCGTTGTTGATCCTCGTCGCGACTTGTTACATTCCGACAAGATGAGGAACAGAATTAGGGTTTAATCACAACTTGGGGTTACAGTACCCAAACAAAACTGGCCAGCCAGCCCGTCGGAAATGTTCGCCTCCCCCCGCAGTGCCGCCCGCACCAGCGCCACGTGTCGTAGAAAATCACAGAAGGTAGCTGTGGACATATTGTATATATCCAGAAGTATTCTTAAATAATGCTCGTCAACACCCTGGTTCCGTAATGCCGCAATGACTGCTGATGTTTCAACCCAGTCAAATGCTGTCTCATATTCAACGAAGGCTATGCTACGGGGTCGGTAAAATCCGCGCGTTCACTATAGCGTTAAGGATAGTGTAGATATAGTCCATTGTTGATACCCTTTACGGATTCCTGTCTGTTCTTTAGGTTGACTGAAATCTAATCTGGCAGAAATTCCGTTACCGATTACCTTGTTTAAATACCTCGTAGACCACTGAGAGTAAGCTGATCGGCCTGGCAAGTTTTCACTTACTTCATGTCACCTTTCTTATAAATTACGATGATGTTCGCGTTCTTCCAAGATTGTGGTGCGCTCGAGGTCATTAGGCATTGCGTGTACAGGTTTGCCAGTATTACTAGTACTATTTGCAGGCCAGCCTTCAAGATGCCTGCTGTTATCTCAACTTCACTGGGTGCTTTGCCCACTTTCATTTCTTTCAGAACCTTCTTCTTTCAAAACATTTTCTGTCGTGACTGTTGGGATGTCGATATCCTCTGAACAGCGTTCTCCTTCGTCATTTTGCTGGATATAGTGGGGACTGTACATATCTCTATATAAACTCCTCGGCTACTCTGAATATTTTATCACTATTTCTGACGACATTGGCTTGCTAGTCTTTAAGTGCATACATCTGAGTTTTCCCCATGCCTAGATGCCACTTCACGGCTTTCAGGCTACCTCCATTTTTACAACATATTCGATCCGCTCCCTATTATACTTCGGTATTTCTGCTGTCTTACGTTTAAGGAATAACTTCGAAAGCTGTGCTAGTTATATTCTGTGAGCTGGGGTGCTTTGAGGCTGCATCCGTTTTTTACAGCATTTTCGATCCGCTCCATACTATACTTCTGTATAGGGGCTGTCTTAAATTCATTGATTTACTTCTAAACCTCTGCTAGTTCTATTAGGTCTACTGAGTTGGAGATTGTCATAGTTTGCCGTCGCCTAATTAGATCTTTCGTCACCTGGGGAAGTTTACCAGTGTCCTGTCTAGCCATCGTGCCCCCAACACTTACTGCACACTCCTTGATAATGCGTGTAAAATTGTCACTGGCGTCCTGCATCGTAAACTGTGCTTCCCCGGTGAGAACTGAATATCGGTTATGGGGTGTGATCCTAAATCCTTCAACTTTGCGTGTTACTGTTAGCTCAATATTCGGCTTCTTTCGCACTAGCTTGTGGCAGTTACTCCTAAAATCTAGCCTCATTCGAGATCTGATCATACGGTGTCACTGCGTCTTGCCCTTCTGAGCACTTCCACATTCTGCACGACGCCAGGGTTATCGCATAATATGAAGTCTATTTCGTTTTTTCTGGCACTTTTTTTCGTTTTTTCTCTCCCAAGAAAATAACGTTGACGTTCTTTCCTATACAGATAACCAAATTGTTGACTGCATCGCGAACCTTATCCTTACCATGCGACGTAAGCAAGCCCCTAGATCTTTTATTTTGTTCGTTCTTAGGGGCATCGGGAGGACGGACTGGGACAATTTGGCCTGACAGACAATTTCGGCTTATCCGCGCCTCCACCGTCGCATCCACTTTACTACGCAGCACCAACCCTGAACCGTTCACCTAGAAAACTGGACATCGTTCCGTCTCTTTCTTTCGGTCTCCTGACAATATAAATTAGGAACGTGTGGGGTGGATCTAGTTGGTACTCCTTAGGAACGTGTGGGGTGGATCTAGTTGGTACTCCTTTAAAATTCCGGTAAGCGCTGGACAGGAAACAAAGGACGAGGGAGATAAGTAGCAGTGCTACTCACAACTGAACTTGAATAGCAAGCACGAAAGATATAAAATAAAGAGACCACGCCTAAACGACTAAGAAGTTTGTCACGTCGCTGCACAGCAAGCTCGTATCCATCATGCACGGATGTGTGATAAATGTTTATTCAAGAAACCCAGCTCTTTCGGACCCAACGATATGAACATCGTACTGTCATAGTCCATATATATCTTTGAGCCCCAGACAGCTAGCCTTCTTGGATAATCATTTATCACACATGCGTGCATGACGGATGCGTGAGGGGCTGTGCAGTGATGGGGCCAACTTCGTAGTCCTGGGAGCGTGTTATTCTTTTCTATTTATAGGTCCCGTGGCTGCTAATAAAATTCACTCGTACGTACTGCTGGTCCTTGCTGCCATGGTCCTGTATTTTCCTTGCTGCGCTTAACGGAGTTAAAATGTGTCGCTTCGCCTTTTACTTTGCGAAGGCACGTTCTGGGAGACACAAACTTCAGCCCGTCATTAGACATACGCTGTAGGTGTGTAGCCTTGGGCCTCGGCTAGTGTGATGGCTATCTCCTAGTACTACCTGCCCTTGTATCCAGCGATCTTATGACCGCACCAAGCAGGATCTTGGATCGGCGACGTTTTGAACGACGAGGGTTTGACCTGACCACCGCACAACGACGTTTAGAGTATGTTGCAGCCTGTATTACTGCGAATGGTTTATCATAACAAAACTCCTTGATTTCTCCAACGTTACGGGCTTATAGCTGGCTAGCTTCTGCAAATATCTATAAAATTGAGAATAAGACAAATATTATCGAAAGACGTCATAGAACACAGGATTTACTTTCGCAAAATTGCGTAAGGAGCACAACAACTACCGAGATACTTGTCATGACATCACGCGCTTCGGCAAAGCAACCAACAAATTTGGTAGTTTCCGAAAAGGATACATGGAGGCAATATACAGAATGATGTTCCAAAGTCGGATGCATAACAGGCAGCCCTGCTTATGTGTTACTGTCTTCATATGTGCACCAAAAATCGTGTTCCATTGCAAGTAAAAAAATTCTTGATATATTAAGGTACGGGCATGTGCGGAAATACCTTTTCTAATTTTCAAACTGTGAAGAGAAAGTATTTAAAACACGGTAGTACTTGTTTAATAGGTTATTGTATTTTTTCAAAGTCGGAAACAGATCGAACTTTCAAAATTGCATAAGCGTTTCATATTTCTCATAAAAAAGCATGTATGCGTACAAGGCACGTACACCCTGTTTCTTCAACTGCTAATTTCTTCTATAGATAGGGAGTGGGTTGGCATTCAAGAACTCAATAATAAATAAACTCGGCTGCGTATCTCAAATAATCGGTGAAAATTTTTTTCGGAGGGGAATTTCTTTGCTTCGAGCAAAGAAACTGTATCTCCCCTATGTTCCATCACACTCGAGAGTTCTTCTATTCTTGTCACACTCTACAACTGTAAACACAAATGAGGTTTTCCTAATTCGGGTAAATTTTCCAATGTTCCACTTCTCGGGAGCGATTTATTGGAACATTTCCTCAACGTTGTTTGGGAAAGCTGCCTCAAAATTTGTGACTACCACTCTCAATTTTGTATTTTTGGTAAATTTGTTTGTTCAAAACGTCTTGTTTTTATGAACTCTAAAAACAAGAACCAATAGTTTCTCACTAAAAATTTTCCCAAATTCTACGTATGCTTTGGTGTTCTGCGTCAAAGATGCTTTATGTGTTCTGATGTCAATATTGTATAAAAGTAAGAAGTGTAGTCCCAAATATAGCGTTTTGTATACGTTTTGCCAAGAGCTCTCCTTCAAGTGTCATGATGATATTTCGCTGAAGTCAGAATTGAGCGACAGACATACAGACACGCAAGAATTTTAAAATTTCTTCAATCCGAGAAGACTGATGTTCCGAAATGGCGAAATGAGCACATACGCTGTTTGCGTTAAGACACCAAAAATTTCCGACTGCTGCACACATGACAATTCTTGCAGTGAACAACAAATATACACAGAGGTTTATCATGGTGCCGCCGGTATTGTAATGAAAGAGGTGCCGCTGTTATTTTCGGTTGATTGAAATAAAGGTGAAAATTGTTACCTGATTTAGTTGGGGGAGCTGATATTGCGCTGAGTTGTTTGGGGTTTTTAATTGCTAGTTTTTATTTGTGGTCTTTTGGGAAGGTAACTAAGACCACCATCTGCGTCGCTCCTACCTTAGCAGCGAACTGCTAATCTAGTGTTCAGAAACTCTCTTACAGAGTCCACGCGTTCATGCGAATCGGCGCGTTTTGACTGTTGCATGAGCGTGCTCCGGCCACGCCTCCTTACAAAGCGCGAAACTTAGCGTAGGCGTTGGGGCGCTTGTAAAACACTCCAGCTTCTAAGGTTTCGTAAGGGTGAAGTTTTTTTGCCAGGAGCATGCATGGGCGATGTTTTCCCTCGTAATTATAGTAGAAGGTATCTATTCAGGCCTTCGGTTTGTTTAAAATCATACCCAGAACTTGTAAATATCGGGCATAATGAATATGAGAAAAATGTATACAACCTTTTGTGTCATATCTCATTGTTACCAAAAAAACATTCCTCAAAAAGATCAATGTTGTGGCCTCATTATTATGCATATAAACTCCCTGTAGTGTTCATGACGTAATAAAGTGCAGGCTGTGAACGGCTGTGTACTTCATTTGCGGCAAGCAATATTGTACACAAACGTGTAAAGACTTTGATCGCGCTACATCAAGGCCACTAATAGTTTTATTTCCCTTACTATCGATGACTTTAAACACATTGTTGAGAATTAATTCTTTTCTTTCGCGCTGGCGGTTGCATAATAAAACCACGCATACCTACATCACACGGAAAAGAGGTGTCTATTTTTGATTTCTAGGAAAAGGAGAAGTGACTGGTGGCAGCTGAAAATGCTGCACTGCTGAAGAAATGTTTTCCACAAGACTAACCAGGAAATAATACAATATAAGGGGCAGATTTACCGTTGCAGACTGAAATAAATAAATTTTTTGTCATTGAATACGTATTTACAAATATTCTCCTACTAGCAAATCAGACTTTTCACAAAAAAGTGTAATTTTACAACTGTGCGGATATCGTTGTTTTATCCGTTTCTGCACTGGCAAAACGGTAGGGTCTTACGTTCTATGCAATAATTAGTACATATTGTTACTCGAACATATCACTCTAAACAATTGGCAAGGCATTTGCTGTTTAGTATATAGCCTAAAAAGACCTTTATATTTGGCGCGTAGCGCGTTCAGCAGATTGCGGGTAAATGTGCACTTTGCGAGTGCACAATTATTATTATTGGACTCTGTTTTTAAAAATTATAATCCTCTAGCTACCGCTGAATCTTCAGTTCTTCAGTTTTTGGTAACTGACCCAGTCAAGGTGAATTTCACTTTGTAAAACATGCTGTATACGCAGGCCTGAGCAATTTTACTGCAGTCTGTCTCACAGGACAAAAATAAAAAGATGCCATCAACCCTTCAAAATATGGTGGTTAAATGTGCAGAAAAGGGATGACGTGGCAAAAATGATGACGTGGCACACAGTAGTAACTGACAGCGTAATCCGAGTCGGGAAGTTTTTATCTTTCAATAATTGCGGTGAACTTGAAAACTGCAGCACACAGACAAGCTACATTCACCCTGAAGCATTCCTTACAGACGTACGAAGACAGGAAACTTGTTGAGCGATTTCAAATTCACTCGAATATAAGATAACGAGAAAACTTTGACATCGAGCTCAATGTAGGCGTACGACTGTGTTGGAAATTTCGCAACTTGTTGGCCGCCCATTTTCGTCGGTAAGATATGACACTTTCCTTCACAGAAACTTACTCCTTCTTCGGATTTTCACATACACCTGGTCCAATAATATTCGGCGACCTAAATTTGGCCGTGTAATAAACACTTATGACAAAAGCTCATTGGGGCACCTGAATCCGCCATTGTGCTTTTTAGGCACAAGCTTTGAGACGCATACCAAGGCTTTTCTATTATACCTTGTATCATCATCTGTTTCTTCTCTTTTGTAATGGTGTATTTTGGTGCAAGTTCGTTTGGAGGGATTTTTTTGTCGTATTTATTTGCATCACGCTTACGTTTCACGAAAAATAAAGGGTTCGACTATGTGTTCGTTTAAAAAGTTTACGTTTGTGCTTGGGTGAAGGGACCTCGAATGTCCAGATTACTTGACATTCCCGATGTTTGTTTGTCTGCTAAGAATGCAGCAATGGCCGCAACCTTGGTTTTACTCCTGACAATATTTCACGGAAGTGCTGCATATTTTGGATGCGGGCGTCTGCTTAACAGTGATTTGAAATCGGTTAATTGTTGTAAGCCTGCTGTGGGTATTCTTTCGTGTCCCTTAGCTTTTATATCATATGTTAACTGTCATATGTTAGTGTGGATACAGTCTCCATGAATTATGGTAACATTGTAAGTGCACTGTACTACTACAATCAGCCATTCTTGACCCCGGCTTTATATTGTATCAAATTACAAATATTTTTATTTATTTCTTGCTGCACGGGCCATTCAGTACCCAGACAAACATAACAACGGGGGCCTTGCTTTGAATAAGACTGCACTCTTCGTCCGTATTTTGAAAGACTAGGGGGACTTCCAGTTTTTGATGTTTCCTTAACTTGAAAATATTTCTATTCACGCATCTAAAGCCGGTATTCATGAACCTGTGAGGTTGTTGTCTATGGTCATAATTTGTAGATAAAAAGTTTTACTTATGCTTGCGACAAACAACCTCTACAATGTATGTTGCGTATTTGTGAGTGAGAGAGCAAGAAATGATTGAGGCTACTTTAAAGCTTATTTCAAGAATTCAGCCTTGTGCACTTTTGTATGTAATAAGGCAAAACTTCGCTAGGTTAATAGAATACAGACACAATATCGAACGAAAAAGAAACTCCTACAATTATTGTGAAGATGCTAATGGTGCCTTCTAAAACAATTTTAACAAAATCTTTTTCTATATACTGGTTACCAAGCATAAAAAGCGAAGCGAAGGATTTCCATGCCTTAAGTATTTGCCGTAATCTGAAAAAAACGCAGTTTAAAAAACAATAGAAAGTCCTTCTGTATTGTGGAAAATCTTGACAATAACTGCTTGCGTAGTCTCGGACCGTAAGCCTCACTGTAGAATTTCGTACTTCTGGTTGAAGAACGTTGTACTTAGTGGCCATATGTGTGAGTAAATCGGGCATGATAAGTTGTCACACCTTTTTCCTGTTGTGGCCGGACCATTAGATTCCGATTCAAAGGGCAAAGCTCACTTTGCGGGTGTACTGCGCCTTTTTTTTTGTTGGCAGCTGCGCTATCGTGATTTGGTACAATCGGAGGTCGTCCGCCAATTCTAGGTACCGTTGTAACGTAGCCGTGAAGGTAGTTTATTTCTTTGTGCCTTAGAGACGTCTCCAGCTACACCTTCGGCAGTTTTCAGGGGGCACGCTGGAGCACAACAATCTGTTCACTTCCCTATTTTTCTCCATTATTCGACATACATGCAATTTATTGGATGGGTCGCGACAGCCCGGCGCCTTTGCTCGGCGGCCACTAATGCAGGGCGCCTCTGCCTTGCTCCTCCGACACCTCGACATCTAGGCACCCAACCATTCCCATTTACAAAACCACGAAGAAGCCGGGCTCGGTTCCGCCGCTACAAAGACTACGTAGTAATTTGGACCATACTTAATCATCCAGTATATGCAGGAATACTCGTTGTACGGTTACCTATTCAGGACAATTACTGGTTCACGATTAACAGTTCACAACTAACGGTTACCGGTTCACGATGAAACGTTTCGACCGTTCGGTGTTAATATAGCGCGGTCAGCGACATTCACGGCTTTTTATTCATGCACTATTACTCCCTAACTTCTCATGCACTCTACATTTCATACAAATCACAGCACCATAGACGATATCTTGGTCGCTGCAGGGTGATAAAAGGTATGTGCACTAATGTCGCAATGATATGCTTCGTAGAACGAGCAGAGTGCAAGGTTGAGAAAATAAAATATGACTCCCTCGGCGCCCTGCTGGCAATAAAAAACATCGACTTTTCCCTTGCCTAGCTGCGATTGTTTTGGGACAATCAGGGAACAGGAGTGCTACACTACGCAATGGCGAGGGCCAGCCCCCAAAATGTGCATGCTTCTTGCATTTCAAATTGGTCTTAAAAAGGTCGCACACTTAGAAACTGTAAATACATGAAGAGTGCAAACCTCAAGAGCTGCTCGGGGGAGTGGTCTCTGGCTGCAGACCACAATTATAAGTGTTAATCACCTAACCTCGCTGCCTTTTTTCTACCGTAGACAAAGTGGGTGACTTCTTATGGGTGGAGATATCGACGAAACTAATGTTTCCACCGTGTTATAAATTGTTCTGATGGCCAGCAGTATACAGTGTGCCTTTAACAGAGGAGATGGTTCGGGACATCAAAGGCGCCAGTGTTTTTTGAGAAGGCAAGCACCCTTCTTTAAGAGTAGAAACAAGTGATTTTTTCATATATATTGCCCCGAACCGTGCACTGAGTTTGTTTATTTGTGTTGTGCTTCTGCCGCCCGGCGGCGCTGGTCTGTGTTATTGGTTTTGTCTCTGTTCCAAGGGAGGCGCGTGTTCTGTTCTTTCTTTGTGTACAGCATGTGTAATCTCTTCTGAGGGGGGGAGTGTTCCGAACTAACATGAACAGCCGAGAATAATCTTCGTTGATCTACAATATTCTGTACACCATTCGACTATTCAAGAAACCCACGCGCCTAGCGATCAATTCCCGCTGAGCAGAATCCGCAGCATTCGAATCGTCGACGCTCGCCTTCGCACGTCACTTGGTTGACTGCTACTTCGCCGCCTGCGGATTATTTGAGTTGTAAAGGGGGCACAAGTTCGCTCCAATGAAGTTGTTTTCATTGCACAAAAGCGTCGTCTTTGCCTTCGTGATAATATGAAGTTTTTTTTTGGAAAAAATATAAACTTTTTATGAGACACAATTTTGCAGGTAGCAGTGTAGAGCGCCTAAATCATCATTATCATCATCATCATCATCATCATCATCATCTCTAACATTCTATTTAACTTCACTCAAGGACGAAGGATTCCCGCCTTTACCTCCACCAGTTTTTGTCCTGTGCAGCCCTAGTCCATTCTATGCCACTGAATGTTCTTACTTCATATCTCCATCCAGTTGAAGGCCTTCCTCGTCTAGTCCAACCTCTCGGTGTCCATTCTGTTGTCCATGTGGTCCACCTGTTGTCATTTCGTCATAACACATAGACAGCCCAACTCGATTTCTTTTTCTTAACTTCAACTATGATATCTTCTATCCGAGTTTGCGTCCTAATTCAGATAGCTCGTTTTCTGTACTTGAGCGTTATTTCTAACAATTTTCGCTCCATGGCACGTTGGGCGGAACTACGCTTGACTCCTGATTGTTTATAAGGTGCCAAGTTTCCGCTGTGCAGGTCATCACGGGCATTAAGGATTAGTTGAATACCTTTCTTTTCTGGATAGAGGTATGTTTTTCTTATTTACCAATGCTTGTGGAATGCACCGCATCCATTCCAATTGTGCGCCTCATTTCTTTCTCGTGGTTTGGTCAGCACAGACCATTTGGCCAATGTACTGATATGTTTACTCTTGTTCCAGTGTTTCGTCCCCCATGCTAAAAAATGCGCACTCCGCTTGCTATTTTTTTCTTACTTTAGTTTTATTTGTATTTATCACTATGTCCACAGTGAAGCTCTCTGATTGTTGTTCCCTAATTATTTTTTTGAGTTCTGCAGATTCACTGAGCACGACTATGTCGTCTGCAAACCTTAAATGGCTTAAGTATTCGGTGTTTATCCGCAAGCCTAAGTTTTCCCAGTCAAGCGTCCTGAACACACTCTCCAGACATGCTCTGAACAATTTTGGTGAGATGGTATTTCTTTGTTGCACTCTGTTTCCGATCGGAAATTTATCACTTTGCTTGTGGAGGGTAATTCTGCTCGTACATTCACCATATATGTCGTTGAGGAGTCTTACGTAGGTTTTCACTGACCCATGGTCTTTTAGCGCATGCATCACTACGGGGGTGCTTATTGAATCCAACGCTTTCTTATAGTTTAAAAATTTTTTTGTAAAGTTGTTTATCGTACTATATGTATTTTCTCTATTACTTGGTGGATGATAGATTTCATCCATTGTAGAATATTATTTTCTGGGGACAGCCTGTTCTCTAGGTTGTTGAAAGTCTAGCCGGCAATTATGAGGCTAGATAAGATACTATGTGCGTAAATAACTCGTATACAACCGAGAAAAGGCTGATTGGTCTGTAGTTTTTGACATCTCTATCCCCCTTCTGGTTAAATAAAACTATGTTGGCATTTCGCAAGGTCTTTGTTACTTTAAAAATCCTTAAACATTCTTAGAATAACGTAGCGAGCTTTTTAGCATTATATTTCGACCCTGTGTTCGAAGACGTATGGTTAAACGGTCATCGCCTGCAGCTTTCCCTCTTTTCATGCCCATGTGTGCCTTTTCTACTACTTGTTTAATTACTGGTGAAACATTGCACGCAAAGCTTGTAGTCTCAGAAATAGTTTTTTTTCTTTATCAGTTAGTGTAACCTACGCAGTACTGACATAATCGTCGGCGCCCTCATCAGTTTCCATAGCCTCGAATATATCGCGCGCTAGCCTATCGTTCTTTTTATGCATGGTAATGACACCATGGCAGTCACCTCCACACTTGGGGAAATCTCGCAGACACAAGGCCAAATGTCCCGGCGGGACGTTCTTTGTTGAGGCCTTGTGCTTTCGAACACGGTCCTTGATACAACGGCCTTTCTAGACAATTTAGCTAACGGTTAGCTAACAATTTAGCTAACATGATAACGGTAGCTTGTACACAACCCCCTGCACACATGCTGCGTACTTGGTACGGTGGTTGGTTGTGCAATAGCTCGCTATCGTTGGCTGGGTGACGCGGAGGCATATACCATACCCTTTGTTTGGGGCTGAGCCCACAACTTCCCTATTTATATAACGGTCAACACTGATCGTCGGCAGTCGACAAAAATACAGGACTTAATTGGCGGAGGTGGGACTACGCAAAAACGAAACAGCACCTGCAGGAAAAAGACTTCACCGCAACTTACGATAGCGACGTTCACAAGGCGTATAACAATTTTTTCGCAATGTTGGAATCAAGCTGCGTAAAGAGACAATTCACTTCTCGAAGAGCAGAGTACTTCACGAACCCAATCTGCCCCTGGATGACCGACTGTATTCTAAAAGTTATCAGGAACAAAGAACACTGGTGTAACAAAATGAAGCAGCACAAAAATTACAAAGAGCAGTACAGGATTGCGTGCAACTTATCACTTGCACTTATGCGCCAGCGTAAAAAACAATACTATAGTAACCTTATTCTAAAAGCAAACGGGAACTCGAAAGAGATCTGGCGAATAATTAACTCTATCACGAAAAAGCAACAACCTTGTATTAAAGTACCCGATTCAGACATTTTAGGCGGTGACACTTCACATCTACTTGAGATGTTTTACAAATTTTTCATCAATGTCGGGAACCAGTTTTCATGGAATAATAATGACGAAGAGCATCATCCAATTTTGTCCATTCCAATTCCAAATAGTTTTTATTTCGAAGAAATTACAGCGAGAAAATTGTACAACTAACAAAACAGATTCCAGGAAATAAAGCAGTCGGAACTGATGAAATTAGAGTGCGTGTACTAAAAGAGAACATTGATATATTATGCCATCCTTTAAAAAGAATTTTTAACCAATCATTTATAACAGGAACTTACCCAGAAGCACTTAAAACTGGGAGGGTAACAAAAATATTCAGAGCAGATGACTCGAATATTATCACAATTTACCGACCCATAACAATGTTGTCTTGCATAAACATCCTGTTTGAAAAATTAAAAGCTAAGGAAATTATAAGTTATGTTCAAAAATATAATATTTTGCGCCAAAATCAACACGGGCATTGCAAAAATTATTCTACAGCAACGGCTGTGCACTCAGTCACAGAAGTAATTTACAATGCGCTTAACACTAATAAATTCGCCTTAGGGATATTTTTACATATAAAAAGCGTTTGACCATGTAAATCATGAAATTCTCCTCGCTAAGTTAGAACGCTATGGGTTTCGAGGGCCAGACATAAAATTTTTCCATCCATAAATATTTAACCAATCGCCAACAAATTGTGCAGATAGCTCTAAACAAATCGTCAGTAAAACATGTAACCAATGGAGTACCACAGGGCTCTGTTTAGGACCAATACTCTTTTCCCTCTTTATTAATGATTACCCTAGCTCCCTGTATATAGCGCAAGCCGTCTTATCTGCAGATGATACCACTCTCATTATTACACATCCGTTACTTACTAAAATTCAGTCACTTCGAAATAAAGAACTACAGAATATACTTAAGTGCTTCAATGCGAACAAGCTCTTATTAAATATTAGAAAAACAAAATTTATTTTCTTCTCCTGGAATCGTAAAAAAGGGCCCAAAGTGTGTTCCTTGAAAATTGGACGGATTGAAATCGACCAGGTTGACCAGTACAAATATTATAGAATACCTCTAGACACTTCACTTCATCGGGCACCACATATAGAAGAATTAAGTCAGAAACTAGCTTACGGATGTTACACGCGAATTAATGCAAGAAAACATTTTAACAAAGAAACGCTATGTATAATCTATTTTAGTGTTTCTCACTGTTCCTTAACCTATTTTAGAGAGTCATGGGGATTCACCTATACATCATATTTAGCACACTTAAACATTCTTCAAAAAAAGTCTTAAAAATCATGGCATCAGCTTCAAGGGCTTCACCCCAGCACGAATTTTCGACGAAATTAGCATAACGCCTTTTAACCTAGTTCGTGACTACAAAACGGCCCTTCAAGTTAACAGAGTTCTGACTTCGAATACACCTTACCCGTAATCAGTTTTTTTATTGCCTTTGCGGGATACGCGACATGCGTGCCATAATAACCTCAATTTGTCAAAAGTGTATAATGTATATGGCCGTCGTCTAATATCTTTTATTGGGTCCAAAGTATAGAACCATTTACCTTCGCATAATAAAGTGCGTGCCAAATTTTGCACTTTCGTTAAAGTACTTTTTTTCCAAGTGTTATAATTCTCCTAACCCATAGAGTATTATCTGTTTGTAATCTAAGCTATCCTATTTCTATTATTGTTTGTCATCTGAGCTATCCTGAAGGGATTGTGTACAAACACCATTTTGTAATAGGTCCGCACTAGCCTTGTCGGCTAAGGGCCCTGATGCGTCATTTAGAATTCTGTTATGTGTCTTTTGGAATATAGCATATATTCTTCTTCTTCTTCAATCCATCCATCCATCCATCCATCCATCCATCCATCCATCCATCCATCCATCCATCCATCCATCCATCCATCCATTCATCCATCCATCCATCCATCCCTCCATCAATCGATCCATCCATCCATCCATCCAACCATCCAACCATCCAACCATCGATCCATCCATCTGTCAGGAGTCAAGGTGCGAAGACGGTGGGGACGACGACGAAGAAGAGATAAGAAGCGAGAAATTTCTGGAAGCTGGGGGAGAAAGATAAAAAAACAAGGGGAAGGAAGACGGAGAGCGGGTGGACGAGGAGATCATGGTTCGAGGCGACTGAAGGAGGCGGGACCCGAGGTCTGGGAACCCGCCAAGCACCAGCGGCACCGTCCCGTTGGCCTCCTCAAGCATTTGAGGCGGGATCTCCTGGGCAACGGCGGCTCCGCTCCGCTGGCTTCAGCACCGGCTTGCATGCGCGCGCACGCACCAGTGGCTGCGCCCCACTGGCCCCCTCACCATCTTCATGGCGCTGCGCTCAGAGAGCCACCTCAGCAACAACTGATACCTCGCTACCCCAACGATCCAGTGCAACGCAACGACAGAATGTTCGGCAGGGAAATGGCGTTTAGGAAACTATAGCGACCAATAGATATAGCGAGAGGACACTATTGCAGTTCATGAACTGAAAGCCATTTATGTTTTTTTTCTGTATGTAGTGTATTTCCAACACTATTATTGTCTATTTTTCTTACCTTTCCAGTACCTTTACCTGTCCTAAAGTATCGTCTCAACTTGATGCCTTTGCGCCCGGTCTGCATTCTTTTACTGAGGTGACGCGTGACAAAAACATTGACGAGCCTGCCAGGATCCTTTTCCTCATTGTCACCTCTTTACCTCGGTAGAAGAGATGGATCTCGAAAAGTGTATGACATTGGCGAGTAGCTTGGGGTTGACTAAGGAAGAGACGTTGGACCTGTATGAGAGGGAAAATCAGAGAGGGAAAGAGGAAAGAGAAGCAGTGCGGGACGCGAATAGAGAAGAGGAAGAGAGAGCGAAGCGCATGGCGGATGTACAAAAAGAAAAGCTAGCCCAAGAGAAAGAGTTGGTCGAGTTAAAGCTACGTTTAGCAAATGCCAGTGCAACAAACCAAAGTGGTGAACCATCCCGTGTATCTCCAGTACCACAGACGTCCAAGAGTCCGGAAATTTGCCCACGAAAGCTCATGTCTCCCTTTGATGGCAAAAGAGATGACCTCGATGCTTATCTCCATCGCTTCGAACGAGTAGCACTAGCGCAAGTTTGGGAGAAGAGTCAGTGGGCGACAGCATTGAGTCTCTGTCTCGTCGGCGAAGTACTTAGTGTATTCGGAAGAATGCCGGCGTCAGAGTCTATGGACTACGACACAGTAAAGACAGCATTACTGCAAAGATTTAGACTTACAGCCGACGGCTTCCGCGAGAAATTTCGCAGCGCAAAGCCAGAGGATGCGGAGACTGGAAGACAGTTTGCTTCACGTATCATGAGTTACTTTGACCGGTGGTTGGAGATGTCCAACACAGAAAAGACGTACGAAAAACTTCGAGAGCGAATGGTGGTGGAATAGTTTCTCGCGTGTTGCAATTCCAAGTTGGTAGTATTTTTGAAGGAGCACAGTCTGAAGTCCATTGAGGAGATGACTACTGCCGCGCATCAATACTGCAAAGCCCAGAGGTTTAAGAACATGGGCAAAGTGAAGGAAGAGGGCATGGCGACGAGCATAGAATCACCGGAAAGTATGACACAAAGGTTCGCTCCGAGGGCTCCATCGCGTTGTTTTCTTTGCAATCGCGTAGGGCGTCGGGCCATTGATTGCCGAGCTGTTTCTAACTCGAGGCAAGCACTTTCAACTTGCCAGGTGTGTAAGAGAAGAGGACATACAACAGAAGAATGCCGTTTTCAAAACCAGGAGAAGTCAGCTTGTGCAGTGAAAGCGAACGAGTTCGGCCCAGCTCCACCAAAGCCAATCACAAGTACCAGAGGAAAGGAGACAACACTTAGAGAAGGAGAGGATCGGGCGACACAAGAATGGCAAATGCCTGTTGTAAATGGCGAACTGCGGGGAGAGCGAATCTCAGTTCTCCGGGACACCGGACCGAACACGGTAGTAGTGAGGAGGAGCCTTTTCACGGAAAGCGAGTTTACTGGGAAGGAAGCACAAGTGGTTCTTGTAGATGGAACGGTAAGGTGTTGGCCGGAAGCTATCATTCAAGTTTCGACCCTTTACTACACGGGAGAGTTAATAGCCAAATGTGTAGATGATCCACCGTATGACTTGACTCTGGGTAATGTGACCGGCATTTGGGAATTGGATGACCCTGACACGAAATGGACAAGCAAGTTAGCGGATATGAATGGAGAAGGAAGACGCCCAGATGAAGAACGGAAAAAGGATAAAGAAACAACAAAAGCAATCATTTCAACCCCAATAATGTCTATGACAGCGCGTGCAATGGCCGCAATTGAGAAAACAGAATCGCTACATGAACTCGCTGATTCAAGGGCTCTAGCGTTAGGCAGGTCACCTGAGAGAATCACCCGACAACAAAAGAAGGATCCATCTTGGAGAAATTGGTGACAACAAGCTCATTGTGAAGATCGCCGGCGACATTTCCAAAGTACCAGATGACTAGGTTGGAGCGCAGACAACAGTAAGTGCAGCAGGGCATACGGCAACCCCTCTAAACGCGGCAGAAACGTTTGTGAAGATGAAGTCGTACCAGAAGGTCATCGTTACCGGTGCGCGGACGACACCTACAGTGGACCACGAAAATCATATGGTCAGAAAAAACAACGAAGATGGCGAAGAGTGATTGAAAAAAGTCAAGAAGACAGTCGGCTCAAAGTTCGTGGCGCAACTCAAAGACGTTACCAAGCTTGCTGGGGAAGTGTAGATGCAGGTCAACGGGCTGAAGAACTGCGAGGACAGAAAGAGTTTCGAGGAAGAGGGTGTTTCAACCCAAAACAGTACCTTGTCGAAAGACAATATGCCGGACGAGCTTATGGACGCAGATACAATGTCTTTTCGAGACAGGGCGGTCTAGATCGTAGAGATGGAGTTTGCCAAGGATGTAAGAATAGAAGGAATCCCTAGCTGAGCAGAATACTGTGATTTGGTAGATTAGTGAAGAAGTAGTGTATTTTGCTGAATGTTCAAAATGAAAAAGATGTGTTAAATTAGCAGGTGAGCAGTGCACTAGATAGACGACAATATAATGCTACAGTAGATTTTATGAGTGGAGTGCCGTAATTAACTGCATGTATGTTAGGCATTGCTGGTGTAATGCGTGAGAGAAAATGTTTTTGTGAATTTACACTAACGCGCACTGAAAGTTAAATTTCGGCGAAATTTTCAGTGATAGATGGTGTGCTTATGACAGAACTGAACTGTGCTGTGAGAAAGTGATTACTATGATTTGTGAGATGGGTGTGGGTTATCGACGTCAAAGTGGAAGCAGTTTTTCATGAAAAACTCTTGAGGACGGGGGCACTGTTTTTGTCACGCGTCACCTCGGTAAAAGAATGGAGACCGGGAGCAATGGCATCAAGTTGAGACGATACTTTAAGACAGGTAAAGGTATTGGGAAGGTAAGAAAAATAGACAATAATAGTGTTGGAAATACACTACATACAGAAACAAACACCACATGGCTTTCAGTTCATGAACTGCAATAGTGTCCTCTAGCTATATATATTGGTACCTATATTTTCCTAAACGCCTTTCCGTACCGCACATTCTGTCGTTTCGTTGCACTGGATCGTTGGGGTAGCGAGGTATCAGTTGTCGCTGACGTGGCTCCCTTAGCGCAGCGCCATGAAGATGGTGACGGGGCTAGTGGGGCGCAGCCACTGGTGCGTGCGCGCCCGTGAAAGCCGGTGCTGAAGCCAGCGGAGCGGAGGCGCCGTTGCCCAGGAGATCCCGCGTCAAATGCTTGAGAAGGCCAACGGGACGGTGCCGCTGGTGATTGGCGGGTTCCCAGACCTAGGGTCCCGCCTCCTTCGGTCGCCTCGAACCACGATCTTCTCGTCCACCCGTTCTTCGTCTTCCTTCCCCTCGTTTTTTCCTCTTTCTCCCCCAGCTTCCAGAAATTTCTCGCTTCTTATATCTTCGTCGTCATCCCCGCGGTCTTCGCACCTTGACTCCTGACACCGTCCATCCATCCATCCATCCATCCATCCATCCATCCATCCATCCATCCATCCATCCATCCATCCATCCATCCATCCATCCATCCAATCTGTCTATTTATCCATAAATCTATAAATTTTTGCGTACAGTCATTCCGGCGCTTTATCATGCTTTATGGGGCTTTAAGGTGCGATATGATCCAAAACATTACACCCACCTCCCCTCGCGGGAACCCTGGTATGATGCGACGCATCTCCGGGGTTTCATTGGCGTTTCCATTGTGTTGATTACACTTATAGCAGGGATTTTCAGGCGAAGGGGAGGGGGCGTAATTGCGAGAGTGAGAGAGACCGAGTGAGAGTTTGCGAGAGCGCCGCTGACGACCGTCGACGGAGCACGCCAGAGCGCGGCACTCCGCTTAAATGCGCTGCGCCCGAAGGAGAGGAGACCGCAGAGAGAGAGCGCTGCACATGCGCATTAGAGATCGCGCGGCGCGCGCAGTGCCACCATCGGAGCGAGAGCAAACCACGCCGCGCCGCAGATGTTTGGGTGAGAGCGCTCGCTACGGGAGTAGAAGAGGAGAGGCGCAGCTTTGCGGACAGACGCGGACGCCGAGGGGCGCGAAGGATATAGGGGCGAGCATGAGATGCGTCGCATCTAATATTTGTGGGATTGCGCACGTGCTTGGCCGTTTCAAGAATGAATTTGACATTCTGTGCTTTTTTGACGAAGCCTTCTCGCAAATGCGCTATAATAATGGCCTCAAGGAGTGAAAGGTCAGTTTACAAAACACACTGATCAAGATGTTTGTTCAGAAAGCTTCATCACAGGAATAGATGTAACAAGTCCCGAGTTCATTATTTTATTTAACATATATTAGAGATTGGAATGCGTCACGTGCGGTGAAAAAATATGGGAATTTTTTTTTATGAGAACCCAACCATACATGCACGAAGAGTATGAACAGACGCCGGATCTAAAAGGTTGTGATAAATGCCTGTTTGGTTTATGTAGCAAAAAATGATAGAAATATTGCTAAAACTGTGCGAATAAGTAATGTCAACTTTATATTTCAAACAATTGGGATCGAAGTGCATTCCTCACTGGTTCTGAAGAATGCTCCTCGGTTATTACCGTTGATAACAGCTCTGTGATACCCAACAAAAGCAAATACATTTATAATAATAATAACAAACAATGAGCAGTATTCTACAAATAAAGTGTACAATTGTTTAGTGTGGAGCCCTTTAGGGTCCCGGCTAGCCCTAGCTCATCTGGGTCATGGTGTCACAAAGCGGTATGCACCCAGGCGGCCTAATGCACCCAGAGGCGCGCCTCAAACGTCGTTGTTTCTCGATTCAACTTTCCAGCGAAAAGTACAGCGTATAAAATTAACAAGAGGCTGAAATAGACAGTACTTCTCGGAACTGTCCTATTGTTCTGAGCAGAACTGTTCGATCAGAACTGTCCCATTATTCAGCTGAAGAAAACTGCCGTTATATTTGGGGCAAAATATACCTACTGAGCCGGCTGCCTCCGAATTTATTTATTTAGGAATTCTAGTTCAAAACTTTTTGCAATAGTAAGCGAAATAAGTAGGAGTAAAAAAAACCGACGACGAGTTTAAAATGGCCCTGAAATGATCTTGCGCGTGCGAAATGAAAGCAAAAGATAAAAGAACAGATTTCCAGCTGGTGCGGTTCTGGGCAGAACAAGAAACAAAAGAAGACGTAGGTAATGGGTGGTGTTAGAGGAGAAGGCATTGCACTGCGAATGCAGCCAAATGAAAGCGCATTAAAAAACTCCCGTTCAATTAATCAATGGAGGAGTAAAACAGGAAGGGAAGGAGCATGTGGATTCGCTGCAAAAAAGTGCTAACCGCGCCGCAGCCTCTCTGGCAAATATATTTATTTATTTATTTCAACACCTTCAAAGCCCAGAGGGCATTACAGAAGGGAATGGTCACTGGCATTATCACCAGAAAACAAAAACAAAAACAAAAGTGAAACAAAACATTGGGGACAACCATAACAAAACAATAGTGCACAACAAAAATGCAAGGTAGTATACACAACAGAGTCAATAACACAAATGCAATTAGAAGGAACAAAAGTATTTTTGGATGGCAATCTTAAATGAAGGTACATCGATTATACTAGCTATTGCAGCGGGCAGGTGGTTCCATTCGTTACCAGTTTTGAGAATGGCAGAGGCAAAAAATAAGTTAGTGTTGCGGTGGGGAATGTATACCTTATGGCGAGGGTCATTACGGGATGATACATATGACGGCGCAGAAAGAAGTTCAGTTTTTAGGTATGCTTTTGAAAAATAAATTTTATGAAAGACTGACAAACGGGCAATTTTTCTGGGTAGGGCTTGGTTGGGAAGGTTTAGATTTCGTTTCATAGCAGAAACACTAGATGTCCGAGCAGAGTTGGTAAGGATGAAGCGTGCACTACGATTTTGAACCATTTCTAACAAGTTAATAAGATAATAATCATGAGGATCCCACACCGAACATGCGTACTCAAGCTTAGGCCGAAGTTTTATATAACAGCAGTTTAAGCTGTAAAGGCACCATAGAGAAATTTCATCGTAAGTACTCAAATATACGGTTCGCATTATTAACAATAAAATTTACATGAGGTTGCCAAGAAGCGTTGTGGGTGATATGAATTCCTAAATATTTGTATGAAGCAACAAGTTCTAGTTAAGAGCCCTGGATATAGTAGTCGTAAATATTGGATGTATCAGGCTTACGTGAAAATCTAATTCTTTAATCACTGCTCAGCATTTTATAACATTTATGTTGAGTAGAATATTGAGAGATGGTACTTTGTTTTATATTCCATACTAGACACACACAGTCGGAGTCATAGAGTTTCTTACAATATAACTAGAGGGGAAACTGGCGCTGCGATCGTACGCCTCAATGGGCGTGATGGGTAGTTGTGGATTCGGATTGGCGCTTGATGGCTCGTGAAGCTTGCTATGGATTGCAGGCAGTTTCGTTTTCGTTTTGGATTTGCATGAACGCATTTGCCTAGGTCGGGTGTTGGAAAGAGTGATCAAAATACGTTTCTCCTTGAACTGCATGCCTCGCGTGCACTGACGCTGCCCTGAGTGGAATGTTTACAACCAGAGTTGCGAATTGGGTGGGTTATCAATGCATTACCGCACAGCGACCATGAAAACACAAATGACGGCGCTCTGTGCGGCGAAGTTGTCTGCTAATTAGGAGTTGCGGCGCTCTCATTCGGCAGAGCAATGTATTGTCGAAGCTGACGACGGTTGCGAATCGCTTGGAACAGCCACACCTTTCGTGCGAACGCCGACTCCTACGGCGTAGAACAGCAGCACCGGCGGCTGATAGGAACGCAGCTTGATGGATGTCAGTAATTAACGCAAGAATAACTTCTCCAAAGGTAATCGGTTTCTTTTTTCTTATGAGCACAAAAATTCTCTTACTATTACAAACCACCAGCGCCGAAACTTTTACAAGTAGTTTTTAAAGAATTCCGCGTCCTGCTGTAGTTGGCGAAAAATGGCAAACCTGCTCCACAAACCTTCTCGACTCCGCGTCTGCTTTTTATTTAAACGCGCCGTTTTATTTCGTACAAAACGGGTTTTTCGTCGCTAACTTTCTTGTTCGCCATGTAATTTGTAAACGGAGAGCCGGGCAATGAGAGTTTTTTTGTAAAAAAACACAATTTGCGCAGCCATAAGCTCGTTTTGATCCTACGCAATCCGGTTCCAAAACTACCCATCATTCCCATTGAAGCGTAAGCGCCGCTGCCATGTTCGCGTTGACACTAGCTCCAGTTTCCCCTCTAGTTATTTGTATGAAACTCTATGGTCGGAGTGCCAAGAAACCGCAGAAAGTACCTTTTTTAGAGCAGGGTTTGATGGTGATGGTGATGGTGATGGTGATAATTGAAAAAAGCCACGTTGTGGATAAAAGCCGCAATAAGAAATTCTGATGTCTCACTTGAACGGTTGATTTTTGCTTGAAACCAAGAAACGTTTGTTAAACATCGCAAATATATTCCGTCCATATTTATAATCTCATTACGTCAGAGTTTAAAACAGGTTTCTCGGAATCGCAATGACCCGCCACCCTTGTTTCAACCGTACTAGGTGCGCTTTGTTATGATTCTTTTTCTGATACATTGATAGTCAGCTATTCTTGTTGACAACAGAAACAGTAATCACAAATTTTCTTGGGAACATTATTGTTCCGCTGTAGTCATCGGAATAATATGAATACTGTGTGTCATCAACTGTACCGGTGGGAAAAAAATTAACTCCCGCAAGATAATTTGTTTAGCATAATTTGGTACCGCTGGGTGAACTTCGTGCACCGACACCCAATAGACTAACGTTTCAAATTATTAGGACACACAAATACGTACCAGCCATTGTATCTGTAAACACGTGAAAAGCGCAAACGTTTACCTGTTACCCTTTTATAAACAACATTCGAAAAAAAATTTCCCCGCATTTCCCCGAGGGGAAGAATGTGAAAGTGCGAATGCAGGAGTTAAATTTGCGCGGTTCGGTAATGTTCGCGAAAGAGAGATCACACACACACACACAACTACAAAGAAAGAAAGATGCATTTATTCACAGACACCTATTTGTGTTGTCGTTGTACTTGATTGCTAGAGCGGATCTCAGCTTTGAAATTTTGTATCAGTACTCCTTTAAGCGGGTGCATTAGCCCTTCTCACGCCCGATTCCTGGCAAATCCCCCACGTGGGTATGTGCCATGTCAGCGGCCAGGCAGCGCGCGCCCATCTCCCCCCGTTGCCAAGGAAGACGAGTAGATTCCTGGCCAATCTCCCACGTGGGTATGTGCCATCTCCCCCCGTTGCCAAGGAAGACGAGGAGCGCGCGCACCCGCAGCTGTTGCTATGTGGACGGACGGCGGTCAACGGAATTCAGGGTCGCCTATATATTGCATTCGCACTTAAAAAATTCCCCGCATTTCCCCGAGGGGAAGAATGTGAAAGTGCGAATGCACGAGTTGAATTTGCGCGGTTCGGTAATGTTCGCGAAAGAGAGATCACACACACACACACAACTACAAAGAAAGAAAGGTGCATTTATTCACAGACACCTATTTGTGTTGTCGTTGTACTTGATTGCTAGAGCGGATCTCAGCTTTGAAATTTCGTGTCAGCACTCCTTTAAGCGGGTGCATTAGCCCTTCTCACGCCCGATTCCTGGCCAATCCCCCACGTGGGTATGTGCTATGTGACCAGCCAGGCAGCGCGCGCCCATCTCCCCCCGTTGCTAGGGAAGACGAGGAGCGCGCGCCCCCGCAGCTGTTGCTATGCGGACTACGGCGGCGGACGATTCAGGCTCGCTTAAGAAGTGCATTCGCACTTAAAATATAATAAACAATAGAAAGTATATGTGCCTCATTTAGGCTTATATTCGGTTCTTTTAGAAATAAGGATATAGCCATAACAGCTGAGAATATATTTTAAAGGTGGGAACAAAACATTTGCGGCTGGAATTTTTACGTTGTCCAGGAAATGGTGCTGCACATTCTGAAACTATGCAATAGCACTGAAAATTCCTACATATAGAATAACTGTGGGCGCACTTTTGGGCAACTGGACAATTTCCGTTTGTAGTTATGTATGCACTTTGAAAATAGCAAGTATTGAAGTGGGGTATATTTCACTTCAGCATTAATATAACGTTAGGTCATCATCATCACCAACCAACCCATTTTGGTAAACGTCACTACAAAGGGCTCTGTCATTGACCTCCAACCGCTCGTTTCCCGCGTTGCTGGAGTAGTTTCCTTCCTCAAATTTGTTTTACTTTGTTCTTCCATCGAAATATGTGTCGACCCTATCAAAGCGCCTCGTTTAGTATCCCCTTTGGGGCCATTGTGGTCCACTGCTTATCATTTCTCCTCACTACATGACCTGTCCAAGGCAAGTTCTCTTCCTTTATTTCAACTATCACATCTTCTACTCGAATTTCTCTGTGTTCTGCAGAATCTCATTTTCTGTCTCTAAGTTTTACTCCAATCATTATTCATACCCTCGCCCGCTCAGCCTACTTACTTTTTTGTAGTTGTTCAGTAAGGCGCCAACATTCAGCTCTGCAGGTCATAGCCCGCAATATGCACTGGCTGTAGATTTTTTTTTTGAGTGATAGAGGTACCTAAGTTTGAATTATTGTTGTTTGCATGCCAAGCGCTTCTCAGTCCATACCTATTTTAGGTCAAATGCTGTCGCTTAGCTGAGGTCAGCGCCTAACTGTCCGTCCGATGTAGTTGCATTCTTCTACTTATTCTGGCGTTTCATTTCATAAAATGCATAGCTCACTTTCGCGTTGGTATACCTTATTCCGCGTTTTCATATGTAGTTTTTGCTCCATGACCGTACTTGCTTTTTGTAGTTTCTTAAGCACTTTTTTGGTGTTCTGAATAATTACTTAGCAATACTATGTCGTATGGAAACATAAAATGGCACTGGTAATCTGTGTTTATCTGTAATTTATTCTTTCGCACTGAATACCTTCTCCATACATTATTTAAATAATTTTGGTATAATGTTTGCACCCAGACCACTTCTTTTCCCGTTTCTCTATCAATAAAGCATTCACTCACTCCTTCTCCATACATTATTTAAATAATTTTGGTATAATGTTTGCGCCCAGCCCACTTCTTTTCCCGTTTCTCTATCAATAAAGCATTCACTCACTCAGGAAAGCACGCACCCCTGCCACAAAGGAGCTTCAGATTGAGCGCGCGTGACTCCCCTTCCATGCCTTTTTTAAGTGCGAATGCACTTTATAAGCGACCCCAAACCATCCACCGCCGGCGTCGGCGGCGGCGGCGTCGGCGTCCGCAGTGCTCCTCTATAAAGAAACAGCATCCGGCGCCAGGTTTCGGTCCGCGGACTTTGCGGCCGCAGCGCGACGCTCTACCGATCAAGCCACGGACGCGACGGTGATATCAGTGTTGACGCGCCTTATATCTTTAACGCATTCAAACTACGTCGTCAGCGGCGTGCGTTGGCGACTCAGCGGCGTTATAGCGGCTTGATAACTGCGTGGTGTACACGTGATACTACAAACCCGATGGAAGAGATGGAAGAGATGGCGGCGAGGCGGTGGGCTGCGGGGGCCGAGCGCAAGCGCCGCAAGCGGGCCGACAACCGTGCATTCGCACTTTCACATTCTCCCCCTCGGGGAAATGCGGGGGAATTTTTTTAACGTTTATTGAAATGTAGAAAAATAATGTTCCCTGATGGGAGCCGGCGCTGACACAGGGCATTCACAGTCGCCACCCCACACCACAGAAAATTCCTCCTCGCTTCCCATTCTAAATGTAAGTCACCGCCCCTGGAGACTCAACTGCTTCAACTGTATATAAATCACTTCCATTTTGTCAGATATTAGTCCTGATAAGAGGACGTACCCGTCAGAAACGTTGAGTCCATAAATTTTGTTACGTACCCATTGCCATTTTCTTACGTATATATAAACAAGTATAGAGAGGCATAAGTTACAGTTGGTAGTCAAGAGTGCCTCGGAAAGCAAAGTTGAGATTGCTGTAGGTAATTTAAACAGATAAGAGAATTTGGAAAGCCGGAAAGGTGTTGGAGAAAAAGTGGCCGCCAGGTGTGATCCGAACCCACGAGTGCAGAATGCGCGCCTGTTGCGATTACAACGACGCTACGAGTGGGGCTGTTTCCCCTCCAGTTTATCGGGTATTTTATGCAGGTGTTTTTGTTTCGTGCACTTGGGGTGGTCGAAAGCGCCACTCGGACTTCTCGCAGTGAAGGGAAACTTCTTTTTATGCCCCGCACCGTGACCGCTGTGTCTAACTCATGTCGAGAGTGGTCGACAAGCGTTGCACCCTCTGAAACTACCAATGGCACCAAGACTGCCAGAACAGAGGCCCTCGATAACCATTTAGCAAAACATTATGGGAAAAGAGGGGTTCGTTGAATTCAGACCTAAATACTGCTTCCAAGTCAGATTGCTTGGGAATAAAAAGAGGAGAATGCGGTAGGTCGTTGAAACAGATAACATTTTTGGAATTTTTTTTTTCTCTAATTCAGTTCATTCTTTCCAAATTCTTCGTGTATTTCAAAACCTTCCTCATTCTCCGTTTTGCTTTTTGAGGAAATGTTGACTGCCAAATTTTTTTTTTATTATTCAACGAGACCCTCATTTCACTATCCTCTTCGTCATCACCAGCCTATCTACACCCAATGCAAGGCGAAGGCCTCTCCCATTATTCCGCAATTACCTCGGTCCTGTGGTAACGGCGACCAATGTATCCCTGCAAACTTCTTGATGTCATCTGGTCATCTAATTTTCTGGCACAGGCAGCTATGATTGCCTTCTCTATGGTTCCATTCTGCTACCCTTAAGGACCAATGGTTGTATTGCCCTCGCATGACATGCCCGGCCCAGGTTCATTTCCTCATAATTTCTAATAACATGTCTTCAACACGCGCTTGCAGCCTGACCCACTCCTCTCTCCTCTTACCACTTAATATTACACATGTGGTCTTCCGATACATCACTCGCCGAGTCGTCCTCGATTTAAGCTGAAGCAACTTAGTGAGCCTTCAAATTTCTACCCCGTAGGTCAGTGGCGGTACGATGCAGATATTATACACTTTCTTCTTCAGGAACAATGGTAAGATGCTATTCATTTTCTGTGAATACCTGCCCAATGCACTCCACCTCATTCTTATCCTTCTAATTATCTTTGCCACATGGTTGGCATCCGGGGTCCCAACTTAGACTAAGTACGTACATTGTGAACCACTTCCACTGCTTTGTCGCCTATCTGAAGCCGCTGTGCTTTCCCGATGTTATTGATAATTACTTTAGTTTTCTGCATATTATTTTGAGGCCCAGGGTTCTACTCTGTGTCTTGTGTGCTGAGCAAGCTTTGTAATTCCTCCCACGACATACTTAGCAACGCAACGTCACCAGCAAATTTGACGTTACACATTAGCCCTCATTCCCATCTGTTCCCAATCCAATGTTTTCAATACTTCATGTACACATGCTGTGAATAACATTGTAGAGATTGTGTCTCCTTCTCTGATGTCCTTATAGGTATTTTACTTCTCCCTATAGGAATATGATAGTAGCTGTGGACCCATTGTGACAATCCTCTAGTATTCTTAGATAATGCTCGTCTACACCCTGCTTCCATATTGGCTAAATGACAGCTGAGGTTTCGACGGAGTCAAATGCTTTCTCATCATCTATGAAGGTGCAGAATACTCCTCGCACTTCCCTATCAACTGATTGTTCGTGTTCCTATGGTGTATTGCATTTACGGAACCTTAGTCGTTGTTTAGGTTGACTGAAGTAAAAGGTGGCAGAAATTGTGTTAGCGATTACCTTGATACTTACATTGTAGACGACTGACCCTAAACTGATCGGCCTGTAATTTTTCAAGTGCTTCATGTCACCTTTCTACTGCATAAGTATGGTGTTCGCGTTGTTTCAAGATTTCGGTACACTGGAGGTTATTAGGCAGTGTGTTTACAGGTTTTTCTCTTTTAGTAGTACAATTTGCCCACCATCCCTCAAGAGATCTGCTGCTATCTGATCTTCACCAGGAGCTTTGCCCCCTTTTTTTCTTTCAAAGCCTTCCTAACTTCTGCCGTTACTGGTGGGATAATCATCTTCTCTGAACTTTTTGTTGCGGCATTATTCTAGATGTTCCGGCTACTTAAGAACTCCGCGGCTACCCTGACTTTTTTATATCTATTTGGGATGACATTGCCTTGCTTCTCTTTGAGTGACGACATCTGATTTTTTTCCCAACCCTGCTTTCCCAACCCTGCTTTCAGGCTGCCTCGATTCTTTAAATCATATTCCATCCTCTCCACAATATACTTCTGGATGTCAGCTGTGTTACTAAAGCTCCTCTTGTTCTATTCTGTCAGCTGGGTGGAGATTTTCATGGTTTGCCGGCTCCTATTACTTGTTTTGTCTCTTGGGAAAGTTTACCAGTATGCTGTCTATCCATATTCCCCCGACTTATACTGCACACTCCATGATATTACGTGTAAGATTGTCACTGGGTCTGCTTCCTCTGCTTCCTCGGTAAGCGTTGAATATCGGTGCTGCAGCGCAATAGTGAATTCTTCGAATTTACGTCCTACTGTTAGCTCAATATTTACCTTCCATCGTACGACCTTGCTGCGGTTCCACCTCATATCCAGCCTAAATTTAGATATTACCATGTGGTGGTCACTACATCTTACCCTTCCGAGCATTTCCACATCCTGCACGACACCAGGGTTATCGCTTAATATGAAGTCTATTTCATTTTTATGCTCCCCATTCGGGCTCCACCTCGTCCACTTCCGGCCTCCCGATTGCAGAAGAACGTATTTATGATGCTTAGATGATTCTGTTCTGCGAATTTGACTGGTATGTCCTCCCTCCCATTTTTACAGCCTAGACCATAGTTCCCAACTGCCTGATTCTTGCCTACCTTAGCATTGAAATCTCCCATAACTACGGTATACTGTGTTTTTTACTTTAGCCATTGCAGATTCTACATCTTCATAGAAGCGTTCAACTAACTGGTCGTCGTGGCTGGATGTAGGCGCATAGCCCTGTACCACGTTGTGTTTCTTCGTCTTGTTGTGCTTAATAACAAGACCGGCTACCCCTTCGTAATGCTATAGTATTCGTCTATGTTACGTGCCAGCTTTCCTTTTATTGACTAGAAATCCCACTCCCAGTTATCTTCGGTCCACCAGCCCACGTTAACACCGGACATGGACATTCTGCAGCACCGAAAAGCTTCACCTGTCCTTCTAACCTCACTAAGCCCTATGACATCCTATTTAATGACCTCTAATTCCTCGAACAACACCTCTATACTTGCTTTGCTATATAAGGTTCTCGCGTTAAACGTTGCCAGGTTCAGATTCCAATGGCGGCCTGTCCAAGGTACAGGTCTGACCGCCGCCTTGGTGAGTTGCTTTGGAGACACTTGAGACTGAGGGCCGTGGATTCATTGGCGTATTCATGGGAGGTTCTGGCTGCTACTACCACGGGGGGGGGGGGGGGGGGGTGCTGGGCAATCGTGCCCTGATGCGGGAGTTCGTCACCGGCAATAGTCCCCGGTGTCAGGCCGCACCCGAAGCCGCATTCTGCAATTACATCAGCACGCGAATATTTTAAATTCCAATGGGAATTTTCCGGAGCCGGAATTTGAACTACGGTCCTTCTGCGCGGGAGCCGGATTCTCTGGCTCTACGCCACCGCTGCACCCATTTCACTATATGATTCGCTATATAGATATATAAATGTATAGTAGGGACGTTTTTTCGAAGAACTTCTGGTAACCGGCTGGTAAGGCTATTAAGGATAGCAAAGAGAAGCTGAAAGTGAGGTTATTGGCAAACCCACCACTGAAGCTATGAAGACGGCCGCCGAATGAAAGCCAAGAAAGAATAAACGCTGATATCATCTTAGGAGAGAACAAACATGCACGCTTAACTTGCAGAAGTTGTTTTACTACAAGTGGAGCAGTGTACAAGCCCCGACGCAACCCACCCACCGGAACTGCTTTCCCTCGTGACAACCCAGCCGATTGACGTCACTCAGCAGCTGTCAAGGCCTGGCACAACTTCCACGTCTGCTGCCAAATTTCATCGGTGGGCCGGATTACCTCCTAGCAGAGTGCCCAACCTTTTCCGATGGCGGCCAGTGCTGCACGTGGCGGCCACAGTTCTTGGGCTCTCCAGCCCCTCACAGAGGTGTACCTGTGGATTGCTGACGTCGTGCCCACCATGGAATACGCGCTCGTTGGCAGTGTGTTTTCACTGCGTGCACCTGAGGACGCGCGCATGTTTCGTGGATTTCAGAACGACACTGCACGGTTGGAACAACTCATTGGCAGCCTTGCCGCCTGCCTCGATTGGCCCGAGCACATCAAGTAGACATTCGCTGAAGCACACCTGCGCGAAGCTGCTGGGTAGGAATCTTTGCGAAAGACACACACATTCGACCTGGGCAAGGTGTAACGGGGCGTTAATCATTGCTTTCGGGTACATCTGAGGAACCTTTGGTGCCCGATACATGCGTTTTTTATTACCGTTTGTCTTGAAGGAAAACCTAGGTTACATCAATGGATAACATTCGCCACCTTTGCGATAACACAAGTCTAAAATCTCTTCAGCTGAACAAGCTCATCTAGCATTTGTAACCATTCCGGTGGCTCACTTAGCGCTCTGTATACCTCCCGTATGTTGACCATAGTCTCACGTATGTTGACGTATACCTCACGTATGTTGACCGTATGTTGACGTATGTTGACCATCGGCATGCCTGTCAGCCACTCTTGTGCGCCACAAGCTGTGCATGCTGATCAACATAAACATGTCGAATGGCACGCCTCCTGTATCACACACAGACAGAAAATGGATCCCGAAAGTTTTTCTGGGCAGGCATGGCCTCTCGGTCACCCGGCGCGCGTTTTGCTCCGGCCCTCCCAATCGGCCGGAGAGAGCGCAAGTGAAAAGGGGGCGTGGCCGCGTCTTCCACTGCGCCGGGGAGCTCGCACCCTATGCATTGACTAGTCCGCGGCAGCTTGGCGAGAGCGAGAAAACGCGTGTTTTTGCGGCTTGCAGTTTAATTGAGTCGATCGACCAGCTTTAAAATGACAGTTACAAGACAGTAACAAACAAATTTATTATGTTTAACTTGAATATATGAGGCGCGCAAGTTCAAATATTAGGCGGCAATCACCCGAACAAAGCGCAGTCGGTTCTGGCGCTCTCTGCTGTGGCTCCGCGACCTTATTGTTTTATTTTTTTCAGAGTTGTCGATGTGTATTTACACGCGGTACCCTTGAAAAACCCCTCACGTCCTCACCCAACATCATTTACAAGAGTGGCGACTTGCATAGGCATCTGTCGCATAAATGCAATATAGATTGTTTCTGATTTGTATGCATCTCATGGTAGATGTGTTGCCGTGGCTTTTTATGGCAGGCTTTGAAACTCGTAAGCATGGAAGTCCGACACAAACAAACCGCGATACATCGAGACACCACCATCTATTGCAATTCAGTGCCAGTGAGTATTTCCGAGGTTTTAGTAAGCGCTTTGTGAACTAATATATATACCGCATGCGGCCGTTAGGAAAAGCTAACCACGGTCTGAAAAACTACGTTTTACATCGTAGCATATAAAGCTTGATAATTAGCGCGGGATGTGCCAGTTATTATTTGTCTGTGTTTGCAATCGAGGATGATTTGTGCTTCCATACATGTGCGAGGAGGTGGATCAGCTAGATGGGTGGCTCCATATTAATTCAACGATTAAATGTGCTTACTCCATTTCTTTATTTTTCAAGACCCCCTTTAAAATTTCTTATGTTTTATTCTTGTTGTCTTCTCTGTTTTCAAGTTTCATTCAATTATTTAGACCCATTACGCCATTTTGGAGATATTAAACATCGCATCATGCTAAATATACGCTTCTATGCAAAGCAAGGTGTTTACACGGTTGGTCGTTTTCCCGGTATTTTTTAGCGTGTTTCGTAGTTCTTTTCAGTGATTTTTTTACTTTTGCCTTTCTTTTTTGGAGGTGTACGAATGCGGATTTTTTTTATTTTGTAATCTAGCTTTTATATTTCATTTTCTGCTTTTGGCTCTTTTAAGATTCCGTACGACCAATCGTCTCCGTTCGCACTAATATAACGATAAATTGCACTTGTTAACTCAGCCAATTATACATTTTTTGCGCAAATCCAGGGGGTTGCACTCCGTTCGCACTAATATAACGATAAATTGCACTTGTTAACTCCGCCAATTATACATTTTTTGCGCAAATCCAGGGGGTTGCACTTTGGTCAGTTTTCATGATTTTTCTATTCTTGTTTCCGTCGTTCTTTTTGTCAGAGCTTTTTGATATTTTCTTCGCTTTGCGCTTAAGTCGTAAGTTCACTTTTATAATTTCTTCATAGGTTTTGTATTCTGGGTTTTTGAGATTCCCTTCGATCAATTATCTCTATTCGCGCTATTATGCATTTCTGTGCAAATGCCGGGCGTTACAAGGTTCGTCTGATCGCGCGACTTTTTTATTCACGTTTTAGTCTTAATTTTCCATGCTACTTTATTTTTGTCTGTTTTGTGAAGGAGCTGTATAAGATTTATATTTTGGAATTTGTTAATGTCACCTTTAAATTTCTCATTTTTATACTTTCTGTATATTTTTAAAATTACGTTCGGGTAATTATCTTTATCCACGCTCTGTAGCGATCAATTATAATAATTCGGCCAATTTACACTCCCGTCGAAATGCAGGGCTGCACATTTTGTGCCGTACGTGGAGTACTCGACGGTTGCGTATACGTTCGTCCTAGAATAAGCGAATAACGATAGGCTAAATGCGATTCTATGCCTCATGGCATAAAACGTATATTACAGGTATATGTTGGCTGTCGCTCCGCGGAAGAGCCCGAGGGAACAGTGGTGGGGCCCTTTATGAATCAGTTAGGATCGGGGGCTCGACCTGCAAGGGCGGAAGCCTGTGCCTCAAAGGTGTGGAGTTCTCGCCTGCTCCAATGAAGGACATATTTATAACAGGTGTTCTGTTTCAGAATATTCGCAGGAGCTGAGCCGAAATGCGGTTTATAAACTCGCAAATACATTCGTGCCAAGACCAAAAAAACTGCAGCGTTGGCATGCCGCGAAATGCCGCATAAACAGCGGCCCAACGGGCTGAACGATGCAGTCGATGCATAGGTGCGCACGGCCGCCTGGCGGAGCGCGAGGGCACCAGCCAGTTTACAAAATTTGGCTGGGGCGCGCGGCGATTGGTACGGCCGGAGCAAAACGCGCGCGGGAAAATCTCGGAGGCCATGGGGCAGGTCCTTTTTAATAGTGAGCTGTAGGATGTCCCAGGAAAATCTCGCGTCTCAGCAGAATAGAAAAATGTTGTAAATAGTTTCCGACTTTAAGCATATGCGACAGTTGTTGTTCCAATGTATGTTCAATCCTTTCTCCTGGAGCCATGGCTTTACCGAAGCGTGACACTGTGGAGCTGAAAAAAAATCTTTTAACGTAAGCACGCACGAGCATTCTCGTTACCCTCTTGAGCACATCACCTCCCCTTCCCACAGCACACATAGACTTGTACTGGAAATGGGTCGCATAACATCAATGCGGTATTTATATAACTTTTTTCGTTGTACATTGCCCAAGTACTCTATCGCGAATCTCACTCTCTATTATTTTAACGCCCATACAACTTCACGCATGAAACCACATAGACTTCTTTGTCTACCCCCAAAAGAGGACAACAAATTTAGGTACGTGAGCACGGAGGCGCACTTGCATGACAGTACGTAGAAAGGGAATATTCTGATCTCTTAAAAAACAAAACCTGGACACAATCTGCTTCAGAAACAAGTTGCAGAGCCCCAAGCCTCCTTTCTGTACCACCCAGAAAAAGTTCAAGTGGCTGGTCTGCTTCCAAGTCGATCGAAAATTAAAAGCCGCAAACACACTGTGTAGCTTCTGAACAGAAACTCTCGTCATGGACAGCACCTGAAGGACATAAAACACTTTGGCTACAAGAAATGTGTTGCACACAGTAGATCGCGAAAACATCGACAAATCCTTTGCACCCCACCTGGTTGTCTGGAATCTTGCCAGCTGTGTTTGCAGTGCCCAAAATTCGTTAGGCTGCCTGTAGTTATTGAGTCATAGGAACCAAGTATTAGGCCGGAGTTAACGTCACCTGCATATTTCCAAAAACCTCAACCATGTCTTTCCACTCCTCGTTCCAAAAACCTAGTGGCTTTTTCTAGCTTATAGCACTACCCATATGTTTACAAAACTTTCCTGCTCCTTTTAATGCCTCTTGAACACTTCCTTGTCGCTGAAGGCAATGGCTATATCATTTGCATATGCCAATACTTTTACTTCGCTCTCAAAGAACTGATAACCACTTAATTTTCCACTGTTCTTAATTTTTAAACAAAACCGTTCCAAGTAGATGGCAAACAAAAGAGCACTCAAAAGGCAGCCTTCCTTAACCTAAGATAAAAGCTGAATACCTGGCGTAACTTGCTTATTGACTATAAGACTAGCGAAGCAATCTCGATAACACATTTTCACCCCATCCAGTATCACAGCACCCACACTCACGTACTCCAAAATACAAAAGAAAGTTTCATGTGCAACACGGTAAACGCTTTTCCAAGATCGAGTTGAAGTATTGCCACATGTCCATTACCAGCATCGCAACACTCTCGATGCTTCTCATTGCATGTATATTAGTAAAAATTGTCCTTCCTTTATTACCGCAGGTTCGGTGCGGGCCAACAATGATATTCCTTACTGTTTGCAATCGTTTAGCCAACACCTTCATCTCTAATTTATAATCAACATTTGTGAGAATAACTGGGCGGTAAGAAGTTACAGAGAGTAATTGAACAGAATCCTCGATTTTTGGTACCAAAACAAATGTGTGTCCTGCAAAAGTAGGGGGCAAAGGGTTTACTTTGTATGCATCGACCAACAATAGATGTAAAGCCGTGGCGATTTCGCTTTTGAACATTTTGTAAAAAGCAGCCCCGAGATCTATAATCTCGAGCTTCTCCGTTACTTCCCTTATTTGTTTGTAGAAAGTCGCGGGGTTGTAGCAGTCACTACTAATAAAATGTAATTCACGTTTAAGCTTGCTGTCTTTTTTCCTTTCTTGTGGCCGCAAGATGCACCCTCTTTCACTAGCAAGCATTTTACTCTGCTTTTAAACTCTTCCCATGGCTCTATGAAGTTACTCGACTTTGTCTTGAAGAGTTTTTCTATAAGACCATTGACACCAATTAGAAAGCAATCACCCTCAAGTAGCTTATCATTAAACTTACACAGCTCCCAGTTAAAGCGAGAGTGTTTCGTTTTACTTCCTAGTTTAAAATATACGTGACAATGATCATTGAATAAGCTACGCACGACTTCATATTCGCCACACATTCGTACCGATTCTGCTGATATGCACGCTCTATCTCGCCTAGCCTGAGTAGCCTGGTGATGGTTCATGTACCACGATTATTTACTGCCAGACATAATGGCACCAGCGTCTTCTAATCCATGTTACTGAATGAGCTCATTCAGATAACGTGCGCTAGGATCACGCATTGGTTTGTTTTTCAATCTGTCTTCAGCATAGCAAACAGTTGAAGGCACCCAGCAACACGATAAATCTTCCACACTTCAGGTACAGGCCAATGAGTTCGAAGAAACGCCCCGGCTCATTTTCGTCGTTCGGTGCATACACATACGTTACACGGCACTGTCTATATAGATATGAAAAATAGCAAATGACCAAGCGGCCCGTTTCGCAGACTGTCTGCTGTACGATTGCAACCGTTTTACGAAGGAAAATTGCACATCCCCCCCCAACACATACATTGTAGCTTGCTGCAAACGGTTGTACCGTCCGGTCGGGTTGTTATTAACTATCAATCCTAGTCTCTTGTAGAGCTATAACATTAAGTTCGTGTCCCATGAACAGACGACTAAGTTGATACTGTCGCCGTTTTGCAGACAGCCCTCGAACATAATAATACCAATGCGTAATACTGTTTCGGTGGCAGTTGTAACTTACGAGCAAGAACAAATGAACTGTCCAGTATATACGAAATTTCCGGCCACTGAATGTGTACCAGGGAGTACCAATGCCATGCGGGTAAAAAGGAGGGGTGGGGGCAAGAAAGGGGGATGATTCACACCCACAGCGCAATCATTTTCTCAACGTGGATCAAACCGTCTTTCGCGTCGCCGCAATTGTTCCCGTCCCTGAGTAAACGTTTCCGTTGGTTCTGTGCCGCCGGATTCCTGCTCGTCGCAGTAATGGGCTTTTTGCGGTACTGCGAGCGACGCCTGGGAGCCACTTTAGGGAGCGGCTCATCCGGGTTGGCCAAAAGTCCAGTACTGGTCTGGTCGCCGCTGTCCTCACGCTGCTGCTGCCGTAGCGTGCAGGTACTATCCATCTCTTCCGCTTTCTCTTCCTCAGTAAAAGGGACCGGGTACGCAGGTTGCAGGTTTATACCCTCAAAATCACCTGTGGGCGTTGCCTGCTTCTCGGGTTGGATGGCAGGTTTTCCCCGCACAACACAGTTGCTCACAGACTCCTCAGATGTTGGTACAGTCTCATGCGCGTGCACGCAGGAGACGCTTTTTCATCGGAATCACCATCCTCAGTATTGCCCGTCGCACCAGCCGCAACGGTTACCACCTCCCCGCCTCCACCTTTAGCGGCTTCTTCTGCATCCACTTCGTTCATGAGATGTTCCGAAATATCGTTGCCGCCGACGGCACCAGCGACACTGGCGTATGTTTTCGCACACGCATTCTCGTCGTGCCCGAAGCGACGGCACTGGGAATAGCGCGGCACTCGGCACTCTCGACGAACATGGCCGGCGTAGTTGGACCTGAGACAGACAGCCGACCTACCTGCGACTACGATGAGCGCAACGCCACTGGCGACGCGCAACTCGTGGGGACGGTCATCGATGGACACGCCAGCTTTCAGCTCCAAAAACACGGTTCGTGCCCTCAAGCTTTTTTCGGTGCAGCCCTGTACTCGCCACTTTTCCTTCACCACACAGTCACTCTCCCGTAAGGAGCCAACGCTGCCCGCTCTTCATCGTCTGGAACGTTGTACAACACATGGTTTACCTGGGACTATCACGAGGCACCGTCGCTCCTTCGCTCTTATGCTTGCGGCGGCCACCAGCTTCGGCACAACGCCTCCGTTCTTGAAGGTCACCGCCCAGCAGTGATTCATTTGGTACGCTCCAAGAGCGATTACATCCGGAAGCAGGGCCAAACAAAGGAGCGCGTCTACGAAGTCATCGACCCGGTATGACTTTGCGTTCGGGTCAGCGTGTAGACTGACCGTATTACTATTCAGTGTTCTAGTGATATTAAGGCCGGTTCCATGCGCAGCGCAGGACAACGAGGAGGCAGTTTTAGGGGCGTCCGTATAGAATTCAGAACACTGATTCATCTGCTGCAAATAAAAGTGCCGCAGAATTGGACATGTGAAAGCTGGTTTTGTTATTATATGTGTGAAAGATATGTCGCATGACACAGGGCGGAGATGCCATGGTGCTATAAAATCTGTTCCAGAAGTTTGTATAGTGTCTAAAAAGGAGACAGTAAGCAAATAGTCGATTTAAAAAAAGTTCAGTCATGGATCTATCATAAAAAACTGATTTAAAACCATGGTGAAGTATGGATGAAATTTTAAAAGGCTAAAGCAGATCTGTGTATGCTCGCTGACGTTGTAGGTTCCAGTTGTTGCACTCCACGTAGAGGCTTTCGACCGGGCTAGAGCGCAAGGCGCCACATGCATGGCGGAGCACCAGGTGAAGCACTGGGTCCGGCATTTTCAGGGATTTTTTACTTGCTAACCTCTAAACAACGCTACCATAGTCCAATAGTGAACCTATCAGGCTGGTAAAAACACGTCAAAGAAGATGTTTGTCAGTGCCAAATGAAATGTGCGAGACAACCGTCAGTACAATCATTGTTTTTATGCAGTTTTGTTTTAGTTGTTTTATGCGTGGAATGAATGTGAGCTTTCCGTCAGAGATTATAATTAAAAACTTGTGTTCCTTTTTGACAGGAATCGAGACACCCTTCAGTTGAATGTCAGGACGCAGCCGGATGCAACCCCTCTTGAAAAACAAAACACAAGTGCACTTTCCTGAAATAAATTTTAAACCATTGCTATCTGCCCAGCCGGCCAGTTTTTTAACACCAAGCTTGACTTGGTGCTCGCTGATAGACAGGTTACTGGACCTAAAGGATAATTGTGCGTCGTCTACATAGATTGAGCAGAAAATTGATTGTGGAAATGCCTTTCTGAGTGAATTCATTTTTACAATAAACAAAGTGCAACTCCAGAATCCACCTTGCTGCACGCCATTTTCCACCACATGAACCCTTCAGAGTGCACTTCCAACTCTAACACGAAAGGTTCTTTCAATCAAGTAGCCTGCAAATGTTTTTACGATGTTACCCGACATGCCGAAGGACTTCAGGTTGCTTAGGGTGCCGTACCGCCACGCGGTATCGTTCGCTTTTTCCAGATGACAGAATACCATCATACAATATTGTTTGTAAAGGAAAGCATCTTTGATATACGACTCTAATGCAACGAGCTGACCGTTGGTAGATCATGCCGCCCTAAAGCCTGCCTGGCAGCTTTCGCGAAGACCGTGGAACTCTAAGAAGTACAAGAGTCTCCTGTTTATCATCTTCTCGAAGAGCTTACCCAGGCAGCTTGACAGGGCAATGGGCCGGTAACTGGCAGGAGGGGAAGGATCCTTCCCTTCATTTAGAAAAGCCACTACTACGGCCTCCCTCCAGGAGCTTGGAATGTGCCCCGAAAGCAATGTTTTATTGTATGGATGTATAAGTGTATCAAAAGTGTCTGAGTGCAGGCGTTGTATCATAATGTATGTGATTTTGTCAGCACCTGCAGCTGAATGCTTACATGTGGTCAGAGCCGCCTTCAGTTCATGAATTGAAAAAGGAGAATTGTTAGAAATGTGCGACTTGTTATCACGCAGAGACTGCGTTGTACAGATGATTTTTGTTTATAAAACTGTTTGTGTAGTGTGCTCAACGGGACACGTGTTCGAACTGTTGTACAGCCTAGCCTAGCCTAGTTAGCCTAGTTTTCCAGTGTGTCGCCTGCTGTACTAACCAGGGTCAGGCTGTGTGTGTTGTCCTTTTAGTTTTCGTATTCGTGTCCAGAGTTTGTGTGTGTCTGTGTAAGAGTTTATATATGTCAAGAAGGTGTCCCAACTCTCTCGTTTTGCATCACTACGCACACGTTTTCCGAACGCCTTGGGCCGTTTGAACAAAATAAGTTTATCCGAAGTGGGGTACCGACGAAGGAAACGCCACGCCTTGTTCTCGGCGTCTTGCGCCCGCCTACCCTCCTCATTCCAGCACGGCATGCTTTGGTTGAGTAGGGCACCAGAGGCGTGGGGAATGGACTTTTCGGCGGCGTCGAGGATGTGCGCCGTGACTAGTTGGGTACCTTCTTGAATGTATAGGTGTCGTATGAATATGTGGTGTAGTTGCGATTTCTCTGTAAATGATTTCCAGTTAGCTCTTGCTTCGTTGAACCTGTTCTGTGAAGGTGCACTGCATGGGTCTTTACCTAAATATGTTAGTGAGGTAGGGAAGTGGTCACTACCTAATGGATTAGTGCCCACATCCCACTCAAGAAGAGGAAAGAGAATAGCGGAGTCAATAGCCTAGTCAAGATATGAGTGTGTGTTTTGTCCTATCTTTACATATGACGGCTCATTTTCGTTGAAGAGGCATGCTCTTGAGGACGTAAGAAATTTCTCAATCAGGCGACCCCGGCCATCCGAGCGAGTAGAGCCTCAAACAGAATTGTGGAGCATTAGGGTCCCCTGTTAGAATGTATGGTTCGGGCAGCTGGTCGACCAGCGCCTCGAAGTCAGAGCTCGAAAGTGGATGATCAGGACGAATGTATTTGGAGCATACCGTTATTAATCTATTGAATATTATTGTGTGAATTGCGACAGAATCAAGGAAAGTGTTCAAAGTGACAGGGTGGCATACTAGGTATTTTTGGGCGATTATGGCCACACCCCCAGAAAAGTGTGTGCAGCCTTCTCTGTCCTTTCTGAAGACCATGTATCTCCGTCAGAAATTTGTGTGTGTGGAATTTAAATGTGTTTCTTGTACACACTTTACACTTGGCTGATGAGCGTGCAGAATCTAATACACGTCGTCAAGGTTATTCAGAAGGCATCGGCAGTTTCATTGAACTATTCTTTCCCTTCCCATTATTAAGGGTTCATAGCTGCTGGAGTGTGACAATTTACGAAAGATCTTTGTGGGCTTGGACTCTTGGGAGAGGTTTGTAACCTTCTCTGGAGGGTTGGATGAAGGGACCCGCTCTTTTTGCTGCAAGGCACGCAGGAAAATTCCCACATCAACGTCGTAAACAGATTTGGAAGGAGTACCCAACAGAACGAATCCCCCGGACTTGGAACCCTCACAGTGCCCTCCATTCGACCTGCGACCGCCGAGAGCGTCAGGAGCGCCAAGGGTAGAACAGACGTTGATGCGGGTGTGGGGTATCCATGGCTTCCCCCGTCTTCATCTCCTTGATGCTATCGCGTGTGCTTCGGGCCGGTAGGAAGGAAACAGTGGATGCAGCAGCATCTACAACGAACGTGGATGCCACCACAGCCACTCGTGACTGAGCAGGTGGTGTGGTGATGGGTTGGGCCGGCGGACTCAAGCCAAGGGGGGGACAGGATGGCACAAAGTCCAACTCTCTGAACTTGGCCTCCGCCGAAACCACACGCCGGTCTGCCACCCGGCGAGCCGCGTCGGCGTACCTGCCCAGGGGGAAAGAGGCGAACCTCTTTCGCAGCTCGGGAAGCGGAATGTTTTCGGTGACTTTGATGTTGATGATTTAATTTTGTAGTTGATACTTTTCACACTTTCGAGAGTAGGAGGCCTGGGCACCTTTGCAGTTGGCGCAGGTGGGGGGTAATGATGGACAATGGTCAGATGGTTGATCATGCTTGGCGCACTTTGCGCAGGTCAGACGGCCACGGCAAGAGTTGGTTCTGTGCCCGAACCGCTGGTACCTAAAGTAGCGGCGGGGGTAAAAATGTATGGCCGAACTGAACATCGATTGTATGCTGCGGTAATGAATTCTGATAGTGTTGATCGATCAAAGGATAAGATCGGGTGTTTAATAGGAATTTCTTTGTCTTCTCTACGTATCGTTATGCGCGTCACTGCTGTTACGCCTTGACATTTCAGGCCCTTTAGCAGATCGGTTTCGGATTCATTCATGAAGTCAGGGTCTGAGATAACGCTCTGTGACCTGTTAAGGCTTCGGTGGGCGTGACGATGATGTCAAGATCTGTGATGCGTGTCTGTTGCCTGCTGCTGGTTATTGACTTCGACCAACAGTTCTCCTGTTGTCTGTTTCTTTGTTTTGTAGGATTTTCCTATTACACCTTCTATGCACCTTGTGACAAAGAAGCTGGACAGAGAGGCAACAGGCTTTTCTTTTTTAGCGGGTTGAATGACGAGGAAGCCGCGATAGTTGGCTGGCTTTGAGATTGAGATTGTTTCTACGGACGAAAACGATACTTTGGTGCGGCCCCTTTTCAGGAACCGATGACGTTTGGGGGAGGGGGTTGTAAATACCATAGGGCAGAGTATAAAAGCAGGGGACCGTTGCACTTTCTTCGTCAGCTTTACCCTTAGAGCTGAAGAGCTGCCGGAGCTCCTTGCCTGAGAAACAGGCAGGGAGCCCATCCGCTAGAGAATATGACCTGGGCTCCAACGGCCATCGTATGCGGTTTCTACCCTTCACCTTAAAACTCCTAGCCACAGTAGATTACAGCATGAGTTTGGGAGCTTGTGGTCCGCGGTGTCGCCAACACCGTCACCAAGATTGCTCCTGAAGGAGCTTCAGCACTTGGGATATGTTTCTCTAGTGGCCCTCGTCGTCGCTTCTCGTCACCAAGATATCCTCGAAGTAGACAACGACGTATGGGAGGTTGCTCGGCAAGTTTACCACTTCTCGCTGGAACAGGTGTCAACAGGTTGAAGGTTGCACCATGACGGGTCAACGTATGCCGCGTGGGCTGCAAGTTGAGACAATGCCGGAAACTGGACAACCGCGGTTTCAAAAGAAAGGGAAGAGTATACAGTAAGGTATTCATTGGCCGGGGAGACTGGTTGGGGCGGAAGCGAAGATGGGTGTGCCCCCCGCGGATGAAGAGAATAGATACGGGCACAAAAGAGCATTTCATAGAAGCTAGCAACTGAACAGGAAATAGGTAGGGTCACAAGGGTTAAACATGAAAAGATCACAAAACATTCTTAAGTGGTGGTGGGAACGAGGCCTCCTTCCCCAAGACAAATAGCATTGTTGAGCCGCATAGGCTAATAAAGCTGCTGTATTAGGAGATTTTCTGCGAATTCTGATGAGAAACTCAAGTGCACGATTAATGAACATAGTTATAAAAATTATGAAGCCGAAAATTTTAAACGAGGGATAAGCCCGTTCTTTTTCCGCAACTTTCATTACTCCCAAGTGTGGCTGACCCAAACTTATAAATGAGATAAGATTCCCGAACCTCGCGGTCGTGGTGTGCTTTGAAGGCGGATTCTAAAGTCGTTGCTTTAAGATGTTGAAATGCATGCCAGTGACTGTTCACATGTCTTGACAGGGGCAAATAAAGGCTGCTTTTTACATGAGAGCGGTGATTATTGAACCGTATACGGAAGGGCATTTCAGTTTGGCCAATATATTGTTGCCTACAAACAGTGCACTCTAGAAGATATACGACATTAGCGGAGTCACAGTTAAAGTTACCTTTTATATTTACGTAGCAGTCTGAAGCCGTGCTGGTGGCGCGCTGTGTAGTGGTCATGTGTGGGCATACTTTACATCGGGGTTTATTGCAGGGCATGCAGCCAGTAGTTGCCGGTCGGTTGATACGAGAGTTAGTAAGAAAGTCACCGAAATTCTTATTACGCCGGTAGACAACGCGTGGTGGTTCGGGGAATATGCTTTTTAAGCGGTCACTTTGCATTAGAATATTGTGATGTTTTTTTAGTACGGTTGACACACTTGGAGCGGAGGATGAGTGGGTTAAAACTAAGTTTGCGGGTTCCCGTTCGGGGCTTTTTTCTTACAGATTACGTTACGGTTTAATTGGTCGGCTCGCACAATAGCGTCGTCGATAACCTTTTCCGGGTATTTTTTATTCAGGAGGGCGGTCTTGAGTTCTCGACACTTTGGGTCAAAGTCGGCTTGCTTTGAGCAAACTCTCCTAAATCGGTGGGCTTGGCTGTAAGGTGTCTGACATGGCTACTTTGGAAGTGCAAATACTGCCTCGTGTCTGTCGGTTTTCTATACAGTTTAGTTTGAAGCCGACCTTGGAAGGTAGTAAGGGTGACGTTGAGAAAGTTTACACTGTTTTCCGAATAGGAATGTGCAAGGGAAATACTAGCATGGGCTAAGGTAAATGCCTCAATGAAGGTGAGGAGCTCCGCCTCACCGTGTTGCCAGATCATGAATATGTCATCAATATACCTTTTATAGTACATTGGCTTTAAATTCTGAGTGTCAAGAAAGTTTGATTCGACGTGAGCCATAAAGATATTGGCGTAGTTAGGTCCGATTCGAGTTCCTCTTGACGTTCCGCTGAATTGCACGTAATGAACTCCGTCGAACTCAAAATTGTTAAGTTCAAGAATAAGCCTAAGGAAGGTTTAGAGAGCAAAAGAATCGATAGGTTTGTCGCACGATGACTGCTCATACGCAAGGCATACAGCGGCGATGCCATCTTCATGGGGGATGTTAGTATAGAGTGACGCAACATCGAGGGTGACTAGAAGGCAGTTATAAGAATTTCAATTTTTGAGATGTCTGAGAGAAAGTCATTGGTATGCTTAATGAAAGAGGGAAAGCTGGGTTGAATGTCACAAATCAGATTATCGACATAGCGCGACAGGTTTTCGGTAACAGTGCCAATTGCAGAAAGAATGGGGCGCCCTGGGTTGTTCACCTTTTGAAACTTGGGAAGAAGATAGAATTTACCTGCTACTGGGCTTAAGGGGATCAGGAAACGAGCCGTAGTTTCATTTATTGTTTCATTTTTAACAAGCTCAGCAAGTTTATCTTTGACAATTTGCTTATAGTCTTGAATGGGATCATTGGGTAGTGCTTTATAGAACGTCGATACTGATAGTTGCTTATTGGCCTCGTTAACATAGTGGGTTTTGTCAAGGATTACGATTGCGCCTCTCTTGTCGACAGGTTTATTAATTTTGTCGGGACAGCTTGCGAGTTCCTCTAGGGCTTCCTTTTCGTTGGTAGTCATGTTCTGGTAAAAAGAAATTTGTGTTTAGTATGCTTTTCGCACATCGCGTTGGACAGCTTTTATGTACATGTCGAGGCAACTATAACGCTGTGTGGGAGGGGTCCAGTGCTTATAGCTAGGTAGGGTTTTGCGGGCTTCTTCTGTCGCGGGGTGATCGTGGAAGTATTCTCGTAGCCTCATGTTTCTGGCGAGGGTATCTAAGTCTTTAAAAAGTTGAAATTCATCAAAACCACAATAGCCGGGCAAGAGTTTAGGCCCTTTGACAAGACGTTCATCTGAGCTGGGGAGAGGGTTATACTTGAAAGGTTCCTTAAATTCCGGGTAAGGTTTTCTTTGTGACGGCGGGCGAGGGAAAATTATTATTCATCATCATCATCATCACCAGCCTATGCCAAGCAAAGACCTCTGCAAAGCAAAGACCTCTCCCATTCTTCTCCATATACCTCGGTCCGGTTTCAACTGTGACCAATTTATCCCTGCAAACTTCTTGATCTCATCTGCCCATCTAACTTTCTGCCGCCCCCTGCAACGCTTGCCTTCTCTAGGGATCGACGCTGTTACCCTTAATGACCAGCGGTCATCTTGCCTTCGCATTAAATGCCCTGCCCACGTCCATTTCATCTTCCTTAATTCTACTAATGTCTTTAACACCAGTTTGCTCGCTGACCAACTCCGCTCTCTTCTTGTCCCTTAATGTTAAACCTATCATTTTCCGCTCCATTGCCCGCTGAGTCGTTCTCAATTTAAGTTGAACCCTCTTGGTGAGCCTCCAAGTTTCTGCCCCGTAGATGAGTACTGGTAAGATGCAGCTCTCATACAATTTCTTCAGCGACAATGGTAGTCTGCTATTCATTATCTGAGAAAGTCTGCCATATGCACCCCACCCCATTCTGATCCTTCTAATATCTCTGCGTCATGGTTGGGATCTGGGGTCACAAGTTCGCCTAAGTAAATATATTCGCTTCCCACTTCCACTGCCTCGCCACCTATCTCAAACCGCTGTGCTCTCCCAAGGTTATTGATCATTACTTTAGTTTTCTGCATAATAATTTTCAGACCCACGGTTCTACTGTGTTCGCGCATTGCGGAAAGCATGCTTTGCAATTCTTCCCCGAGTTACTTAGCAAGGCAACGTCATCAGCAAATCTGAGGTTACTGAGGTATTCTCCATTAACCCTTACTTCCACCTGTTCCCAATCCAATGTTCTGAATACTTCTTGAAAACATGCTGTGAATAACATTGGAAAGATTGTGTCTCCTTGTCTGACACCCTTCTTTATAGGTATTTTACTGCTCACCCTATGGAAAATGATGGCAGCTGTAGACCCATTGTAGATATCCTCTAGTATTCTTACATAATGCTCATCTACCCCCTGGTTCCGTAATGCTTGAATGACTGCTAGGGTTTCGACCGAGTCCAATGTTTCTCATAATCTATGAAGGCTATATATAGGGGTTCAGTATACTCAACACACTTCTCTATTACGTGATTGATAGTTTGAATATGGTCCATTGTTGAATAACCTTTACGGAACCCTGCTTGTTCTTTAGGTTGACTGAGTTCTAAGGTTGCAGAAATTCGGTTAGCGATTACCTTAGTAAATGTCTTGTAGACGTCTGACAGTAAGCTGATCGGCCTGTAATTTTTCAAGTCCTTCATGTCACCTTGTTTATGGATTAGGATGATGTTCGCGTTCTTCCAAGATTCCGGAACCTTTGCGGTCATTAGGCATTGTGTATACAGGTTTGGCAGTTTTTCAAGTACAATTTCTCCGCCATCCTGCAAGAGGTCTGCTGTTATCTGATCCTCAACAGGTGCTTTGCCCCCTTTCAATTCTTTCAAAGCCTTCCTTACTTCTTCGGTCGTTACTGGTGAGATGTCTATCTACTCTGAACTACTGTCTCGTTCGGCATTATCCTGGATGTCCCGGCTACTATACAGATCCCTATAGAACTCCTCGGACACTGTGAATATTTTATCCCTATTTGTGTTGACATTGCCTTCCTTATCCTTAAGTGGATACATCTGATTTTTCCCCATGACAAGACGTCTCTTCACTGCTTTCAGGCTACCTCCGTTCTTTACAGCGTATTCGATCCTCTTCATATTATACTTCCGAATGTCAGCTGTCTTACGCCTATTGATTAACATCGTGAGCTCCGCTAGTTCTATTCTGTCAGCTGCGGTAGAGATTGTCATGGTTTGCCGTTTCCTGATTATATCTTTCCTCTCCTGTGACAGTTTATCAGTATCCTGTCTAGCCCTAGTCCCACCGACTTCTACTGCACAGTCCGTGATAACGCGTGTAAGGCTGTCGCTGCCTTCCTGTGTCGTAAGCTCGGCTTCCTAGTTAAGAGCGGAATATCGGTTCTGCAGCGCGATCCTGAATTCTTCTACTTTATGTCTAACTGTTAGATCATTTATCGGCTTCCTTCGTACTAGATTGTTGCGGTCCCTCCTCAAATCTAGCCTAATTTTAGAGATCTTACGATAGGGTGGTCACTACACCTTACCTTTCCGAGCACTTCCACATCCTGCACGACGCCAGGGTTATCGCATATTATCCAGTCTATTTCGTTTTTGTGCTCCCCATTCGGGCTCCTCCAGGTCCCCTTCCGACTCTCCCGTTTACAGAAGAAGGTATTCATTATGCGTAGGTTAGTCGGTTCTGCAAACTCAACTAGTAAGTCCCCCCTGCTATTTCTACAGCCCAGACCATCGTTCCCAACTGCCTTGTCTCCAGACTGATTCTTGCCTGCTTTAGCATTGAAGTCCCCTATAACTACGGTATACTGTGTTTTTACCTTAGCCATTGCCAATTCTACATCTTCATAGAAGCGTTCCAGTACTTGGTCGTCGTGGCCGGATGTGGGTGCGTAGCCCTGCACCACCTTGAGCTTGTACCTCTTATTGAGCCTAATTACAAGACCTGCTGCCCTTTCGTTAAGGCTATATTATTCGTCTATCTTGCCAGCTATGCTTTTATTGACTAGACATCCCACTCCCAGTTCTCTTCTGTCCTCTAGACCACAGTAACATAGGACATGTCCATTTCTCAGCGCCGTAAAGGCTTCGCCTGCCCTCCTAACCTCGCTAAGCCCTATTACATCCCATTTAATGCCCTCCAATTCCTCGAACAACACCTCGATACTTGCTTCGCTAGATAAGGTTCGCGCGTTAAACGTTGCCAGGTTCAGATTCCATTGGCAGCCTGTCCGGATCCAGGGAAACTTAGCACCCTCTGCTGCGTCACAGGTCTGACCGCAGCCGTGGTCAGTTGCTTCGCAGCCGCTGGGGACTGAGGGAAAATTATTAGTACAGGGGTTTAACTGAGCTGTTTCGGGTGAAGTAGTAAAAGCATTTATTATAGTCGTAGTGACATTATCGCTCGTATTGTCAGAGTGGGGGCAGTTACTAGTGCCGGAGCTTGTTAGGTTCTTACGCTTGTGGCCAGTGTTAGAAATCTTTTCTCGGTTAAACTTTCGTTCTTTTGTTGGGGATATGGAGAAGGCCATGTTGGATTCGTAGTTGCCTAAAAGGTTCACCTCTCTTTTGCTTAGTTCCTGACTAAGTAGTTCCTCTTTCTTTCGGAGAGAATGGGCCGTAGTTTCGTAGTGATTGAGGATTATTTCAGGTAATTGTAAAGATGCATCGAGTACCTGTTTCCACGTATTCATGTTGGACGGGGAAAGTTCGGTAGCAGCAGGTTTTATTCTAATCCTACGACCCCTGGGAGTGACCGCGGCAGTCAAGTACTGTGCAAGAGCGGAAACGTGCAATTCGGAACGTATGCGCTTTTCGGTTTTTTTTTTTAGCTTTAAAAACTGTCTTGAAACGGGGAAGGAGGCCGCGTTACCTGTTTTTTTGTGTTGTGGTCAGTTGCTGCAATGCTGATTCTTTCGAAGGTTGTAAGGGCATGTGGCATGGAGGGTTGGATTTTGGACCCCGGAAGGTCCGGAGGACGCGCTGCTGTTGGTTTTTGTGGGCTCGGCGGTCGCTGAAGATGCGGAGGTTGGATGTGGCATGCTGTTGTTGCGGCGCTGATTCCCTCGGGGCGTTGTGGCTGCTGCAGGTTTGCCAGTTGGGGTTGGCATGTAGCTGGCGCGACGCTCGTCCGTGGACTTCGGGGTTGGGGCGGCGGTTGGCATGACACTCCTCCAGCGTCCTTGCACTGGATAGAAGTGGAGGCAGTGGTCGAAAGTCGCTGTAATTTTGCAAGATAGCTGGGGCTGCAACTGGGTCGGCGGTGCATGCGAAGTCGCGGCAGCCCAGAGGATTGCAGCGCTATTGCATGAAGCAGCGTGCACGAATGTGGCCGGCCAGCAAGGCCACACCCTCGAAGCTCGGGTGTAAGCCGTCAGCAGCGAGTACTCGGCAGGCTGGGTGGTTCTCAAAGCCATGATCGACGAAGCGGGCAAAGAGTGAGTGGCGGCGAAATTCGCGAAGAAGTGAGTTGAAACGGCGCGCCTTTTCCTTGCAGCAGCGAGTGAAGCGAGAGATGCGGTAGTCGCGGTGGCGGTTAGCGGAGCGGGGAAGAATGAGACAGGCGTTAATAGTGGAAATGTTCGGTCGAGATTCCAGAATGAGGTCAGACAGTGAGCGGTAGTCAGAGAAAGCATGTTCAGCGGAAGTAGAGCTGAGATCATTAGTACCAACATGCAGAAAAACTGAAGTGGCAGAGGCAGAAATAAAGTCGATCAGTGAGCGTGCGTCAGCAATGCATGCACCAGGCTGAGAAACAAAAGCGGGGGATCCAGGGCAGAGGGGATCGAAGTGATAATACAAATACTTCGTCTCGGAGTCCCCGATCACAACTGTTGTGGTTTCGGTCTGATAAATTTGCAGATGATGCTCTTTGCTGTGGTCATGTCAGCGCTCATGGTAGAAAGAAATCTAGAGAAAGATAAAACTCACAAAGCTCGCAGAAATAGTATAAGTAAAGAGTCATATATACAGCTAGAACAATAACAAACAAGGTTTACTTACGTAGTGGCAACGAGACTTTCCTTCCTCAGAGTACCGTTACAATATTTTGCTGTCGCAAACATTTGAAACACATTTCTTATATAGCTTTGCAGAAAACTGTGAGAAGGAGCGGCAAATGTTTCAGATATGGAGGAAAAAAAGGGGGGGTGGAGTGGGATAGAAGGGGTGGGGGGTGGACAGCGTGATAGTTGCCTCGACATGTACATCAAAGCTCTCCAACGCGATGTGCGAAAAGCATACCAAACACAAATTTCTTTCCACCACAACATGACTACCAACATAAAGAAAGCCCTAGAGGAACTCGCAAGCTGTCCCGACATAATTAATAAACCTGCCGACAAGGGAGGCGCAATCGTAATCGTTGACAAAATCGACTGTGTTAACGAGGCCAATAAGAAACTATCAGTATCGACGTTCTCTAAAGCACTACACAATGATCCCACTCAAGACTATTAGCAAATTGTAAAAGATAAACTTGCTGAGCTTGTTAAAAATAAAACAATATATGAAACCACGGCTCGTTCCCTGATCCCATTAAGCCCAGTAGCAGGAAAATTCTATCTTCTCCCCAAGAATCACAAGGTGAACAACCCAGTGCGCCCCATTGTTTCTGGCATTGGCACTGTTACCGAAAACCTGTCGCGCTATGTGGATAATCTCATTTGCGACATTCCACCCAGGTTTCCCTCCGTCATTAAGGATACCAATGACTTTCTCTCAGACATCTCAAAAATTGAAATTCCTGAAAACTGCCTTCTAGTCACCCTCGATGTTGCGTCACTGTATACTAACATCCCTCATCAAGATGGCATTGCCGCTGTATCCCTTGCGCATGAGCAGTAATCGTGCGACAAACCTATCGATTCTACTGCTCTCGAAACCTTCCTTAGGCCTATTCTTGAACTTAACAATTTTGAGTTCGACGGAGTTCATTACGTGCAAGTCAGCGGAACGTCAATGAGAACATGAATCGGACCTAACTACGGCCATATCGTTATGGCTCACCTCGAATCAAACTTTCTTGACACCCAAAATTTAAAGCCAATGTACTATAAAAGGGATATTGATGACATATTCATGATCAGGCAACACGGTGAGGCGGAGCTCCTCCCCTTCATTGAGGCATTTAACCTAGCCCATCCTAGTATTTTTCTTGCTCATTCCTATTCGGAACGCAGTGTAAACTTTCTGGACGTCACCGTTACTACCTTCCAGGGTCGGCTTCAAACTAAACTGTATAGAAAACCGACAGACACGCGGCAGGAATTGCACTTCCGAAGAGCCCATGTCAGACACTGCAAGACAAAAATGCCTTATAGCCAAGCCCGCCGATTTAGGAGAGTTTGCTCAAACCAAGCCTACTTTTACTCAAACTGTCGAGAACTCAAGACCCCCCTCCTCAATAAAAATACCCGGAAAAAATTATCGACGACGCTATTGTGCGAGGCAACCAATTAGACCGTAACGTAATCTGTAAGAAACAAATTCCCGAACGGGAACCCACAAATATACTTAGTTTTAACCCACTGATCTTCCGCTCCAAGAGTATCAACCGTACTAAAAAAACATAACAATATCCTAATGCAAAGTGACCGCTTAAAAAACATATTCCCCGAGCCACCACGTGTTGTCTACGGTCGTAATAAGAATTTAGGTGACTTTCTTACTAACTCTCGTATCAACCGACCGGCAACTACTGGCTGCATGCGCTGTAATAAACCGCGATGTAAAGAATGCCCACACATGACCACTACACACCGCGCCACCAGCACGGCTTCAGAGTACTACGTTACAGGTAACTTTAACTGTGACTCCGCTAATGTCGTATATCTTCTAGAGTGCACTGTTTGTAGGCGACAATATCTCGGCCAAACTGAAACGCCCTTCCGAATACGGTTCAATTATCACCGCTCTCATGTAAAAAGCTGCCCTTGTTTGCCCCTGTCAAGACATGTGAACAGTCCCGGGCATGCATTTGAACATCTTAAAGCAACGATTTTAGAATACGCCTTCAAAACGCACCACGACCGCGAGGTTCGGGAATCTTATCTTATTTATAAGTTTGGGTCAGCACACTTGGGATTAATGAAAGTTGCGGAAAACTAACGTGCTTATGCCTCGATTAAAATAGGCGGCTTCATAATTTTTATAACTACGTTCATTAATTCTGCCCTTTAGTTTCCCATCCGAATTCGCAGAAACTCCCCTAATACAGCAGCTTTATTAGCCTAATGCGGCTCAACAATGCCATTTGTCCTGGGGAAGGAGGCCTCGTTCCCACCACCACTTAAGAATGTTTTGTGATCTATTCATGTTTAGCCCTTTGTGACCATACCTATTTTCTATTCAGTTGCTAGCTTCTGAGAAATGCTCTTTTGTGCACGAATCTATTCTCTTCATCCGCGAGGGGCACGCCCATCTTCGCTTCCGCCCCAACCAGTAGCCCCAGCCACTGAATACCTTACTGTATACTCTTCCCGTTCATTTGAAACCGCGGTTGTCCAGTTTCCTGCATTTTCTGAACGAACTTGCAGCCCACGCGGCATACGTTGACCCAACATGGTGCAACCTTGAACGCTGCTTTGTTAACACGACCCCTTTCTCTCACTCCCTCCCCCCCGCTTTTTTTTTTCATTTGCGAAACATTTTCCCCTCTTTCTCACAGTTTTCTGCAAAGCTAAATAAGAAATGTGTTCCAAATGTTTGCGACAGCAAAATTATGAAAACTATACTCTGATGAAGCCAAGTCCCGTTGCAGCTACGCAAGTAAGCCTTGTTTGTTATTGTTCTTGTTGTGTATCCGACTCTATGCATATACAATTTCTGCGCGCTTTGTGAGTTTTATCTCTCTCTAGATTGATATATATGGATGTATATATACATTAATATAAATATATATAAGTTCAGTAGAGACAGAGACGCACGTGAAAGACATTAAAAAAAAAATTAAAGTTGACTGACGTGTAAGAAAGAGGACTTTCTTTGTTCATATATATATATATATATATATATATATATATATATATATATATATATATATATATATATATATATATATATATATATATATATATATATATATATATATATATATATATATATATACAAATACAGAAAGATAGGTCGGCAGTCTACAATGCTACAGGAGGCATAGGGGTGTGGTTAGGCTCTATTTTTACTACGGTCATCGAGGTAATTTTTTTTTATACATACAGAACAAAGAAAGAAAGAAAAACATGCGCCCAGAGTGGGGACCAAACCCACGCCTTTCGATTAGACCGGAATCGCCTTACCAATTCGGCTATCTGGGCGACTGTGTTCTCCTTCACTTTCTGCGCTATTTAGATTTACTAGAAGTGTATCTGACGCCTGAGGGTGGAAGCCAGCGCCACTCTGACTACACGGGGAGAAGGGGACCTTCTTTTCAACCGTCCGGGGCGTGACTCCAACATCTATAGCCTGTCATGAGCGGGTAACTGGCGGGAAGCCCTCTTATACTACCTAGGCATCAAGGCTGCCAGAACCGAGACCCTCGTTTGGCTTTCGCAGAATAATATAGTAAGGAAATGAGGGGCCCTTTGAGGAAATACAGAAAGATAGTTCGGCAATCGACAACACCAAACGAGGCATAGGGGTGTGGTTAGGCTCTTTCTTCTTACTACGGTTATCGAAGTTAACATTTTTTAAATATACAGAATAAAGAAGGAAAGAAAAACACGCGCCCACACTGGGGACCGAGATCGCGCCTTTCGGTTAGATCTCGAATGCCTTACCAATTCGGCTATCTGGATGACTGTGTTTTCCTTCACTTTCAGGACTATTTATATTTACTAGAAGTGTATCTGACGCTTGAGGGTGGTAGCCAGCGCCACTCTGACTACACGGGGAGAAGAGGGCCTTCTTTTCAACCCCCGGGGCGTGACTCGAACGTCTACGGCCTGTCATGAGCGGGTAACTGGCGGGAAGCCCTCTTATGCTACCTAGGCATCAAGGCTGCCAGAACCGAGACCCTGGCTAGTCTTTTGCATAATACTAAGGTAAGGAAATGAGGGGCTCGTTGAGGAAATACAGAAAGATATGTCAACAATTTTCAACACCAAAGGAGGCATAGGGGTGAGGTTAGGGTTTTTTTACTACGGTTATCGAAGTTAACATTGGTTAAATAAACAGAGGAAAGAAAGAAAGAAAAACATCCCCCAGAGTGTGGACCGAACCCACGCCTTTCGATTATATCTCGAATGCCTTACCAATTCGGCTATCTGGGCGACTGTGTTCTCCTTAACCTTCTGGGCTATTTATATTTACTAGAAGCGTACCTGACACTTGAGGGTGGTAGCCAGCGCCACTCTGACTACAAGGGGATAAGCGGACTTCTATATCAGCCCCCGGGGCATGACTTGAACGTCTACAGCATGTCATGAGCGGGTAACTGGCGGTTAGCCCTCCTTTGCTACCGAGATATCAAGGCTGCCAGAAGCGAGACCCTCGCTAGGCTTTTGCAGAATAATATACTAAGAAAATGAGGGTCTTGTTGAGGAAATAAAGAAAGATAGGCCGGCAGTCTACAACGCCAAAGGAGGCATAGGGGGGTGGTTAGGCTCTTTTTTGCTATGGTTATCGAAGTTAACATATTTTAAATATACAGAAGAAAGAAAGAAAAACACGCACCTAGACTTGGTGCCGAACTCACGCCTTTCGATTAGATCTCGAATGCCTTACCAATTCGGCTATCTGGGCGACTGTGTTCTCCTTCAATATATAAATATATATATATATATATATATATATATATATATATATACATATATATATATATATGTATTTAGGTTGCCATAACTAATAGTAAAAAATGGGTATAGCTTCTAACAAAACTGTTTATTTGTCGACGTTCCAGTCGGAAGCCGACCTTTATCAAGTCTTGATAAAGGTCGGCATCCGACCGCAACGTCGACAAATAAACAGATTTTTTAGAAGCTATACCCATTTTTGTCTACATATATATATATATATATATATATATATATATATATATATATATATATATATATATATATATATAAAAACAGCGAACAGAAGCGAGGAAGAAAAAGTTAAGAAGAGTCACCACATGCACGTTCAAGTTTTAGTAGTCATCATCATGCTTTTCGCTTTTCTTGAATAAACATGTATTCGTCGCAACGTCACTACGGCCTCTGCGATTCCTTCGTCTTAATGGTGTCGTGACCAGGATTCGGGGTAGACTACGTAATCGACGCTGCCAGCCTCCTCCGCGTCAACGGGCTGGCCGGAATTCATGATCGTACAAGCGTCGCTGGAAGGATCAAGGCAGTGGAGTAGCATCGCAGTATCAGGAAAAACGGTGAGGCCTCAGTGCAGTGCTTCGTAGAAACATGAAGAGAGACATACTCGTGAAGAAGCGCAAAGCGCTGCGAGGACAGGCTACCACCCTTGTTAATGAGGTTCATAAAACCTTGTGACGCAGGTAGATCGGAGCACGTTGGTAAGGCTACGTAACAAAGTGATAAGAATCTCGGTGGCTATAAAGCAAGAGGACACCCAAGTAGAGCAAGTTTTGACAGTAGAAAATGCAGAAGCCGAGTTTCAAAGAGTGCTAGAATATGAAATGAAGATAGTGGAGACCTTACACAAGATTGACTTGAAGCTTGAGGAATACAAGCTGCGATCTCGCACCGTGCTAAATAATCCAATAGTTACATGCAAGGTACTAACTGCACGGAACAAAGTGACATAGTTAAGCTGCCAAGGATCGAAATGATCAAGTTCAATGGAACCAGGAAGCTATGCCCTCTAGTGTTTTAATCAATTGATTTATTTATTAATTTATTTATTTACAGATGCTGCTGTCTCGATACACGAGACATAGCAGGAGTGGGTACATCAGGAAAAGAACAGAACATACATTAAGCTGCACCACCTAAACATACAAAGCATTTAAAACATATTACAAAATATGGTTAGGCAGTTCCTTCAAATACAGTTCAATTGGTTTTTGGCGCAGGGAACCATCTACGTTGTTCCAAATCTCAACAACGGCTGGGAAAAAGGAAGGCTTAAAGCAATTTACAAACGACAATACATAACAGAGTATGCCGAAGACGCGAAAATTTATTATCTTGCTGGCATTGCTAAGAGGGGAAGCTGCGTCACTAGTCGAAGGGTTGCAGTTCTCAGAAGAAAACTAGACCACACCGTAAAACTGCTGCGGAACGCCTTCGGCAAAGAGGAGAACCTGCGATAGGTTTATATGAAGGAGCTTACAAGTCTCGAAGCTGTCTAGAGCAAGAAAACCCAACCGGAGCAAAGCGGCTTTATAACAAGATACAGCTCAACAAACAAGGACTCGAATGATTGGGAGTCAAACTGGGAAGCGTCGCACTAATGCTAATGACATTGATCAAGAAAGCCTTGCTTTCCGATATGATGGTGGACTTCAAGATGAAGCAAGCTATTAGGAAACAAATAACGTTACAGGATCGTCGATATCTGCATCCGACATCAGTGTTCAAACAATCTAGAAACTGTCATTTTTTTCTGCGAATTCATATCAGCAGCAGAGAAGTAGAATTTTACGACCGAAGCAACAACCAAGCTGAAGACCATCGCGAAACCAGAGCGCACTACAGACCTACTTGCAGGATGTCAAGTTTCCAGAGTGTGGTAAGCAAAAAGTGCGGGTTTTGTTAAATACAAGGACAATATGGAGAAGACTGCCGACAGACCACTACGCTGAACGAAAAGAAGGCTGTGCTTCAACGGGAAAACCGATGCTTCCGATGCACCAGACCAAACCATACGGCGCGAATTTTCCAAGCCAACGTTCGCTGCAAGACCTGCAAAGGAAGACACGCCACTTCAATGTGCACTCCCAGAAAGCGCGACCACGATAGGAGCGATGAAGGAACGATGCCTAAGAGCCAGGAAGAGACAAGCCAAGCTGCATTCAGCCGGTCGTGCAATAGGGACACTCAACAGACAAACATCTCTTCGTGCATCTTGCTGCAAAGTGCAACCTCTTGGACGAAAGGGGGAAAATCTGGCAGCAATACAAGAATAATGCTGGACACCAGAGCCAACTATCTTCCATTCTTCAAAGCTTGTCGCGAAAACTTAGATGCAAGGAGAAAAGAATGGAGAAGCTAACCGTTGGGTCGTTGGGTAGCGGCAAGAAAGAAATGGAAATAAGGGTTCTAGAGGAGAAACTTAAAAGGCATCCGTCCGAAGAAGAGAATGTAATTGATGCACTGGAAATAAACATGATCGTTAAAGACACGTTGCCATCACCACCGAAGAGAGTAGTGCAGGATGCGAAAGCTCTAGGACTGACGTTGGCAGATGACCTGACGCAGTGTCACAAGACAAGGGCCTTATTAACAACATCGTCGCTCGTCGGAGCGCATTATTACTAGGAGATCGCTACGGGGCTCCCAAAACAGCTTCAAGACAAAGGAATTGCCGCGGAAACGATTTTAGGGTGGATGTTACATGAGCCAACAAAATTTCGAGCCAACCAATTAATCCGTCAACAGTGATGTAACTGAAGAAAACCACCGCGAATGAAGACATAAACGAACAACTAAAAAGGTTTTGGGAGCTATAATTAATAGGCATCAGTGACAACATAGCTCAAACCAAGACAACAGACAACGATGGAGCACATACGTACATCAAAGACACCATGGCTTTCGAGGACGGACGTTACGAAGTCAGGCTTTCCTGGAAGGAACATGTCACGTTGTACAAAAACAACTCGGTCGCCGAAAAGAGTCTTTTGCAGGTAACCAAAAAACTACTTAGGACTCCAAAAATCTTCAAGCATAAGATAAGACAAGACGAGAGTATTTAGAATCAGGTATAGCTGAGAAAGTGAGCACGGAAGTAGACAGAAAAGGAAGAACTTCGAGGAAAGAGCGACAACCAAGATTCGAATCGAGTTTGACGCATCCATGAGTTGCACGGGAGGCCGGTCGTTAAATGACAACTGAGAGACTGGACCAAACCCTAACCCCGACAGCGCTTCCCTATTGATGAATTTCACAAAACACAAAAGAGTGATGGTCGCAGACGTGAAGAAGCGTTTCCTCAAATAAGCATTCACGAAGACAATCGGGCCGCACTTCGTTTCTTGTGGTGGAAGGAGCTACCGAACAAAGTCTCAGAGCTTCCGACAGTTGAGACCTGGAGGATGAAAAAACTTACATTCGGCATGAAGCCTCGTAGTTTTCTGTTAGCTGCAACGATTCATCATCATCTACATGCAGTAAGAGAAGATTTCCCAAACACAGCGTGTGAAGTAAAGAAAGGAATTCAGGTCGATGACGTGTTGCTAGGGGCTGAAGATATGTCAACAGCAGGAACCATATACAGTGATAATGCCAGATCATTCAAAAGGTCGGAAAAAGCAATGAATAAAATACTGAGGATGGAGGATGATAAAGTGCGTCAATTCACAACGAATCTTCAGATGAAGTGGAAGTACATAGCCAAGTTAGCACCCCTGTGTGGCGAATTTTATGGAAGACTGATAAGCAGATTTAAGTGAGCCATCGGAAAGACCATTGAAAGACGGAATATGACAGAAGAACAAATCCAGACAATTGTTGTGGAAGCTGAAAAAGGTACTCAACAACAAATCGCTCACATATGTATACGACGACCCAAATGAACCGCTGCCAATTACCCCTGCTGACGCCATAGGCGGTAGACACAGACTTCATCAAGACCCCACAGCCGCCGAAACAGGCCTAAGAGGTTTATGGAAGAACTCCACTGAAAGAACAGCAGCGTGGTTGGAAAGATGGCAGCAAGAATACCTAGCAGAATGAAGAAGCGCAAGCGCAAGCGCAAGCAAACCAACATAACAATTAAGGAAGGGGGCAGTTTTACTATGGGACCAGCCATACCGCGCCCTTTGGAAGCTACGCAAAATGCGGAACATATTTCTAGACAGAGACCGTCTAGTCAGGGCATGTTTGCTGAAGACACATGACCGGCAGTTAATCAGGAGACCGGCACAGCATTTGTACTCCATGGAGGGATGCTACAATTGAATCTCGCGGGCGCGAAGATGTAGAAAACCAGACAAAAGAAGCAAGGAAGAAGTTAAAAAGAAGTCACAACATGAACGTTCCAGTTTTAGTAGTCATCATCATGATTTCTAGAATACACGTGTTCGTCGCAACGTCGCCACGGCCTCGGCGATTCCTCTGTCTGGATATATATGTATATGAAAAAAAATTTTCAACAACGTAACGACTTCGATTGCAGACGACTTTCGGCAATAAGGCTTTCCTTCGTCAGGACAAGCCCTGGGCTGGCACCTTATGTAGGGATGGATGATGATGATGATGAAGAGGAGGATGATGAAACACAAAGAAGTTGAGTGTAAAAACCAAATTTTGTTTCGAAGTATGCCAGAGAGATATTGTTGAAGAAAAGATGAATATATTTTTAGCCGCGAGGCAAGTAATAGGGTGGTCAGACGTGGTGGATATTTCGTGAAATTTTTGTAGGGAAATGGCGAGAGGGGGTTTGTTGCTACGGCGCGTGGTCTAGACAAATGTTTTAAGAAACGCTTTGAACAACGTAGTGACTTCGATTGCTGCCGACTTTCAGCAATAACACTTGCCTTCGTCCGGGTAATCCCTGGCCTGGCTGGTACGCCTTTATAGGGGTAGGACCCCAGGAGAGGACAGAGATGAGGCACAAGGAAGTAGATTGTGGAACCCAGTTTTGTTTCCGAGCATGCGGGAGAGATATTGTGGAGGAAAGGAGGTGTATATTTCAAGCCGCCAGCTTAGTAAGCGTGCAGTCAGGCGCGGAGGATATTTCGTGAACTTTTTCAACAGAAACAGTGAGAAGGTGTTTGTTGCTAGGCCGCGTGGCCTAGAGCAAGGTTCTCAGAAACAGCAGAGGTGATGAGAAAAGTTAATCAGAAGGTGTCTGAAAAACCCTAGGTTAAAAGAAACAGAATAATATAGAGAGATAGCAAGGTCACAGAGAAACAAATAAAGACAGACAGAGAGACAGACAGAAAGATAGAAAGACAGAGAGACAGATAGATAGACGCAAACAGAGACACATACTAACAAACACGAACCCACACACACAAATCCACAACTGAAGTGGCACGTCTCACAACCAGCAACATTCCTGGCAAGGTCTTTCTGAAATTCAAAGAAGAAAGCCTAAAGTTCCTAAACTCATTTCTCCCTCTTTCTTTCTCCCTTTGTTTCCTCTTCTTTGGACATAGGATTTGCAGATACCCTCTGATTACAACTTCTTTTACCACGTATTCTGCCTAACGCGTTTCCGAAAACCTTGCTTTAAGCCACGACGCATGGCAACAAACACCCTCTCATCCTTTGGCTCAGGAATTTCACGGAATGTCCAACACACCTGACTTTCCTCTTACATGCCTCACGGCTAAGAATATAGCCTCTCTGTTCCCCCACAATACCTCACCCCGCATACTCCCAAACCAATCTGGTTCCTACGCTCCACTTCCTTCTGTCTCATTCTCAGTTTTGTCCTGGGGGCCTACCTCTACACAACGTGTGCTAGACAGGCGAGGGTGGCTCTGACGAAGGCAAGCCTCTTTGGTTAAACATTGGCAAGAATCGATGTCGCTACATTGATCGAGGTTTTGGTTTTCTACCATCTGCCAAGTATCAATTCTGGTAATATATAAATATATATATAACTGCAGGAAATACTTCTTACCGAAGGGGTTCAGGCAACAGACTCGTCAAAACATTACAGCACAAAACATTGCAAGCTGAATAAGGGGCTTTACTAAAGAAGTGGAACGGAAATATAAAAGGAACAGAAGATACAATCACGGAAGCACGTCACTAAAGCACTTCAATGTCGGGAGGCTTACGGCACGATGGGACGGATGGTTGACCACTTGCTGCCGTGCGGGCTCCTTGAAGATGGCTCGCGGTGACTTGTCTCTCCTGCCTGGTGGCACCGCCAGCCGGCGACTCCACCCGCTAACAAGCACCGCTGCGCATATCTAGCGGGCAAAAACGTGTCACGCCCCCTTCCATCGCACAGTCTTTCCGCCGTGCATTCACAGATGGCAGGAGAGGTGACGCGCGGTAATTCGAATGCAGCGATGCGACGGCTCAGAGGGGAGAATCCCTATTATATTTATGTATATATATATATATATATATATATATATATATATATATATATATATATATATATGTATATATAGGAAGTTTATTGGACGAACCGCTGGTGAATGTCACGCCGTCTAGCTACATCATAGTCGCATCAGAGCGCTAAAAATGGACAATGATGCGAGGAGAACACGCACATGCAGGGTCTTTCTCAGTGAACGCCAATTGAAGAAAAATGATGTATGGAGGTGTCATCTTGGGATTTCAAACAGGCGAATCCAGTCGACATCTTCATATTTGAAAGAAAAAATGCGTATCCGTTTGGGCCGAGGGGAAAAGATATGTGAAGGTATTTTGTGGGAAATGATGTTTCCTGTCTCAAAAAAATTCCCAAAGCCGGCTCGGGTCACTGGTGCTTTGAGCGGCTCGCAGAAAATTAGAAACTTTACCTCTGCAAAAGCACAACTACTGCAACCATCGCTTTTAAACTATTCCTTAAACGATTTCACGTGTTCTTTATTGAATTTCAGAGCAAATTCCTTGTTCTAAAAATTCTCCTTTTTGGAAAAATTTATAACATTTACGTATCTCATGCTATTTTTCTCAGGAACAATACAAGCTAGGTCGTGGAAAGGTTTTAGTGTGATTTTTCTATTCTTGTTCAATCTTCGTGCCAATGTTAGTTTGGGTTCAAAACGGTTCCATATAAAAAATCTGTATACTGCAGCAAGGTAACGAACTAAAGGTTTATTGTTAAAGCCAATTAGGAAAAGGTCAGCTTCGATATTGTACACTTTAACAAAAATACAAAGTTCTTCTCTATCACCTCTCTCAAAAACATGTTACCCTGTTTTTATTTTTTTGCAGCTACGAAGTGCCGAATAAGGACTTACAAGCAGTATGACGGTGACATACCCAAGTGGTATGTAGGAATTTGATGACCGCGATGTTGGGCGAGAAATGACCGTTACAAAGAGAAACTAATGAAATCAAAATTGAGGTGAGCATGCGGTGTTGAAACAGGACGCGTATACAGTACATCGCACCTAAATCCCGTTTTAAACCTCTATCTCCGAAGCCCACGTTTGGTCGTGGGTATACTTATCGCCTCGTGCGGTCTTAACCGCGAAAATGGGGACCTTGCCATTTCAAGTTCTGGGATATAAATGATTGTTTTAATATTTTGGATGGAAAACGGCGGAGTCATGGAGGGATAGAGAAATGCCTGTATCAAACCAATCCTGCAAATTATCCTCATGTTCGAACTATATGCATTTCAGTTATCTGAATTCGTACTCACGCTGCCTTCAACCTTGAGGAATAGCACACTTGTGCAATTGTCTGTTCACTGAAAACTTACACACACATAACTCGGGTTCCGAGCATCTCTGTGCACCTATATTGTACAGAAGAGGACTGAGCACCCATAACGCCGTAAGACTTCACTGTCGTTCGCATGACATGAAGCAGGAGTACAATTAGGGTGATCCAAGCAGTCAATACCTGCTGTGGTGCAAAAGCGCTTTAGATGCTAACAGTCCGAGGGCAGTACCCCTTTATTGATATTCAAAACTGGTCAATATGTACATGCTGGTTAGTCTGCTGAATGGGATCGTTTGTTCCAGTGTTCAGACCTTTCACACTACGAAAGTTTCTTTTTGAGAGAATATTTTCCTTACGCCACCCTAAATGGTCAGCACAATGCAGGCGCTCCTCACTACTCGTGGCTATTAGCCTCCTCTGGATCGTCGACATGCGTGAATCGCCGCAGGCGATGATCAGCTGTAAACTGTGGCAAGCTAGCACGGTTTTTTCAACCCGCCTGATCCTGTTACCAGTCAGAGAGGTTAAGGTGATGGTTATGTTTTGTTCAATACTTTTAGCTTAGCTGGGAGGCATGAGATGTATGAGCTATGTATAAACTTTTATTCAAAATTGAAGATGTCAACCGGAGACTCCTGTTCGATTTTTGATAAAACACCAAAACAAAACTCTCCACCAGCTGCTATATTAGGTTAGAAAATAGCCAATTGGATGCCGTCGTTTTCTGGTGTGGCTTACCTTCGCTGGAATCCTCTCCGGCGAGAAGAGGTAGCCATCATGGCAGAATAATTGGTGAGAAAGAAAAAAGCACAATACAATAAGCTTTGAGTAGAGTGCGATCCTTGAACGCGCAGATGTACGTTAGCCCATTATGATTCTGAGGCTGTTGTTATAGAGACTGATATTGCCGCACAAAACCGCAGGAATTTCATGAAAAACCACCGTATGGCGGGGTGGTACTAATAGCCGAGGACGAGCGGAAGCGAATGTCTTCATTCATTGGCGAAGGCACCCAGAAGAAGGGCAAATACCTTTTCGTAACCACCCACCAGGCGTGTGCTGAGACATCAGCTCCTAAGGCTCGCATGAAAGAAGGTTACTCCTGGTCGTCGTGTGTGCATGTATATAAGGCCATTTACCAGTGGAAGTACAAGAACACTAAATATGTAACTACGCTGATATATCGAGTTTTATAAATGTGTCATAGAAAGGATCAAGAGAAGTGCATATCGGTGCACTATATCTTATCTTCCGAAACTTCGGATTACGTTTTTGAGTTGTTGGAGCAAAACGCATCAATTGAAATTTAGTTTACTCCTGTACAGGAGATATATGCGGGTATGTCCTGGATTTTCTTTCTGCTTTGTCTTGTTCTACTCTAGAAACCGAACCTATTGTGCAACTAAATTTATTATAATTAAGGCAGGTTGGTGTTTGTTCATCTGTCGCCTAAAGAAAACAGCATTCAGTAGAGTATGACGGTGACGTAAGCAAGAACCTAGTAATATACCAGACACCGTAAAATGTTTCAAACATTTGTTTGGTTTTCATTTAGAATCAAATGTACACAGAGTGGTGCGATATGCCTAGCATTGCCTACCGTAACATGAGATTGCATTCGAACAATGACTTACGCTGTGCATCGTATAGTTGTACATAGGTGGAGCCGCCGCAATGCAAATTGTCAGCCGTGTGAGGGCTGCAGGCCGTGGGCTCCGTAGTAGATAAGCCAGTTGCCGCAAGCAACAAACTGACACAGTAGACAACATTAACTTGTGGTAGTGTGAATCATTGTAAAATAACCTCTGCATGACTGACCCACGACACAAAATATTAGAAGTGAATTTGCCGCCTCACTCCCCATTTTCGTTTGCTTAAGAATACATTTATTTTTGTTACTCAATCTTGAATGGGTTCAGAAAACTCATCCAAACCATACATTACGTAGTAAATATACTCAGGTGTTGCCATAAAAGTTTTCTATGCTAATTTTATGGCCATAAAGTTATTTCTAATTCGCGAAAAATTTTAACCGTATTTTCAACAATTGGTCTCAAAACATCAGCATGACATCGTAATGGCGAGCTTGTTTGAATAGCTTTGAGGGCAAGCTGTACCTCCCTGTTCTGCAAGTGTTTCTCGTAACACACGAATGTGCAATTTGCAACTCCGGGAAACCAATTGTCGCCAAAGCGAACGACCCAAGCGTCGTAAGTTAAGGTACTGATTGCATGTGTTCACCTGCATGAACATGATGAACACTACTTTGTGCATTACACTATAAGAACTAATTGAACAGAGCCGCACTCTCAACGACACGAATGCTGTCGCGGCGTATTTTCGTTTCTCGAGCGATTCCCGAGCTCCCTTCGACCTACAGGCATTATCATGTCAGAGTCGGCGTCGTGTGAAAAGGCAATGTGCCAACTTGCAAGGCGGCGTCACCTTTGCCTCATCATCGTGTTTGCCCCGCCAATGTGCGTTAACGAGAACCGTGGGAATAGAATAAAAAACATTACTTTGAAAGAACACTATATATTATGGCGTGCTCCGCGAAGCGCTTATTAAGCGCAGGAACCGCTGCGAACCGCAGATGCTGAGCAGACGATGCTTCTCTGCGCCGGCACTAAGAGAAAAAGCCATCCAATTTCAAAATCTCTGCTTTTTGGCGCACATGGGCGAATCGAAGACGTACATGTGGTAAGACAGCGGAGCCCAAAAACGCAATGTAAACGCATAACATGGAACAAAATTCGCAACTAAAGTAGGAGCTTTACGATGCACGTTAAAATGTATTCTTTGCACATACCACGTTGACCACCCATCCTAACGATTGCGCTAGTTAATTTATTGTGCTCATAAGGCCTTTCAGCACCTTTTTAAAACACTATTATTCTAGTGTATAATGGACAGCCCATCCTTTGTGGTGTTTATTTTTGGTTCGAAAATTAAAAAAAAAATTATTTTCTACTGCAAATTTAGATAACACAAGCAGTCTGAAAATAAACAAAATATTACCAATTCAGGAACCTGAAATAAATTGATGAGTGATGCTTTATTGCTGTAGAAAGTGGTAATTAGGTTTTGTTTTTTTGGGAACAATATCTCAAGTATTCTTGTCTTTTAGATAGTGTAAATACCATGAAAGAAGCGTATTTATATTACCCTTCCAATGTAACTACAAGTTATTAGAAACTTGTGGTTCCCTAGAATTTTTATAATGTTTATTTTCAATTCTTTTATGTATTGTCTAAAAAAAACCGTCCTGGTAATGTAAATCAATGAAGATAAACACAAACACAAAACCCGAAAAATGCCTTGCCTTCTCGTTTTATGACAGCCACCCAAGTGATGACACGTGTCCGGTTGTAGATGCGGATATGGGTGCATGGTCATATCATCTGGTATCGACAAACCAAGGTTGGTGCGACGGATTGTCATTGGTTGCTCGTCAGGATCGCCAGGTAACGCCAGCCTACTTAAGGAGCTTCGAAGCCAAGCTCTCACGGGTTACTGTACGCTCTTGCTCCGGTTTCTACATATTTTTCCGGTTTCTGCAGTGGTTCCCTGCGTAGGCTTTTCGTCTATAACAGAATAACGCAACATCAAGGGAAACAATGCATCCGTAATACAACCTAAAAGTGCGAGAGCGCGTGAACGACCTACGGGGCGACACCAGAAGCAGGGAAATGCCTTGCCTTCTCGTTTTAGGACACCTACAGAAGCCTAGACAAGCCTCACGTTTTATGACAGCTACAAGCACCTGGTTGAAGATGCGGATGTGCCTGCATCGACATATCTTGATTTATCGACAAACCATCGCAGGAGTGATGGGATCGTCATTGGTTGCTCCTCGGGATTGTCATGTGATGACAGCCGCCTTAAGCAGCTTCAAGGAAAAGCTCTGACGGGTTTCGGTGCCGACATGGAGAACGTATGCTTATGACTCTTGTTTCTACAGGTAAATGAATTTTACCTTTATGAACGCGTGGACTTGCGTTCAGCGTCGGTACCAGAGTCCGCTTGGATGCGGATTTTAAATGTTCTGGTAGCTTGTATTCCGTGCATTCTGTATAGCTGTATGATCAAGGCGGGATCACTCTTAGATGGGGATGTTTTCATTTTACTTCATTTCATTTATTTTACCCTCAATGCCAGAGCCAATACAAATAGGAGTGGGTTACAGACACAAAAAACAGATATTAAAATGAAGCAAAAAGGTCGTGCATAACGGGTCTATGTGGTTCCTGACTTTACAATGCTAGCTAAAATTATGCGAAAGTGTTGATGGTTTTCAATGGCGGCGATTGGTCCGGGAAGGTGGTTCCAGTCATATGCTTTGCGAAGCATGAAATACTGAGACTAAGATTTTGAGCGACAGGACATAATTGCAACTATAAGACGGTGATCAATGCGCGCAGAAACTTATGGAGGCGCAGAAACCAAGATGGAACGCAAGTAGGGATTGTGATAGTATACTCTATGAAATAAACAAACACGAAAATACTTACGACGATGGGCGAGGTGGGGCAAATGCAAGGTATTTTTCATCGATGTTACGCTGGATGCAGCACTGTGTTTGCCTTTAAGAAATCACGCAGCGTTGTTTTGAACGAGTTCGAGAGATTTAATTAATATTTCAGTGCCAGGATCCTACTATGGTGCAGCTTGTTCTAATTTAGATCTTACCAAAGATTTGTGGAAAAGGGTCCTAAGAGAAACAGGAGCAGATGAAAAGTCACGGGGAACGTATCCAAGCGTGCGATAGGCGGAGTTAATTATTTGTTCAATATGCAATGGCCATGAAAGCGAAGACGTTATGTGAACCCCTAAGTAGCGATATTACGTTACGGCTTCGAGCGGAACACTGTTGAAATGATAAATGGCTGGAGAAGATGAAATCCGTGAGACGCGCATTTTTTAACATTTAGTTCCATGTTCCACTTCCCAGAACATGCGGATAACGCGTCCATATCACTCTGAAGCATGTTATTGTCGTTATCGTTGATTATTTCGCGTAAAATAACGCTATCATAGTCACATAGGTTAATCTTAAAAGAGACACAATCACGTAGATCAATCATTTAAATAGTAAGAGAAGGGAGCCTAATACCGAGCCTTGAGGCACGCCAGAGTGAACAGGACTACGGGATTATTCTTGGTCATTACACGTTAGGTACTGTGAGCGGTTCAGAAGAAATTGTTCTATTCACAAAAAAGTGTTACTATGTTAAGTTTGCTAAGTTTGAAGAGATGTTGTTTATGGCATACTTTATCGAAAGCTGTTGAAAAGTCAATTAAAGGCAATCCGCGCATGAACCACGGTAAGGATCGGTATTCGGTTTATGAGTGAAGCAAAGTAACTGCGTTTCGCAAGAGAAAGCCTTCCTGGAACCGTTGTGATAAGGCGAGAAAAAAGAATTTGTTTCAAGAAACGTTACTAGATAGGAGTACAAGATTTTACATGGGATGCTGCTTAACAATATGGGTCGGTAATTGCTAGGCGAGTCTTTTTTACCGGACGTTGGATGGGCACCACTTTCCCGACCTTCCAGTCAGCAGGGACAGTGTGCCTGTCTAGTCACACGGAAAACAAGCGCTTAACAAAAACACGGGACGAGGAGTAGACGGGACAAGCTCTGGCTGCCAACTGTAAAAAATGTGTCTCGGCTAACCAGTGTCATCCCCTGTACGACCAGACTACCATCTTGTATTTTCACCGCTCGGCCCTCACAAGGGAAAGTGTGGAAGCGGCCGAGATAGCTAGGTCGGGGGATCAATGTGTCAGCAGGCCGTCTGTGGCTTTATCGAAACACGAATTGGATTTCTTATCGTAGCCGGCACGTCACTGTTCTTCTTTTTTTGGCCTCCGTTTTTGATGCCTTCCTTTCTTTCCCCCTCTCTTCGTGCTCCCAGACTTGTTTATAAGCGCTGGAGCGGCATTGAACTTTTTGTTGAAAGTCAGCGCTTGTCCCGTCTACTCTTCGTCCTGTGTTTTTGTTTAGCGCTTGTTTTCCGTGTGACGATGAACCAACACGCCCAAACCTTTTCCCGCCTGTCTAGTGACTGCTGGAAAATATGAGCCAAAATAACCGACGAATTTAATACAGTGTTCTTAAGAACTTTTGCGGTGATAAGGTTAGAGCCGGGACTTGGCGACACTTTCAATGATTTAATAATATTGACAACACGTTGTGGATCAATTATGACAGGGTTCATTGGCGGGTACTCATATTTGGTCTCACAGGAAGGTAAATCGCTAAAAGAGGTCACGAAATGTTGAGAAAAAAAGTGTTAGAACCGATGGATAGTCAACATGCGGTATAAAAAAGCCACTGGAATCGACTATATGTATAGTGTTACGCTCTGGGGGATTAATAACGCGCCAAAACGTTTTAGGGTCGTTAGTAAGCATAGAGCGCAATGTATGTTGAAGATAGTTATTTTTCGCACGGTTGAACTCGTCGACGTAGGCGTTGTTAGCGCGTCTGTAAGAAGCTCATCGCTGGTCTGAAGAAAAGCGCTTAGCTGCCCTGAAAGAACGTTTCTTATGATTAGATAGCCGTTTAGGGTGGGTGTTGAAGCATGGTGCATTTTGGTTAGAAAGGAGACTGCGCAAGGGAATGTATTTGGTTATCAGCTCGTGTACTTTATATTTAAAGCGTTCCAAAAGGCTTCAATCGTTCTTTCGTCAAACTGCTCTAAGAAAGGTCAAATAAACCGGGAAAGTTCGGTGTAAATAATGTCAAAGTTTCTATTGCGGTAATCACGTAATTGTTTGGTTCTGCTGATCGTTTTAGTGACAAAGGTTCTAACTTCAAACGAGATAAGCAGGTGATCCCTAAGTCCTGCTAAGTACAATACTTCAGGGACGAGCTCGGGGTTAGTAGTCAGGACCAGATCAAGGGTGTTAGCGACTGCATTTGAAACTCTTGTTGGCTCGAGAAATATTTGGGACAACAAAAACAAAGAGCACAGGTTTAAATATTCGGTACATTGAGTAGAGAACGGGATGCATTTGGGAGGTACAGCAGTCCATTAATTGACGGAAAATTGAAATCGCCTAATAAAAATAGCGAAGCATTCCGGTGGCGTGTCTTAACAAAATTAAGCGTACCGTGCAATTCGCAAACAAATCTAGGAGGGGAAGACGGAGGGCGGTCACACACCCCAAAGATCCATGTGCGATGCCCAATTTCTATACATGCCCAGACAGCTTGAAGCTCAGACTGAACGTGAATGACGCGTGAAGGTATACATTTTCTTATTGCGAGTAGTACACAACCACCCTAACAAAAAGTTTGGTCGCGTCGATAAATATTAAAATTTGGCTGATTCAAAATATTTTATGGTCATAAACATTTCCATGCAACCATGTTTCTGTAATGATATTAGGTCGGCGTTACGCGTATCAACAGCAGAGGTAAGAGGTTCACGCTTGTTGATGACACTTCGTGTGTTTCCAAGAAGTATGGAAATATTTGAGGCTGGTGAAACAAGACCGTCTCCCCTCTCGACTTCCCATGCTGAATAGTTGCGTGGTGATGATGGTGAGGCGTTAGCAGACCGAGAATCTGAGTCTTTCAAACTACCAGTCTCAGCATCGTTGGTAGCAGCGTTGCGTGACGGGGATCCCGGCCCGTAGTCAAACCAAACGGAGCAAGGACTAATGGAAACACTGCGACGTATAACCAAACTAATAGACACCAATGAAGAAATATTAATTGTCTTAAATGTGTCAATGATACAAGAAAACGCACGCGAAGACAAAATGGATAGCCTGGCATCTATGCTTCAAAGTTTCACTGTGCCAGCTTTTGCTAACACTATCAATCAGTTTCAAGCTCAAAGCTGCCAGTTGAACGATGCCATGCGATCGGTGTTAGGAAAACAGTACGACTGGTAATGAATAATACGTTCCTTTTCTTTGGTTTGAGTTACACCTATAAAAACCTGAGATGAATCAGATGCAAAGTTATCTCTTTATGGGCCGAGAAGCTAAGGGTGTGTTGAAGGTAAATTGGGACCGATTATAAACCGATGTGTGCAGTTTAAAGATAAACAGCGAATACTGTTTAGAGCCGTGGAGTTGAATGGTACTGACGTTTTGATCAACGCATATTTTTCCAAAACCGCACGCACGTCGACAAGGAAAGTAAAAGCGTTTACAAGTAAGTATAGGTAAGCATAAGTATAAAGTATACAAGTAAGTATAATAAACAAACCATGAAAGGGGAAACGCATATCTGGGATGGCACAAGGGGTATTGTTCGAGAATATGGTTTGAACAAGTGAACAAGTGTTGTAGCACAAAGTAATGAGCCCAAAAATAAAGCAACTGTTCTTCTAAAGGGGACAATTACTAGCAACTCCGTGACCAACTAGCTTCCACTGTCAACGGAATTTAGGAAAACGTTAGAGTGGGAGCACACATTAGTCTCAGGTACTGCTACTGTTATTAGGAAAATATTTTACTGAAGCAAGTTTCGTGTTTGTTGAGAAAACAAAAACGTTGTTTCGAAATAAGGATTCGATGGCTGTTTTTGACAAGCCGAGTGGTTTAGAAGAACTTTTCGTTGGGCGAGTTAGTGCGTCTTGGTGAATAAACCTAGGGTTTGCGCAAAAAAGACAACACACACAGGAAGGACGGGACCAGCTGATTTGCGCTCCTCCCGACCTTCCTGTTTTTGTTGTATTTTTCGCGTAAAGCCCGTAATTATTCACCCAGGCGTGTGGAGCAGATTATCTTCGGTCATATCGTGGGCAGAGCAACTAACATGTCCCCATCTTTTTGTCGGAAGTTTAGAAGAATGAGGCAACGTTTCAATGAACTCCAAGAATTACCCGGAGCATTTTAACTCCTTTAGTACGAGCTCCCAGTACACTGCTAGATTTTTATGAATACCTTTTGGCAGGCAATTAGGCAATAAAAGAAAAAATAACTCGTTCCTTTCACAGTATAAGAAGTTGGAATTGACGCCGCAAAATTCTATACCCGTTGAACTTACCTGCAACTTTTTAGTTATAGCCTAAGCCACCTGTGATTTTTATTGCTATATTTTACCGTTAGTAACAAGAAGGCTGATAGATCTGCTGCGTATTGAGATCTAAAATACTGAATAGGGTCAAAAATTAAAACTAAAAAACCAACAGGTGGCGAGTCCCTTGTCATCATGCTAAGTGAACCACAAAACTGAAGCCGCCGACCCCTTTCGTGGCTGGTTGTGTAAACGGCTGGATTTTTTCCTCCATAGACAACTAATGCAACATTTGAGGTGCAAATAAAACACGTTTATTACATGCATTTTCTTTTCAATACACTACAAAACATGGTCAACGTTCGGTATCCCTAACAAGGCAAGAAAAATACAAGAAAAAAGAAGATAGAAGGGGCATCAGGCCTGCGTTTCGAGTTGCTACATCTTCCTTCAGTACTTCATCATCTTTTCTACACGTGCCTTAAAAATTGTCATGATGCAACAACAACCCCAGGGTCACCAGAGCAAACCAGAAATAGGATGTATCTCAGAGATTGGGGTCTGATACCGAGAAGCAGTTACGTTAGCAACACGCAATAATGAAAGGGGCATATGATCTTTTCTTCCTGAGTTAAACGTTCATTATAAATACGGTGATTACTATAATAATGGTGACGAGATTAGGCCTCCGAAAAAGACGCACTCCCGTTTTTCTGGCGCTGCCCGTGCCCGAGGATGATACTGCGCCAGCGCCGTCTGCGCTCTGGCACAAATTACGGACGTAATCGCTCTCCCGGTACATCATCGTCCCGATGCTGATGCCTACGTGCGTCTATAGAATCCCAAAATTAAGTGGTCTTTTGGTAGCTGTATTGCGAAGATAACGATTTTTACAGATGACATAAACCGTCCCGGGTTAAGATCCACAACGTGCTGCGACACCACCAGTGTCGCCTAACGGCTTATGACTTACTTCGCAAAGTATGTGAACAACCTTGTACGTTCTTTATTATTTGCGTATACGTTTGTGCAATCGTTTTCGAAGTCAAAAATATCTAAAATAAAACTAGCTTGCCCTCTTCAAAAGTGAGCAACGGAGGCGAAGGTCCTAGTTAGAGGGGCCAACATGGTGGTGTACGCGGCTGCGGTAGCTGCCAAGCTGCAGTGATTGTTCAGCGCACTGTAAAAGTATCTCGTCAGTGTTGCCATAGATGTCGTTGATATCGTGTAGCAACATCTCTTGTAGCATTGTTGAATATTCTTTCCGGAAAAGGTCGTTTAACTGGGTCAATTGAGGCGTCTCTTTTTGGGCCTTGTTATAAGCATCGTGATAAAGGAGAAAACCTCTACAAGACTCGGGGTTGAACATCGCCGTGTAGGCTGAGCTTGTGGTGATGATATGTTTACCCATCCGCCAAGTCGTACAACAGAGGGGGGTGGGCACAGGCTTTATTAAAACACTTATGCTCTGAAGGGTCACATCCAGTTGGAGTTGCACTGTGAATGTTTTTTCGATGTGCGGATTGAGAACTTACGAGCCCATGTAAGAAACCTATCCGTGTACCAAAATCTCCACCAATCCCAGCACCTTGGCCTTTGCAAGTGCGCTTGTTTCTCCGTACTGACTTAATTTGACAGTTTTAACAACTAACGCCCTGTTACCCACTAAAATGTGAAAAAGGTGCACGCCGAATTTTTCGATTTGAACAGCACCAAGGAGATTTCAACCGGCTAGTCAAATCTGACCGCTCCAATACGGTAGGCTTTACATTCTGAAAGTGGCGGCAAGTGTGGACACACATTCTTACGTTCGCAAAGATGTTACGTAAGTAATATGTTTTATTTATTCTTACAATCGTGCGTGAATAACCTAGTTTACAGCGCTTGGGTGATCATGGCAAGCCAGAAGATGTCGTTGCGTAGATTTGAGGGGACGACAGAAAGGTGTTACTACTCGAGGCGAAGTCATATTGTTCTACACGTCCCTGCAAAGCTAACATGGGTAGGTATCTAACACGTGCTACTCGAGGCGAAGTCATATTGTTCTACACGTCCCTGCAAAGCTAACGTGGGTAGGTATCTAACAATGAGGTTGGGTGGGCTGGTGTTCTTTTCTTCATCACCATCATCATCATCACCAGCCTATCTACGCCCACTGCAGGGCAAAGACCTCTCCCATTCTTCTCCATATACCTCGGTCCGGTTCCAACTGTGACCAATTTATCCCTGCAAACTTCTTGATCTCATCTGCCCATCTAACTTTCTGCCGCCCCCTGCAACGCTTGCCTTCTCTAGGGATCGACGCTGTTACCCTTAATGACCAGCGGTTATCTTGCCTTCGCATTAAATGCCCTGCCCACGTCCATTTCATCTTCCGTATATCTACTAATGTCTTTAACACCAGTTTGCTCCCTGACCCACTCCGCTCTCTTCTTGCCCCTAATGTTACACCTATCATTTTCCGCTCCATTGCCCGCTGAGTCGTTCTCAATTTAAGTTGAACCCTCTTAGTGAGCCTGCAAGTTTCTGCCCCGTAGGTGAGTACCGGTAAGATGCAGCTGTCATACACTTTCTTCTTGAGCGACAATGGTAGGCTGCTATTCATCATCTGAGAATGTCTGCCATATGCACCCCACCCCATTCTGATCCTTCTAATTATCTCTGCCTCATGGTTGGGATCTGGGGTCACAACTTGCCCTAAGTAGATATATTCACTTACCACTTCCACTGCCTCGCCACCTATATCAAACTGCTGTGCTGTCCCGAGGTTACTGATCATTACTTTAGTTTTCTGCATATTAATTTTCAAGCCCACGGTTCTACTCTGTTCGCCCAGTGCGGAAAGCATGCTTTGCAATTCGTCCCCCGAGTTACTTAGCAAGGCAACGTCATCACCAATTCTGAGGTTACTGAGGTATTCTCCATTAACCGTTACTCCCACCTGTTCCCAATCCAATTAGTTATTTTCTTACGATACCTCAAATAGTGATAGCAGTTGGTAGGTTCGGAAGCAAGCACCGGTACTTATGGTTGCCTAAGATGTTGAACGCATGGTCATAAAGACAGGGTCGAAATTCCCACACCACCAACACCACGCCTAGGCATTCCTTTTTTGTTGTCAAGTTTTTGCTTTCAGCTTTAAACAGCAATTTTCTTGCGTGATATTTGGCTCTTAGAGTGCTACCTTGCCATTTGAAGAGCAGCATTTTCCCCACAATTCTGTCATCAGTGTGCATCATCCTGGATGCTTCTTCGTAGAAGTGGCCTTCAGTAGCCATTATTTCTTGATAACGGCCGAGTTCTTCTAAATCTTGCTCCTGTTCCTTAGACTACGAAAAGTGGCGTCAGTTTTGTTAGGCCAGGTGTAGGGGGCAACAATGTGGGCGAAGGCCGCAATGGGTCAGCGTTAGTACAAGCAGACGAGCAGGAAAAGTAAAAGAGACTGCTCAGTAGTAGTTTTGAGGTGATAAACGGCGGCAAGCATGCCGGGGTCGCAGCGTATGGAGGAACTGATAACGGCAGGGCCGACAAAGAGAAATATCTCAGAGTGCAGCAAATATTGACAACCTTTGTTCGAATTAAGTGTGAGCGATGCAGATTTTGTGGCCTGAAGGACGCGACTGAGCAGACCTAGGAGTGTTTCAGAGTTTCGTGGAAAACAGGACGCCGTCATTTACATAGTCTATGCGCTATTGCAACCTCACACTCGATAGCACGATGCGAATAATGCACTGATATGTTGTAGGAGCGCGGCATTGTGCCGCACTCCCAGGAACAGTACAAAACTTGGATCGTTGGTCACAATTAACGATGGCCGTCTCAGGTCAGGATCAGGTGTAAGTTTTACTATATAGGCAAAATGTGAATCTCCATGAAAGTTGCATTATTTCACTTTTGCCGCTGTCCGTAGTGTTTCAGAAAAAGAAAAAGAATACATGAAAAGGCAGCTAAAAGTAAGGAGATAAAAAATATTCTCAACGCTTGCAAAGCTATTGGAGTGCAAAAATGTTTCGTCGTGCAGCTGCCTAACTCCGAACCGAACAAATATGCGCTTGGCAGTGTAATTTTATTTTGTGTCTGATGTGCCTGCTTTTTTAAGATGTGTGACATCAAAAATATACTTGCAATGTACAAAGAATGCAAGACAGCATCAAGGAGTACTACGCCTGCTCAAAACGATGTGTATCGTTTTAAATATAAAGGGATCTCAGAAGTACCAGGAAGACCCTGTTTATTGCTTTTAAAATTGTACCTTTTGTTTCCTCGGAATAAGCATATATTCTGGTAACTTCAGACCATTCAAATGCTGCTGAATGGTGCAGTATGGACAGAGTGTGTTGAGATAAGGACAGCTAAAATGGTGCCTTGCCTTTATTTGTTTCAGATGAAATTTTAATATAGTTGATAACACTGTGTTCGCACTATGCACCACGCCTTATATTAGTGAAAAACCCTATAGCTGATTTAACAAAAATATATTTATAATGGGATCCGGCACGCCTACTGTCCACTTTGCTTCGTGTGGCACTTCTCCGGACCTGAAAAACGAACATAATATTTTTCGAAGACTTCCTAATTTTTTATTAAAATGCTTGCATATATTTCTGCTTAATACCGAAAAAATTGAATTCGTCTTGCTTATATGTTATTAGAAATATTTATCAATCTTAGTAGGAAAAAAATTGTGCTCAAAAGTGCAACTTCTAAGATTTTTTGACCAATCGGTATGAACCCCAAGCTCTCTAATTGTTAACCAGGAACACTCCGCACTTCATATGCTGCTTGTTCGACCTCTGGGTCGTCCAGCTGCGCCACGATGCTCAGGAAGCGGAGCGACACGTCGTGATATGATGAGGCTTTAATGGAATCAGAAGAAGTGGCGCTAGCCGACGCAGCCACGAGACCATGCGGCAGCTCATGAAGAGCGTCATGAAAATGATAATGATCGGCGTCGTCTGCTACAAGTGGTGAAGACGAGGAAGTCACAACACTGCTCATCGCACTTAAAAACGCAAATTTTCAATATAGTGCTTCGTAAAGTGCGACAAAAATAAAATTTTGTAACAAAGGGATAGCTTTCAAATTTATAAAAACAATGTGTATCATTTTTTGCTATATTTACACAACATGGAAATTATAACACAGTATTTAAGAAAGCTAAAAATGTATTGCAATATTTTTGTTCGAACTTGGAAAAATGATGTCTCATTCAACCCATTCTTCTTTACTTCCTGTGAACAGTTAAGTACCTGTTCTCCGAACGCAGAAAAATAATTGTGCTGTTTTACAGATTTCAGAAAAACAAAGGCAGTGATAAAAAAACGGGACACAGGAGTCATGTTTAGCCATTGGCCAAGTTTTCAGATGCAGGATCCATTAAAATATTTCTGATGTTTTTGAGCTAGTGTCGTCTTTAGAGTAAGGTTCCAATTAGAGCAATATTTCGTCATTCCCTTGCCTTATCTGCGTCGGAAAGTCATTTTTTCTTCTACGCTTCCTAATCGCAAATTTTTAGCATTTCGTTTGAAAGCATGTAACCACGCAGCTGTTACTGAGACTGTTTGCCGTGCCACAGCCATGGTCAAGTGTGTATTTGTGTTCGAGAAGTTACAGTCGAAATTTTTATTGCAAAAACCTTGTTTTTGCAAATTTCCGCCTTGCGTGCTACCGGGGATGGTAAATAAATGTGCTTCCTGACTTTTTTTTTTCAGTTTTTAGAAAAAGAAACTTGTACCCTACTCCAAAATCTACCTACTCTTAGTTTGGACATTCCAATGTTAACGAAAAGTGCAGTCTTCTACTTCCGAGGACCTTCAAAGTGTAGACAAGCACTGGTAGGAACCTTTGCTTGAGCTGTACAGAAATACTTCCAGACGAAGATGAAAGATGCCAGTAACAGCAGAGGCAAAAGGTGTGTTCAGCTGTATCGCCATGACGGGAAAGACTACCATCCCTATCTTCCTACCCCAGTCCTGACTCGGCCAAGGCATTCTTGGGGTTGGGAAAAATCAAGTGAGTGCTTGAAGAGCATGCATCAATAAACGCTTAATACACATTAATAAGTGAGGTGGTGCCACTCATCTCAGAAAAACAATAATTCCTAGTGATTCGAAACCGCCCATGCTGACCAAGTGGCTTTTCACTTCAAAAGAACATGACAAAAGTACATTCTATGGCATAGATGGTCTTGTGAAGCATCAAACGTCTTCGCAAAATTTGCGTTTACATTCCTGCGAAGCCGAACAAATGCGAAACAGGTCGGGGACAGCATCCGGAAAAGTAACATTTTTCGTCATGCTCGATATTGAGGATAGCTAATTTGCAATATTGGGAGAGAACAAAAAGGAAAGGAAAGATATTTTACTATAACTCTGAATCTCGTCTTAGCCCCAAAATAGTGAAATTTAAAGAAAGCAGGTATTGGTATACCACTTGTGAATCGGACTCGGATGGGTAGCGACGGTTCAGAAATCGGCTGGTCCAGAGTTTGAACGTCCTTGGAAGTAGAAAACTGTAACATCCGTCAACACAAAAGTGTCAAAAGTACAGGTAGACAAATATAGGGCATAAAAGTTTATCTTTCGAAGAAGTATGAAGAAATGTATTCCCAAATCAATTCTATTAGGCTTCCTTCGAAGCCTCAAAATTGAGCAGTTTATTCCTTTAAAACTTCGAATGTACAAGCGAAAACAGAAATAAACCCTCAACCATATTGACCGCACCCCAAACATTCTTAGTTACAGCAGCCTGGTTACTTGTTTTTAAATGCGATAACTTATTACTAGTATGCACATAGAAGCATCAGAAGAAAATATCGCTTTTTAACAAAGCTAAGGCAACTCAATACAGAAATATTGTTAAAATATGTCCACGGCGGCAATGACAGCGTGAAGATCGTCGACTCTTTGATGCTTGTCGTCAAGGTCTTGCTTGGATTGCCACTATCCCGAACGTACGAAGCGCAACAGCGACTGGTTCTCCTCTCCCACGGCGTAAGAGCGGACCTGCCCAGCCAGCCGATTTTGTGAAGCGGGGACTGCATCGGCAGAGCACGTGGTGGGACGCTTTCATTGATACGTATTTAGTTCATAAAGTTAAAGGAGCCTCCCAGGGGCCGCTCCGCAGAGGGCACGGCGGCAATGACACCGAGAAGATTGTGAACCCTTTATGTTTGTCGTCAAGGTCTTGCTTCAATTCCCGCTATGTACAACATGCGATACGCAACATCCACTGCTTCTCGTCTCCAGCTGCGAAAGAGCGGAGGTTCATGGCCAGCCCATTTTGTGCAGCGGGGACTTCATCGGCAGAGCACACGGTGGGACGCTTTATTCGAGACCGGCATCAAGTTCGGAATGTTTGAAAAGAGCCTTCCAGAGACCGGTCATCAGTGGGCACAGTTGCGATGCCAACATGAAGATTGCCAACCCTTTTCTGCATCTCATCCAGGTCTTCCTTTTAATTCACCATCTACATTGTGCTACCCGCAACAGCAACTGCTTACCGTCTTCAACTGCGGAAGACCGGAACTTCCTGGCCAGCCTTTTTGGTGCAGGGGCGATTTCTTCGGCAGTTCTCACGGCGAGGCACTTTCATAGACATCGGAATCAAGTTCGGACACTATAAAATGAGCATTCAGGAACCACTCGTCATTGGGCACAGCGGCAACGCCAGCATGAAGATCGGCGACCGTTTTCTGTTGGTCGTCAACGTCCTGCGTGGATTTGCACTATGTACAACAAGCGATGCGCTTCAGCCACTGCTTCTTGTCTCAAACTGCGCAAGAGCGGAGCTGCCTGGCCAGCTGATTATGTTCAGCGGAAATTTCTTCAGCAGTGCACCTGGCGGGACGCTTTCAGCGACACAGGTATTAACAACGTGTGGGTGGAAGAGAGTTAGCAATATATTGTAACTTTGTTTGAGCGCATCGAAGAGAACAGAGGAAGAGGGATACAAAGACGAGCGCTACTTACAACTGAATTTTGATGACAACCACGGGACATTTAAACAGAAAAGAATCACAACACGCTCAAATGACTCTGAAGATTATGCCAACACTGCACATCCTCCCACGCACTCGTCAATCACGCACGTGTGATAAATGTTTCTCTGAGAAGGCCAGCTCTTTCGAACTCAAAGATATAGACGACGAACTGATGCAGTCACCTATCCGCTGCATTTCCGCAGCCTCAACTATCTCTCGCATGCGCTGATCCCCTTCTCAAAAAATGAGGGAGCACGCATCGTACATAGGCTCACACTTGTCGCCCTTTTGGCAATGAATACCCAAATTGCTTTCTTTGCCTTTCCGTACCTCGTGTCAACGCTCCCGTAGGCGAGTGTTGAGTCACCGTCTAGTCTGCCGGACGTATGCTTTTTTGGAAGTCCGCGGCAACTTGTAGACCACCCCTTCCGTGCAGTGCACGTACTGGTTTTTGTGATTGACGAGGCATCTCCTTTTTCCTTCCTGACAGGGCACGTTTGGCGGCAGAGCCTGGACAGTTTATCAGGGGCCGACACGACCGTTTTCAGGCCAGCCTTTGTACCAATCCTCTTAAGGTTGTGCGATACACGATGCATATACGGGATGACGGCTAAATTTTTGTCCTTTTGGGCCACCTTTTGTGGGTCTGACTGTAACTTGTTTTCTCTCATCCGAATCGAGTTGGCCACTGCTACAATTATCCTCTCAGGATATCCTGCTGCTGTAGGTGACAGATTTGAGCATCAAAAGAAGACTTCATTAGGTGCTTGCACGATTTTCTCATTGCCTTAATAAGACACTTCCTGGCGGTGCCTCTCTTCACGAGTTTAGTGTGCGCGGGCGTAAACGGCAATAACGGTTTCTGGCAACAGGTTTTGTACAACTAACACACATGTGAAGTAGAGAATTTCAGGCAAAGATCCAAAAACTTCAGGCTGCCCTGTTGAGGAACCTCGTGAGTGACTTTAAAGGGCTCAGGCATTCCTTAAAAAATCCCAATGTATTGGCCACGTCCACAGAGAAGGCTTCCGCCTACTCTTCATCAACACTAGGAATTCATTAACATATCGAAATACTTTTATGTCTCCTGTTAAGAGACGTCTGTTTAGAGAATAAAGTTTTTTCTCTCTCTCTCCCCCCGTCTCCCTCTCTCTATCCTTGCGTGTTATATATAGAGCATCGCCGCTGTGCGCGATGGTTCCCGTGATGTGAATGCGTGATTCCACTACCTAAGAAGTGTTTCGATACTGTTAAGATATCTTGCGCAGTTGCCGGCATTCAAGTTTACGTGGAGTTAGAGCGAGAGCTAATGATGATAACGTTTTCTTTTAGCCCAAAAACAACAATGTTTTTACTGTATCGGTTATAACAAATATAAGTATTGTTGCTTAAATATCAGTAACAACGGGCGCTTTCCACGGTTTACTTACGATTTTTTGTGAGAGGAGTCAGGATGTCAAAAATCCAGATTAAAAGAATGAATTTACACAAAAAAAGAGTAGGCTGGAAGCTACATCTTTCTGCCCTAGGTAACATTATAAAACGTCTGCTGCGCTTTGTCAAGTGTATGCAAAAAGTAAAAAAAAAACGTGGTAACTGAAGGAACTGCCAAAACGTTTTAACCTGTTTTCATTAAACAACGAAAACATCTTATTGAAATTAAATGTGGACCACAACCAACCTTGTTGGTTATGTGGATGCGGCATTGTGCTGCTGAAGTTAAATATGCCGGTTTCATGCCGGTGCCAACGGTGCGTCTCATAAGGAGGGGGAAATTTAAAACACCCGCATGGTACCTTAGGTGTTAGCCAGCGTATCTTCGCTGATTACATCAGCAAGTTTTTCTTCGTGAGCAAAGGTTGTAACAGTAGATACTAACGTGACCATTTATTACCGCTTGCAAACAAAGTTTTCTCTTTGTATTCTGTAAAGTTGCAAAATACGTTTAGTTCAGTTGTGCCCGCCCTTTTTTTTCAGGGAGCCATGAAGACAGGCTACATAATTGGTTATTCAAAAAGACCGCTTTTCTTGATAACAATGTCATTCCCAGATTTTCCAGATATTGGGAAAAGATACGTCGCCCTGGCGACCCACAAGACCTTTTTAGGTCATTTCAACCGACGTCGCATACTTTTTCGGTTCATTTTGCTGCCGCCGCCCTGGGACGCCACCAAGAAAAATTAACGTTCATTGTAATGTGTCGTTTACTTTTATATGTTCATGCGTTTTGGATCGTAGATTTAGGCGACCTACTCTATACCATTTCTCCACATACTGCTTAATATTGGCGCAATATGTGATTTTTAATTCACCAGATTTAGAGAAAACCTCCAATGTGGAGTAAGTGTCGGCGAAGGAAAGTTTGATACCCGCCTCAAACCTCCCGTACGGCTACAAAGGAAAGCTATACAGCTTCCTAAGAAACATTGTAGTTGAAGAAAAAGTAGTCCTGGAAGCGATTGCAACCCGGGGCCACCAAATAAATGGAGCAGTCGATCTACCAACTGAGCTAACCAGGAGGCTATCCGTTTGTAGCACGAGAGCGAATTGATAAGCAACTCGAAGTTATGTGCAGGTGTTAATCAACCAGATTTTGGAGGAATACAGAAGGCGGATTAAGTTTCTGTAATGAAAAGTTTGATATTTATCTCAAGACACCCGTACGGCTGCAAAGCAAAGCTATACAGCCAGCTCATAAACTTTGTATTTGACAAAAAAGCCATCATGGTCAAAGACCAAAACCCGGGGCCACCACACACAAGAGAATTACTCAACTGTTCTAATTTCTCACAGGGTTGTTCTTTTAAGGAGGCATTGACAGCTGTATTGAAGCCAGAAGGGGCACGAAACACCATCTAGTGGTGTTAAATTAAACAAAGTTGTATTTAGTGGTTATAGCTTCTTTAAAAGTAAACGAAACCATTACCATATTGTACAAATTTATTTCTTGCATTCATAAAATTTGGCACTGAAATGGCGGGTTCGCTTGTTTCACAATTTTTGTTGCTTCAGAGCAACATTGTATGTAGTGCCCAATTTCTGTTGAGTGTAAGCTCCTCACGGAACGTCTACGGTTCTCAATGTTAAGAAACTGCTAGAAGGTGATGGTAAGTGTCTTCTACTGTCCGGTTCTAACTTCGAATAAGGTTAGAAGTGAGCATGAACAGAATAAAAACATGAAAAGCCGTAGGAGCGTAATAGGATTTCAATAAACAAGGCACAATCATACTTGTTTTTGATGTCGCAGAAGTTGCCCGTGCCGCTGCTGTACCACCAATCGAAGCGAAGCTTCAACGTTTTGAGAGTTTGTACCTCAACATGCGGCTGTACGTTTGGGACTCACATTTGTTTTGAGCACTTTGGTTAATAATAGGATGTGTAGCCGCGACCGCTAGAAATCTCTGCAGCTTTCTGATACAATAGGATTATGTGAGAAAACACAGATAAGGAGACATGAAACGTCTCCTAGTGCTGCAAAGAAATATTTGCATGCGGCTGAGATTTCACTAAATTCATCTCAAGGAAACCAATGGAGCTTCCTTTGAAAACAGCAGTTGTATAAATAATTTTGGCCTAGGATTTCAACTTTTTTCTCATGGACATAATGACAGTCTGCGTACGCACTGAGGTGTGCCGTAAGCTTGACGTATGCAGCACACACCGAATAAATGGGAAATAAGAATACAGAAAAGGAGAACGTATTTTCTTAAACTCGCAGACTTACGCATGTTCCTTCCACGAAGAAAAATCACAGAACCTCGTCTTTCAGAAAAAAAGATTCATAGAAAAATGCACGTACCAACGGTTGCTCAATGGCCAAAATACCGTTAGGCTTTCATACAGAAACCTTGAAGGCTGATCAGACAAGCTGAAATTTTTTCGTGCAGGCCAGTCCCCATAACTCGCTGATTTTATTGTTGGTAAAAGTGGTCGAATAATGTTTTGTGCTACAGCCTCGTGATTAACCATTTGGTAAAGCAACTGGCCTAACTATGTGGCTTTGCTCGGTTTGTGTCTTAAGAAGGGGCGAATGGTGGTTCAACGAAAAAGTTTTCCGAGGAAGCTGTGTAGCGTCAACTTGCCACCGTATGGCCGCAACAGAAGTGGGTATCAACATGTTTTGCAGACGCATACTCAGCTTTCGGGGTTCTTCTAATTAGGCAACCACCTGCATTACTCTTTCTTTCACGAATTGCAACCATGCAGTGTCGGTGTATTTAAAGAGTAATTTAGTTCATGAATTTTTGTTGGTGCGGCGCAGCAAACCACTGCTTGGCCCAATAAGACAAGTGGGTGTTCTTGTTTGCATTCAGCGTTACTATGTCCACAAACGTTTTTATTTGTCCTGGCACCTCGCTTGATACCCATTGTGAACCACTATTTTGGTCCTAATCCACGCATCAGGAGCAGTGTTTGTTGTTAACGTGACATATAACACAAGGTCGTCCAACCAAAGAAAGGAGAGATTTTTGCAACTGTGTAGCCACGCAGCTGGTGTGTTTTCTCTAGTTTTCTTTAAAAAAGTCCGCGTGAATTATGCAGTGTGAAGCACGTTGCAGGTGGGAGTAATAAAAAGGCATGCAGGCAGCCCTAGAACTCTCACAAGTTGACAGAATACCTTCTTTCTTTCAATTGGTTTCGTGCAGAGACTAAAGAAGCAGGAAAGCAATACTTATGTTTGTATTTTTCCATGCCCGTATTCCATGTCCGTATTTTGTTGCATGCGAGCATGTCACTGCTTTTGATTGTATGCTTGGTGAGGTTAATTTCGCTTCTCCAGGCACTGTCCACGCAAAAGCCGTTTCCTGGGACAAAGCCGTCGATGTGGACATAGTCGTCATTTTTCTTGGTGTTGGTCGTTTCCAGTTTGGATCGCACAATGAAGTTATGTGGTGTCCTTTGCAATTCCGACATGAGAGGCTTTTTGCATTCTTGCAATTCTTAGCGCGGTGAAAGGCCTTGCGCAGCGAAAGCAACATCCCTGCTTTCGCAATTTCGCTTTCTTTAAGTCTAATGGGAGTTTAACCTGGCAATCATTCGTGAGGTGGTCGTTGGATTTACAGAGAAGACATTTATGGCGGGATACCTTCACCGTTAGCGTGGCAGAAGAACCTTCTATGTTATTGTTGACGTGTTTCCGGTGTGGTTCTGTTGTGGTAGGCGTATCTGAACCAGTCATTACTGAAGTGATCTCCCGACTTTCCACTTCAAGGTTCAAAAGTTCGAGTAACGTTGATACTTCATGAGGCCGTTCTCTTCTCTGCCCTTGTGGCGTTATTAGCATTAACTGGTTAAACTTGAGCACGAGCTGATAGGGCAACTTCTGCGACAGCAGTCTTCAACATGATTCCGTAGGACTCAATGTGTACTCCGAGGTTTTCGAGTGATCTAACATGAGTGTGTACACATTCATGGAGCGTCTGAAGGTCGCTCAAGTTTTCACAGGAGGTCACTTTGGGGAGGTTCAGCAGTTTGCTCATGTGATTGTTAATTATCAGGGTTTTATCTCCAAAACGTTGCTGCAGCAGTTCGATGGCTAAGGAGTAGCTGTCGTTAGTTGTAGGTAATCCGCTTATTACGCCCTGTGCTTTCCCCTTCATATAACTGCGCAGGTACTTGAATTTGTCAACGTCTGTTAGGCACAGGTTCTTATGTACGGTTGACTCGTATTGGTCCCAAAATGCAGGCCACCGTATGAATTTTCCGTCAAAAGGTTGGATCTCAAGTTTCGGTAATTTAACTTGAACTCGTTCTTTAGGTGACGTTGCGGCCTGTATCACACCTCTAGTCGTTAAAGTGCATGCGGCTGGAAGATGTCTTTCAGCGCGGAAGGTCCTACGTGCGATGGAATCTCGGTAATCTTCTACAGCTCTTAGTTCATCATGTAGTTCTTCATCGGGGACGAGGTGCTCTATCTCTTTGTCTATTTCGGTTAAGGCAGCCTCCTTCCGCTTAAGCATATTAAGCTGTTCAGCCAGCTCACCGATCGGTAGTGGGGTCACCTCCATCATGGCCTTCATCTCGCTGATGATCTTTGTACTCGAGGCGCGGACCACACCGCGTTTCCTTTTCAGATGGTCCATGATGGGGCTCGGTAGGCAGAGATGCCGTTCTGGTGGGAGGTGATGCGATGCGTCGTTCTTGGCCGGTGCGTCATCTTCAATGGGCTTGCTTCATCGGTAGGGTCTTCAACGGTGTGCTCCTTCAATCCTGGTCATGGCACCATTTTGTTGAACAACCGAGGCGAGGACCGCGGGGCGTGAGTGATTCTTTTTATTGGCGGATGGAACTGTTCAATGATGGTGATAGTTAAGGGCAGCTGCTAATAGCCACCTCTTCCTCTTCTAATATTTTTAACACCAACTACATATACGGACCCCGCCAAGTTTTAGTGGTTTTTATGAAAGCAAAAAACTCTGCGGTGACCTTTGGTGTTCTCACTTTACGACCAGATACAAATAATTCTGCTAAGCGGCAATATCTTTAGCCGCAAGAAAAGTCAAAATCCACTCTCACTGACTAATGTTCAAGGCGTAGCATAGGTTTACACAAATTCGTTTACGTAAGGTGTTACTCCACATACAGTGCTAGCACATGCATGCTTTAACAGCGGGCGTAGTTTGTCGCCTTTGCCATGAAGAATACTACTCAGTTGCGAAATATTCGGGTTGGCATGCTTGCGGTATTTGGTGAGAGGGGGTACGCAGATCATCTGAGCCAATTTTTTGCCTTTGTCGAGTTGCCACAGGTAGAGCGTAGCAATAATAATGCCGTTGCAATCGTTTTACTTGTACACATGGTATTCTATGCCGGACAAAAAAAATTGAGGGTTTCTCTTTGCGGGAACTCAAAATTGCGTACGCAGTTTCCGCATTTTGCATGCTTCGTTCGTTTGGTTTGAATTTGGTTTATAGGCCTCCAATATAACAGACGTAATTGTACAAGCGTTGTTGTTCAATTGCAAGTGCACTCGAAACTGCCCAAAGGGGAAGCAAAACTGTTCGCTTTGTGTCAGACATCATACTGTGGCTGGTAGGCGATTCCATACTTTCATTCCCAAGAAAGAAAGGCTTCATCAACTACATATATTTACTCTCTTTGTTAGGTTGTGGTTATTATTTTTAGTGTGTTTTTTTTCTACCACGAAGGCTTAGAGAAGAAAAGTGCTGGTGAGGGATGGCACATATAACCCTCAGGAGTAGTATTGCTAGTATTGCAAGTATTTCTCCACGGGGCCATCGTGGCGGTGGCCAGTACGCCAGCCTGTTGTGCACGCTTCCATCTTTCGTTTGAAAGGCTTTCATTGATATGTACCTGAGCGGTCTTGAACCCAGAACGGCACCTTCGTTCCTTCGAAGAGGATTTGGATGATGTTCGAGATATTGAGCCTTCTTACCTCCAGAATCCCTATTTCGGGGTTGTAGTGCATAAGGCTATAAAGAATGTTTTCAGCCATGTCTGTGCTTGGTATGGTAAAGATGACACCGAGCGCAGGGTTTGCTGGCGCTGAATCGTGCACTGTGACTGGATACTGCTGCCCGTTGAGTTCGAGGTCAGTAACCCTGAGGTATCTCGTGGCACGTTCTTCATCGGTTGTTAAGACGATGATGAAGTTCGCTTGCGGCTGCATCTGGACTCTGTCTGTGTCCTTGGGCATTAAGCATTCCGCCTTCTTTATGAGGTCTGGCAACGTGGCAACGGGTACTGATGTCAGAGCCAGTCCACATCTGATACCCGTCTCTGGCGACAGAGAAACGGGAGGATTACTTGTGTTTTGATTGTGGTGTCTTCGCACCGACGTGCCTCTGGTACGGGCTGTCGTTGCTGGTGAGCCCTTGTCTGGAACTACGACGAGATCTCTGGACGCTTTACTTTTGCATTTTGTGCCGTGTGATGAGCCAGCCTGGTGGTTCCAGCTCCCCCGGGTCGATATCTTCGCTTCTACAACGCTTTTCATCGCTGAATGCTTCGCTGGATTGTGGCAGCGCACAGCAGGCGCTCGCCTTGTTGGCAGACTTAGCTGCACGTCGGCGTTTTGGCGGTGACGTTCGGCAGGCTCCCCGGTCGATCTTTTCTTTTCGTAATTTATCCTTATTTTGTTTACTCTACCGATTCAATTTACTAATGCCTGCCGTCACAGCAGCCAGCCCTTTCTTGAGGTCTTGAATTTGCCTTTTCAGTTTTCGTGACTCTTACGATGACAATACCCACCAGTGCACACAACCTGTATCGTTGCCTTGAATGTGTCGAAAGTTTTAATAACCAACTCAATCGACACTTCCACTTCATGCAGATCGTATCAAGTTTTGCAATTTTAGCCTCCAGATCTTACGGCACTTCAACAAATTCTTTGACTGTAGAAGGTGTTTATGACCCATGGCGAAACTTTAGAGCAGCGAGGGACTGAGAATATTATAAGACAAATGGTGTAATTGCACGTAAAAAATTTCCACGAGGCAGTTAGTGACATGCTGAGTGCAAGCGTGCCTGAGTTGCTCGCTGCTATGACGAGCGACCCACTTAGCCGGTCCTCTTACGTCCGCGGCGGTAGACTGCGCTGGCGGCAAGCTTCCACCCCAGGCCGGTGCAGAGGTAGGCGCGCAGGTACTGCCAGAAGTTGCAACCGACGAATATCTTTTATGACGGAGTGCACTATTGCTTGAAATGGGTTACCGAAGAATGGCTAGCTTTGGGCGAAATGCGAAATGTGAAAAAGCGAAATGTAGACCTCGTGCTACCATGGAAAGTCCCGATATTGGTCGACTTTAAAGGATTACTGTATCAGGTATTTCACCGCACTTAGTAGGTTTCAAAATACTGGCAAATATTTTAACCCCTACAAGTACCGGGAAGCAATCAACTTTACAGGAACTTACCAATTCTTCCCACTGCAAATGTGTACAAACAGCAAAAGGAGCAAGATTAATATTTCTCGAGTCACATGTTCCTAATAACAACGATTGTTTGGTCCGTCTGTTGGCGGATCCGTAAAATTGGCGACCTAAGCGGGATAGAGCATTTTCGCTTTAAGTAGTGGCATTTATTTTTCACTCAAAATAATTTAATAGCAACATCCGACGGACGTGTTTTTAGTACTAAGTAATAAAACGAAAGTGCCTATACATTTATTCGTTTTTTTTAATTAGGCCCCGCGGTAATAGGCAAGGATGCTTTTGCAGGGATGCAAGGATGCTTTGACCAAATTCCTCGTTTTGGTCACTAGCTTCACGGAGGAGTACCAGCATCTAAACACGGGCGCTGCAATTGCCTTCCTCGAAGAAACGCACGACGCAATCCGAGTGATTGTGGTCGCCTACTTTGAACGCGCACGCGCCGATGTTTTCAAGCTGCAACATCCTTTCGACGTGAGGCCCGCGCAGTCGCAAGAAAACCGGGACAACTTATTGGATTGCCTGCATCGCTACAGAGAGTGTTTTTCGTCGAACTCAAAAAAACGTCAGGGCACCCCCAGCGAAGCACCGAAATACAACCGACATGGAGCCCGGCCTACCCAACAGTAACTGTACAGCGTGTCTTCACACGAGCGGGAAGCCTTCCGGACACAAGTCGAAGACATGCTCAACGACGACATTGTACAGCCATGAAAAAGCCCCTGGGCTGCGCCGGTCGTACTAGTAAAGAAAAAAGACGGCACATTAGGGTTTTGCGCTGACGACCGGCTACAGAACAAAATCAGTATAAAGGACGTGTACCCCCTCCCCCGAATCGATGACACCCTCTACCACCTCTGCCACGCGAAGTACTTCTCATTGATGGATCTGAAGACCGGCTACTGGCAAATTGAAGAATACGAGAGATTCCGAGAGAAGACTTCATTTATAACCCCTGACGGCCTATACGAGTTCAAGGTGATGCTGTTCGGGTTCTGCATGGTGCCAGCAACGTTTCCGAGAGTCCTAGACACTGTGCTAGCTGGCCTGAAGTGGCACACCTGCCTCGTATACCTTGACGACGTTGTGTATACTCCCGGACTTTGACGTACACCTTGCAAGGTTGAAATCCGTAGTCGAGGCCACTCGTGCGTCGGGCTTATGATGAAGCCTGAAAAGTGTCGTTTCGCGTACGAGGAGCTCTAGTTTCTGGGCCATGTTTTCAATTCCGCGGGAGTCCTACCTGACCCGGCGAAAACTTCAGCCATTGCGAACTTCCAAAGGCCGAAAGACAAGAAGGGCGTGCGAAGAGTCTTCGGACTGTGCGCATAATACCGCCGCATCGTCGCAAACTTTGCCCGCATTGCAGAGCCACTCACCCGCGTGACGAAAGATACCACCCCTTTCAGGTAGGAAAACGCAAAAAAAAAACATAATTTTGCGAGCTGGTACAACGCCTGCAAAGCCCTCCAATGCTCGCGCATTTCGACGAAAACGCCGAAACGGAAATGCACAGGGACGCCAGTGATATAGCCTTGGGAGCCATTCACGTCCAAAAGCAAAGCGGGGTGAAAAAGTAATCGCCTATGCCAGCTGTGTTCTGTCGAAGGACGATCAAAATACTCCGACTCTGAGATAGACAGCCTCACGAATATATGGGCCATTTCAAAATTTGCCCATACATGAATGGAAGCCCTTTAAGGTCATGAGAGACCACCATGCGCTGTGTTGTCTTGCCAATTTCAAGGACTCCTCTGGCCGTCTTTGTAGGTGGAGCTTGCGCCTGCAAGAATTTGACGTTACAGTAGTTTATAAATCCGGGAGGAAATACTCCGACGCCGACTGGCTGTCCCGTGCCCCCGTCTACCCACCACCACAAGACTCCAATGACGACAGTGCGTTTTTTGGAGTCGTGACTGAGAGCGACCTGGCTGCCCAGCATCGTGCCCACCCCGATCTACGCAAAATGATCGAGTACCTCCAAGGATGAAATGTCGCTGTGCCCAGGGCCTTCAAACGCAACTTACCTGCCTTCAGATTGAAAAAGTCCGTCCTAGTGAATAATTTAAGCTCCTGAACGAGAACGAATTATCTTCTTGTCATCCCAGCAGATCTGGCTGACAAAATTTTGGAAGCCTGCAACTACGACCCGTCATCCGGACATCTCGGCAAAGCTCGCACAATTGGAAAAATCAAAGCGAAGTACTACCGGCCCCGCCCTGACCCCGGCGTCACTCACTACGTCCGGAGCTGCCTTGACTGCCAGCGACGAAAAACGCCGCCGACAAGACCCGCCGGACTTCTGAAGTCGATCGCCTTCCGATCGAGGCCCTTACAGCAGATTAGGATGGACCTTCTGGGGCCGTTTCCTACGTCATGATCCGAGAACAAGTGGATTGTCGTAGCGACAGACTACATAATGCGCTACGCAGAGACCGCCGCTCTTCCGATGGGGACTGCACAAGAAGTCGCGAAATTGTTCATAAGCCAAGTTGTGCTGAGACACGGCGCCCCTGAAGTCCTAATCACGGACCGCGCAACGGCCTTTACTGTGGAGCTGATGCAAGGAATATAACGCTACAGCAACACGGAGGAACACCGACGAACCACGGCGTACCACCCCCAAACGAAGGGACTAACACAACGTCTGAACAAGACAATCACGGATATGCTGTCAATGTACGTCGACGTTGAACATAAGACTTGGGACGAAGTGATCCCGTATGTCACATTTGCGTACAACACGGCTATCCAGGAAACTACGCAGATGATGCCGTTCGAGCTTGTGTACGGAAGACTGCCGACTACGATGCTTGACGCCATGCTTCCGCATGTAGAAGACGACGACCTCTACCCCGACGTCGAACAATACCTCCAGCGTGCGGATGATGCCCGCCAGCTCGCTCGAGTTTGTACAATGAACTAGCAGTTGGTGGACGCCAGGCGCTACAACCTCTGATGCCGAGAGGTCGAGTACCACCCAGGAGATCATGTTCGGGTTTCGACTCCCATCCGTCGATGCGGACTAAGTGAGAAGCTTCTGCGACGGTATTTCGGACCCTACCAAATTCTTTGACGTGTCGGCCAACTTAGCGCAGAGGTGATCCCCGATGGTTATTCCGACACATCAGGAATACGCACGCGACCCGAAGTCGTCCACGTGGTTCGCCTGAAACCTTACTGGGCAAGATGACGGACTTTTTAAAGCAAAGGTTTTTTCCTCTACCCTCCAATAGTTCTTTCGCGACCGTTGGTGTCACGAGAAAACTCAAGCGAACAAATAAAAGAATTTACTGGCAATCGAACCAGGAAATTATAGATGAAGGAAGCGAGAGCCCCTTGTCTTGCCGATTTAGCTACGAGCCCACGCAAAAACTAGGAAGACAGGTGGTGCACTCACCAAGCACATCTACGGGTTTACACCCTGCGTTCTAGCTTGATGCCACGTTAAAGCGTCACGCGACCCCTGACGCCCGTCTAGCAGCCCTGTGCACACCCTGCTCATGTGCTAAGAGTTACAAAAATTACAGGAAGCTCAAACCGATGCATGGCATCTCACTTGTAGTACGCCAATGGGCTAAATCCTGTGGCCTCCAGGGTTCACGTAGGCAATCACAGCTCCTTCTCATCCGCCTTCACGCCAAACCAAGGAATACATTCAAATACTCCTTGATGGCCAGACCATCACTCCAAGCCCCAACACCAAGATCCTGAGCCTACATCTCGAGTCTACCACCAAGAGTGACGTGTCCCTGCATCGCCTTAAAAACAGCATTAATCAAATGATACACATGATCAGGCGAGTTGCCACTAGGAAGCGAGACCTAAAGGAATCCGGTACCTTTTGATTAATTGAAGGTTTTGTCCTCTCGAGAGTTATTTACGTCAACCACGGTCTTCTTCTCGACAAGGAAGACATATAGATGCTTTATATATTGATTAGAAGGCGCTCCAGCAGATCATTGGTCTTCCCATGAGTGCGTTCACACAGAGACTGCTTAGCACGGGGCTCCAAAACACGGTGGAGTAGCTGATAGAAGGCTATCTTTTTAACCAGAAGGTCCGAATCAGAACTGCGATGAGTAACCGCATGCTTCACCAGATTGGCTGGGCAGCCCATAATGTCACTCCGGGTGACGAACTCCCAGACTCTTGGCGACTAAAACTAAAGATGCTCCATTTGTTTCGCAATGTGAACCCCTCACACGACCAGTGTCCCCGTAAAGCACGGGCGCAAGCGCTACACACCACTCTCGGTGGGGATCATGCAGTTATCTACACAGACGCCTTCATACATCGAGGGCAGCAATACGCCATCATCGTGGCTACCTCCACAACCAACCTCCTTGCGTGTACCTCCACGCTTCCATGGAGGGCAACAAATACGCCACCCAACAAGCCTGCCCTTTTACCTCCCGGGACATGGAGCTGCACGAGGACAGTCACCCGCTTGTCACGTTCACAGAGATAACCCTGCATTATCGCCTTCTGAGACAGATCGTACCTTCGCCTTACCCTGACCTTTCCAGAGAACAACAAACTACTCTACTGCTCATACACTCCGGGTTCCTTCCCACAGCCTACGCGTCTTCACTTAATGTAGCCGAATCGCTACAACGTTGAATGGAAATTTTCCTTAGAAGAAGGAACACTTCGCCCCGTATTCGGGTTTTGCGACTTTAGCCCTGAGCACCCTCCTCTCTTTCTGTCAACCACCCAACAAGAGCAATGGGAGATGCTGCTTTCCCGGCCCTCTCTACCTACAAAGCTTCTCTACCTCCCGCCGCCTCCGTTCGCGGCGCAGAGACGGAGAAGACCGATCGTCTAACGCCGGGTTGGAGCTTACTTTATTTTACAAAAAAGTTTCCACTCCTTTGCTACACTAATACAATTAAACCAAACACTGTTCATGCTTCATGCATTGATGTAACCTTAACAAGAATATTTCCTTGAAGTAATAAATGTTGTGGTTATGTGCTTTTCACTTCTCTCTGGTTTTGCTATTTGTAGAGCGATGTGAGTGAAGTTATGTGACGTCGCATGGGCAATCGTTATGGCTGCCGTTTACAGCTTTGCTTTCCAACCACATTCACGGGGTGGATTGGCGGGATTTTTCTTGTTGCTTGTTTGGACTGTCGTTTTATTTTTGCATCGGGTCGATGCGCACTTGGAGGGGGAGTAATTCCGTGATATAAACATTAGGATTGTTTTTTGATGTTTTGTTTTTAGTGCCGGTTGCGCCCAGCTGTGTTATCGGTGTCCCAAGCGAAGCGTACGTTCCATTCTTTACTTTTATGTGCGCGGGTTATCTCAATCTGTGATACGTAGAGCGTTTCGCAATTACTTCACTAGTCTCGAATAATGCTCTTTGATCTACAATGTTTCTGATGTAAAATGACGTTTTGAGAAACACTCGCGCCAAAAGATAAAAGCCTGCAGAACAGAAGCCGCGGCATTTCGATCGCCGCAGCTCGCTTGTGTTTGTCACTTTGTTTGCTTCTACTTCGCCGCCTGTGTATTCCTTGAGTTATAAGGGGAGCAAAAGTTCGTTCCAATAACCTTGTTTTTTCATTGAAGACTACTGTGTCATCTTCGACTTCGTGACAACATATTCGGGAAAAGAACGCAGCAGAGAATACATAAATGTACATGAAATCCAATATATTCCTTCTAATCTGGTTCTGTCCCGGCTTCGACAGATTTTGTGCGCTCCTTTTACCCTTTGCCCGGCACCAAAATCTGAATCCCATCACATACGCCGTGTGCGGAATTATCCACCAAGCCTTCAAATGATTACCGAATGCGTTCTTGATAATTCTATCTTCAAAATGACGTAGCAGCTGGTTCACCTGCTCTTGAGTGCACCACATGTGTTCAATCTGCCCGGTTTACCATTTTTAAAAAATGAGAAAAAAAAATTTGAGAGAACTGTGAAGCTTATATAAACAGCGAGCCACTGCATGAATATGTAGAGAATTGTGTGATCAGTGAGCATGGGCTTAACATCTCTTTCCCCTGCCTTATTACTTTTCTCCCCCCGTGGTATCTGGCCCTCTACACCAAGAAAATATTCTCTCTTTTCCGTCTACCAAATCACATCGCGTCATTTTCTACTAGCAATAATCTCTGTATCTCTTATGCCAAACAATTGGGACCGCTTCTTTCTGATGAGAATCTCACATGACTTGCTGTGCTAAACAAAGTAAAAAAGACAAATAGCTTTGTCAAAGAGCGCTTAGGGATGTTTGCCAGGAGAAACTAACGCAAAGTAGGGAAATATAAACACTATCATAGAGGTCACGCATCCCGCCCATCTCGCTGAGAAATAAACTCAACTGTCCCGTCTCACCAAAATATTGGGTGGACCTTTTTTACGAATGTTCGTAGACACTCGCTTCAGAGGGAAAGGATTATTGTTTAAAGGATTAAACTTAGGAAGAAAAAGAATGCCATAGCAATGCCTTGAGGATGGGCCAATAGCGTGTGTAAGATACAACAAACCATAAAAATTATGGCAACCGAAGAGACTCCGCGCGTTGTTCTACCTAGCAATTACCTCGAAGTTTGTCTAAACGTTAAAAATCCCCAATTGGTCAAAATTAATAAGGAGCCCTCCACTACGGCGCGCCTTATCACATCGGTTGATTCGGCGCGTTAAAATTTAAAATCAATCAATCACGCAAGTTTGTCCAAAGGCAAATATTCTTTGTCTTCGCTGTGGATATAGACAAAAGGCGCAAAACATAGTGCCTAAGTACGGTTGCGAAGAAAAAAAGAAGCGGAGCAGCAATAAATAACAAAAACAAAAACTGTCAACCGAGACCACGACGCGGCGCCTTCTATAGAGAAATAAACACAAACGTGCCTGCCTCAGAGAAACTGTATGGTGTATCTGCCTTACGAATGTCGGTAAACACTCGCTATAGGATAAGAGAAAGACATATTATAAAAACCCAGAAATTAAAAGAACGCTACAGAAATCCCACCAGCTCTGGCCAAAACATTTTTATTGAACGACAATCAATCAAACTCATGTAAACCAAAGCTGCCTCCTGCATTCGTGTACTTTATATAAACTCCCGACTTACATCACTGCAGCAAGTTTATGTTCCCCTTTGACGTACAAGTGTCTTTTCATCACTCGATCAAAACAAGGCAGTGAATTCAGACCCAAGGGGAGGGGGGGCAGCCCTTTAACGTTGGTTATGAGGAGAAGAAAACGAGCCGGAATCTCTGAGAATAACAAACACTGTGGACAAAGATCACGCAGCCCCTTCTTGCCCCTAGAAATAAATTCAAACCTCTCCTGTGTGGACAAAACCACAGGCTGAATTTTGTAAAGAATGTCCGTAACCGCTCGGAACAAAATGAAAAAAAGTCAGTATTGTAAAAACTCCTCGACGAAAAAGGCAGCTAAAGCAAGGCCACCAGAAGTAGAGAAGTGGGCATATTCATTCATAGTTTGCGACCGGTAATGATACACATGTAAAAAGAAGCGACGCCCTTGTTCTTTGACCTGGAAATAAACTCCCAAATTGTCTGAATGAAACATTTCACGCACGCATTTTTCTCACAAGTGTCGCTAAAGTGCTCGCAGCAAAACGCAGTGCATGGTACAGATGGTTTGGTGAAAGAGTGCTTAACGTTGTTTACAATGCAAAAGAAAATGTATTTGCAGTGCAATATATAATAAAGAGTGCAAAACAAGAGTGCGCAAAAACTCTAGGGTGTATCTTTCTTACAAATGTTCGTAAAGATTCGCTATAAAAGAAAATATAACGTTAATATACAAACCTACCAAGAAACAAGCCCGCAACAGCATAACAGCGAGCAGTGGTCAAAAGGACTCGTTTGACTGCTAAAACTCATTTCAGGCAACGCATGTCAATGCAAGCCATATCGCGTGATCTTCTACTTCGCAATAAACGCCCCATTCCTCTCAGGGCCAAAATATTGCGCAGTGAATATTGACAAAAGGTGAGGGAACACAGAGCTTAAGGCTGGCTTCGAAGAAAAAACGTAAGGATTCGCTTTTTATCGGAATATTAAACATTGTGGACCAAGCTCACGCTGCCCCATCTGGTATTCGGGAAGAAAGTCTACTGTTTTTGCCTGAGAAAAAAACTATGTGGTGTATCTATCTTACGAATGTACATATGAACTTGCTATAGAAGAAAATAATAAAGGGTACTGTAAAAACCTACTGAGGAAACTGAACGCCACTGCAAGGCAACGGAATCGGTCAAAAACAACCGTATTGCACGACAATCCATGCAGAGCATGTCAGCCAAAGTGATCTCTTGCGTTCTTCTACCTAACTATAAACTCCCAGTTTCTCTCAATACAAAATATATGATCGCCTCGTTCTTACGACTGTCGCTTCATTACTGGTTCATAATAACGCAGTAAATATAGATAAATGGTGGGGCAAAAACGCCCAGAGAAGGTTGCCAGGAGAAACAGAAACTATCCGCAATGTATGGGAATAATAAATACTGCCAACAAAGATCAGACAACTTGTTCTCTCTGACAATTTACCTCAGCCTTCCCCGCCTCAGAAATACCACAAGATGAAACATTCTTAAGAATTTTTGTAAAAAGTCGCTAAATAAGGAAAGAGAGGCAGTAATAAAACCCATTCAAGAAAAATCATGACAAAGCAAAGCCACCAGAATTAGCCAAAAGCATTCGTTTTGTGGTACAATAATGAAACACATGCGAACAGAAGTGACGTCCTCCGTTCTTTGACCTGGAAGTACTTTCACAGTTTATCTCCTTTGAAACATATTTCGCTAGCATACTTGTTCTGAGTTTCACTTGACCGCTCGCAAAATATAAGCCGTGAGTATAGACAAATGGTGACGGAAAGAGTGAATACGAATGGGTGCGAGAATAAACAAGGAGGTTTCGCAATGTATGACTATATTATTCATAGTTCTTATAACTACCTATAAAATTAACGGTTCTGTCTGTGCAAAACTATAAGGAGCACCAATCTTCCGAATGTCAGTACACATTCGCTATACAACGTAAGAAAACAGTATTATACAAACCTAGCAAGGAAAAAGCCAGCTACAGCAATGCCACTAGACGTGGAAAAAGGGATTCGTATTGTTTGCCGATGCATGCACCACATATCATCTGAACAGACGTCGCGCATTCTTCCATCAACGAATAACCTCCCCCACTTCTTTCACGGCAAAAATATTACGCACGCGTCCTCCTTCCGAGTATCCCTCCATCACTCTTTTAAAAACTCAGTAAATATAAATAAATGTTGTGGGCAAATAGTGCAAGGATGATGGAGAGGAAAAACGAAAAGGAGTCGCAATAGGAGACACTAATGAACTGTGTCGACCAAAGTAACGAAGCCGGTTCTTCTTCTCAGTAATAAGCTCAGCCGTTTCTTTGAAAGCAAAACTACAGGGTGCAGCTGTCTTATCGATACTCGTAAACGTTCGGTAAATAAGGAGAAGAGAGCGTTAGTATAAAAACCTAGCAAAAAAAACTACGCTACCACAAGGCTTCAAAAAGTGGTAAACAAGATTTGTAATATAAAAAAATCAATTAACTCAAATGAACTGAACAAATGTCCCCCATTCTTCTACCTAGAAATAAACTACCCTTTTCTCTCATGACAAATGCAGTAGCCCGCATTCCTCTTACGAATATCTCTCCATGACTCGTACAAAAACGCAGGTACTACATACATTTGGTGGGGAAAGAACGCCTAATGATGGTTGCGGGAATAAAAGGGAATCGCAATATAGTTAAATAATAAACTTAGTCGACCAAGGTCACGTAGCCCATTCTTCTTCATATAAAGAACTTTATCATTCCTGTCTGGCAAAACTATAGGGTGCATGTTTCTTACGGTTGTCCATAAACACTTGCCATAGACGGGATAGAAGACAGTTCCTTTAAAAACCCATCCAGAAAAAAATTCTCTATTGAACGCAACGAGTAGTGGCTGAAAGAATTCTTATTGTATGAGAATCAATAAAACCGATGTCAAGAGAAGCAACGTCACCCCTTTTTCGGCCCAGCAAAAACTCCCCATTATATATCATGGGAAACTTGTTTAGCCTGTCTGCTTTATTCGAGCGTCTTTTCACATTTCCCTCCCATGGAAACTTAATTACGCAAGACAAATGGTTTGGGCTGATATCGTTTTAGGATGGATGTGAAGACAAACCACGACGTTTCGCAATATATGTCAATTATAAACACTTTCTTCAAAGGCCACGCAGGACGTTCTTCTCTATAGTGAAGGAATTTGTCATTTTTTTTGGAGCAGAAAGATGGAGCGCATGTTTTTACGAATTTCTTTCAGCGCTTAAGAATAAAAAAATCAGGAAACATAAAATTTAGTGAGCAGAAACAGCGGTTAAACAAGGCTGTGTGTTGTGTACAAAAGGATTCGTATTGTGTGATAATAATTGAACTGCTTGAAAACTGAAAAAACCTGCGAGTGCTTCTGCTTCCTAATACACTCCTCTGTTTCCCCTGATAGAAAAATTATTACGCCCACTTTTTCGTGCAAAGCCCCTCGCGTCCTTGGCCTGTCGGCGTCTTAAGTAGTCGTCGTCTCTTCATGTCATGGTCGATGTCGTCACGGTACTAAAACACCAGGACACTCCTTTATCCTGGCGCTAGTCACTGTACTAAAACATCGAGACACTCACGCCTCGGGGTATAACGCTTCATGTTTCACGCAAAGCTGTACACCTCTACCCCCAATCGGTTTTAACTCCGTGGGCAAAAACTTCAATGCGCCGAGAATACACTTATACACTGCTTGCTTCGCTACGGCAGAGGTTTAATGTTAAGGGACATAGACGTGGATTTTTAAAGAGTTCCTGTTAATCAAGAAATGCCGAGGACAAAAAGCGCTTGAGGATGGTTGCAGGAGAAAGAAAAACTATTCCTAAAGTATAAAATTATTTACTAATGCTCAAACGACGTCACGCACTGTATTCTAGTCACTTCCAATTACCGTAACCATTTCTGTCGCAAGAGGTTGCTACAGGGCATAATTAGTGCACCTCTGTGCACTATCGTTATAGAAGGAAAGTGAGACAGAACATGGAGAAAATGAAGTGCATGTGACGAAGCATTGCTCTAAGCCTAGGAAAGCCAGAGGCGCTCGGAAGCCGTGAAAAGAAAACTGAATGTGTTTCAGCGAATTGTGTGAATACTTTGGTGGATAAAAGAAGCGAGAAAAAGCGCGCCTGATGCTGCCATGTCCAAGCGCCTACTGTCGGGGATAGCTAGCATCATGATGCAGAACTTCGCTGCAATTCTCCTAGATGTCACCACTGTCCCGGTTGAGAAAGTGATAGGAATGGATATAAGGCGCCTTCTTGCAGCAACATACGCTGGAGATGATAAGCCCTATAAAGAGCGTTTAACACCTCCAGTAACGCTATAGTGAACATGGGTTTGAATCCAAGCACCACCGCGTAAAGGACGTAAATGGCGCAGATGTCTCTTTGGTGTATATACCTGTGCATTTTGCTAATGCCATTTCCGGGACTAAAATGACGTCAGTATGCCTTGATGTTTTCTGCAATAAAACGTTCGTGCTAAAAACCATCATGGGAAAAAGGAAAGGAGAAGAAAACGGCCATAAAAAATTGTCAAAAATAAATTCTCATAGTATAGCCATAAATTAGCGCATGTCAGCCGAAGTGAAGTAGCACGTTTTCTACAATAAACTGCCCTGTTTCCGTCCCGGGGAAAACTTTACTCTTTCCTCCATGTTACAGGTGTCTGTTCATCGCCCGCTCAAAAAGAAAGAAAGCAATGATTCTAGACAAACCGCGGAGCAGCGATTAGTTTACGATGGTATTGAAGACGGACGAAAAGTATTTCCAATGTATGACTATAATAAACACTGCCTACCAAGGTGACCCCGCTGGGTCCCTTCCTTGCCAATAAACTCCCCCTTTCTTGCTAGAGCAAAACTATGGCGAGCATCGTCATTACGGCTGTCCTCAGCACTTGCTCAGAAAAAGAAGACGAATAATTAAAACACCTTGTGAGAAGAAAGATCGCCACACCATGGCCGCGAAGACTTTCCAAAATATTAATTTTGTATGACAATAAAACATATCCACCAGAACGACCTCTCGAATTATTATTCCTAGCAATAGACTCTCCCATTTCTCTTATGGGAAAAATTATGGGAGATGTATACTGAAAAAATCATTTCACTTTTCCTGTATTGCACACAAGTGGTCAACCCTAGACCGAAAAAAGAAACTGCAAGAAAACAACTTCATGAGAAGAAAAACACTACAGTAAGAAGACGAGAAGGAGGGGAAAATATTTGCCGTGGATGAGAATCAAAAATCACTTTTAAAAGATATACCTTCACCCAATTTTTAACTAGCTTAAAGTCCCTGTCTCAGTTCTACAAAAAAATTACATCCGCCTGCCTTGAAAACTGCTCTTCAGTGCTCTCATAAAAATGCAGAGAAAGCATTGAAACTATCTAGGGAGGCGAAAGAACGCTACAGAAAGGTTTGGTGAAATAGTAACAAAAATCGTATTCTAGGACAAGAAATAAAACAATGGCAACAGAAGTGACCTACATCGCAGGTTGTTCTATATAGTAATAACGGGCCTTTTCCTCTTCTAAAAATACTTAAACCCCACACGGTGTTACATGTGTTGAAAGCTATGTCAAAATTGCACATGGCGCAAACAAAATAAATGCCGAGCGGAAAGAACAGTACATCAACGGCGCGCAGGATGGCAAGAAAGGAATATATTATATTACAGTGAAACATCAGTGAAATCACTGAAACACCGGTTGATATCTTGACGTTGTTCCATTTTTTAACAGGAAAGTGTTTTGCGGCGCTACACAAATGTATTGGTGACGTGATATTCGTCACGGAAGTGACCTCGCCAGAAAAAGTGCCATTTGCGGCGGTACGTGATTTGGAGTCCCCAACTCTGTTGCCACACCTGAATGTAGATGGTGCTCTTCCCACTGCGCTACGAACCGAGACGTCTGCAACTCCATGAACGCTACCTATGTTCTTCCCTATGGCTCATTCTGAAGGTGCGGGCCTTCTAGAAAAGGCGTAGCGAAACCCCGCTTCATGACGCTAATGAGCGCCGACAGTTGGCGCCTCGACGCCAGCGGCTTCGTGTACGGGGACGCGCGCGAATTGAGGCACCCTCACCTGTTGTTCTTTTTTCTTGCCTGTCGGCGTCACTTGGTCTGGCGGGGTCAGGCTCGCGAACCCTTGGCACAAGAAACTACTCCTGTGAAGGCTAGTTTAAATTTCGTCACGTATGGCCGATTCCTATGAAAGAGGTTACCTCCCACATTTCTCTCGTAAAAAAAGTTATGACGGCCTCCGTTCTCCTAATGTCTATTAAACGCTCAATTTTTGAGGCAAAAACGCGCTAAACAAAGCTACCTAGCAAGGGAAATAAACGGCAGAGCAATGCCACGAGTAGTAGCCGGAAGGATTGGAGCTTTATAACGATAAACAAAACGCCCTCATTTCCAGCTGTAATGCGAGTTGTTGTGCCTACCACTATATGCCACCCTAGTCCTTCTAGGACACTTTATACGACCGTTATGAATAGAAATGACTTAAAATATCGCTCAAAAAAGGGAACATGCAGTAACTAAAACCAGCCAGCCTGGGGCAAAAACAATAAAGCAAGGCGGTGACGAAGTAAAAAGGACTAGTATTTTATGCGACGCGTTGAATCCTTGTAAAATAAATTGACGTCTTGCGTTCGTCTACCTAGAAATAAACCCGTTTATTTCTGGGAAAATTCTTCAGCATGCCACTGTCATACCATTTGGTGTTAAAAGCTTAGTAAAAAAACGCAAAACAAATCTTCCTCGAGGGAAAACAACCATAAAGCAAGGCTGTGAGAAATAAAAAAAAACGATTCTTTTTTGTGACAACCAAAAGTTGATGGGGCGTCTCCGGTTCTTCCACCTAGCAAATAAACTAACCCATTTGTTTGCTGGGAAAATTGTTATGCCTATAGTTACAGCAATGTCTTTTCAACTGTCTTCCAGACTGACAAAACAGCCGTGATAAAGGCTACTTGGTGGAAGCAAGAAACACAAGATAAAGGCTGGTATGAGTGCAGAAAAAAAATGGTATTTTAAGAGAAAAAATGCAACAGGCTTTACTAAACTGAGGTCACGCGTTCTTATACCTAGCATTAAACCCCTCTGTGTGTCGTCCGAAAATTAACAAGGCGCAAAACTCACCAAAAAAGACAACCAGGTGAGAGAAAAGAACTCAAGAGCGAGGCGGCGGGGACTAAAAAAAGATACCTATTGCAGGACAACCAATCAAACACCACCATCTGAGGCGATTTCACGCGTTCTTCTGTCTTGTTTTAAACTTCCTCGCTTCTCTTCTGGGAACATTATTACGCCCGTCTATCTAAGAATGGCAGTTCAAAGTTCGATGACAAAGGAAAAAGAAGTAATAGAAGTACGTGAAGGGGGGAAACATCAACAGGAAAAGGTCACGAGTATTAGAAAAACGCTGGTATTATATGTTAGTCATACAACCCTCGGAGCGATGAGAATTCGTCGTTAACCGAAAAAAACTCTCGTTTCGATTCTGTAAAAAATATCATGCCCACCCCTTTCATAGAAATGTCTGTTCGACAATAGCCCAAAAACTAAAAAGGCCCTAAGAACTCCCTGGCAAGAAGAAAAAACGAAAAAGCTATTCCGCAAGGAGTGGCGAGAAGAATCCATAATTAATCACAGTATATAAAACAGGGTCAACTGAAGCGACGTTTCCACGTACTACTCCCATGCGCGAAATTCTCCTTTTGTCTTTCATAAACATATTACGCCCACATCTCCCTTGCAAATTTCTGTTCAACACTGGCTCAAAATGGAAGAAAATTCGCTGAATAACATTGTCTATTGGAGGAAAAGAACGTAATATCCAGGATGCGATAAGTAAAAAACCGGCACGTAGTATATGACAATCAAGGTACCACCTTCGATAAAACGAATTCGAGCAATCTTCAACGTCGCAATAAACTTCAATACATCTGCGGATCTGCTCAACACAAACTCGGTCTGTTAAGGCGAAAGTTAAAAAATACTGCACCCGAGGTCAAGCTCAAGGCGTAGCGCTTAATTATGTGGCCTACCCTGAAGTACACTAGTACAGTGTTGGATCCGCACCAAGTGGATTTGGTAAACCAATTGCAACGGATTAAAATGATAGGGCCAGGGATTGTCTTTAGTGCATACCGAAGAACGCAGTCTGCCTCTGCTATATTATCTAGCGCCGGTATGCCCGAACCCTCAACGTGCACAAAATAGCTAGGCAGAAATTCTTGTGTCAACTGCATAATAATAAATTCAACTTAGATTCTAGCCTTTAGTCACACCTCCAAGGGCGAGTGTCGCCATGAACCGGTTAATCTCATGCAGTGATGCCGTACGTGCAACGCGTTGATGTCTACAAGTTTACTTTTCATGTAAAAACTATTGTCGACTGGAACAAGCTTGACACATGTTTATTGACACACCCACAACTAAATCATTTGACCGTAAGGGGTCATTGGGTGTTTTCTGAATGCGTTGATTGGCTATCGCGAAACTGGCGGCACATGTTTCTGGAATATTATTTTCCTCCCACCCCTGTAACAGCCCGCAAGGGCTAACAGTAACGGAAATCAGTAAATAAATAAACTCCCCAATTTCTGTTCGAGTAAAATACTACGCCGGATCCTCTCTAACGAATGTCATTGCGAGGTTCTATCATTAAGGCAAAAATAGCCCATAATGAAACAATTAGCCGAGGTGAAAGAAAACAAGAGCAAAGCCAAAAGAAATGGTAAAAAAAATGGTATTTTATGTCAATAACTGAAACACTGTGAAGTAATGCAAAGTACGTCCGGTGTTTTTTTGTAGAACTAAACTCGTCAGTTTCTTCCTGGAAAATTATTACGCCCGCCTTGTATTAGGAGTGCCTGTTCAGCGCCCTCTCGAAAAGGCAGAAAGGCACTAAAAAGCTGCCTGGCATAGGAAACACAGAAAAAAGAGGAAGTGCATGAGTAGTTAGGAAAAGGATTCAAATGGTTTTAAAACAAATAAAATACTGTCTACTGATGATACTTCCCGCACTGTTCTACATAGGAAAAAAAAACCTAATTTTTTTGCTTTGGAAAATATTACGCGAGCTCCCGTATTACGAATGTGTGTTCAATGCTCGATCATGAAGCCACAAAATGACCCAGTAAAACTACCTAAGAAAAGAACAACCCTAAAGCAAGGCCACGAGGCGCGGAGAAAAGGAATTCATAGAAGGAAAATCAATTAACTGAAGTTACGTCGCGCGTTCTTTTTTACCTGAAAAACCCTCCCTAATTTGAATATTGGGTTCTTCTTCACGCTACCGCTGCCTGAAAATGTTTTTCAACTCTGGCTCAAAAGTGAAGACCCGCACTATACCTATCCGGCGAGACAGCAAACCGATCGAGCCAAACATGAGGCGAAAACAATGCCGAACGAAATTTATTAGAAAAAACTAACATTAAACGCCGCGGTTTCACTTTGGGGATAATATTACACCATCTATTTTAGGAATGGCACTTCAACGCTCGCTCAAAAATGCACAAACGGTACCAAAATAACTGTCTTGCGAGTAGGAAGAATGTACGAGGATGGCGGAGAGGAATTGCAAAAAAGGTCTCGTATTTTATTACGATCAATGAAACACTGTCAACTGGTATGACTTGCCACGTTGGTCAACCTAGCACTTAATATCTCTGTTTCTCCACATGGAAAAATATTACAACTGTCTCCGCCTTCGAATAGATATCGAACGACCACTCAATAAGGCAAAACGGCACAAATATTACCTTAGGGAAATTAGCTTATGGGGCAAGGCTGACAGGATAGGAGAAAAGCTTTGTATTGTATTACCCACCATGAAACACTGTCAACTACACTGACACCGTGCGTTCTTCTACGAAACTTTATTTTCCCTTGTTTCACTGCATGGAAAATATGACTCCCGCTTCGGAGATACCAATTTCTGTTCACTGTTAGTCCAAAGAGACAAACAGGCATGAATTAAAACTACCTGTCGGGAATGAAAAAGTATCGAGAAAGGCGAGAAGGAGTATCAAAAAGAGTTTGTATTTATCCCAATCAGTACAACAATGTGAACTGAAACGTTGTCGCGTGTTTTTATACCTTGGAAATGACTCGCCGGTTCCTCTTCAAGGAAACTCTTTGCCCCCGCGACTGTCTTACAAATGTCTGTTATATGCTCCGTCATAAATATAAAAAGACACTAAATAAAACTACTTGCAGAGGGCAAAGAACATACGACCGAAGCTTAGAAAAGTGGCGAAAGGATTCATTATGTGTGGCAATCAGTGAATCCTTGTCAACCGATGCAGCCACGACTGTTGTTCTACCTAGCATAAAACCACCGCGTTTCTCTTCTGGACAAGTGATTACGCCAGCATTTGTCTTAAGAATTTAGGTTCAACAATGGCTAAAAAGGCAAAAAATGCACAAAATAAAACCGGTGCGGGAAGAGAAGGCAAGAGCTCAACTGCCGGAAATGGCAAAAAGCAGTTGTTTTGGATAAATATAAACAGAACCAATTACAAAGCGATGTAGGGCATTCCTTCACTCACAACAAACTCACGCTATTTCTTTAGCTAGAAATAATATGCCTGGTTATGCCTTATGAACTTATGTAAACGATTGCTGATAAAAACAACAAAGGTGCTAAATAAAATTGTCTGGCAAGGGAAATAAAACGCAATGTAATGAAGAGAAGTGAAATGACTAACGGACCTCGATCGTCCAATCCCTGTTCGGGTATGCGCCGGAAGCATCAAGTTGGCATCATCTCTGTGCGTCCTTGTGGTTAGATCAGCGATCCCCTATCCGGTTCACCTGGAACAGACTGCGCTGCTTCCCGCCTCTCGCTTTGACTGCTTGTTAGCAATTAAACCGCCTTTCAAGTGGTGGAGGAGCTGGGTACGAGAGGTGAACCAACCTGGAGCTTCGCAACCGCACTGTACCAATGCCCGTCAAAGCCGTCGACGTAGGCCAACAGCCACCATAACCGGTGCCACCGGTCATCTGTGCCGGCACCATCCGTCAGCGTGACCCGCCCTTTTTCACCGGCAAAGGTAATTATGATGCCGAGGATTCGTTGTCCACATTCGAGCGAGTGAGCGTCTACAACAAGTGGGATGACAAATCTGAGCTGAGAAATGTCGAGTTTTACCTTCGGGAAGTGGCTGAGGTCTGGTTTCGGAACAACGGAAGGACCATCAAAACGTGGGGCGAATTCAAAATCCTCTTCGCAGAGGCGTTCGACAGGCCAGAGGTGCGGAAACTGCTCGCTGAACAGTGTCTTCGCGTGGGCGCGCAGCCGCCCGGCGAGAATTTCACAAGTTATATCGAAGACGTTGTGGATCTCTGCAGGCGTATCAACGTGGATATGTCTGAGCAAGAAAAGATTCGGCACATACTGAAAGGAATTGAAGACGACGCGTTTCAGATGTTGATGTCCAAAGACCCAAAGACCGTGGCTGAGATAATTAAGCTCTGCCAAAGCTATGATGAGCTGCGCCAGCAGGGGACTTTTGTTCGACAGTCGCTCGGGACGGGCGCAGAACTGTCAAGTTTATCGTTCAGTTCTGAACAAGCATCGCTTGAGATGAGGATTAAGGACTTCGTCCGGGAAGAGGTCGCTCGGCAACTTTCGCTGGTACCTTTTGTAGAGCAGCCTGCACCAAGTTTGCCTCAAGCTGTTCAGCGCACCGTCAGGGAGCAGGTCGCCGAAGCCCTATCACCTGCACACCAGTCAACTATACCCGCTGCCCCGCTGACTGTTCCAACCATGGCTACCATAGCACCGCCAGTGACCGCTCCGTTGACGTACGCCCAATCCGCGGCAAGGGCTGCCCCGCCACTTGTTCACTCCTTTGTCCCCTCGTTTGAACCCTACATACCAGCGCCTGCGACGTTCACTCCTCAGCCAGTCTCCCAGTTCCGCCGTCGCGCGCCATTGGCTGTACAGCAGACAAATCCGTGGCGCACTCAGGACAACCGACCTATATGCTTTTCCTGTCGTCTCCCAGGACATGTAGCACGTTACTGTCGCCGTGCTATGCAGCAGATTGAAGCATCTCATAGTCCAGTGTATGTTTCCCGCCAAGCTCCCCGTCGCGCACCTGCGGGACCGCCGTCACCATCCTTTCAATCCGACCATCAGACGTTCGCGATTCACCGATCGCCTTCTCCTCGTCGCCGCTCCATTTCTCCTATGCGTCGTCAGTCAGCGCCTCATGACGCGGGAAACTAATTCCCGCAGTTCCGGAGGCACGAACTGCGTACGTAGCAAATTGTCAAAGTCCTCGTGTATCTCCGAAAAATGTCGTCGACGTAGTTGTTGAAGGAGTTCCTATTCTTGCTCTTGTCGATAATGGTGCCGCGATTTCTGTTATGAGCGTGAAACTATGCCGCTATCTGAAAAAGGTTATGACGCTACTGTCGGGACTTTCGCTTCGAACTGCAAGTGCTGAACATGTGTCACCCCTCGCTGCATGCACTGCTCGAGTAGTGATCCAAGCCACTGTCTACACCATCCAATTTGTTGTTTTGACTTCATGTTCCCATGACGTTATTCTTGGATGGGACTTCTTGTCAAGCCATAACGCAGTAATTGACTGTGCCAAGGCTGAGATTGAACTTATTTCCCAGAACGATCCGCCGCTGTCTGAGAATTTGTTTGGCGAATGGAAGATTACCGTGGACGAAGACGTCGATATCCCGCCGTTAAGTTCCGTAATGGTTGACCTTGCTAGTGCGCCCGTACCCAATGGACCTGTCCTATTCACACCAGGCGACCTTCTTGTTCGTCGGAAGGAGTTGCCACTCCCATTCGCCGTTCTTACAGTGCAAGGTGGGCGTACGAGAATGTTTATCTCCAATTAAACCCACTGTTCTCTCAGCCTGCTCCGTGGAGAGTCAATTGACCATGTTGAAGCTATGCGCTCCATAAGCCGCTTCGACGTTTGCGATGATCCTGCTGCGCTTTCGCTCACTGCCCTGGACTCGTCCATTTCTACCGACGCTTCACTGTCCGCCGACGTGTTCAAGCAGTCCCTGGACGCCGATTTGAATCCCACACAGCGCACAAGTTCCGTTCTTCCTTTGACTGTGCACAAGCTCCGTTGGGTAAAACGTCAACAGTCACCCATCACATCGACACAGGCGATCATGCTCCCTTGCGACAACGACCCTACAGTGTGCCAGGGCTGGAACGTGGTGTTATTAGTGAGCAAGTGGATGACATGCTAGAGCGCGGCGTCATTCGGCCGTCCCAAAGCCCATGGTCGTCGCCCGTGGTCCTCGTAACAAAAAAAGATGGGTCTTTACGCTTCTGTGTTGACTACCGCCGCCTAAACAAAATTACCCGCAAGGGCGTTTATCCGCTCCATCGCATCGACGACGCTCTCGTTGTTTACACGGTGCGGAATTCTTCTCGTCCCTTGATTTGCGCTCGTGCTACTGGCAAGCGCCGGTTGCGGAATCGGACCGCCCCAAGACCGGCTTTGTTACCCCGGACGGTTTATATGAATTTAACGTCATGCCATTTGGCTTATGTAACGCACCTGCCACATTCGAGAGAATGATGGATAACATCTTGCGTGGTCTCAAGTGGCATGTATGCCTTTGTTACTTAGATGACGTCGTCGTATCCTCTCCCGATTTTGACACACACCTAACTCGTCTCCACCAGATCCTGGCGTGTCTCACCGCTGCCGGCCTCCAACTAAACTTAAAGAAATGTCGTTTTGGTGCGCACAAGCTGGCTATTCTGGGCCACGTTGTTTCAAAAGATGGTGTGTCGCCTGATCCCGATAAGCTACGGGCTGTCGCCGACTTTCCGAAGCCGACTTCCTTGAAAACCCTCCGGAGCTTCATCGAGCTCTGTTCCTATTTCCGACGCTTCGTCAGAAATTTCGCTACCATCGTTTCCCCCCTAACAAGACTGCTGAACGGCGATAACGCTCTTTCTGCATGGTCCCCGGATTGTGATGAAGCATTTTCTTCCTTGCAACGTCTGTTAATCTCACCACCTATCCTCCGGCATTACGACCCAGCAGCTCCTACGGAGGTGCACACTGACGCCAGTGGCGTCGGTCTCGGTGCAGTGCTTGCCCAACAGAAGCCCAACTACGACGAATACGTTGTAGCGTATGCAAGTCGAACACTCACCAAGGCCGAGCGAAATTATTCCGTGACCGAAAAAGAATGCTTGGCCATAGTTTGGGCGCTCACCAAATTCCGCCCCTATATTTATGGCCGCCCCTTTGATGTTGTCACCGACCACCCCGCATTGTGCTGGCTGTCGTCTCTCAAAGACCCCATGGGACGACTGCTCGTTGGGCCCTCCGTCTACAACAATTCGACATTCGTGTTATGTATCGATCCGGCCGCAAGCATTCTGACGCCGACGCCCTCTCTCGCTCCCCGGTGTCCGCTGATACGGCACACCTCAGCACAACGGACTCTACCTTGTCGTCGCTGACTCTCTCAGACATGGCTTCCCAGCAGAAAGAAGATCCATGGATCGCTACTATCCTCAACTTCCTGTCTTCACCGTCGACCCTTCCTCAGCCTAGGGCCCTGCGTCGCCAGGTTGCTCACTTTGCCATTCGCGACAACCTCCTCTACCGACGGAACTACATGCCGGACGGCCGCAAGTGGCTCCTTGTGGTTCCACGGAGTCTCCGCGCGGAGGTGTGTGCCGCTTACCACGATGATCCGCAGAGTGCTCACGCGGGACTCTTGAAGACCTACACCCGACTTCGTCAAAGATACTACTGGCGTGGTATGTACAGCTTCGTGCGAAGATTTGTTCGTGCCTGTACTGATTGTCAACGACGTAAGTCGCCTGTCCCCAAGCCAGCCGGCCCGCTGCAGCCCCTGCCGTGACCCGTTCGTCCGTATGAGCGCGTTGGCATTGATATTTACGGCCCACTGCCATACTCTTCTGGTAACCGGTGGGTAATTGTGGCAGTAGATTACCTAACCCGCTATGCCGGAACAGCAGCGCTTCCCGCTTCCACGGCACGTGAGGTTGGTGCATTCATTCTGCACTCCCTCGTCCTACGCCACGGTGCACCACGGGAACTCCTAAGCGATAGGGGGCGTGTATTCCTCTCTCAGGCCATCGAAGCGCTCCTCGCAGAATGCAAAATTGTGCACCGCACCACATCAGCCTACCATCCCCAAACCAATGGACTAGCAGAAAGATTCAACCGCACGCTTGGGGACATGTCCGCAAAGTATGTCGCGCCCGACCATTCGAACTGGGACTCCGTGCTACCGTTCGTAACGTTCGCTTACAACACGGCCGTGCAGACCACTACAGGTTTTTACCTCTCTTTTTGTTATACGGACGGGAGCCATCATGTACAATGGATACCATCCTTCCCTACAGCCCTGATCCGTCCGAATGCCATCTCCTTTCCGACGCAACGCGCCATGCAGAAGAGTGCCGCATGCTCGCACGTTCGTTTACGTCGAACGACCAAGCTCAACAGAAGCACCGTCATGACCAGGAGCACTCATGGACTTCTTACAGTGCTGGCGATCTCGTTTGGCTGCGGATACCATCTGCCACTCCTGGTCTCTCCTCAAAGCTCCTTTCTAGATATCACGGCCCCTACCGTGTCATCGATTCTTCCTCACCCGTTAATTACGTTGTGGAACCACTGAAGCCAACGGAAGACCTTCGCCGTCGCGGCCGCGAAACGGTCCAAGTCTCTCGCCTAAAGCCCTCTTACGATCCCCTTGTGCTGCACTCACCGTAGGTCGCCAGGGTGGCTCTCTCTTCGGCGGAGGGTGATTGTAATGAAGAGAAGTGAAATGACTAACGAACCTCGATCGTCCAATCCCTGTTCGGGTATGTGCCGGAAGCATCAAGCTGGCATCATCTCTGTGCGTCCTTGTGGTCAGATCAGCGATCCCCTATCCGGTTCACCTGGAACAGACTGCGATGCTTCCCGCCTCTCGTTTTGACTGCTTGTTAGCAATTAAACCGCCTTTCAGCAAGAAAAGGCCGGAAGGTATAGCAAAAACCTATTGTATTAGAGGACAATGAATAACACATTAAAACACTGTCGACTCAAGGCAAGTCGCGTATTCTTTTACCAAGCAGTAATCTCTGGCGTTTGTCCTCCAAAAAAATTATGTCGCCCGCCTGTGGCTTTCATAAGTCTGTTCTACGCTAGCTAAAAAAACAAAAAAGAGGATAATTAAAATTTCTTCCAGACAAACATCAAGCGAAAAATGGCGTGGGGAAGGGCTTAAAAGATTAGTATGGCACGACAATGAAAGAAACAATGCCAGCTGAAGCAACGTTGCAGGTTTTCTCACACATCATTCAACTCCCCTGTTTTTCTATTGGGACAAATATTATGCCGGTGTCTGTCCCACAAACATTGCTTGAACAGTCGCCCCACCAAGAAAAAAAAGGCACTTCATAAACCTATTTTGGGAGCTTAATAAACGCAAGAGTAAACCAAAAAAATGGCTTTCAAATATTTCTATCAAATGACGATCAATAAGTAAGAACCAAAGCGACATATCTCGTTCTTCCATTTATATAAGTTCGTTTCAGTTCTGGAAAGCACTGCGCCTGCCCCTGTGTGACAAATGTCTGTTCAATTTTAGCGAAAACAGAAAGCGGTAATAAATAAAACAACCTGGCGATAAAAAGACGGAAAGAGCATTACCCCAAAGAGTAGAGAAAATGACTCGAATTCTGTGAGGACAAATAAATCACTGTCAACTAAAGTGACGTCGCCCATTCTTCTACCTAGGAATAGAATATGCCTATGCTCTTCTAGAAAAAAGTATTACTACTCCCGCCTGTGTCCTGCAAATGGCTTTTGAACGTTCGCTCTACAAGGCCAAAAACGCAATAAATTGAACTACCTAACGAGGTGAAAAAACAAACGGGCAAGGTTTTCGAGGTATGGTCAAAAGGAGTTGTCTTCTTGACACTTAAAAAAACTCTCAATTGAGGCGACGTCGCGGGGTCTTCTACCTAGAAACAAACTCTGCTCTTTCTTTCACGAAAAAATTTAGTACACTTGCCTATTATGTACATATTGGCGCTCGACACTTGCGAAAGAACCAAAAAAATGAATAAATTTGAAAGAACGATAGAGCAAAGCTAAGACGAAAGGCTAAGTAGATGCATATTGTATTACAATACCTCACACAGGGTTAACTGGAGCGACATACGTCCCTCATTCTTCTGTGTAGCATAAAACACGAACGTCTGCCCACTTACAAAATTATTACGCCCGCATTTTGCTGACCAATAGCGGTTAAACTATCTCTCAAACAAACGTCTAGTGAAGCAGCAAGACGTGATGTGATGCTTAGTGTTACACTCCCCTGTTTTTCTGCCGGAAATATTACGTTCGCAAAATCTTGAAAATTCCTGTTAAACGCCCGCTCGAAAAGGCAGAAGATGGCAATGAGGAAAAGTGCCTGGCGATAATGAAGATTGAAGAGAAAGGCCGCGATTCGTTTTGATTGATTGTTGGGAATAATGCTCCGACGCAACGCAGGCGATGAGTCTCGCCGTAGTGGAGCAATCCGGATTAATTTGGACAACCTGGGGATTTTGAAGGTGAGAAAAAATCTCGTACACACGGGCGTTTTCGTTGTTCCCCTTCAAATAAAAAGCGGCCCCCGTAGCCAGGAATGAATTACGCAACCTCGTGCTCAGCAGCGCAACGCCGGGAGGCGTAAAAAAGGGGGATTCGTATTGTGTATATTCAATAAAGTGGAGTCGGCTTGATTGACGTTGCGATTTTTTCTATCTAGCTTTTACTCGCTCGTTTTTCATAGAAAGAATTTGTGCCGATATATCCGTTTCTACTTTCTGTTGAGAGGCTCGCTCAAAAAGGAAAAACGCCCCTAATACAACTACCTGAAGAGGAGATCAAACGAGAGATCAAGGCTTCAAAATGTAGAAAAAAAGAGTTTTATTGTAATACAATCACCAACATACTGTCAACTGAAGCCATGTTGCGCGTTGTTCTACGTATAAATACATTTACCATCTCTCTTCTGGAAAAATTATGCCCGCGTCTGCATTACGAATGTCAAAGTCGAAGTCTTTATTTTCCTTTTTGACAATGGAGTGGGCAGCCGCCAGAAGCCGGAGTGAGACGTGCCGGCGCGTGCATGGAACAGTCGCCTGTTCGGTGGGCTCCGCAAATTGTTCCTTTTTGTCACCAAATTGAACTCGGACGTCAAAAACGTTGGCGTCAGCGTCTTCGCGAAGCTCAGCGCTACACGCGGATGCCACGCTTATCAAGGTGGGGCCATTTTTGAGCAAGCTCTGAGTGAATGAATAATTCACCGGAGGCCGCTCCACTAAGCTTACCGGCGAACATGCTGCCGGTAGCGCTGCCCGGGGCCTCCGCGGCGGTGGCGGCGTCCAAGACCATCACGGGATACGACCCTGTCTCAATGCAAGTCGTATGCATGGACACTACCCAACACGACGACTGTCCGCCACCCGAGGAAGAATATTTAAAAGTCATGATTTGCATACGGCGGCGCAAACACAGTTCGAAAGCTCCCACGGGCAACGACGCTCCTGGCGATTAACACACGGCGGCTCGCTCTGGTCATGGTCCTGAAGGAGGTGTGGCTAGCAACTCTTTCACTCACAGATCCAAAAAGCCCCAGTGGCGACCGAAGCACACGGTCCACGTTGGGCACGACGAACTCATCGTGGTTCTCAAGCCGAGCACACCACTGGATTTGAAGGCAACTTTTCTTCCAGGCCAAGTCGGATCCGCAGTGCGCAATCTCCTACGCGATTGCAGGAACGTGAAGCTATCTGTGTGACCTGTGTGGAAACAAAACGTGATATGGTGTGGAATAAACTCAGAGCCTGCCGCCCGACGACTGCTCGATAATGTCACGCTGACAGTCGATGGCCGCCAGCTTCCCTTCAGGGGGCATGCCAAAGCCCCAGGCGATGTCTGCAAAGGGGTCATCACCATCGATCCATATGATACGCTGGCCTCTCTCAAACCCAAGCTGGGATAAAAAAACGGCGAAATCCTTTCGTTGAGAAGACTTGGCAGCCGCAAAGTCACTGTGGTCATCATCGAGGGAAAATTCCATCATCGCCAAATTTACTACAACGACCAGGACATCTCGGTGAGATAGTATAAGAAAACGATCGCCGCCGGTCATCGTTGCGATACGGTCGGACACCGGGCGGATATCTGCCCGAGACCCATTCCGTGACGCTGCAACCAATGCGGCTCCGAGTTGGCTACCACTCCCGAGGGCCCTGTCAAACACAAATGCACTCTCCGTTCCCTCATCTGCGGGGCAAACATCTCACCGGCACCTCTGGATATACCGTCAAATACTGGGAACCGATCAAGCCGGCAACCTCACCAACCACCGACAAACGTAGAGAAGACTTCAAGAAAATTCAAGCAAGCAAGGGAAGCCACAAGACATCAACCCCAGCGTCATGCAGACCTGCTCCGCTCAAGAACAACATCGGAACCGGGACCATGCCGAGGACGCAGATTTTCAGCGCCGATGACTTTTCAACCCTGCCAAATGCCCAAAACGAGGTGAGCGATTGGGTTAGGGCTGCCTCCCAGCCTCTCTCTTCACCTTCCCTCCCCACAACTCCAACCGAAGTAACCCGACAGCTACAAAATGCGGAGCTAAGGCACCCGAGCGAAATCCTTGCGAACAAAATTCAAGCGTTAGAAACGAGGCTAGCTGGGCTCACGGAGTCCCAGACAACTGCTGGGACTTCCTGATGATCAGACTGCACACTTGTACAACGTGTGCCACAGGTGGAACAGCGGCTGACAAAACTGGAACGCACCGTAGAGGAACTGCCGAACAAAATTCTAGAAGGAGTCAGGGCATCTTTGAAGAGCTCTGACAGCAGAAACTTCAGCACATAATTCTAGCAGTAACTGACTCAGTCATGGACACAGTTCCGGATTGGGTCAGCACACAACTCAGAGAGAATCACTCCCACTCACGATCCCCACTATCGGATTCGCGTAGGCGTAAGGTGGTGCCTCGCCCAGCCACAGGCTTGCAGGAATTCAGTTCACCACTACCCCCACGGAACAACTGGTTCCTCTGTTAGAGACACCGTTATCCAGGGAGGAGGCGATTCTTCTTAAATCTCACTGCTTCAATCATGGCTAACCGACCGCAGCGGAAAGCCCGAAGCAAAATTCTAGATGAGAAATTTGTGATCAAACAATAAAACTGTAGACGGTTTCGAATAGGAAAAAAAGGTCGCATCTCCAGTTATATCTCCCGTTCATCGGCCCCGCAGCAGCTATTCTGGCTCCTAAAGAGCCTGGAGCAGATGCTAAACTTTTAGGGTATAGCTCATTACAGGGTAGCCCTATGACTTGCATCCTGGTCAACAAGGCGTATACGGCGTTCCAGGTCGATCTAGATCTGGAAACCGAACAGGAATTCAGTATGGTAAAGGTCCTTCCACTTAGACGTCGTGATCCTCCAATACGTGTACTCAACATTTACAGCCCCCCACACAAGCCCCGCATAAAGTTAACGACGTTTTCTATCGAGCACTTAAATCGGCCGACAAAGCACCCCTCGCGATAGTTGGGGATTTTAAAGCCCAGAGCCTTCATTGGGGATACCACTTCGATCAGGCCAGGGGACGCAAGTTAGCTGAGTTAATCTCCACGCTCCGACTTACGCTGCTCACGGACCCGGCATGTCCCACACGTATGAGAAACTCGGTAACTCGCGACACGTGTCCTGACTTATTTCTATTTAAAAATAGTGGAGACGCTACTGTGGAAAACCGGGAGGAGACGCTTGGTAGCTATCACTCGGTAGCTATCACTCAGTAGGAGACACTCGGTAGCTATGGCGAAGGCTGCTAGAAGAAAGTGAGGCCATGCCAAACTAACCAGCTGGCATAAATTTAGGTTCCAATAAGCTCCACCTGTTCTCCTCACAGGCAGCTATAGGGAGTTGGCGAAACAGATCTTCGCCTTACAACAGCAACACGTCACAACAATTTTGACCACCGAAACGAACCCAACTTTGGACAACCATCTGATGCATATATTGGAAGCACGCCGACGCCTTACTAAAAGATTGAAGAAACAGAATCTTAATCGGAAGCTTCGAGCCCGCATCATTGAACTGACTGCAAAAGCGGCAGAATACGCTGTCCATCTTAGCGACGCAAATTGGATAGGGAGATGCGATTTGGCTGCGCGTGAAGTGGGATCAAAGGGGACGTGGCGCCTTTTTCGCAGTCTCATTGACCAAACTCAGACGACAGGGGAAAAACAACGTCAACTCCGAAGAGCCCGACACGGGTACCAAGGTACGACGACCCGATTCGCGGATCATCTGTGACAGATATCCCTGCCGCACGGAGGACCCCAATAGACCTGCGTATCAGTACGCAGGCAAGCAGAGCCCTGACATGGAGGCCCCCTTTACACTACAAGATCTTCGGGTAGCTTTAGCTAAGATGCGCCGAGGTACAGCCCCGGGAAGAGGCGGCATAACAGTCCAACTATTGGCGAACATCTAGGACTCCGCCTACTTGCCACTGTTAGATTACATAAATCAAAATGGAACGTACATCCACTCCCTCTAGGATGGAAGACCTCCTTTGTCACTTTTATACCCAAACCTGGAAAAATTGTTAATATTGTTACGAGGCAGAAGCACGCAAATACAATGTATTGAATGAAATTACAATGCTGAGCAATGCCAGCAAGAGATTACAGAGACTGGTAGCTGGAAGCCCTTCGTCATATTCTAAAGTTCAGCACAAACGGCACATAGCCGTAGCTGCCCTCATCGTCTTCTTCCAACCGTTCTGTCACACAACCCCCCCCCCCCCCCGGCGGGAAGATGCCGCCACGGCGTCTGGTGAAAAAGCGTTCTGGTGTTAGGGTGGTAAGGCTTAAGCCAGGCCACGTCAACAAGGTCCGCTTAGGCTGGGCAAAGGAGGACGAGTGCGGCGAGATTTCGTACGTGACGTCGGTGACGCGGCGCAACACGCGATAAGTGCGGTGTAAGGCGAAAGTATTTGATCGAAAGTCCTACATGACGCTGGGGTGACCACAGTAGCACCGATGAACCTAGATGGAACTGGACATCGACGTGGTGGCGATCATAGAGTGATTTTTGGAATGCTTGTGTCGAAGTGAGGCGTGTGCGAGTGATCTGACGAGCGAGATCAGCATGTGCGATAGCGTCGCTGGTGTATTGACTAGGACGAGTTAAGCCAGGCTAGACAAGGGTATCCAAAGGTAAAGCGGGTTCCCTGCCGAAGATGAAGTAGAAAGGGGAGTAACCAGCTGTTTCATAGCGGGATGAATTGCAAGCGAAGGTTACAAATGGCAAGGCGGCATCCCAATAACGGTTATCGGAGGAAACGTACATAGAAAGCATGCTGAGCAGCGTGCGGTTTAGGCGCTCTGTGTAACCGTTTATTTGAGGGAGGTAATGGGTAGCGAATTTATGATTAGTGAAACTGGAATGAAGAATGTCGGCAGTGATTTTGGAGATGAAATTGCGGTCTGGATTGATCAAGAGCGGTCGAGGTGCTCCATGATGCAGGATGACCTCGTAAAGGAAGAAGTCGGCGACGTCAGTTGCGCAGCTAGTTGGTTGGGCCCGTGTTATGGCGTAGTGTATTGCATAATCTGTTGCAACGGCAACCCACCTATTGCAAGAAGTGGATGCAGGAAAAGGTCCCAAGAGGTGGAGACCGACGCGGGCGAAGGGTTCGTGAGGAATAGGAAGAGGCTGAAGGAGTCCAGCAGGCAATTTGCAGGTAAACCCTTCGCCGTTGGCACTGGTCACAAGCTTGAACATACTTCTTGACCGAGCGGTACAAACCAGGCCAAATGAAACGGCGGCGTGCGCGAGCGTATGTGCGCGTAACGCCAAAGTGACCAGATATTGGATGGTCATGAAGTTGTTCAAGGACGGTGGCGTGCAAGTGAGGGGGTATGAAAGGCAACAGTTCTGGGCAATCCTATTGAAAGTTCTGATGGTATAAGACACCGTTCTGCAGTACGTAATTTCGCTAGGTTCGATCACGGCAATTTGTACGGAGGCGATCGATTATTGATCGGAGGAAGAGGTCCCGGTATTGTTCCGCACCGATTTGTAGCATTGCGCAGATGGAAAAAATACAGGCCTCTGTTTCATTCCAGGGCATGTCTGGAGTATCCACGGGGTAACGCGATAAACAGTCGGCATCACGGTCCAACCGTCCCGATTTGTACACAACTGAAAACGAATATTCTAGTAAACGCAAAGCCCAGCGGCCATAGCGGCCCTTAGGATCTTTACGTGATTGCAGCCAGCACAGGGCGTGATGATCCGTGACCACAGAAAACAGACAGCCAAAGAGATATTTGCGGAACTTCGCAACTGCCCACACGAGAGCGAGACATTCTAGTTCGGTTATGGAATACTTTCGCTCGGCGACCGAAAATAGGCGGCTGACGTACGCGATTACGCGCCCTTCGCCAGACTGGTGTTGCACTAAGACCGCTCCTATGGCGTGACCACTGGCGTCAGTGCGTAGTTCGGTTAGAGCAGAAATGTCAAACTGAGCTAGAATAGGAGTGGTTGTAAGCCTATCAATAAGCGCAGAAAGGGCTTCAGCTTGTGCAGATTCCCACGTGAATGGAACGTCTTTCTTGAGTAGGTCGGTTGAAGTACTGGCAATATGGGCGAAATTTTGTATGAAGCGGCGGAAGTAGGAGCATAGCCCAAGAAAGCTTCTGACGTCTTTTGCGGTCTGCGGTTGGGGGAATGTTTTGACTGCATATTTTGGCTGGATCGGGTTGCACGCCACGGGCATCCACAACGTGTCCGAGAATTTGAAGTAGACGTTTGGCGAATCCGCATTTCGATGAATTCAATTGAAGACCTGCGGGACGGAAAGAGACAGATCCGTTGATAAACGTTCCAAATGCGTTTCAAAGGTCGGAGAAAAAACGATGACGTCATCGAGGTAGCACAAGCCGGTGGTCCATTTAAGGCCATAAAGGAGAGCGTCCATAATGCTTTCGAACATGGTAGGCGCGTTACATAGGCCGAAAGGCATTACCTTAAATTGGCAGAGACCATCCGGTGTAATAAAGGGGGATTTTCTCGGTCCATTTATTCCACGGCAATTTGCCAATAACCGGAACGTTGGTCGATGGACCAAAAATAGTTTGCTCCATTGAGCAATCAAGTACGTCGTCAATTCGGGGAATAAGGTACACGTCCTTTTTCGTTATGTGGTTCAGGTGACGGTAATCGACGAAAAATCTCCAGGTGTTGTCCTTCTTTTTAACCACTACTACCGGTGACGCCCAAGTGCTGGAAGAGGGCTCGATGATGTCCTTAGCGAGCATTTTGTCGACTTCTTCTTGTATAATGCGACGTTCAGTTGCGGATACGCGGTATTGCCTACGTCGGATCGGGCGGGCGTCACCCGTGTGAATACGGTGCTTGAACACACTTGTCTGGCAGAGAGGGCGAATGCCAAAGTAAAAAATGTCGCTGTAAGAAAGCAGGAGGCGATAAGGGGCTGCCGTAATCTCATGTTAGAGATCAGGGGCAATCATATTTCTGAATGCATTTTTCGGTGAAGGGGAGATACAAGAACCGGCAGCGGATGCGGACGAGGCAGAAGGTAGGGTCAAGAGGTCGCACTGCTCCAATGGGTGAGCCATCGCGATGGTCATGCTATTGGTAATTATTTGCGGACAACCGCCAAAAATACACAAAGGTACAGTAGTGCGGTTGTTGCAAACACGCACCAAGGTGTGCGGAAGGGCCACGTATCGGCTGAGTAGAGCATCAGTTTGTGGAGCAAGGAAGTAGTCAGCCTCGGGAACAGGAGGTGATGTACAAAGCAGCACACTAGTAGCAGCTCGCGGGGTGAGACGAATGAACTCCGGCGAGTGTAGGTGACATTGCACTTCCTCGGGTACATTTTCGGGGGAAGGTAGATCAAAGCTGATGGCGCCTTCCGAACAGTCGATAAGGGCAGAATGTTCCGAAAGAAAATCAAGGCCCAAAATGAGGTCATTGGGGCAGTGGGGCAAAACAGTAGACAAAGAGGGAACTGGGTGATGGGCGATGGTGACACGGGCTGTACACATACCGACAACGGGAGGGGTTTATTCCATCAGCAACACGAAGAACACGGGACGCAGCAGGAGTGAGCACTTTCTTGAGTCAGCTAGAAAGGTTCGCACTTTTTATATTTTCGCGTCCGTGTCAATTAACAAGGACATCAAGAAGATTGCAAGGTTCAGGTAAAGCGGGCAGAGGATCTTCGGTCAGGGTTGTCCATGCAGCATCACCTCTGAGAGCTGCAGGATGTAGGTTTCTGGGAAGACGCGGCAGGGGCGGGATGGTGACGTCGGACGGTGAGCTTTAGGGGACAGGGACTGGCGACGGTGGGGCGAGGACAAACGGCAAAGTCTGGTGAACGAAGCAGGGGCGTAGGCGCTGTTGTATCACGATCGGGTGAAAATCGTCGGGGAGCATTCTCAGGTCGCCGGGAAGTGTAATACGGAGTACGGACAGCATCGTAAGGGCGATTGTGGCAGTATCGGGAGAAGTGCCCGATACGACGGCAACAAAAGCAAATCGAACGGTCGCCAGGGATCCGCCAGGCTGCCGGATTGCCGAAACGACGAGATGCGGTATGATGGATGGGTGCGGGGCTTTGCAGAACCGGGTAGGCATGCTGACGATTCATGGCGCAAACCGGGCGAAGGCCCAAGTTGTAAAGTTCTTGGCGGACGACAGTTTGAATAACAGAAATGGAGGGGCTGTCACCACTTGGCGTTGTGAGCGGGGCTGGCGACATGGCCTCAATTTCTCGACGAATTATTCTGGTGAGCGTCTCAGGTGCAGTAGGAGGGGCGACGTCGCGATGGCGAAGCAGCAGATCTTCACAGGACGAAGTAGCGGCCGTATTCAGAAGGCGGAGGAGGTTTTTGCAACACGGCGGCTTTTGGCTTGCTCCAAGCGTCGGCACTCTGCAATGATGTCATTCATATTTAGCTGTTCTTTAAAACTAGTAAATTGAAAGCGTCGTCCGCAATGCCTTTTAGGATCTGCCCAACCTTTTTTTCCTCAGGGCATTGCCCGGTCAACCTTGACACACAGATCTAGTACGTCATGAATATATGCACTGTACGATTCGGTTGAACTCTTGACACGAGACGCGAGGTCATTCTTGGCGGCAAGCTGACGGTGAGGAGTGTTTCCAAACGCTGCCCGTAGCTTCTCCTTGAAGGCGTTCCAGCTGATCAATGTCTATTCGTTGGTGTCGTACCATGTGAGTGCTGTGCCTTTCAGGCAACACGCAGCATTTGCCAACATCACTGTGGGATCCAACTTGTTAGGTCGGCTGACCCGCTCGAACATACGGATTCACTCATCAGTGTCGGCTCCATCGTTGCTGCTAAACATTTTATGTTCTCGAGGGTGAGACACGATGATCGGAGGAATGGCAGCGCCTGGAGCAGGATCGTTGCTGTAAGGCATCTTGGAAGGCGGAATTTGACGACCGCTGCGGATTTCGGTGGTAAATGGGAAAAGCCCGCAACCTCCACCAAGATCATACGAGGCAGATGCAAGCAACTACAATGTATTGACTAAAATTATAATGCTGAGCAATGCCAGCGAGAGACTACAGAGACCGGTAGCTGGAAGCCCTTCGTCTTCTTCTAACGTTCACCACAAACGGCACATAGTCGTAGCTGCCCTCATCGTCTTCTTTCAACTGTTCCATGACAATATTGATAATCTGAGGCCAATTTCGTTCCCCTCACGCGCGGGTAAGCTCATGGGGGCGACAGTCCGGGATGGTCTTTCTCCACATATTGAGTCCACGAGGCTCCTTGCTGACACTACGTTCGGGTTCCGCCAACATATATCAGCACAGGACGTCTTTCTCCAGATACACCGCAGTTTAATTCGACCAACTACAATGCAACAAAACGATAAAGCCATCCTTGCCCTAGATCTCGAGTGGGCATTTGACAACGTCCGGCACAGCAGGATACTAGAAATCCTAAGTAGAACGGATTATGGTCAGAAAGCCTTCGCGTACGTCAGAGATTTCCTCTCTAAACGTCCACCATACCTGAGGATCGAAGATGAGTAGTACGGTCCATATGACATGGGTACAAGAGGTACTCCACAAATAGCGGTCCTGTCGCCGCTACTCTTTACCATCGCTATGATGCAGCGGCCGCACAAATTACCTCCGGTAGAGGGCACACCACATGCCCTTTACGCCGATGACATAACAATCTGGACACAGAGGGCAGCCTTGGGGAAATGGACGACCGCCTTCAAAGGGCTGCCAGCATTGTCTAAAGCTATGCTAATGATTGTGGCCTCCAGTGTGCCCCAACAAAATCAGAACTTTTGCACAATAAATCCAATCCTAAAAAGAATACAAGGATTTGCATCTCTTTAACAGGTGGTTCTATCAGAGAAGTGGAATAAATTAGGATCCTGGACCTGCTTATTCACAACAAACTTAGTCCACAGACCACCATTGCCAAACTGAAGCGAACAGGTCAACAGGTCAGACGGATGATACAAGGCGTATCATCAGAGCGGGCAAGGCAGCCGGGCGATTCACGTTGTCTAACTGCTCGCCCATTCAATGCACAGATTTCGTCACTACATGCACACCCCTCTGTGATCCGTGCTTGGTGCCGCCGGGAGACGCTGACAAGGCAACGCGCAAGCACACCTACGTCAGCGGTTGAGAACACGTGGCGTCACCCGCGATTCCGTGCTCTAGCGGACTGCGCAGCAGCTGGGACGTTAGGCTTCGACTACATAAAGGGAACTGCATCTACCGAAGACACATAAGAGCGGGCCAGGCAGCCGTGCGATTCATGTTGTTAACTGCTCGCCCATTCAATGCAGGTGGGTTTTTTGGACGCCTGAATTCTTTCATGGTAATCACTTAGGCCGGTTTCTGGTCTGCTCTGAGAAGTTCTTGTGCCTCTTCTGTTGTAACTTTTTCTTGCATTTTAGTTGTTGCCATGGGTGATGCTCTCGCAGATTTCGCTAATGGTTTCGCCGAAAAACGCCGGGCAGCATCAAGGAAACAACAGAGGTTTTGGTTGAACTGACAACTAGATTCATGGCGGCGATGGCCGACCTCGAGACTGAAGGGAAGAGTATGGACGTTTCTAACAACGCCATCAAAGCTGAGCTCGCATCAGTCATCAAATCCGTGGAATTTGTTAGCAAAAGCTTTGATGAGTTTAAAAATGACATCAAATTGTTCCGGCAAGAGGTTGCAGAATTGAAGAAACTAAGCTCATACACTCAGGGCGCAACGCGAAGGCTCGAGAAAGAGCTCCAGGAAACAAAGAAGCAGCTACTCGATCTAAAACAGTACTGCAGAAGGAACAATATTGAATTGAAGGGAGTTCCTGTGGTTGAGAACGAAGACCTTACAAGTGTACTTAACACGGTCGGCTCATGCCTGAACGTACAAATTTCAGCACAAGACATAGATGCTGTACACCGCGTTCCAACCAAGGGTCTCCCAAACATCGTAGTGAAATTCCTTTCAAGGTCACCTCGTGATAAAGTACTGCTTGCTGCCAAAAAACCACACTGAACGCGTCAATGCTGGGCTTTCAATCGGATGACCCTATTTATGTGAATGAACACCTCTGCCCTGCAAATAAAGTACTTCTGGGCAAAGATATCCGAGCGAAACGAGAAAACAACTGGAAGTTTGCCGGTGTGTGCGATGGCAGAATACTGATGCGGAAAGCGGAAAACACTAAGGTCCTTCAAGTAACATGTGAAGGTTGATCTTGAGAAAGTCGTCTGAGTCGTACCAATCGTATCTAGTCTCCTACACGCACCAACTCCTTCGTCATGCTCCTTACCAGTAAAAAGTCTGAAACGGTATTTAAAAGCAAAGAATTTTCCATCTTTTATTGTAATGCTCGGAGCATAAGGAAAATCCTTAACTTGTTGATCACTTATCTTTCTCAACATGAGAAAGCGTCTGACGCCATCGCGGTATCGGAAACGTGGCTGAAATAAGGCGAAACTGTAGTCATTCCTGGCTATTCCGCATTTTCTATCGCGCGTGCCACACACAGCCGCGGCGGGGGTGTGGCAGCTTTTGTTAAAACTGTGCATACTGTTACCACCATGCCATCTGCATCCTGCAGCTGCGCAGATCTTGAGGCTATTTTTGAGAGAGTAGAATGTTCACTGGCAATTGGCGTTGTCTATCGCCCTCCAAATTTAAATCTAGCTTCAAGTCTTTACAAACTTGAAACCGTTCTGTCTACGTTAACTTTAAACAACGATGCACCTGTGGTGATTGTTGGCGATTTTAATATCGACTAATGTGGTACAACGAATCGAGATTATCAGTATTTGCTATATTCCTATAAATTTCCAAACCTAATTACAATGCCCACGCGCATGACGAGTACGACGGCCACCATAATTGACCATTCATTAACAAACTTCCCAACTTGTGTACGAGCAGGCGTTTTTAACGAGCCTATTGCAGACAACCTTCCTCTTTTTGTAAAGCTTGAACACAGAAGAGACACCCAGCACAGTTGCTTAAAACATTCAGTTCGAACTAACCACCAACAATTGCGCGAGCGTATTAGCTATTAATGCTGCTGATAATAATGACGACGTTAACATAGACGTTGACAATGTCATTCATGCCGTTATGAATGCCCAGGCTAAAAGTAGTGTCAGGGTGCCCAAACATTCGTATGAGAACCCAATATGTCCCTGGATGACCAGTCAGATTCTTGAAATGCTTAAACAGAAAGATTACTGGTACAACAAATGGCGACGTAATAAAGTTAGCGAGCATAACTTACGGCAGTACAAGAATATTCGCAACATTTGCGTATCGGCACTGAGAACGCAGAAAAAACTGTACTATGCACACCTTATTCATCAAGCAGCCGGTGACACCAGGAAAATTTGGAAGATAATCAGGGAAGCCACCGGGAAAGGCACTGCGCAGCATATTGCCCCAGCTAATATAAGTGAAAATACCGTAGGATCTTTTAACACATATTTTACAACCCCAGGCTTTTCCTTGTCAAAAATTTTCAGTTTGGTATTGATGAACCAGACATTTTAAAGCAATATAGATAACAGTTTCGTAATGAAGGACATAGAAGTGCAAGAAATAACGTCTGTGGTCTACACAAAGCGGCCGGGATAGACAACATTTCTACACGTCTAATCAGAGATAATGTTGACGTTCTGAGCCCCATCATGTGCCATTTGCTTATCCACTGCTTGCGAGATGGTGTCTATCCCACCTCGCTGAAGATGGCCAAGGTAACACCGATTTATAAGGACGGGAAAGCTTCAGACTCGTCAAGTTACAGGCCCATTTAAGTTTTAAATGCGATTAATATAATTTTTGAAAAGCTTCTTGCAAAAAGCAATACTTCGTTTCTTGTTATGTACCAAATACTTTCCCCAGAACAGCACTGGTTTCGTTGAAAGCATTCCACTTCATCTGCTATAGTCAAGCTGACTGAAAACATCAACACAGCACTAAATGGCAACAAACTTGCTACAGTCGTATTCGTAGACTTAAAGAATGCGTTTGATACCGTCGATCATCAAATTTTGCCGAAGAAATTACAATGCTATGGATTCAGAGATCAAATGTATTACTTCCTTTCTAGCTACCTTGAAACTCATCAGCAAGTGGTTGTGATGGACGGTATCAGCACAACCCCACAGCTAGTGCGCATGGGCGTTCGGCAGGGCTCGCTGCTGGGGCCTATGTTATTTTCATTATTTGTAAACGACCTTCCCAAAGCACTAACGCACGCAGATTTAGTAATGTACGCAGACGACATGGCGCTTGCCGTATCCGGTGAAAGCGAGCAGGAAATACAAGCAAGAATTAATATGGAATAAAAAAACATTGCTCGGTGGTTTTCGCTTAACAGACTTACTATCAATGCGAAAAAAACAAAATATATGACATTTCAATCTCAAAAAAAGAACGTTCGAAAAGAGCTGTTCAGAATATCAGTGAACAACTGCTTACTTGAACAGGCGGACTCAATTAAATACTTAGGAGTTACCGTGGATGCCAATTTGCATTGGCAGAATCATGTCGATGCTGTCTGTGCAAAGCTAGCATCTGCTTGCTACGCATTTCTGCAAGCCCGTGAAATATTTGATATCAAAATACTAAAAACGCTTTATAACGCTTAATTCAATAGTACCTATTCTACTGCATGGTTTCTTGGGGTTGGACGTACAATACCTATCTTAATCCTATACGTCGACTACAAAAACGGGCTCTGAGAACAGTCACACGCTCAAGACGAGATGCACCTAGCAAACTCCTCTTTGACGCTCTCCAAGTTTTGACATTTGATCAATTACGTCTGAAAAATACAGCTGAATTGGTATACAGTATTATAAATTATGGCCATCCTTTAAACAGCTGGATATTTTATTCTTCATTGCGCCAATCAAGAAGTTCTGCTGTAGGCAACCTTAACCTGGCACCAGTTAGTAATGTGTACGGGCAGCGACTGCTACAATTCATTGGGGCCAAAATATGGAATGATAAACCACTGGAAATAAAAGAATCAAAAGGTTTAGTTACAGCTTGAAAAGACACCTGCATAAAGAAACGTAGCAAAAATGAGTGATAATACGAGTGTGGAGCCCTTGCTACTTAACTGCTCATTCCGACAACTTCCCACACACTATGTAATAAATACAAGCCTCCTTAACCCACATTTATTTTATTTTAAGGCCCGTGCGAGGTTTCAGTTGGCTGTAAATATAGTTCGAATGTATTTTTTTATGTACCAACATCTTTTGTTTTTTATATGTGCAATGAATATTCTTTAAAAGCCAATGGTCTTCTTGTATAGTCGGTGTATTCGGTGTATAAGCCTTCTTCGCCTGTATACATGTGTGCATATATGTGTGTACACACTTGATGTTTGTTGAACAGCTTAATTAGGAAGCTACGATATATATATGTGTATATGTATGTATGTATATATATATATATATATACATATATATATATATATATATATATGTGTGTGTGTGTGTGTGTGTGTATATATATACATATTTATATATATACAGATATATATATATATATATATATATATATATATATATATATATATATATATATATATATATATATATATATATATACACACTTGATGTTTGTTGAAGAGCTCAATTAGGAAGCTACGATTTGATGCGGCCGAAGTGCCATTGTATTTTGCTTGTGCACCCTAAAACTAGCCTCTGGCTATTGGCCCAACACTGTTTTTGCGTATGTTGCTCTGCAAAAAAATCATGACTAAAGCTTCAATCAATCAATCAACAAACGGGGCAGCCACGCACTCCGGCTCGCCCATGCCTTTTTAACCAGTAGGTTCCTCTTCTCCGTACCGTACCTATGTACGACCAAACAACACGAGAATCGCATTGACGTCAAGATTCGGAAGGCTACAAAACAAGCCCTTCACCTTCCGGTGGCTACCTCCAACACCAGGTTATCGGGAGCTTGGAGTGCTCAATTCGTATCAAGAGCTGAAAGAGGCTCATCTCACAAATCAGCACACTAGACTCGCGCAGCCGGCATCCGGGTGCCACTTGCTTAATTGCCTACAAATCAAACATGAGTGCATCCCAGAGGAGACGCGCAAACTCCCAGAGCTGTGGCGGCACAGGCTCTGGGTGCATCCACTTCCGCGTAACATGGAAAAGCACACTCATGAAGGCAGGCAGGAGGGAAGCACGCGCTAAGACAATGGAAAAAAATACGGAAATGGGCGAGGTGTGTTCTACGTTTATGGGGCCGGACCGTCGCCTCTAGGGTTCTTCACTGCTGCTGTAATTCACAGGGACCAGCAAGTGGATGGGCTCTCCTACCGAGATCCAAACTCCACGCAAGCCGAGGCGATTGCCATAGCCCTCGCCGCCTCAGACCCGAAGTCAAGGACAATAATCATGGACTCGCGCCGAGCCTGTGAAAGCAATTTAGCGGGCACGGTACCACCCTTGGCCTACAGAATTCTAAAATGAGTGGTGCAGCTCGTAGACCCCGCGCGTAAAGAAATTGTTTGGTCTCGGGGGCATCAGGGTCTTAGAGGAAACGAGGCCACGCACGCGGCTGCGCGAGCGCTTAACCACCGGGTGCCTCACCCATGCTTTCCCGGCTCGGAGATTAGCACACCACTTCTGCGGTTTCGAGAAATTGTAAAACATTACTGCGATTACCGCCAGCTTTGCCCAGACCCTGCAAAAGGTCTGAGCAAGGCAGATGAATGAATACTGGGGCGCCTTCAGACGAACACATTTATGTGCCCTGCAGTAGGAAAGCATTTCGTCCCTAAAACAGATGGGCGGTGTCTGCACTGTGGAGAGATGTCCGACACCTTCTACATGGTGTGGGGATGCCAGCGCATCACTGCGTTATCCCCCAACCCTTCCCCTACCAGAGAGGCATGGGAGGCAGCCCTGCTCATTTGCTCGGAGCTTGAGTCTCAAAGGGCTCTAGTTCGACGGGTGAGTGTGGCGGCCTTGACCAATGGGGTCCAGGAATAGGGACTGCAAGTGTGCGGAGGGCCACAGGCCCTAACTCTCTTTTATTCTGATCAAAAATAAAGTTTCACGCATCGTTATCAAGAAGCCGCTGGTTGAGGCGGCATGACAAGGCGACTGCCCCGGACACAGGCGCACGGTTACAATGCTTGATAAATAAGAGACAAATCGGAAAAGCACTCGCGAGATATCGTGTGCATCACATTGCCTCCCATCAGCCATAAAGTACACACCTAAAGAAACACAAATCACACAGAAAAAAGAATTCTTGTAACATAAACATAAGCACTTACAAGTTCAGTGTACACACATTTACACATAACTAAATTTCTTTCTACACAGGATTATAAAATAATCTGAATAATCATCAAGGCCTCTAAGATCTGCAATAACATGTGAAAGTCAAATATAAAAAGAAATACAAACAATCATATCCAGTCTTACGGTAACCATCATATCCACTGTTACAGCCGAGTGCAAGTCATCACCAGCGTGCACTGCCTAAGCTTCATTTACTGAAGCGAGTGCTCTTGCAGCTCTGTGACCGGATGATAACTCGGCTTTTTACTGACCCGGTGAAATTAAATTCATGCATAACGAAACCCGAGCCACTCATCAGTCGTTCATTCACTTTGATGCCCGCAGTCTTTCAAAACACTTTGACCACATCATCGACTTCTTTAGAACCGTAGATCATTGTTTCTCAGTCGTGTGTTTTTCAGAAACATGGCTGATTCCCACCGATGCAAGTTTATATGGTATCCCCTCTTAAAATTCTGAATTTAGATTCCGCGAAAACAGTCGCTGCGGCGGCTCTGCAATATTCATTTTTGATAAACACTCATACTTTTGTCGCAAGAAATTTTTCTTCCAATGCGGTAACGTCGAATCTATCTGGTTAGAATTCCATCAATCCTTTCCTAAAACAAATAACCAAACTAAAATAGTCGGCACAACATATAGATCACCATCGTCCAACTACAGCGATTTCTGCTTAGAACTTCAGAGATTTTAAATAAGCTAACCAGTGAAAACAAAAACATTTTGCTATTTGCTATCTTGCTATTTGGTATTTGCTATTTTACACCGATCCAACTAGTTCTGGTTATTCTAGCTATGTAAACTGCTACACAGGTTATGGTCTTGAGTCACTTATTAAGGTACCCCCAAGATGTTCGCTAAACGGCTCACAATAAGCCACATACTGTCTAATTTACCAACCGAACATTCTGCAGTAGGTGTTACTGTTTCAATAACTGATCATTATCCTACATTTATACTTCCGAAGTCGATCAGTTCAGAGCAGACGCACAAGCAGGTTAACCATTCTTTCGATAACGGGAAGTTTATAGAGGATATTGCGAACACTAAATGGCATCCCGTACTTTACGAGTTTAACCCAATCATTGCCTTCGAAAAGTTCACTTCTCTAATATAAAGTTCGTGCAAAGTTGCAGTTTCTACTACACATACCACGCGCTGGGACTCTGCACAAAGAAATCCATGAATAACCGGGGCCCTTTTGCGTAGTATCAATAAAAGACAAAACCTGCATAAGAAATTAAAGCGCCAACACTTCAACACAACCCTCAGGACAGGTTTCACTAATTATTCTAGCATGCTTAACAAGCTGTTAAAAGAGGCCAAGAAGGCTTATTTAAAAAAGGAAATCGTAAAATGTCAAGGCGATACTCGGAAAACTTGGGAACTAATCAAAACGTTTCTTAATCAGCCTACATCACAGCACTTTGTATCAAAAATTACTACACAGGCCGGTACGCTGAATGATTCAACTGACATCGCCAATGAATTTAATCGACCTTTTACTGGTACTAAAGTGAGTTCCTCATCAACTTCCGGTGCAGCATTTACTGGCCCCTCTTCACTCTTACACTCGTTTTGCCTTTTTTGACTTACGCGCAGGAAGTTATCACTACTATTTTAATCCTAAAAACGACGGGCCCCGGAATTGATAGAATACTCCCCTTAAAAATAATTCTGGTAGCCCATGATATTGCACCCGCTTTATCGCACATCATAAACAATTTATTTAAATTCGGCACATTTCCAGAGGCCCCGAAGCTCAGTAAGGTAACTCCGGTCTTCAAAAAAGAAAACCCTGAAACCATCTCCAACTATCGTTCAATTTGTGTACTGCCGTTTGTTAGTAAGATAACCGAAAAAATAATTGTAACTCGGTTGTTTAGGTATTGCAATAACTTCAACATTCTAACACCGCATCAGCATGGCTTGCGCCCAGGATATTCTACTGAGCTAGCTTTAGTATCTCTTACCGACAATATAAAACGCAGAATTGATGCAGGTGACAATGTTGGAGCAGTGTTCATTGATTTCGCAAAAGCGTTCGATACCATTTGTCATAATGAACTTTGCTACAAACTTGAAGATATCAGAATCCGTGGTCCCGCCTTATCATTACTGCTCAGCTACTTATCTAACTGAACTGAATTCGTCAAAATTAATGATTCCCTTTCTCCACAACTCAGTAGTTTTAAAGGTGTCCCTCAAGGTTCTATTCTGGACGCAATATTAGTTTTATTATTTATAAACGACCTACCATAATGTTTAGGTTTCAGTAATTGTTTGCTAAATGCTGATGATACGACCATCTATGCTTACAAAATATCGGCAAACGTAATAGTTGATCAATTAAATCATTATCTAAGCAACGTATCCCACTGGTGTGCAGAAAACAAACTTTGCATTTTGTAAGATTACAAAGACCCATTTTGTAATCTGTCACTCGCAGCTGCGTACAATTGAACTAACACCGCAGTTATTGTTACAAAACCATGTCATTCATCCCTCATCAGATGTGATGTTCCTAGGCATGCTGCTGGACTGGCACCTAAAATTCAATCTGCACACTAAACTGATATCTTAAAAATCGGATTTCGGCTACGGGTAGTTAACAAATCACGTCACTATTTTCCGCATAACAATATGATCTCTATGTATCACGCTCTCATTCACACCCATTTGCAATACTGCGTGTCTACATGGGGTAACACATACGCCACTCATCTTCCGCATATGCACCATTTACAAACCCAAGTGTTGCGGCTCATTACGTTTATTTCTTTTATGGCTCAAGCGAAACCGATTACTCACAGCCTAAATATTTTGCCCCTAATAAACATTTTTCAGCAAGAAGAAACCACAATGATTTACCGCGCTCGAGCACAGAAAATATTTATTGACAGCCTACGAGCCACTGCTCTCCTTAATCAAAATACCACGCAGTTTTCCTAAAATGACAATGTTTTACTAGAGACAGTGAAAACAAATTATGGTTAATGTACGGCTAACTTTACGGGCATTTCACTATGAAACCGCCTCCCTAACCATATAAAATCCTCGCGCGCGTCAACACAGTTCAATAGAAAGGTGAAGCAATATTTCATTAAACTCTGATTACAGACGGACAATAAATTCACAGGATTTCTCAAATATCATGTTTTCTAAGTTTCTGGGTGAATCGTCGTTGCATCATTATGCTTGTTTGTATGTACGTTTTTCTCTTCAGCTTTGAGTTGACAGCTAACTTCTGAATTATGCTCTGGCTATTTTGATGAGTGTATTGTTCAAAATTTCATGACACATATGATTCTTGTACAATGTTGAAACTAATTTGTTCTATGAAGTTTTTTCGTACGAATCAGGTCGCTTTATTTAGTAATGTATAATTGTCACTGCTTTCAAATGTAACACTATTTGATATCTTTTTATGGGAGGTCCCCCGGATAGCTCCTAAGAACTTCGGGACCTCATCTTGTATTGCGTTTGAACAATAAACAATAAACTGTGTCTGCCGCTGAAAAGAAAAAAAAAACAGTGTAAATCCACATACAATAGTATTCTACGACGTATAACAGGTTATTTTCTAAGATGGGTGTTTTTATTTTTTTCGTAAACACAATGGGAGCGCAAGAAAAATAATTCTTTCTGTAACTTTATTATTATGCTGATGCTCTGAAAAAAGAAGGTTTGCCTGCCATTATTTGTCGTTTCTGTGGGCCCATGCCTTGTTATGCATCGAAGTACTGGGTAGCTGATGCAGGGTGTGTTGCGAAGGCCAACTTGTCATTGTACACAATTTGTAGTAGTTTTAAACAATAAAAATGATCTGCTCTGAGCATGCTATATTTCATAAAGAGGGGTTCTGTTCCTAAGTTGATCATAGGACCGTTGCAAATCATATAAAGCAAGGAATTATGTTCTGCAATTTAATCATCCTGGTACAGTTGTGGAAAGTTGTTGTGCCCCATACCACTGCACCATAGCATAGTTTAGAATAGAATAGAGTATGGTAAAGTCATATTTTCAACCAAATAGGAATAAGGTAAGCAATTTTGTCTATTATTCTAACGGTTTTAGATATTTCACTACAATGTTGGTTTACATGTGTATTCTATTTTAGATCTTCTTGAAACAATAGACCTAAATTTTTGCTATTTGACCCTACTGATCACAGATTCTACAAATTAATTCGTAAACGGCCTTTTTAATACTTTATTGATGGGGTGGAATATAATGTACGTGGTTTTGGAAGTATTTAGTTGTAGTTGGTTCTGTTTCAACCAAAGTCGATTCAAAGTTCTCCCAAAGTGATAATCACTTGCTAATTATACTACCTTGGGTGCCAAAACTACCCGAGAGCGAGGTCGTGAGAAGAAGAGATATTAATTCATGTTGTATGACACTGAATAGAATCGTGCCAACTGGAGCAATTCTTCCACCGAGCTTAGACTGTGTCGGTACTGTTTTGGAAAATTATACATTCGCCTCTAACTTTCGAATGTCGGTTCACCTGTTGCTCATAGATGCAAAGAAAGAAATAAATAATGCTACCTATGAGAAAAGAGAGCATACAAGAGCGTCGAATTCAAACCAAATATATGTTGAATAAGACTCTGCAGATACTTTGCGCGTTCTTTTACCCGCAAATAAAGTTTTTCGTTTTATTGCGGCACACTTATACTCCCTCATCTGTCTCATCAAAATCTCTTCAACGCTCGCCTAAAAATACACAAGTACAGTAAATAAAACTATCACATGCAGGAAAAAAACAATGGACCAAAGCCGTGAAGAGCGTATAAAAGGAATCGTTTTTATAACAATCAATAAAACACTGAAGCGATGTCATACTTTCTTCACCAAACGGAAAGCTTCCTTGTTCCTCTTCTCGAAAATTGTTACTCCCGCCCCTATCTTCAAAATGTCAGTTAATAATTCGATAAAAAGGCGAAGTACCAAATAAAACTACGTTGAGAGAGAGACAATGCAAGGTCGAGGCCGTGTCTAGCACATACGTCGGCAAAGTTGGCGCGGCTCACTCATACTCACTCACAATTTTTTTTTCTAATCATCACTCACTCAAACTCAGACTCAATGCTGAGCACCAGATCTGCGCTCACTCAAACTCAAATTCACATTGAGCGCAAAAGTAAGAACTCAGCCGGACTCAAAACTCAAAATGTACTCAGACCCTAAAATGCACTCAAACTCAAAATGTACTCAAAACTCAAAATTAACTCAAAAGCGAAATGTACTGAAACTCAAAGTATACTCAAACTCAAAATGTACTGAAAACTCAAAAGGTACTCAAACTCAAAAGGGACTCAAAACTCAAAATGTACTCAAAACTCAAAATGAACTTAGAACGCATCATGGGCTGAGAACTCAAAATGAATTCAGAACTAAAATGGTCTCTACAACACCCTCGTGCTAGGCATTTACTCGGGCTCAGATGGATTCTGATTTCATCAGCATTCAGTGTTTTCAAATTCACCCCTGGTAAAAATCTTATGGGTGCAAATTCGTGAGCGCGAACTATTGCATTTGGAACGACATGACACCGTAGCTCCTGTAAGGTCGGAAACAATTTTTGTTGGGTATTTAATACAGCTATACCTGTTGCCCATGATGACTAGCGCTGGTTGCAAGCAGTTGCACGTATATATTGGATACCAAACTCTTGATGTAGGCTCCGTGTTCGTGTTCATGACTGAGGTGGTCCAGAATCGATGGTGTGCTGGATCCCTGAGTCGAAACATGCAAGATTGGGCGAGGGGACGTGCGCTCACTGCTCCATTCCTTTACGTCGAAGCGGTTTAGGGTTACGTTTCCATGCATTCTTGCTCTGCGTCCTGAAAAAACGACTTGTGTCAAAGCGAACTGTCCCCACGAGAATCCTTTGCGTTTTTAATGCGTAGCATTCTTTGCAGAGTACCCCCTCCCAGGATCGTGTAACGCCCTGCATTTACATAAAAATGCATGTATCACGGAAGGTCAAGTGTAATCATTATAAAAGCGTAAATGTAGAGAATTGATCAAACTAAATGGTAAAAAAAAGAATTAATAAGTAAAATATCGACAATGGCGAACCGTTTAACACGGGAGTCATGAATAGTCTCAGATTTCGTTAAACTTTAGCGAGATGTGGCGCTAAAGAATGTGGGGTATCAAATTGAGGGTCTTGTTCAAGGGCATCACGTGGGACAAGCAAAAAAGTGCCTCGTTGTTTGCTGAAGCACATGTATTAGTTTTTATTACCATTTGCTTGGTGGGATGAGCTCTCGTTGCTCGGAAAAGCACCACGCTATAGGCCTCCTGCGCTGCCCAGGGGGCTCTGCGCAAGACGCTTCCGGGCAGTACTTCCGGGTAGTACAAAACTGCGCGGGTCTCATGGGATTCTGTGTTGACGAGAGCAAAATCAGCTCGAAACCCCCAATTTTTTTGCGACATGGTCACCAGCTCATTCCCGACGAGTCCGATCTCTTCTGGCGATAAACGTAGCATTAGGGGTGTAAGTTTTGCAGCGCTAAATGCGTCTCAAGCTCCGAGGAAAGTACAGGGATGGTGACGGCGCTCTGCCACTCGCTGGTTCACCGATCGATGGTATTATGAAGTGAATTTTAAAGTGAAACTTCTAGTTTACACTACTTCCTACTCTGGGTGACAATGACTTTTCAACAACAGCCGATCAAAAAACAAGAGTGACGCGATTGGCGATGATGGCGCTTTAAAAGCCAGCGAGTCCGGCGGACTGGTGGCTAGCCTTCTGCGGTGCGCCGCTTTTTTTCGTACCTGCGCACGATATGTGCACTTGCATGAAATAGTGCTCGTTTGCGTCGCCGTTACGAATACATGGTGCAGCGTTAGCTTGCTGTTTTGTTGCGTGTCTCAGTGACAAAATTCAGCGATCGTAAGAAGCCTGAAATCTGTTTTGCGATTTTGAAATTAGTGGCCGTAAAACAAAGTGGTCGGGCGAACCGAGAGGCCGCTCGCTTTCCTTGTTTGCGCTCACTTTACTAATTTCGCTCTTGCATCATATATTTCCCTTTAGCACCTAATTTAGCACGGTGGCTCACTGGCTAAGGCGTTGGGCTGCTGCGCACAAGGTCGCGGGTTTGATTTCCGGGCGCGGCGGCCGCTTTTCTGATGAAGCGGAAAAGCAAAAACGCCGGTGTGTACGAGATTTCGGCGCACGTTGAAGATCCCCAGGTGGTCGAAATTATTCCGGAGCCCTCCACTACAGGGCGCCTCATCGCCTGCGTTGCGTCGGCGCGTTAAACCTTACAATCAATCAATCGCACTTAATAGGCTAAGAATGCGGGTGAGCAATGTTTTGAAGTGTAGGGCCGAGTTGCATGCAGGAGGGCTTGCAGGAGGGTGGAGGGCTTTGAATCCAAATGAGTTACATGCAGGAGGGCGGAGGACTTTGAATGAAAAGCAAAAAAAATCTGCGAATCGCCAATAATATTAGGGGACAATTCAACTGGATGCGACCAATTTTCTCTTCTACTCTCGCTGTCTGACTCCATTTGAGGAGAAAACTGGCGTATCGGCGTTCAGATTGTTAACGACGAAGATATCCAACACAGTCAGTGATAGTCGCATGTAAATATTCCGGGGCCGCGCAGCGTGTATGCGGCTGTGTTATGATATGTTATGCAAACATAGAAGTACACATTTCTGCATGCAGCGGGCGTGTGATTTGGTGATTGTTTTGCTTCCTTTAATAGCGCTTAATTTGTTTGTTAGACGCAATGCCTCACCTACTCACTAGTATACATGTAAACTGCCGTTATTAAATTGTACGGCGTGAAATGTTACGCAAGGATCATTTATTTTGCGAAAATACAAAAGAAAATTTCCACTCGTTTTCATGGCGGTGCCAGGCCAGCAGTGTCAGCTGAGTCGGCTGCGCAATTCTTGGGTTCGCTTGCATGGTGCCGCTGAAGCAACCTGTTGCAGTTACCTCAGACCAACGCCCCCTGTATAAACATTATAAGGAAGGTATCTTCAATTCTCACCCAAAAAGGCAAGAATACGCACTGAATAAAACTACTTGGCAAGAGAAAAGAACCAGCCTCAGGTCCCCAAGAAAAGTCAAAGAGAATTGGCATTGTATGAAAAAAACCTCCTGAACGAGTTGACACTGCAAGTAACTAAACTACAAATGAACTCTACTGCTCCTCTCCTAGCAGAAATATTGGGCCTCCTTCTTTGAAATTTCCCTTCTGCACTCACTCCAAACGGTATGCAAGAGGTAAATAAAGTTACTTGGCCACCTAAAAGAACGAAAGAGCAACGCTGCATGGAGAGGCGGAAAGGATGTGTATTGTGTGACAATCAACCCCTGTAAACCGACGTGACAGCCCAATCTTCTACCTAGAAATAAAAAAAAATTCTTTCATACTGAATTGTGCTAAGTATACAGGCGAATAGGTCGATAACAGGACTGGGATGAGGCGCAAAGTTGCAACTGTTTATTTAAAAAAAACGACACAAACGGGGGACATCAAAATATACACGCGCGCGCGGCACTCTTTACTTGCCCAGTTTAAATCAATAAAACCTAAATCAAAGCAAGAAGGTTCAGAAACAGATCGGCTCATACTAAAACGAAACGCAAGAACACGGGCAGAAAAATTTGGGAGTGTGTGCTTGCAATTAGTTATCTTCCTCACCATGGGGGCTATCTCTGAATGAATTTTCGTTCGTTACCAGTACGTATGATTGCCGGAGTGCGAAGACATCCTTCCTCGTCTGTGATTATGTGGTGCGCTTCAATGATCTCACGCGTTATTTTGTCTTACCTGCGTGCCAGAATGTTTGGGTCCTGAAAGGGCGGTGTGCAATAGCGCGACTTGCAAGTTTTGCAATAGAGTGACAGATTCCTTGTCGCCTGTGTTTGCTGACTTGCGTCTCGGTGTTTTCTAAGGCATTCATTTACTCACCTTCCGCTTTGTCCGATATAAGCTTTCGCACACGACAGTGGTATTTTCTATAATACCCGCGTCTGACAATCAACACGTTTTACATGTGCAAAATAACCAAGAATCAGAGTCGCTGGATCTACAAAACTAGGTCGAAAAAGGGCCCTCGAGGTACGACTGGAACATTCAAAAATAGTAAAAGGGTCATTGCAGAGTTTTGTTTGACACAGGCCATCAGAAAATTTTGTTATCACAACATCGAAGAAAGCTACGCCCTACCAACTTCTAGGCTCAGGAATCGGTGATACCCAGACAGCTTGCTGGCTTCTCAGTGAAAAGTTGCTCCAGTCTATCACAGGAGGAACTCGGAACAAAGAAATTTTCGTTATAGAGTAAAATATTCTGGTAGCGACCCCACATATGTATGGAGTATCACATATGTTAAAAGCGTTTGCAGAAAAAAATGATTTCAGGGTGGTTTTCTCTGTCCAATCAATTCTAAAAGGCATGTGCAAAAAAGTGAACGGTAGAGAGGAACGCAAACAAAAATGTGGCGTGCAATACCGGCAAAAATTTGTTTACTGTCAGACGCGAGTAGTATAAAAAATGCCACTGGCTTGTGGCAATGCTTACATCGGACAAAGCGGAAGGTGTGTCGATTAACGCCTTCGATAACACTGATACGCAAGTCTGGAAAAACGGGAAACTAGAAATTTCTGACTTCATTGCCAAACTTGCGAACCGCGCGAGTGCACACCGAAGTTTAAGGACAAGCACATTCTTGCATGCGCTACATAATTGAAGCATATTAAAGAGGAAGAACACATTAGCACTCCGTCAATCCTGCTTACTAGTAAGAACAAAAAAATCATTCAGAGAGAGCCACCATGATGAGAAAGATAACATACTGCAAGCAAACACTCCCACCGTTTCCTGCCAGTGTTCTTGTGTTTCGCGGTAGTATGATCAGATCCGTTTCTTCAACTTCATCTTCTGGTTTTAAGTTTCATCGGTTTAACTGTGCAAGCACAGATTGACACTCTTGTGCGTATATTTTCGTGTCCGCCGTTTCTGTCGCCTTTTTAAATACACAGTTACAAATATGTGCCTCGTCCCAGTCCCGTTAGCGCCCCTGTCCTCTGTATGCTTGCGCAATTTAGTATGAAGCGTCACCAACTAGCCCCATTCTACGTCCTTTTCAAACTTTCTTACTTGGCAGAAAGAATACAGCGCCTTGTTTTTACAAATGTGTGCACATAGTTCACTGAAAAAAGGTAAGAAGACCGTAAACACAATCCCCGATTATCCAAAAGAGCGCTAGGGCAACGTTCCGACGAATGCAAAAATAATGTTTTATCACAAGTATTAACCCTTTGATGCCCAACGTTGCTCAGAAGCAACAACTCAAAAAATATTTTTTTCTCTCCCACTTGGTGAGGTTTTCTTTTGAAATTTAACACCACCCGGTAACAGGCAAAGGTTTTCGGAGCTTTAAAAATAAACAAAGAGAAGGCAGCACGTATTTTCGTGTGCCAAAAAAAGCATTGTTTACGCGTGTCAAATCTTAAAGAGCCATGGGGCCTCAAGAGGCTCGTGACGGGTAAGCGAAATTGTGCACTTTTGTTGTTTTTACGAATGATAGCAAAACAAACTTTATGTTATAGTCTTCACTTGAACTATAAACCGTGGTGATCAACGTAGCTTTCTTTGTTAACTGATATATGGGCAGCTGCAGTGCCCAGTGTTTCCCAGTGCCCAGTGTGTCCTAGTGTTCATCCTAACGAACCTTACTTTTTTTTACTTCATATTTGTAATTTTGGATGTCTTTTATTATCGTAAAAATGTTTTCGCATGTTTAAGCAACATAATAAAGTTTTGTGCATCAAAATGTGCCTACCTTGGTTGGATACACATCCAACCAAGGTAGGCAGGACCTTCTTTTATCTAGCAGTAATATCCACAGTTTCTTTGTTAAAAATATTAGGCCGGCGTCCTTCATACAAATCTAAGCTCTCTGTTTGCTTAAAATTTGGAAGGAAACAGAAAACTTGCTACAGCTAGACCACATGGAGTACCCACAGCGCCGAGGTATTTATTGCACCAAGAATTCTTGCACATAGATTACGAACAAGGGCCAGAGGAGAACATAGGATCAAACAAACATCTTCAGGCGGTTTTGATTTAACACCATCTGCACCTGTGAAGCGATCATCTTTTAACGATTATATTATATTTTCAAAATCGTACTGGTCAGTTGCATTCATAAAAATGGTAGAAGAAGAGCGTTGTTTTTTGAATTGTTAAAACCACAATTTTGGGTGTCTTTTGCCACACAAAACGTGTATTTCCTAGTGTAAATTGGAATTTCTTGGTGTAGTAAAGCTTAGCGTTTTCATCTCCATATTAGGGTGATATCGCACTTACAAATCTGGACAAGTCATTTTCCTTTCTGTTCATTAAAAAAATTCGGTATACCTTCATTCGTTGCTTTCGGTGCTTCATTCGTTTAAAAAGTCTGTTTATATCAAGGGTTTTCTTGATTTTTTTATGATGTGTAAGTGGCTTCTTTTCAAGGATCAAAGGTAATGGAGAAAGCCTCTTTAGCAATGTTTACATTGGTTTCTTGCATGAATTTGTGCAAGGAATACGCCAAAAGATGTTCAATAAACAGGTTTTTACTTTGTTAAGAATAGTTCCTAGTCAGCACTTCGCGGCCACTTTGAAGCGTACGCTTGTTATGGATGCCACAGTAGATGGGTAAGGGATCAATAAAATCGCACACCAAAACCCCTGCTTTTATTTCATCATTGAGAATAGTTCGTCGTAAAGGTTGTCTCAGTGGAAGACGTAATTCTCGTATGGGAATCTATCACATTCCCAACCCGGTAAAATTCAACTTTTTCTTGAAATCATAAGTTAAATGATTTTGCAGAACATACGTGTATATAAATATGCCCCACAAATAAGGTTTCCGAAATTAAAGCTGTTCTGTATTCAAACAAGCCTAATGAGAATCTCAGGAAGTCTTTATAGATATTTATGGTGGGCGGTAGAAAGAGAAAACAGAGTGGTAGAGCAGTTGAAAGCAAGTGATTCATAGCTACTCCCAACATTCTTTAAAGCGGGAATAATTTCATAGGATAAGTTTGAACGTACTTAATTCGAAATTCTATCAACATGCTTTTCTAGAAGAGACACAAAGCACAATCGTATCCGTTTATAGAGTAGCACTCATCACGTAAAGACATGATTTGATAAAATATGTTAAAAGAGTACTGTTAATCTAAGAGAAGCAAATAAACTACATAAATATATTTTTCAGTATTCTGGCATTGAAATTATAAACTGAAAATGGACAAAGGAATGTGACAAAGGTGGATAAAAAGTGGATAAAGGTTAGGTCCTGTCTGCTTGCGGATGCTTGTGCCCCTGCTCAAGCAGCTGCAAGGCGAACAGTGCCAACACGAGTATACTGCAGGATTATAGTTCGAATAACTAAACCCATGTAGCATTGTTGTAAAAAGTACCTTCAGCTTTAAGGACAATGCTGTTTTACGTTGCTTCACACATCATGTGTCACCTTTACGGCTAGGTAACATACGCATTAACACACATAACAATTGCCGTTGCAAAAAATACAACTATGGACATAGACATGCCACCCGAAAAAAAAGAGCGATATTATTAAAGCTTAGCCGGCAGTTGCTTGGAAATGCTTTATACTTATCTGCCTGATAAGGGGCACTCTACTGCCTGTACTGCAAATAAATAGTAGAAATATCATTCTTCTCCTAGAGATTCTTCACCATACTTTTTGTATTTTGATTGTATTGTTGGGGATTTTTTCGCGAAGCATAAACGCTCGGCCTGTTCAGAAATTACATTAGTTTGACAGCCCGATGACAAGCGAATAATACCAGATGCGATAAACTTGGTCTTTCATTGTATCGACTTTAGGATTTAGGAAAGGTTAATATGCGACAGAGCCAACACACAATGCTTCAACCTATGTTGAGCTTTCTCCTTGAGTCAATGTTGAAGCGGCATTCTTCAGAGCTTTGTTTGTGTTACTTCAAATTTAACCTATATTGCATGCTAAAGAAGGTTACCAAAAGCACAGTGCAGGTCCACACAATTGTAATAAGTGTTTCAATGGTGTGAAAATCTCCGTTCTAGCATTTTCGTTTGCGTTCCCTCCATAAATACCGGAATACATTCCGGATATTTTTTGCACTTCATTTCAGGTTGTTTGTTTATTTATATATTTCTGAAAGAGTTCACTTGTGGCACATACCGAAGTTCGCATACTTCATAAAAGCGTTAGAGTGAGGCCTGCCTAATAGCCTGTTTTAGCCGCCTGTTAAGACCACTTCATAATGGTGTCATGCACCGTGAACCCCACCTGTTTTAAAGCACACTTACGGAAAGCAGTTGTATGGCAATTCCGATGAAGGTAAAATGTGCCAATGTGCTTCGAACGTTTAAAACATTATTACGTACACATCATTCGTGATTTTGATTTTAGCTGTCTATGTTTCAATCAAATTCCGAAAAAAATGTATTCGTTTTTGGGTATGACATGAACTGTTACGAGAATACGACTATAATGCCTTGAATCAATCAATTTACCGAGAAGAAAGATGCATTAGCGTGATGTCACATATTTATTACACAGAAATAATTTAGAAACAACACATAGCTGAAGCCGTTTTTCTGCCTCAATTGACTTGAAAACAAAAAGAAAAACACAGTGAATGGTCAATTTATTCCCATCCTAACCACATCTGTCCTTTTAAAACAGTACCGTAAAACAACGTTTTAGATTTTACGATGAAGCCAAATTGTGAACAAACAATCCAAGTGCAATTGTTCAAATATCCTGTTTCCTTACGCGTTCTTTATTTTCGGCAGATAAGTAATTGTACGACCATATTCTGCCTATTTTAGGCACACATCTTACTCTATTCGGCAACGAATAAGTATTGCTCTGCTTAATACAACGTTTGCGGTTGAAAACATCGGTGAGTCATTTTTCTAGACGGAAATTTGGTGGGATCGCGACCGCGAGAAGTTATTTTAGAATATCTTGTGTACAAAAAAACTCACAAAAGTTGGCGCCTGAAACAATGATAAAATACATCTTGGAGGCGTATATCAGAGTATATATATATATATATATATATATACGGTTGAAGAAACGTTTCCAATGGTCCATAAGAAATATAAATAAGTAGAGTCTGACGCACGTCTGAACAAACAAAAACAAACATGTTTTCTAACGTTTCGACTGGAGGTCAGTCGACTGGACCTACAGTCGAAACGTTAGTACACATGTTTGTTTTTGTTTTTTGAGACGCGCGTCGGACTGTAGTTTTTGAAATATATATATATATATATATATATATATAGACTGAAAAGATATAAACTCACACAGAGCGCGAAAAAAATAAGGTTAGTAGAGACAGAGACAAACGAGAAAGACTTAAAAAATAAAAATAAGTTTACTGACGTTTCAGGGAGAGGACTCCCTTTCTTCAGAGTACAAAATAAGTTCGTTTCAGAGCTATATATACAGAAAATGTAGCAAGCGCGAGGGCAAGATAAGAGGAGGGAGAGTTTGTACAAAATGGATTCATGGTTGGTGGGTAGCAAAAGAATGAAGGGAGAGCGGGAAAATTAATTACAACAAGGATAACAAGAACACACAGTCACGCGGTACGAACTTGGAAAAAGAGAGAGAGAGAAGAACCAAACACAGAGAAAAAATAATACATAATTTAAAAAAAATAATAATAATAAATAACAAGGTAATTTTCCTTCCCCGTGGCAACGGGGGTGAAAGAGGGGTCAAAACAAGATAGGCCCATGCCCGTGTTTGACATGGGCAAAAAGATTAGTCACGCGGAAGACGTTCCAAAGAAGATATGCACACAAAGGGCGAACATCTGCCCATTCACACCCGTTCTAGGAATCCAAGTAAGGTCATTGAAACAAGAGATACGTGGCTTCTGTTGGTGGGAGGCGGGGGTCGCGCCCAAAAGCAGTAGGACAGGCACTTTCGACAGGAAAGAGTGTACATTGGTATACAAAGAGCGAAAAAATAAATAAATAAAAAATAACCAGGTAATTTTCCCCTCCCTTGTGGCAACGGGGTTGAAAGAGGGGTCAAAACAAGATATGCCGATGCACGTGTTTGACATGGGCAAAAAGATTAGTCACGCGGAACAAGGAAACGAAGATATGCAAATGCACACAAAGGATGAACATCTGCCCATACACACCCGTTCTAAGAATCCTGGTAAGGTAATTGAAACGTGAGACATGTGGCTTCTGTTGGTGGGAGGCGGGGGTCGCGCCCAAAAGCAGTAGGATAGGTAGTTTCGACTCGAAATGAGTTTACATTGATAGGGGAAAAAAGACAAGGTCAAACAAGTCATGAAAAAAAAAAAAAAAAAAAAAAAAAAAAAACAGGCATGTGCACGCGTATGACGCGGTAGCAAGTGGTATTCATCTGCCCGGCGCATGGTGCCAGTTCAGGGAATGCCGAGGCGGTCACCAACGAATATTAGAAAACAACAATACAAAAAAGAAAGAGGACACGAAAACAATCACACACGCTCGCGTTCACAAATTAATTGCAAGGTGAGAATATCAAAGCTAAAAATGGTACTGCAGCCTTCTACCCAGAACGCAATGTCCAGACTTGTTCATCGAATTTGCTTCAGTGAAGCCATTGTGCTAAAAAACGTCGTGCTAGCACGAAACTAAACCCAACTACGAGAGCTCGCCAACTAATGGGAGAATATTATTGAGGGAAAGAAATGAACAGGCATAACACTAGCCTGAGAAATGCAGCCGAAATTTTAATCGGAGGAAAGACAGGTTAATTTCCCATAACTTTCATTTATGCCAAACGACGCTGATTTAAACTTATAGATAAGGTAAGACTCACGAACCTCGCGATCGTGATGCGTTTTAAAACTAGATTCAAGAATTGTGGCCTTCAGTTGTTCAAAAGAATGACCAGGAGTGTTAACATGCTTTGATAGAGGCAAAGAAGTGCAGGTTTTTGCATGGGAGCGGTGATTGTTAAACCTCAAACGAAAGGGTGTTTCAGTCTGGCCAATGTATTGTTTGCCGCAGAGGGTGCATTCCAGCAGGTATACGACGTTGGCGGAATCACAGTTAAAGTTCCCTTTTACATTCACATAATAGTTTGAAGCTGTGCTGGCGGCGCGCTGTGTGGTGGTCATTTGTGGGCATACCTTACACCGTGGTTTGTTACAGGGCATGCAACCAGTAGTCTGTGGTCGGCTGATGCTGGATTTAGTGAGAACGTCACCCAAATTTTTGCTGCGTCTATAAACAACACGTGGTGGCTCGGGGAATATTCTCTTTAGGCGTTCACTTTGAGCGAGGATATTGTGATGTTTCCTTAGTATGGAAGCAACTTTCGGAGAAGAGGCCGAATGGGTCAAAACGAGGTTGGTTTGTTGATTGGGTTTTGGAGCTTTTTTTCGGAGAATTTCGGTGCGGTTCAACTGGTTAGCTCGTGTAATCGCGTCATCGATCACCTGCTCTGGGTATTTTTGATTTAAGAGTGCGGTTTTAAGTTCTCTGCAGTTAGAATCGAAATCCGCCTGGCTTGTGCAGATTCGCCTAAAACGGTGAGATTGGCTGTAAGGTATTGCAGTCTTGCAGTGCCTGACATGGCTGCTGTGGAAGTGCAAATACTGGCGCGTGTCCGTAGGTTTCCTGTAGAGATTAGTCTGAAGTCTGCCCTGAGAAACTGTTTCTCAGGGCAGACTTCAGACTAATCTCTACAGGAAACCTACGGACACGCGCCAGTATTTGCACTTCCACAGCAGCCATGTCAGGCACTGCAAGACTGCAATACCTTACAGCCAATCTCACCGTTTTAGGCGAATCTGCACAAGCCAGGCGGATTTCGATTCTAACTGCAGAGAACTTAAAACCGCACTCTTAAATCAAAAATACCCAGAGCAGGTGATCGATGACGCGATTACACGAGCTAACCAGTTGAACCGCACCGAAATTCTCCGAAAAAAAGCTCCAAAACCCAATCAACAAACCAACCTCGTTTTGACCCATTCGGCCTCTTCTCCGAAAGTTGCTTCCATACTAAGGAAACATCACAATATCCTCGCTCAAAGTGAACGCCTAAAGAGAATATTCCCCGAGCCACCACGTGTTGTTTATAGACGCAGCAAAAATTTGGGTGACGTTCTCACTAAATCCAGCATCAGCCGACCACAGACTACTGGTTGCATGCCCTGTAACAAACCACGGTGTAAGGTATGCCCACAAATGACCACCACACAGCGCGCCGCCAGCACAGCTTCAAACTATTATGTGAATGTAAAAGGGAACTTTAACTGTGATTCCGCCAACGTCGTATACCTGCTGGAATGCACCCTCTGCGGCAAACAATACATTGGCCAGACTGAAACACCCTTTCGTTTGAGGTTTAACAATCACCGCTCCCATGCAAAAACCTGCACTTCTTTGCCTCTATCAAAGCATGTTAACACTCCTGGTCATTCTTTTGAACAACTGAAGGCCACAATTCTTGAATCTAGTTTTAAAACGCATCACGATCGCGAGGTTCGTGAGTCTTACCTTATCTATAAGTTTAAATCAGCGTCGTTTGGCATAAATGAAAGTTATGGGAAATTAACCTGTCTTTCCTCCGATTAAAATTTCGGCTGCATTTCTCAGGCTAGTGTTATGCCTGTTCATTTCTTTCCCTCAATAATATTCTCCCATTAGTTGGCGAGCTCTCGTAGTTGGGTTTAGTTTCGTGCTAGCACGACGTTTTTTAGCACAATGGCTTCACTGAAGCAAATTCGATGAACAAGTCTGGACATTGCGTTCTGGGTAGAAGGCTGCAGTACCATTTTTAGCTTTGATATTCTCACCTTGCAATTAATTTGTGAACGCGAGCGTGTGTGATTGTTTTCGTGTCCTCTTTCTTTTTTGTATTGTTGTTTTCTAATATTCGTTGGTGACCGCCTCGGCATTCCCTGAACTGGCACCATGCGCCGGGCAGATGAATACCACTTGCTACCGCGTCATACGCGTGCACATGCCTGTTTTTTTTTTTTTTCATGACTTGTTTGACCTTGTCTTTTTTCCCCTATCAATGTAAACTCATTTCGAGTCGAAACTACCTATCCTACTGCTTTTGGGCGCGACCCCCGCCTCCCACCAACAGAAGCCACATGTCTCACGTTTCAATTACCTTACCAGGATTCTTAGAACGGGTGTGTATGGGCAGATGTTCATCCTTTGTGTGCATTTGCATATCTTCGTTTCCTTGTTCCGCGTGACTAATCTTTTTGCCCATGTCAAACACGTGCATCGGCATATCTTGTTTTGACCCCTCTTTCAACCCCGTTGCCACAAGGGAGGGGAAAATTACCTGGTTATTTTTTATTTATTTATTTTTTCGCTCTTTGTATACCAATGTACACTCTTTCCTGTCGAAAGTGCCTGTCCTACTGCTTTTGGGCGCGACCCCCGCCTCCCACCAACAGAAGCCACGTATCTCTTGTTTCAATGACCTTACTTGGATTCCTAGAACGGGTGTGAATGGGCAGATGTTCGCCCTTTGTGTGCATATCTTCTTTGGAACGTCTTCCGCGTGACTAATCTTTTTGCCCATGTCAAACACGGGCATGGGCCTATCTTGTTTTGACCCCTCTTTCACCCCCGTTGCCACGGGGAAGGAAAATTACCTTGTTATTTATTATTATTATTTTTTTTAAATTATGTATTATTTTTTCTCTGTGTTTGGTTCTTCTCTCTCTCTCTTTTTCCAAGTTCGTACCGCGTGACTGTGTGTTCTTGTTATCCTTGTTGTAATTAATTTTCCCGCTCTCCCTTCATTCTTTTGCTACCCACCAACCATGAATCCATTTTGTACAAACTCTCCCTCCTCTTATCTTGCCCTCGCGCTTGCTACATTTTCTGTATATATAGCTCTGAAACGAACTTATTTTGTACTCTGAAGAAAGGGAGTCCTCTCCCTGAAACGTCAGTAAACTTATTTTTATTTTTTAAGTCTTTCTCGTTTGTCTCTGTCTCTACTAACCTTATATATATATATATATATATATATATATATATATATATTTATTGCTGCGAACCATACATTGGGTTTGTTTATTTGTGTTTTGCTTTTACCGCCCGGCTGCGCCGGTCTGTGTTATCTCTGCGCCAAGGGAAGCGCGTGTTCTATTCATTCTTTCTGTGCCGCATGTGTTATCTGTTGTGATAGGTAGAGCATTCCGATCTAACGTGAACAGCCCAGAATAATCTTCTTGGATCTACTATGTTCTCGATGCATATCGACGTTTCGAGAACCACGCGCGCCAAAAGATAAAAAGCCTGCAGTGCGGATGCCGGGCATTCGATTCGACGACACTCGCCTGTGCAAGTCACTTTGTTGACCGCTGCTTCGCCGCCTCTGTATTTTGAGTTGTTAGGGGAGCACAAGTTCGCTCCAATAAACGTGTTTCTCATTCAAGACAACTGCATCGTCCTTGTCTTCGTGACATCTGGTGGAGGTGCGGGGTACGCACCTTTCATGCCCACTACAACCTCGGGAAGCCGCCAAGCCACTCTAACAAGAGCCAGCCCCCGCCTGCAAGATTTACCACCCGAGTTCGGTTTGATGCCAGAAGGGCCAAGAAAAGGAACGCTGCAACCAACACCATGGTGCAAGAAACAATATCGCCAGTCGTCCTGCAGCAGCCCCGGGAACCGCCATCGTTCCGGGGAGCCCCCGCTGAAGACCCCGAAGAATGGTTGGAGAAGCTGGAGGGCGTCCGCATCTTCAACAGGTGGGACGACGAAGAAACTTTCCGGCATGTCTACTTTTACTTAGAAGATGCTGCTCGAACTTGGTTCGAGAACCATGAGAGTTCTTTGACCGACTGGACTCACTTCAAAAGGGTGTTCCTGAAGACATTCACTACCGTTGTGAGAAAAGAACGAGCTGCGCTTTTGCTTGAAACTCGAACACAACACCCCAACGAAGGGGTCGTGATCTTCGTTGAGGAGATGAAGCAATTATTTCGCCGCGCGGACCCCGAAATGACGGAAGAAAAGAAGTTACGCTTCTTGATGCGCGGTGTGAAGGAGGAGCTGTTTGCTGGACTTGTCCGCAACCCGCCCAAAACCATCGCTGAATTCGTGACCGAAGCCAGCACGATTGAGAAGGCTCTCGAAATGCGTGCTAAGCAGTATGACCGGAACTTTGTTGGCGCGGCCAGTGCGAACTACATCGACAACATGCGGATTCCGGCTGATAGCCTACGCGAGACCATCCGCGCAGTAGTGAGAGAGCAGCTGCCGAAACTTTTCCCGACGACGCCGCAACCCCAAGTCGCTTGCCTAACTGACGTGATTCGGGAAGAGTTCAAAACGCTTTGGGAACTTCTGTGGCATCCGAAGTACACTGCGAGCCTCAAGCTATGACGTACTCCGCGGCTGTTCACCGACCCCGCCCTGCTCCAACACGTCGTCAAGAGGCACGTCGTCAAGAGGCCCCGCCCTACCGCCGCCCACTGTCGCCCGCCCGACCCCCGGTAGCACAAACCCAGACGCCGAGGAAGACTGACGTATGGCGAACACCGGATAATCGTCCTCTGTGCTACCACTGCGGAGAGGCCGACCACATCTACCGTCGCTGCCCATACAAGAGACTCGGACTACGTGGTTTCTCCATCGACGCACCATGCCCCCGACCCGGCCAGCACCCATCTGAGATTGAAGAATACCTGTCGAACACCAGCCGTGGACCAGCCCGTTTCAACCGTTCGCCGTCGCCCTACCCGTACAAGTCGCCGGACCGCCGTAGCAGTGCTGACTTCGCACGTGGAAGGTCTCCCACCCCACGCGGGGGAAACTAAAGGCGGCAACTTCTGGAGGTGAAGTTGCTCTACGGCGAAAAACTGGAAACCCTCCAACGACGCAAGGACGCCTTGAAGACAGTGATTCACGACATGCCCTCATCCCGACTACCCGACCTAACCCTGACGAGACTCCCGAACACGACGACAGCTACACCTCGCGACGCGTACCCGACCTGACCGAGACGTCCGTTGTGAAGACGACGACAACGACGATGCAGAGTGCCCGACCATCAACACGTACAAGCAGAGACACGACGCCCCGACGAACCCGGAACTCGAAGAAGACTGCATCCGACGTCAAGGTGTCCATCGACGGCTTTGACGTAGTCGCCCTCGTAGACACGGGAGCTGACTATTCGGTAATGAGCGGACCATTTGCGTCTAAACTGAAGAAAGTTATGACCAGATGGGACGGTCCGCACATACGCACAGCAGGAGGCCACCTCGTGACGCAAAGTGGAACGTGCACATCGCGCGTCACCATAGACGGCACAACATACCCTGCGGCGTTCGTCGTTCTGCCTAACTGCTCCCGCGACGTGATTCTCGGAATGGACTTTTTGACGGACAACGGCGCAATATTTGATCTGCAGACCAAGTCGATAACATTTTCCTCCGATCACTCCACGACGCCGCAGCCGAACCCCGATCACCGTGCTGCTGTCAGGATCGCCGACGATCACATCACCCTGCCACCCCGCGCAAGCTTGATGATCGCCGTCTACTGTGAGGATGCTGCTTCTGACATCGACGCTATCGTAGAGAGTGATCGAAGGTTGCTTCTCGACCGCGGTGTCTCCGTCGCAAGAGGCATTGCGCACTTTAAGCAACGCCAATCTCACGTTTTGGTCACTAATTTCACCGAAGAGTACCAGCATTTAAACAAGGGAGCTACAATTGCGTTCCTCGAAGAAACGCAAGAAGCAAGTGATGTGATCGCAGTCGCCGACTTTGAACGCACACCCGTAGAAACTTTCAAGCTCCCGCAGCCATTCGACGTGAATCCGACGCTACCGCAAGAACAACGGAAAAAATTATTGGCTTTGCTGCGTCGCTATAGCGAATGTTTTTCGTCGAGCGCCAAACTACGTCAGACCCCTCTAGCGAAGCACCGAATAATAACCGAAGATGGAGCCCGACCTTCCCGACAGTCACCGAAACGCGTCTGTTCACACGAACGGGAAGCCATCCGGACTCAAGTCGACGACATGCTGAGCGATGACATTATACAGCCATCGAAAAGCCCCTGGGCTGCGCCCGTCGTACTCGTAAAGAAAAAAGACGGCCCATTAAGGTTTTGCGTTGACTTCCAGCGACTTAACAAAATCACGAAACAGGACGTGTACCCCCTCCCCCGAATCTACAACGCCCTCGACCACCTCTGACACGCGAAGTACTTCTCATCGATGGACCTGAAGACCAGCTACTGGGAAATTCAAGTGGACGAGAGAGACCGAGAGATGACTGCATTTATAACCCGAGACGGCCTATACGAGTTCAAGGTGATGCCGTTTGGGCTGTGCACAGCACCAGCGACGTTTTAAAGAGTCATGGACACTGTGCTAGCTGGCCTTAAGTGGCACACCTGCCTCGTATACCTCGACGACGTAGTGGTATTCGCCCGGACTTTCGACGAACACCTTGCAAGGTGGGAGTCAGTACTCGAGGCCATTCGTACGTCGGGGTTGACGCTGAAGCCTGAAAAGTGCCGTTTCGCATAAGGGCAACTGAAGTTCTTGGGCCACGTCGTCAACGCCGCGGGAGTTCTACCTGACCCGGCAAAAACTTCAGCCATTGCGAACTTCCCAAGGCCGAAAGACAAGAAGGGCGTGCGAAGATTTCTCGGGCTGGACTTGACGAAAGATAGCACCCCTTTCAGATGGGAAAACGACCAAGAAAAAGCATTCAGCGAGCTGCAAAAACGCCTGCAAAGCCCGCCCGTGCTCGCTCATTTCGACGAAAATGCCGAAACGGAAATGCACACGGACGCCAGTGATATAGGCTTGGGTGCCGTCCTTGTCCAAAAGCAAAGTGGCTGCGAAAGGGTAATCGCCTATGCCAGCCGTGGTCTGTCGAAGGAGGAGAAAAACTATTCTGCCTCTGAGAAGGAGTGCCTGGCTATTATATGGGTGATTTCAAAATTTCGCCCATACGTGTATGGAAGGCCATTTAAGGTTGTAAGAGACCACCATGCGCTGTGTTGGCCCGCCAATTTGAAGGACCCCTCTGGCCGTCTTGGGTGGTGGAGCTTGCGCCTGCAGGAATTCGACGTTACAGTCGTTTATAAATCCGGCAGGAAACACTCCGACGCCGACTGCCTGTCCCGCGCCCCCGTCGACCCACCACCACAAGACTCTGATGAAGACAGCGCGTTCTTGGGGATCGTGACGGAGAGCGACCTAGCCGCCCAGCAGCGTGCCGACCCCGACTTACGCGTAATAATCGAATACCTCGAGGGATGCAACGTTGCCGTTCCTAGGACCTTCAAACGCAGCTTACCAGCATTCAGCATGAGAAACTCCGTCCTTGTGAAGAAGAATTTCAGCCTTGGAGCAAGAGCGAATTACCTTCTCGTCATCCCCGCCGACCTTCGTAACGAAATTTTGGAAGCGTGCCACGACGACCCGTCTTCCGGACATCTGGGCACAGCCCGCACTATTGGAAAAATCAAGGTGAGGTACTACTGGCCCGGCCTTAACTCTGACGTCACCCACTACGACCGGAGCTGTCGTGACTGCCAGCGACGAGAAACGCCGCCGACAAGACCCGCCGGACTTCTGCAACCGATCGCCGTCCCATCGAGACCATTTCAACAGATTGGAATGGACCTTTTATGCCCGTTCCCTACGTCACGATCACAGAACAAGTGGATTGTCGTAGCGACAGACTACATGACGCGCTACGCAGAGACCACCGCTCTTCCGAGGGGGACTGCCCAAGAAGTGGCGAAGTTCTTTATAAGCCAAGTTGTGCTGCGACATGGAGTCCCGGAACACCTAATCAGAGACCGCGGAACGGCATTTACTGCGGAGCTGATGCAAGGAGTATTACGCTACAGCAACACGGATCACCGAAGAACGACGGCGTACCACCCCCAAACGAACGGACTAACAGAACGTCTGAACAAGACAATCGCAGATATGCTGTCAATGTACGTTACCGTTGAACAGAAGACTTGGGACGAAGTGCTCCCGTATGTCACGTTTGCGTACAACACGGCTATCCAGGAGACGACACAGCTGACGCCGTTCGAGCTTGTCTACGGTAGAAGGCCGACTACGATGCTCGACGCCATGCTTCGGCACGTAGAAGACGACGACCTCAACGCCGACGTCCACGGATATCTTCAACGTGCGGAGGAGGCCCGCCAGTTCGCTCGAGTTCGTATAACGGACCAGCAGCTGGTGGATGCGGGCGGCTACAACCTCCGACGCCGAGACGCCGAGTACCAACCAGGGGATCGTGTGTGGGTTTGGACTCCCATCCGACGACGCGGACACAGTGAGAAGCTCCTGCGACGGTATTTCGGACCCTACCAGATTCTACGACGTGTTGGCCAACTTACCTACGAAGTGATCCCCGATGGTGACTCCGGCACATCACGACGACGCACGCGGCCGGGAGTCGTCCACGTGGTTCGCTTAAAACCTTTCTACGGACGATGACGAACTTTTATTTTCATTTGTTCGGACTTTCGCTTATGTTAGCATCGGGTCCATGCACTCTTAGAGGGGGGGTAATGCCGCGAACCATACATTGGGTTTGTTTATTTGTGTTTTGCTTTTACCGCCCGGCGGCGCCGGTCTGTGTTATCTCTGCGCCAGTGGAAGCGCGTGTTCCATTCTTTCTTTCTGTGCCGCATGTGTTATCTGTTGTGATAGGGAGAGCATTCGGATCTAACTTGAACAGCCCAGAATAATCTTCTTGGATCTACTATGTTCTCGATGCGAATCGACGTTTCAAGAACCACGCGCGCCAAAAGATAAAAAGCCTGCAGTGCGGATGCCAGTGCATTCGATTCGACGACACTCGCCTGTGCAAGTCACTTTGTTGACCGCTGCTTCGCCGCCTCTGTATTCGTTTGAGTTGTTAGGGGAGCACAAGTTCGCTCCAATAAACGTGTTTCTCATTCAAGACAACTGCATCGTCCTTGTCTTCGTGACAATTTATACATATATATATTTGTATATATATAAATATTTATATAATAAAAAAGCTCGCAAAGTCCGCATACAAATAGTATAAATACAATGTGCGATACACGGCAAAAACTAGAAAAATGTTCAACTTACGTAGCAGCAATTGGACTTGCCTTGATCAGAGTATAGAAAATTTATAACACATTTTGCATATACCTTGGCAAAAAATGGTGAGAACGAGAGAAAGGTATTTAGTAAACGAAAAGTATGTACACAGTCGGGGCTATCGAACGTGGGACAACAGGAAAGCAAGAGAAAACCAAGAAAAAAATGAAAAATTTGCAAGCGCAAGTGTCCTGATTGCACTACGAAATGACAACTCAACACCTTGTAAACGCCGATGCATTAGGGCTAGGACCGCGCAGTGTACGTCCTGGACTGTAATATGTTTTCAACTAGAGGAGAAATCTATTCAAAAGGGTAATCACTGGAACGCGACATAGGCGTGGAATAAAGGAATGAGACACAGGCAATAAATGAAGATTGGAAGATTGCAAGTGGTCTGCGCCCCTCCTTGACGGATGGGAAAGTAGATACACGGCAAAAATATCAAACTAGGAAAGGCAGGTGCCAGCAGTGGCATTAGTCGAAAGAAAATGCTATACAGTTCTCCAAAACAGGTCCCCAGGACACCTGTCGGTACGTGTTTCGTCGCAAAAAAAAATAAAAAATGAAAAATCAAGGCGTAGAAGACGAGCACACACTTAGACTTATGACCCATAAAGGGTTTAAGGTTGGAAAGTATTATTGGCCATGTAGCCTCCTTTCCAAGAGGGACTGCACTGTCTAGCCTGATTAAGGTAATAAAGCCACTGTACTGGGCCATAGCGCCCGAATGACCTACTAGACCCTGAAAGAGCGAAAATGTTTTAGGAAGCATAAAGTTAATGCTAACTACATCGAGTAAATGGAGCAAATAGCTCCCCGGTACCACCGAAGTACAACCGGTTTAATACCCAATTGTACAATAAACGAACACGCCAAACGGCAAGAGAATTTTGTCCACCCGAAGGTGGAGGAAAATTAATGGGGAAAATTTATTCTGCGAACCACAGCCAGGAGTACGAGCCCGGAGAGACCCCCCTTGTCCTCCCTAGGAGAAAGGGAGAGGAAAAGGTTTTTGGGAAAGGGAAGTGAGAGTTGTGAAGGGTTTTGGGAAAATGAAAGGCGAGCAATTTTGCTCTGATCCAGATGTCTGACTCTTTTTCAAGACTGATTGCTCGCCAGGGCATCAGATAGTGCCAATTGCTAAATGTACGGTCCCTTCCAAGGGTAACGGTTCACCCACGGGGTCGGTTTAGTGGGCCCCAACCGTCGGAGACAGGAAGTACCCTATTTGATGGCGACGGTCAGGCCCCCCCCCCGACCCACAGCTCTGCGGCCGATGCGTACTAACCTCCTCGATTGACGGTCCCTCACCAGGTACTCACGAATCACCAGTGAAGTTTTACACTATACACGGGTTCTTGCAACACCTGCTTTTCACGGTCTCCGGACACCAGAAGTTTGTATGCGAACGTTAACTGAAATCCACGTTCGCCAGGTCCCCTTCGACAGGATAAGGGTGTATTCTTATGTCCTCCTCTTTGCCTACTCTGTCGCTCATAAGAACAAGAGTCTTTGGGCATTGCGTTGCAGCCGGCAGAGGAGATCGGTCCGGCCTTACTAGCCGTTACTAAGCCAGGAAAGATTTCACGGTCGGTGTACTAAATTTACCTTTCCTCGTTTTCCCCGTGCGGGACACCAAGTAGCTCCTGGTAGTACGTCCCTGCGGCTCTGGGTGACGAGGTTCGCGTATACCTCAGCTAGAGAAGATCAGTCTATAGGCCCCTCGCAGCAAGGTTACAGGGGGGCACAACCTCCCCCCCCCCGGCCATATACGGACTGTACATCTAACCCCCATTGACGATAGGTTACAGGGGTGCGTCACTCCCCTCTACCTATTGCGATCAGGTCGCTGGCCCCGCCAAGCTCGCGGTTACAAGGGTCGCCAATCCCCTGGCCCGTAGTGGTTTCCCGACTATCAAAATCTACTGCCAACTACCAATGACTACACGCTGACATCACTTGCTACTTCGCTACTTGACTAGGTGGCCTCCTCTCACGCTGTATTACAGGGGTACGTTGCTTCCCCCGGCCAAAGAAAGTCATAGTTTATCAATCTCAGCACATTTTCCAACTTCAACCGCATCGCCAAGAGACGGGTTAACACCCGACCGCCCGACCTCCTCGTAGTACCTTATTCCAAGTGACCAGGAACCTCCGCAGTGGCGGCCGGTTTGCATGCTCCCCGGGCAGGGGTTGTGTGGCCTCTCCGATTCCTCAAGGAGGTCCTCTGGAACTCCCCATAACTCCACGCTCTGGCCCCTATGACAGTAGCGAGCCCCGGTAATCCAGTGTGGGTGGAGACCAAAGGTTGGGGGTGCTAACTCACCCCTGTAATCCACCATGAGAGGAAGCCAGCGGGTCAATGTTGCGAAGTAACTACTGCGCTCAAGCGGTACAGTTCGCACGCAGGGTTAGCGTACCTTTCACAACCCCCGGCCTGCAGACCAGCCCGGAAGTTCATCCGAAGGAGACCCAAGCTATGGTTACAGGGGTGCGCACGCCCCCGGCTCGGTAGTGGTTTATCCATTCCTTAAGTAATGGTACGCCAACACTACGTGCCAACTGTACCGCTTGAGCGCAGTAGTTACTTCGCAACATTGACCCGCTGGCTTCCTCCCACGCTGGATTACAGGGGCACGTTAGCACCCCAAGCCTTTGGCCTCCTCCCACACTGGATTACCGGGGTTCACTACTTCCCCTAGCCAAGAGAGTCGTAGTTGATCCACAAATGCCATCTTTCGAAACACAAGGAATCCTCTGAGGAACTCCCAGTAACTCCGCACTCTCGCCACAAAGACTGAAGGTTACAAGGGCTCATCAAGTTATCTCGGTCAGCAGACCAGCTCGCATTTAGGCCCCTTCCATGCTCCAGTTACAAAGGTTCGCTACTTCCCTGGCATCATTGTGTGTACCCTCACTTCAGCTTGACACGCTAAAACGAATTGTACCGCATATACCTCTATGAGATAGGTTACAAGGGCTCGTAACCTCCCTCGGCGAGCAGATCGCTTCGTGTTTATAAGCTCCTTCCAAGCTACGGTTACAGGGGCTCGCAGCTCCCGTGGCCTCATTGTAGCGCTCACATTACTTGAGCAACCGTGCGCCAATACAACACAAACTGTACCGCATGAGTGCAGTTACACTTTGCGAACATTGACCCCCCCCGGCCTCCACCCACACTGGATTACAGGAGCGCGTTACTGCCCCCGGCAATGGGAATCATAGTTGATCTACAGAAATTTGCGACCGCAAATTTTGATCGAATTTCCATTCCAATCACTAACCTCGGTAGCCACCCATGCTGTCCGGGCCTGCGTCCGCTGTACGCATTGGTGTTCTTGGAAGGCACTTGCCCTCAAAGTACCTCGGGAGTTGCTCAAGCTCTCATGGGCGTTGAATACCCAATACAGTGGGCCTCGTACACCACTGACCCCTGTCGTTGCGACGGACCAGAGCAGGACAGCCGAAACCGACCGACACCACCCGGTCCGCCGGCGGGGGGGCCATGTGCAGACCGACAGTAAGGTTTTCCCCCCAATGCTAACTACACTGAGTAAAATGGCAAAGCTGTCAACCGATAGGAAGGCTGCGAACGCATACGTTTTGCATCGCTCTGCCTTGACGCCGTGTGTTATATTATAGCCGGCATCCTGCCTGTTATGCGCTGTTGCAAACAGTCAAGAACCACCCCTGGCGCCGACTCATAAGGTTCGTCGTCCCCTGCATCCTCCTGCCTCGTCGCCCGGCCGATCGTCTTCTTCGGTCCAGCAAGTAGGCCTAGCCCGCCGGCAAGAACGGCGGCGGCAGCGCGCTGCCGCTGCGCTGCTACCCCGCACGTGGAGCCAGCGGAGCAGTCAAGGCAGCTCCATCGTCACGCCGAGCGTCCCTTTACTTGCGCGTCGCGAGCCCTGCCATGGCAACGACGTGAAAATGGACACATCTCAACCACAAGTGAGTACTCCGATATCGCCGTCAAGCGCGGTTAAGAGGCCACCCGAGTCTACAGTCCCGGAACGAAATGCAACGCAGGACGAGTCAAAACGATCCCGCCCGTCGGCTATGTCAACAACAGCTTCGCTGGCACCTGAGGCCTCCTCGTATAAGGTTGTCATCAAACCCCGAACTAGCTTCGACATGTCCACAATACCCAATCGGCTGATTCAAGCGGCAGTGGCCACCTGTCTCAACATCCCAGGCTTTCGTGGTTTTGCCGTGCACAAGCCTACCAATACCATATCGGTATGGGTGCCCTCTTTGGATCAAGCCACTGTGCTCCAGTCGTTAAACAGCATACAGGTCTCGAAGTCTGACTACATACAGGTTCAAGCATACCTGGCAGCTGGAATGGACTTAAGACGCTATGTGGTGTCTGGCGTAGACTCCGGTGAGGCACCTAAACAGCTTCGCCAGGAGCTCTACTGCCATACTCACGAAGTGGTCGCGGTCCGATACATGGGCAAAAGCCGCACCTGTCTCGTGACCCTGCGGGGCCCGCCTACTCCTCCGGACCGTATCATCTACTATGGTTGCATCTTGCGCCCTCGGCCGTTTAAGCCATCAGTTGTATACTGCTACGCATGTTACAGACAAGGGCACATGAAATCCTCCTGCCCTTACCCGCCGAAGGAAGACCCTATGGAAGACACGGCTCAACAGACTTTCCGATGCGGCCTCTGTAAGTCCGATGACCACGAAATTACCTCCCGGAAGTGCCCTACGAAGTTGGAGGCAAACAAGAAAGTTCGTGAGCGCCGTTCAAAGCGAAACGAAATTCGCCGTGAATTTCCACTGCCAGATCAGGTGCCGACCTCTAATCGATACGCTGTTTTGGCTCCCTTAGAGGAAGACGCGGCTGCAGCTGAACCTCCAGCGACAGAGACGATAACGTATAGTGCAGCGGTTAAAACGCCTCGTGCTGGCCGTCGACGTTCATCACCCGTACAAGAATCACCTGCTTATGATATGGAGGAAGAATGGGAAATTGATAACACACTGGCTACGTTACAAAAAGAAATTCAGCGTCTTAAGCAACGCCGTGCAATTCTTCAGCGCCAGCGCGTGAACAACCGCTCCACTGAAACCCAATCCGCGACCCTGCCTGTGCCTCCAGTTATCCAGGGTTCCACGTCGACAACCATGTCACCTCAAGAACTGCTGTGTTTCGTCGCGAAGCAACTCCAGACTCTCACCTCGGTGTTGTTGGCTAACCTCCACCACCTGTGATGGTACCTGTATCTGTGGGCTCGTCGCAAGGCGTTCTGCAATGGAACTGCCGGGGTATATCTGGCAAGATTGGAGAACTTAGACAACGCATTCTGTACGGGAAGCTACATGTATGGGCACTACTACTCCAGGAAACAAATGGCCTCCCTTCCCTTCCTGGATATGTGGCTTATTCATCTCCGTCCATTCTGGATCGTCGAACCACAATGCCTGATGTCCCTCCAGGAAAGGTAGCCGTATATGCCCGGTCAATTTTTCCTCAAACCCGCATAGACTTGGCGCGATGGTGCACACTGTGGCAGGAAGTCGTAGCTGTGCTGGTTCGCCTCCCCCGTACGGACGTCATCATAGTGTCATACTATGCTCGCCCCTACAGCGGCCGTACAGCTAAACTATGCCTCGGCTGGCTTTCCCATCTACGTCGACGGCATCCCGGCTGTCCAATTTTGGTGGCGGGGGATTTCAACGCTCCACACACTACGTGGGGCTACGTCACTTCCAGTGCGCGTGGTGTGTGTGTGTACGACACGTTTACGGACGCTCAGTTTGTTCTCCTAAATGACGTGTCAGTGTCTACACGACGCCGTGAACATCCACGTGCTTCTCCAAGCTCACCTGACTTATCTTGGTGGTTAGGAAGTGCTTCAGTGTCCTGGATGTGTGAGCCAGACTGCTGGGGGAGTGACCACCATCCGATTTATCTCAACCTTTCTCCCAGCCGGGCGAATCGTCTTCGAAGACAGTGTCGGGTGGTAGAATGGGACCTCTATCGATCGACAGCAGCTACGATCGTCTCCAGCACCTTACCTGACCCGTGCCAGAGTCTCCGCGTGGCTTTGGAAGCAGCGACTCGTACGACGTGGGTCGAGGAATCGCGGCCTGCCCCTGACCTACAACTTTATCGTCTGTGGGCCGCGCGCCGTCAAGCTGAACTAATGTCAATGCGGAATCCCGCATCAATCGATGCACGTCTGAACCTTAACCGCCTCACAGCAGCAGCCCGCCGACATGAACGACGACTGTCACGGGGCCGCTGGCTAGACTGGTGCGCCTCGCTTGGCCCTTCGTCGTCTAATTCCTCGGTTTGGCGAACATTCCAAGCAATGGAACGTGGTCACCGCCCTCCAGATCCAGCCGCTAGTGCCCTTCTAGCATCTGGCCAGACACCATCCGCTTTTGCCTCTCTCGCTGCAAGCACCTTCTTTCCCGCCTTTGACACTCCACCAGCTGTCTTTACTATTCCAAACTGCCTACCGGCATTCGCCGGTTCATTGCCCACATGCAACGACATTGAAGGGATTCAGGCCCCCTTTACAATGGCGGAATTCTTAGCAGCCATCGACCATGCCAGGCCGCGCACTGCACCGGGACCTGATGGCATCCCTTATGAGCTATTTAAGAACACAGAAGGCACTACACTTGACGTCATACTTGAAGCCATAAATGCAGCGTGGACTTCAGCCGCGATTCCTGATTCCTGGCGTCACGCGGAAATCGTTGCTATCCCGAAGCCCGGCAAAACACCAGACCGGATTCTCACCTTCGGCCAATAGCTCTGACATCAACGATTTGTAAGCTGATGGAGCGCATGCTAGCTACACGTCTTACTTGGTGGCTTGAGCGATATTCCTGGTACCATCCCGCCCAAATTGGATTCCGGCCCCAGTTGGGCGTCGAAGACGGACTGCAGCACTTTTCTGATATGATCCTGATCGGAGGATGCTCTCGCCGGATTCGAACCGTCCTTGCAATGGATATTAAAAAGGCCTACGACAATGTCAGCCGCGAAGCCATTGTTCGGATCCTAGAGTGGATTAAACTGCCCAGCCGTGTCTGCACATTTGTGAACGCCTTTCTTCGGGACCGAACCTTCACCCTTCGCTTGGCCGGGAAGGCTACAGGACACTTCACATCGCACCGTGGTGTTCCACAGGGCTCTGTGTTGGCGCCGGTACTGTTCAATATCGCCTTGCTTCCCCTGGCTTGGCGCTTGGCGGGCATACCTGAGGCGTATTACATCATGTATGCTGATGACATTACTGTGTGGTCCGTGCATCCTGACATCTCTGTCCAAGAAAACGCGCTACAAACGGCGTTAAACATGACTGATTCCTGGTGTGCTCAAGTAGGACTTGAACTATCGGAAGAAAAAACGTCATACATGTCAGTGACTAACAAACATGGGCGACGCCGACTTGAGAAACGGCCTGTCCGGTTGTTTATTCATCAACAACCTCTACAGGAGGTCCCAGCTATTCGTGTGCTTGGCCTTGATGTTGCCTCGTCTGGGTCCGCGGCTCCATGGGTGAAGAGTGCGAAGGATCGTGCCGCACGGACAATACACTTGATACGTCGAATGGCGACGAAGGCTGGCGGGTCGCGCACCAGCGTTGCTCGCCTCCTTGTGCGGTCAGTGTTGCAACCCAGAATCGTGTACCAGGCTCAATTCCACCATCTCACGATGAGAGACTGGGATCGCCTCGAAGCCATCAACCGGGATGCCATGCGGGCCATTACTGGACTACCCCGAATGACCCCGATACCAACTCTGCAGGGGGAGGCCCAACTCAATACGATTGATGAGCTGGTGCACCAACGCCGCTCTGCCCGGGTCTGTAAAATCTCGATGACCGGTGCCGCCGCTGCGCTAGCCCGGTACATGGGGTACGTTGTACCAAGTACCACTGTGAAAGGTTCAGACATTCCTCCGTGGAAGCGAGTACAGTTAACAGACAACAAACCAATCGGTCGCCTCCGTCACCCGGTACCTCGCCAGGCCACGGCCCAAGTCTCTCGCCTACATAGCCCAGACGCGGAGACGGCAATCGCATATGTAGACGCCAGCGTCAAAAACGGCATGGTGCACACTGCACTCATCTGCCCCCAGCTACCAGAGGTGGACCAATGTTGCTCTTATGAGGCCAACCCGATGCCACCAGCGTATCTTGCTGAACTAGCAGCAATACACGATGGGATGGCCGCAATACTGCCTATTGTCCAGGCAGGGCCATACTGTCGACTAATAATACGCACAGACTCTACGCAAGCCATCCACGACATCCGCCGCGTAACACAAGCTACAGCGTTCGCAGATGCCATTCACCACTTAGCACGAAGCACTTCACTGCAGATCCGCATAGAATGGGTACCCCGTTCAGCTGTACCCGGCAGTAGGGAGGCAGACACGGCTAGTCGCCCGCATACCTTGATGCGACCACTACCACTTTTTCCCGAAGATCCAAGTGGAAACCTGGCACAACAGAAGGAAATTCTCCGGCGCACCACGCGAGCCCTCATACCTCCGTGTGGTTCAAACCTCCCTGGTGACTTAACTCGCCGAGAGGAGGTTGCGCTGCGGAGAATACGCGTTGGGATGGCCCTTACGCCGTCTGTGACTGCCTCTTGGCCATCGCAGTACCGCGGCCCATACGACTCTACCTGCCCATTCTGCGACTCCGCCGTACAGAATGTGAATGTGCAGCATCTGCTGTGGACCTGCCCCGGACTGCATCAGATGCGATTACGGCACCTTCGTGCAACCGGCCTCCACCCTGGCCGCCCTCCAGACCTGCAGCGCTGGGTTCATGGACCATTTCATAGGCACCTTCTAGACTTTATACGAGAAGCAAACTTGTTCGTGTACCTGTGAATCGTGCACCGTTATGCCGCAGGGCAAACTTTCGAATAAAAAAAAAAAAAGACAACCGATACCACCCAAGTAGAAACTACAGTGGGAAATTCTGGGCCAGGAATAATAAAACACGTTAAAAATAAAAAAAAGGTAACAAAAAGAAGTCGCCGTTTTTATTCGCGGGTTTTTGAGAGTCTCATTGATAACAAGCGAAGCTCACCTTGACTTTTAAATGAGAAAATATTCTCCAACCTCGCCAGCGTGGAGGGTTTAAAAGCAGATTTTAGAATTCTTGCTTTAACATATTCGAATGCATGACCAAGACTGTTGTCATGTCTTTACAAAAGCAAATATGGACAACTTTTTGAATGCGAGCGGTAATTATTGAACGACGTACGATGGGCCGAAGAAATGTGGCTAATATATTGTTGCCTACAAATACTGATTTGTAGAAGGTATAAGACATTAGCGAGTCACACGTGAAGTTACCCTTTACATTTGCCTCAAACGATTCCCATCATCAAGCCTGACTGATCGAAACCTCTTCCTCCGGTTCCTTGCCCCTCTTACCGAACTCCCCCCCTGAGGCCTCCTCATCTCAATGAATGTTCAACTAAAATTATATTAACGTAGTATTCTGAAGCCATGCTGTTGGCATGCTGCGTGGTAGTCATTTGTCGACACTCTTTATATAGAAGTTTGTTGCAGGGCCTGGAACAATTTGGTTGAAGTGGTCTGAACCGAGAGTTAGTAGAAAAGTCTTCTAGAATTTTATTGCAGGGTTAGACAACACGTGCTATTCGAGAAATGTACTTCTTCAGCGTTGAGTGTGTTTAAGAATATCGTGAAGTTTTCTTAGTACAGTTAACACTCTTAGAGAGGAAGCCTAATGCGTAGGAACTTGATTAGTTCGCGTATCAACGTTGGGGCTCTTTTCTAAACACTTTGTTACTGTCCAATTGATTCGCTTGCATAATAGCGTCATCCATAACCTGTTTCTGTTAGTTTTTATTCAATAGGGTGGTCTTCAGTTCTTGAAAGTTTCAGTCAAATTTGGCTTCGTTAGTACACATAGTCCTAATTCGGTGGACTTCGCTTTTGGTGGTTGCTGTCTTGCAGTACCGGACATGGCCACTTTGAAAGTGCAAATACTGCCGCGTGTGTGTCGGTTTTTATAAAATTTAATGTTATGACTGACCTGGGAAGTAGGAATGACTGTTTGATTGTGGGGTTCAATAATAAATGGGCGGCTCTTGCCCTGGAGTTATTGCACAACACACACTTGACATCCGTGTAGAGTTCTGGTTGGATATGTTTCATAACGGCAGGAGTCAATAATGAAGTTCGACCAGACGAAACTTCAACCATGATCGACCTTCCGCCGTGGGTACAAGAAGCCATACGCAGTTATAACAAGGACAATCAACTCTCCTCCGTCCAGCAGGTCCTAACGGATCTCGAACGTCAGCAATAGAGAGAAAGCTGCAGGCCGATGCCCTCCCTTCGGGGAGAAGGGTGTCCACCCCGCAGTGAGTAGAGAAAGTGTTGCTTAGTAGAATGCCACCAGGATCGACGAGTGGCTACGTCCGGGCATTGTGGAGACATTTCTCGGTTGCCGGCATCAATGAAGTATCTTTCACTTCACTTCATTTGATTGTGGGGTTTAACGCGCCGACGCAACGCAGTCGCTGAGGCGCGCCGTAGTGGAGGGCTCCGGATTAGTTTTGGTCATCTAGCAATGTTTAACGTGCCCCCAAATCTCGTACCTAAGAGAGTTTTTGCTTGTAGCCTCCATAAGAAAACGGGAAGTAGGAATGATAACTTCCGGAAAGTTGACGGTTTTTTCATAGTACAAAAGAAAAAGGAAAATACTAGGATGTGCTAGGTGAATGCCTCAATGAAGGTTAGGAGCTACGCTTTACCGTGCTGACAGATCATGAATATGTCGTCAATATACCTTTGGTAGTACAGCGGTTTAGGTTTGTATTTGTTTTCCTTTTTTTGCTCTCTCAGCTTCTCTTTTTTTAAACATTTACCTAATCTCGCCGAGAGTGTATGCTTGTTGTTGCTTTTCTCCCAAAATCCCCCTCTCTCTTTTTTCACGTCGTTCGATGACGAGCTTATAAAATATGCAGAGAAATATGAAATGTTGTTTTGATAAAGGTCGGCATCCGACTGAAACGTCGACAAATAAACAGTTTCGTTACAAGCTAGACCCGTTTTTACTATATAAAAAATATATACAAGTTATATAAACATATAAATATATATATATATATATATATATATATATATATATATATATATATATTTTAGCGATGGCATAGAGGTACAGCATCAGCCCCGCGTGCAGAAGGACAGTGGTTCGAATGCTGGTGGCGGACAAGTCCAACCGGATTTTAAAAAAAAGAAGAAAAAAAGAAAAAAAATTCGCTTATTGATGGAATTGCACAAAGGGGCTTGGGGTGCAGCCTGAACCCGGCGACCAATGCTGGTAATACACTCCCTTACCAGAGCTGGATTGGCCACCCTAGTGTAGTAACGGCGACAACCCTCCATGAATACGCCAATTATCCAACGCCTCAGTCTGCAGCGGCTGCGAAGCAACTGAGCTTGGCGGCGATCAGACCTGTGACGCAGCAGAGGGTGCTAAGAATCCCTGGATCCGGATAGGCCGCCAAAGGAATCTGAACCTGGCAACGTTTAACGCGCGAACCCTATCTAGCGAAGCGAGTCTAGAGGTGTTCGAGGAATAAAAGGGCATTAAATAGGATGTCATAGGGCTTAGCGACGTGATGAGAAAGGGCGAAGCCATTACGGTACTGAAAAATGGACACGTCCTATGTTACCGGGGCCCAGAGGACAAAAGAAAACTGGGAGTGGGACTTCTAGTCAATAAAAGCATACCTGGCAACATAGATAAATACTATAGCCTTAAAGAAAGGGGAGCAGCTCTTGTAATTAGGCTCAATAGGAGCACAAGCTCAAGGTGGTACAGGGCTACGCGTCAACATCCAACCACGACGACGAAGTAGTGGAGCGACTGTATAAAGATGTGGAATCTTGAATGGATTAAGTAAAAACGTAGTATACCGCAGTTATTGGGGACTTCAATGCTAAAGTAGGCAAGAATTAGGCTGGAGACAAGGCAGTTGGGTGCTGTGGTCTGGGATGTAGAAATAGCAGGGGGGACATACTAGTTGAGCTTGCAGAACGGAATAACCTACGCATAATGATTACCTCCTTCTATAAACGGGAGAGTCGGAAGTCGACCTGGATGAGCCCGAATGGAGAGGATATAAAATGAAATAGCCCTAATATTAAGCGATAACCCTGGCGTCGTGAAGGTTGTGGAAGTGACCGGAAGGGTAAGGTGGAGTGACCACCGTATGGTGAGATCTCAAATTAGACAAGATTAAAGGACGGACCCCAAGAAGCTAGTACGAAAGAATCCGAATAATTAGGTAACAGTAAGACGTAAAGTAGAAGAATTCAGGATCGCTCTGCAGAACCGATATTCAGCTCTTAACGAGGAAGCCGAGCTTACGACACAGAAAGCCAGCGACAACCTTACATGCATTATCACGAAGTGTTCTGTAGAAGTCGGGGGCACGATATCTAAAGAGGATACTGGTAAACCTTCACAGGAGACGAAAGATCTAATTCGGAAACGGCAAACCATGACAATCTCCACGCCAGCTGACAGAATCGAACTAGCTGAGCTCTCGAAGTTAATCAATAAGCGTAAGACAGCTGACATACGGAAGTATAATATAGACAGTATTACATACGCTGTAAAACACTGAGGTAGCCTGAAAGCAGTGAAGAGGCGTCTTGGCGTGGAGAAACTCAGGTGTATGCACCTAAATATAAGCAAGGCAATGTCATTATGAATAGGGATAAAATAGTCACAGTGGCCGAGGAGCTTTATAGGGATCTGTATCGTAGCCGGGACATCAAGGATAATGCCGAACAAGGCCGTAGTTCTAAGGAGATAGACATCCCGCCAGTAACGACCGAAGAAGTAAGGAAGGCCTTGAGAGAAAAAAAGGGCGCAAAGCACCTGGTGAGGATCAGATAACAGCACACCACTTGAAGGATAGCGGAGAAATGGTACCTGAAAAACTGGCAAACTTCTATACGCAATTCCTAAAGACCGCAATGGTACCGGAATCCTGGAAGATCGCGAACATCATCCTATTCGATAACAAAGGTAACATGAAACACTTGAAAAATTTCAGGCCGATCCGCTTACTGTCAGTTGTCTGGAAGGCACTTACCAAAGTAATCAGTAACAGAATTTCTGCAACCTTAGATTTCAGTCAACCTAAAGAGCAAGCAGGGTTCTGTAAAGGTTATTCAACAATAGATTATATTTACACGATCAATCAGGTGATAGAGGAGTGGGCTGAGTCTACTGAACCCCTATATATACCATACATAGATTAGGAGAAAGCGTTTGCATCGGTAGAAACCCTAGCATTCATTCCGGCATTACAGAACCAGGGGGCTGATGAGCAATATGTAAGTATATTTGAGAGTATCTACAGTATGTTCACAGCTACCATCATCCTTCATAACGAGAGCAGTAAAATACCTATAAGAAAGGGCGTCAGACAAGGAGACACAATCTCTCCAATGTTATTCACAGCATGTTTAAAAGAAGTAATCAGAACGTTGGATTGGGAACAGGTGGGAGTAACGGCTGATGGAGAATACCTGAGTAACCTCAGATTTGCTGATGACGTTTCCTTGCTAAGTAAGTCGGGGGACGAATTGCAAAGCATGCTTTCTCACTGGACGAGCAGAAGAAAAACGTGGGCCTGAAAATAAATAAGCAGAAAACCAAAGTAATGATCAAAGAAGCAACACTCCTGTGTTGCTTCTTAATCTATGTTTTTTGGTATAAAACTTGTGGCACCACGTTGATGGCTGTAAAGTGCTTTTTCGGATTACCACTCCGTAATTGAGGAGCTCCATATCGCACTAAAACGTTTTGGTCAAAACATAAATCGATTGCTGGAGCAGTCAAATCACACTACGCAGTCCCAAGATAAAACTAACCGTTTGAACTCGCTGCCTTTCGTAGATAGCACGCGTCAAGTCATTTAGATAGCGCGCATTCAAATAGCATGCTTAGACGGTACAATAGTGGGCCCCAGAAATCCAGAAGGTCTTTCAGGTACATTTTTGTACCTAGTTGGCACAGCAGCTTTGGACGTAGAATGACGTCAGAAGTGACGCACAGTCTCAAGCATTTTCCTCTGATTTTTCCAAGTTGCCCACCGCTGTGGATGTGGCTGGAAGATGGGTCTTCGTGGCACACTTTTCAAAATGCGCCACGAAAGAGTGCTGGGAAAACGTAACTATGAATTGTTACATTTCATGGGTCAAATATTTAGTCATGAGCACAGACTTCTTTCGGATGAATGCAGGGAAACTTCGTCGAATGCCGGTTCACCCACGACTTTCATACTACTGGGGAGTCGATAAGTTTTCGTAACTCAGGGTGGATGCACTACACGAGGCTGCGTACCTCTCTGTCATAATTAGGAAAAACGTGCTGTCATGTAACTATCCTTGGGCGGTGGGTCTTATGAAGCACGCGGTAGGCCTTCAGCACCCGAATGTTTTGTCCGTAGTTTGTTGACCACAATAACGTCAAATACCAGAACGTGAAGACTCGGTTGCCAAAAAAATCTACTGGGGTTCTACAGTGCCTGCTACAGTGCGTGCTGTAGACTTACTAATGGAAACTAGAATCTTTGTCAGAGTCGGGATGGTTGATCATTCGGTCACTTCACTGGTGGCAGGTGAGAGCACCTTTTCGCAGACATTCTGCTTTTGGACACTACAGTACCTAAGCGTAGAAATCTGGCGTCTGGGTACGTGGCTGTATCCGAATACTTCTCCAACTGTGAGAAAACAGGCGTTTGTTGTAGGCGCTTTTAAGGCGTAAATTCTGTTTTGTGAATTGCCTTTGCGTCTCGGCAGTTTTTGCCGAGGCACTGGTAGTACATGCACACTGCAAATAATATCCGAAGTATTTGTTCTCCTTTCTTCATAGAAATTTGACTATGGCGGAAGTTTTTTGGTCGCGGTGCAAAACTCAAGCCTAATTAAGCCTGTAACCACACCCAAATTTCTTTGTACAAGAAGGGCACTTTTTAGCATTAACCGTCAACTGTGATATTTGGATTGCCACCAGTACTGACTACGACCTTGTGAGGATATTGCCAAAACTTCAAGGGGGAAAAAATGATGCCCATGTTGTCTACCATAGCAGGCGTGTTTCTTTCAGGTGGCAAAACATAGCCCCTGTTATCTGGAACCGTGCTGCCGGCCGGGCACACTTCAAATAGCATTACCTCGAACTGGTTTTGTGGTCGGCAATAAAAATGCTACGTTCTAATTGCCCCTTTTATGAACCTCAGTTTAGCCAGCGCCTTGTTTCAGGTTAACCAAGCCAAGAGCAGCGCTATGCATGGCACAGGCATTCGACAGACGTCGTAAAAAGAATTAAGTGATGACACGTCTTTTGTGCAAGTTTTTCTAGCCTTCGGAATTCACCCCGTAGCCATGGAGTGGCGTCATCCCCTGAGTGCCGTTCTTTCAGACTACTTAATCTGCAAAGTAGAGATCACTGAAGAGGGCGTCTTAAATCTCACACAATTTGCACACTAAAAAGTGTTATGGACCCCATGGTATCCCTAATATGTTTCTCGTTCGCTACTATATTTGGACCTCTGAATATCTTACAATAATTTTTCAGAAATTCGTAAAACCCGTACGGTTCCCAGATCTTGGAAAAATGGCAAAATACTATGTTTACATAAATCTGGTGAAAAGAAAGTTTTTAGCAATTAGAGGCCCATCTCTCTTACCCCTCATTTCTGCAATCTATTAGAGCATATTATTTGCAAACATATTATTGCATTTCTGTAATCTAACAATCTTTTGTCTAACTTCCAACATAGATTCAGATGGCCGTACAGTACTGTTACGCACTTAACCTACTAACATGGATATTGGTAATCAGGTTGCCGCACTATTCATTGTCTTTTCAAAAACGTTCGACACTATACTTCACTCTGAATTGCTATGTAAATTAAAAACCCTATTGAACAACCCACAACCAGTTACTTGGATTTCTAATTTTCTTTCTGAGCGCTCACAATATGTTTTTTATAACTTCCTGCGGTATTGTTTGTGTTATTGTTAGTGTTGTTACTGTTACTGCGATGTTGTTAGAGGCGACTGGACTTACCGCGATATTGTTAGTGTTAGTTCAGGCATTCCACAAGGTTCTGTACTTGGCCCATTACAGCTTCTACTGTATATAAACGATTTGCCTAATAACGTCACCTTCAAAATTCGTCTGTACGCAGATGATTGTGCTTTGTATGAACCCATTGACTATCCTGAAGCTCATCATCGTCGAAAAGACTCATTTACTAAATATTGTGAATGGTGGGCAACCTACCCATTGTGTATCAATTTTTACAAATCATTGCTTATGTCTTTCACGAATAGAAAGTCCCCTTCCTGCTTCACGTACTCGCTTAAGGGACCCTTGTATAAAAATAACAAAATACAAATATTTTGTTATTCTTTCCTGCAGTCTATGATGGGATCAGCATATTAATTTTATCTGCACAAAATCTTTAAATAGTTTGGTTATTCAAGACGAACACTGTCCCGATCCTCAAAAAGTACTAAATTACTAGTGTATAAAACACTGATTCCACCTGTACTTGACTACGCAGCCCCACAAGCAGGATGACCGCTACTTTTCACCTTCCCTGGCCCTGTCTTCTCTTGAACTCACCACACTACGCACGCGCAGCCGTCCATAACTACAAGTAATCACCACATTAATATCAATCCTTACCATTATCGAACCAACGCACTCAACGTTAGCTTTTTCCCTTGCACTGCCGAACTCTAGAATGAATTGTCCGGTGATACTCGCTCGCTTCCACTGGAAAATGTATTACTTGCCCTTGCTGATTGGCGTTAACTGTTCTTTTGTTGTATTGCTCTGTTGATCTCTTTAATTGCTATTTCTTTGTTCTGCGAATGCTTACTCCTGCCATAGCCCCAAATCGGGGTCTGCAGTATAAATAAATAAATAAATAAATAAATAAATAAATAAATAAATAAATAAATAGGAAATAAAGAAATAAATAAATAAATAAAAAATTACTAAATAAATAAATTTCGCCTGTCAACACAACTGGGGCAGGCTAGGGGCTTTTGAACAGTTGTTTATAGTCATCGGCGTGCAAGTTGTCACATTTGGTTTTATATAATCATCCTCATGTGGAGACACACGCAATTTAAAGGTTGCAAAATTGAGGTGATACATTGCATGGTTTTTTATTGATTTTGAATCGGCGTCTGACTTAGCTTTCAAGTCGACAGTAAAGTTCCGGTAACATTGTCGTAAAAACATTACCTTTTTCTGTTTTCGTTTACATAGCAACTGGTTCACATCATTGGGATTTATGGCATGGTCTTATTCACGTGGGATGTTGCCAACGAAAGAATACGTAACTTGAATTTTGAATTTCATTGAGAAACGTGATACTCGAGTGTTTGTTAATGCGCACAATACACAGCGACAGTTGAAACAAAATAAAATGCACCACTTGTTGTTGATTTACGCAAACAATACTTTCACCGATTAAGTCATTACACAACAAGTAAATTCTGGTCTCTCTCCATGGTAGTGTCCGAGTCAGGTACAGCAGCTTGGCAGTAGGCGGCGCCAGTAAGCCATTGTCGCGCAAGCAGGCTCACGTATGTAATAAACCGAACTGAGAATGTTGATTTTCTTGGCGCTTATGGGAATAATTCTGGCGCAGTTGCGAGGGAAAATGATCGACTTAGGCTGAAAACTAAAATTATCGTCAGCGTCGATAAAAATGCATTAACAGAAATATATTCGGGAACAGTTTGGAAGTATATTCACCGCAGCCGTGTACGTAGGGCGTTGTATGAAGACATATCACGTGCAGGTTTTATTTTTCTTCGCAATAAACCCTGCAGCTCTTCGTTCATGCGGAACGTCCTGACCAGCCTGAACGTCGTCTTTCTTGGCACAAAAGAACCGATGATGACTGAAAAGTCGGTTTCCGTTCCTCTTTGCCCGGCGTCACCAAGATCAGTGGGTAGCCGTACGTCAGTCGTAGTGTTGGGTATTCTGTAGGGTGTCGGAGCATGTTATCACGGTTGAATCGCGACTGTGATCGTATTATATTCGTCGTTTTTCTGTTCTGATTTAAGAGGCCGCAAATTTGGCACTTAGGTTGGTGGCACTGAGGGCAAAATGCGAACACGGTGAAAGGCGAACAGAGTCGAAAAAAGCGCAGTGCTAATGCAACATCTACGGTTATTTTTACTGGATATATATAAAGTGTACCAGTTCGGCACATGCGCAAGTGAGGGTAGCAAAATACTCATTTATTTTTTACGTGTGCAACATAATTACATGTCTGGACAGCTAGTGTGGCCCTCGGAACCAATTCAAGATAACTCTAAAATTGGTTGCGGGCGCTGGTTGTATGACCGAGGAAAGCCACTTTATGTGCCTACGCCAGAGTCACACGCACCTGTGACAACGGTAAGCTTTCGTGCCGCAATGCCGGTAACGCCTGTCCTGCTGACGGATGATCCTCAAGCCTGTTGTTCAGGCATTGCCAAGTGTTATCTATTATTGAGAGCCGTTGGCTTGGTTGAACTGAAATAACTCGTTTTTTATTTAACTGATTATATTTACACGGTGGCTCGCGCGGCCCATTGGGGAGCGCTCTTCTTGCTCTCTGCGGCGGCGGTGCGCGGGTGCGGCTTCCGCTCGCCTGCTCATCGCACCTGGAGCAGCTCGGTTGGCTCGGTGGCGTCATCCCGCGGAGGCGCCGCGTACATTCGGCCATCCTGCATTAACGACCGTCCCGGTCGGAACTTTTGTCTTCGTCCGATTCTGAGCTTTCGGAGTCGATGTCCTTCGCCCAAAGCTTCAGCTTGTCGACGGGAACTACGCTGGAATGTGCTCTTCGTGTCCTCCGGGTGTGTTGGACGTCTCTGATGCGGTAGCGGTCAATGGGAAGCTTCTCAGCTATGACGTACGATCCCTTGTATTCGACCTTAAGTTTTCGGGATTCTCCGCTCGCTGTGGGTTCTCGCTCAACTAGAACGATGTCTCCCGGTTGAAACTCAGACGGTTCAGCCCGCTTCTTGTTGGAACGTGTTTGGTGCTTATGTTGGGCCTCACGAATGTTTTCCGTTGCTGCGGCCCTCTACTCCTCCAACTCTTTGTCGAAATGTTCTGTGAGAGCGTCCTCCACGCAGTCACCCGTAATGCTCCGTGATCTGAAGTTGAACAGAAGTCCAAACGGTGTAGTCTTCGTGGCCTGGTGCGCGGTGTTATTAATACCCCACTGCACCTGAGGCAGTGTCGAGTCCCGCTCTTCGTAGAGCCTCCAAAATCTTTCGCAGGTGCTCGAGTCCCTCGTCTACAGTTGTCGTTGGGAGCAAGATGTCATCCATGCAGGCGAGTGCCACAGAGTAACGCAGAGGTCCCAGAACCGCGTTGATCATCCGCTGGAATACCGCTGGGGCGTTGGCCAACCCAAACGGCATCCGGACGAACTCGTAGTGCCCGTCAGGGGTGACGAACGCTGTCTTGTGTCTGGACTCCTTTTCCATGGGGCTCTGGTAATAACCAGACGCCAAGTCGAGACTCGTGAAGAAGTACTTCAGCTAGAAGATGATGATCTTCAGCTGGATGATGATTGATGATCTTCAGCTGGAAGAAGATGATCAGCTGGACCGCGGAGGTGGTCCAGCTGATCATCAATTGGTGGCAACGGGTACCTGTCCTTTTTCGTCACACGGTTAAGTGCACGGCAGTCGACACAAATCCGCAGTTCTCCTGTCTTCTTTCGCACGAGGAGAATAGGGCTGGCGTGGTCGGAAGTCGAGTCGACAACGATTCCCGCTTGCTTCAGTTCTTCGATCATCTCTTTCGTGTGAGCCCTCTCTGCGAAGGAAAGTCGGTAGGGACGGAATCTCACTGGCTCATCTGTCGTCAACTCGATCTTCATTTCCGCTGCACTGGTCTGCCCGATCTCCGAAATGTTGCGTGCGCAGCAATCACGATACTCGTCGATAAGGCATTCCAGCATTTTTCGCTGGTGTGGAGTGACGGCAGGTGCAGTTTTTATCTCTTCGCGTGGCATCGGCTGTCGCTGAGCGACGTGGACGTTTATTTCTCGCTCCGGCATGTCGTCTGGATAGCAGATTTCCGCTCGTGCTACCCGCTCGTGTTCCTTGATGTCCAAGTCATGGTTTGACATGTTCATGATGGGTAGTCATGTCTCGTACGCCTCGTCGACAGTTACGACGCAGCGTGGTATGCAGTGCTCACGTCCTTCCTGACACCTGAATTGTGCGTCGACAAACACATCTGTGCTGGGCATGCCACCCGTGGCGTAGAGCTTGACGAATCCCACAAACTTCGGCGGAACAACGGTTGACTCCTTGGCCCACAGGCAGACTGAACGTTGGGGCAGATTGGGGATCTCAATGGAACGCAGCGTGTCGTCGGTTTCGTGGACGTTCTCGCGCTCCTCAAAAATCCTGACTGTCTGTCGCCGCCTTACAATCGTTACGTGAGGCTGTTCCGTGAACGGCTGCCCAACAAGTAGTGGTATGGACTGCGAGCTGCTTAGTACCACGTACAGATGAACGTCAGCTGTCGCTTGGTCGACCGTGATGGTAGCACTTGCTTCGCCGCAAGGCGTCACACATCCCGATCCATACCCTCCAATAGAGAGTGGTTCTTTGAGTTTCGTGTAGGAGATTTCCAGCCGTTCTGCATCTTCGTGACGTAGGGTTACGCACTGGCGCCCCAAGTCGACGTAGGCACGTATTTCATGTCCGTTCAGTTTGGCTGGCATGAAATATTTCTCGTTCACTGCTTCGGTAGCGCGGAAGTCGGATTTCACAACGTTTTGAGCGACGCGCGGCTCTCGTTCCTTCTTCGCTCTGCAGTCTCTCGTTTCGTGGCCCACTCGTCCGCAAGCGCCGCATCGCGCTTTTCGTTGGGGAGAGGGGCAATGGGGAGACAAATGGCCGTATTCGTTGCAGTTGAAGCACAGCGGTTCCCCTTTCTCGTTGGAGAGAGGCTTCTTCCTCTGTCTGCGTGAGAGGGAGTCTCGGCGATCGTCGGCCATGCTGGCTCCGGTTGCCTTGGTAAGGTGATCGGCCCCTTCGAAGAGCCCCTTTTGATAGTCAGTGAAATGCTTGGCGTTTTTGCGGGAAGCCGACGAAACTACGTTTCCTAGACGATCTTCTAGACGCTTGAGACAGTGAAGCAATTCTTCGGGAGTATCGTACGTGCGAACGCTCACTGCTCGAATTGTGTCTGGACCATTCAGGCCGGTGATGATGTACTCGACACAGCCTTTGTCACTGATATTACACCGGCGAGCCTTGGCGAGATTGTCGTAGTAATAAGATTCGATGGGCTCACCTCGCTTGCGACAACGGGCTTCCATTTCACGGTGGAGGCGTTGCATTCCTGATGTCGACGGAAATGCACGCTTTAGTTCGTCTTTCCACTGCACCCACGTTTTGTCCACTGATGACAGGGAATCGTACCAGGTCTTGGCCGGGCCTTCCAATCTGCATAGTGCGTTGCAGGAGGTCAGCCTGTCCAACCAACCGTAAATGTCAGCCAAGTCGTCGACTCGCCGAATCCATGTGTCGACGGTCGAGCAGCCTGATGAAAGGGGATCGAACGATGGCACCAGACGCGAAGTCTCTGCCGCGGGCGTAACGGGCGTGGCAGGCGTCTGTTGCGTTTGAAGGAGCGCCATACCATTTATCTCTTCCCTCACGGCTGCCTGTACAGCTGCTTGGATGACGGCTGCCATGTCCATCGCCGGCTGTGGTGTCGTGGAGTCACTCGGGACTTCGTTTTCGGATCTGGTGTCGCTGCGCACCCCGTCGTCACCGCTGGCCTGATTCGCGCCATCTTCGTTCGTTGTCGCTGAAGATGCTGCGCTTCGCGTCACAGGCCCCATCATAACTGCTGGGCGGCTTCTCACGTTCGGACGTTGTGATTTGATCCCACTTCTGAACTGTTATCTATTATTGAGAGCCGCTGGCTTGGTTGAACTTAAATAACTCGTTTTTTATTTAACTGATTATATTTACACGGCGGCTCGCGCGGCCCATCGGGGAGTGCTCTTCTTGCTCTCTGCGGCGGCGGTGCGCGGGTGCGGCTTCCGCTCGCCTGCTCATCGCACCTGGAGCAGCTCGGTTGGCTCGGTGGCGTCATCCCGCGGAGGCGCCGCGTACACAAGTCTCTTGAAATCAAAATTGGCCGCTGTACCGTGGGGCTCAACAAAATACGCCATTTAAACAATGCAAAAGCGAGTGGTGTGCTTTTTCATTGTTTTTTTATTTCAATGTTCTATTGTAACACATTTGCGCGAAGGTAAAGGTAACCGAAAACCACACAAACTTCATGCAGATAGCAACATTTTTTCTAAGGCACCGGGAGACCGGTTAAATAGACAGGATATGCGGTTGTCCTACCTTTAGAGAGTCCTTATTTTTTTCCAATATTTCCGGCGGATTTTGTGAGCGAGAAGGCCCTATAGACAGCTGCCATAATACGTCCGCATCTCCACTCCATGGATGATGACGAGGGTACGGAGTATGGGGGCTCGAAATGAAATCCAAGTTGCGCACGGAGTGGCATCCGATTTGCTAGGTAGTTTCCGCAAACATTGTTGCTTGATGGTGGTGTGCGCATGGATGGACGGGGATGGACATTGGGAGGTCCTAATCCACTCCACACCATCACCAATACCGGCAAGGGAGTAAGCCGTTTGACTCTCGGGCACTAACTCATGGTCGTAGCCCAGCGGGTGAGGCGACTGGCACTAACTCTGTCTGGTTTATCAGACACAGGCTCGAATCTTGCCGGCGCCTGTATGATTTCCTGCGCTTGTAAATACTATGCGCATGGACGCAGATGGACGCTGTGAGGTCCTAAGGTACTCCGCGCACAAAACTGCCACTCCTATTACTGCACCTTTCTTGTCATCCAAGTGCAGCTTCATGATAACAGGATATATCTAGACTGAGATGCACGTGGGATCTCGATTTCGCGTTCTGTATAACTTTTCAGTGTGCGCAAATAAAACTCAGAATTTTCTTGTTTAGACCAAAGAATATGCATGAAAAAATGCTTCATGGGACATGTATAAACAGATGTCAGGGTACTGCATATACCTTCTTCAGGCAATTTGTGTGTGAAACTGCTTGCATTCTTTTTATTGTGAAAAAAGCTGAGGCCGTTTTTGATCACCCGGGATGTTTTTGACTCTTACATTTTTTTAAATACTCCGTGATCAGTGACATGCAAAAAAACAGGTGCAACAATTGTATATACTAAAAACCGTGCTCTATGCTTGTAAAAGCCGCCTAAATATACAGGATTTTAAAAGAGCGCCACCTGTGAGGCAAGAAATATCACGTATTTCTGCACAACATTCACATCAGATTATGCACGCCCGTTAAAAAAGTAGGTAAGGCGGAGTAGACATCAGAAGTTCTCAACTGACCCGATAGAAGAACTCTGGTAGGCCACCATAGTGAATTCATGTATAAAGTATGTATAAATTGTCAACAGTCACATGAAATCGTGCAACAATTTCCTTAAAGAGGGTTTGCCAGAAAACCCAAATTTTCTTGAAAGGTGCCATGAGGACCGGTTCTTTAGAGGCAAAAGTTTGGGATGTTTTCGGATAAATTTACAAGCTGCTAATTGCCCACAATTCTGGTCGGTCACATTCGTTGAGAAAGGCTTGTCGATGTTGTGCCGTTTTGCTGAGATGAAAATGGTAACCGAATAAGTCTTCGTCCCGCAAATGAGTTAAGCTAAGTGAGATTGGTCCGCCTTTTTGTACGGGCCGACAGCTTTTTTCGTAAATCAGCAATTTTATTTATCGAAGGACCAGAGCCGAAAGTAACATAGCTAGATGTGCTTTTTATGGAATGACCCTTTCGTCAAAGTGATAAAACTAGCCCATTCACCAAGAAACGCAAAGCGTTTCCACCAGGCCGTCAATCGTGTTTTGTACCTAATCAGGATATTTGTTACTATGGCTTTTCGATTGAAAGCAGGCGACCCTTATCAAGAAACAAATCTCCCTATTGCCTGTTTCAGCACATGTGCGAGAAATTGGGTCTCATAAAAGGTGAGAGCAGTTGCGATACCTTACATCCAGTAATGATGCAAACGCATAATAAAAGTGGCTGAGAACGTAGAGGTGTTTTTATGCACACAGGCAGGTGTTATGTTCTACGATAAATTTGAAAACAAGAGCATCTGAGAGTTTAAAGAAATACGACAAGCTCTTATTGATTTTTACTGCTTTAGTTATTTCATTTCAGATATTCCGTGGTAAGCGTCACATACAATATTTTCTAGGAACAGGCTGAAAGAGTACCACTAACAAGTAGAGAAGGTAAGGCAAAGGGACACTAAGCATACATTTTTTCTAGACGGAAAAATTTTTAAGCCAAGAAATTTTTAAACCATTTCGTAAAGCCGTTTACCAAAACGCTAGTGTCACAACTTTTTACAAAGCATTTTAAGTACAAAATGCGTTTACGTGAAACCTATCCACCGGAACTTCTTCATATGCTTGTTGCCGACTTCGTGGGCAGCCTTGAACTACGCTCTTTAAATGCAACTAAAAACGGCGTTCGCCTATTTCCAGCATTTCATGCATTTTACGCGGACTGGCACTAAACCATTTTGTAGGACTTGATTTGTCAGTGTGTACGGTCGAATTGAGGTAGATAATAGTGATTGTGATGCGTCACATTCTCTAACCTTTAAATGTTTGCGTGTTGAAGGTGTTTCATTTGTGTAGTTTGCTGCCACGGCCAGTTTCCCACGGATGGTGGTCAGATTTAGTGATTACCTCGTATACCTGGACGCTGTGGAGAAGAAATGACGGCTCTACTCGAATCGTTTATGCAGCCTTGTGCTCAGTGGAAGGGTGAGTCAGTCAGAGAGTGCGCTACGTTTCTTACAAAGAGCTACAAATAAAAACCTTTATGGCGGCCACGTGTGTCTGAGAAAAGGGATATATATGACCGCGTTTGATGCTTTTTGATAACCTTATTTTGCAATAGGTGGCAAAGTCGATTTTTTTAAACGTTTCAATATTATCGATTTTTCTTGCCCAGTAAAAGTTAATGTCAGTTTTATTCGGCTTAAAAAGTATACAGCGTTCGGCCGGCTGAGAGGTACTCTGCAGTCCACAATTAAACTTTGCATAACGAAAGGGCTAAAGTTGCCAGGACTGAATTACTTTTATGTGGCCGGATATCAAATTTTTTCCCTCGTGCTCTATGCTGCACTATTTCTTAAGCCAATTTGTGTCCTGAAGCTAAGCACACTATTCATCTACCTAAACTAATGCTTACAAGTTCTTTTAAATTTTTATTTATATGTTTATGATGTTATACTAAGAAACTGTATCACACTGGAGTACATATGTGTTACTTGTGTAAAAAGCCCCTCAATATTACGCAAGAAAAGCTAACGGCAGAAAAAACAGTTTAATTAGGCTAGACTGAATTGAGGGCAATTTTGCGAAACAAAACTATGGAAAGGTTATTCAAGCCTAGAATAGAAGATTTGAAAAGAATATTTCAAAGAAATATTTTGCTACAGAAGAGTGTTATCGTTTGCGTAAGGGTATACACGTGTACAAAACTTGAACTTTAAGTAAGCACCGTGGCCAAATTCGCGCGGAGCCCAATATGGTATCTCAACATGAAGCGATGGTCGAGCAAGGATCCAATGGCTACCCTTCAATACAATGCGATGAGCCTATGCTTCTTGAATACTGGCCTCTATACCACTTCTGCATATACATAAATATTTATGTTAAATGGTTCTTTAATGGCTTTTTCTGGAGCAACAAAAACAATTTGCAACTACTCCGGAAGCTAAACCTCCGGCTACAATCTCTGAAAATGGGGCTCGCAATAACGCATCCTGGAGAAAGTCCTTAGGATTATACTTTTCAAAATTTCTTCTCTACTATTTAAAGTGTTTTTCGAAGATAAACGTTTTCTTTTGGCCTTTTGAAGAAAACTTCTCAATGATTCTCAAAAATTGACGGCTGAATCTCCGTAATTAGTGCCGTTTCTTCTGCTGCAGAGAATCACAAGGAATAAATCGCTAGTAAAGGCAAACACAAAATATAGAGGAAATCTCAATACTATATCTAAGCATTTGTTGAAGCGTTTATTAAGTGTAAACTTTTTACGTGGCACGTTTTTGCATTTGTACTTTAGTTGAATTATAATAAAAAGACACAAATAACAAGTCTTTGGCTCGTTCTTTACAACCTTAAGCAGAATAACTTACAAGCCGAAAATACATTGCTCTCAAAAAAACTTACCTGATGTACCTGGAATATTTTTCAATATTATGTATTCGTTTATCTTTATACACAGTATAAATTCAGAAAAAGTTGTAGCTGCCATTGAACATCATGCAAGTTTATTTCTTTCAAGAAATACTTTGATCTTAACCTTTTAATATATACAACAATGTTTTTGTTGGCAGTTTTACAAATTAATCCACTTTTCCCGCATGTTACTGGCAATAATGCAACCACGTAAGTATTTTCAACCCTACTCGAATGGGTGTGCCTTAGTCTAGAGCTTTGCTCTAATAGAGGATTTCTGGATGGCCGAACGAAGGTTAGTTGTCGACCTTCGTACTTTATTGAAATAATTATATCACTTCTCTATTATGCAATGTCATTATTCATCAAGATGCTCCCACGAAGTGAAATAGCCCAAATGTAAAATAATTTTGAACACTGACAAAGTGAAAACCGCCTCTACCCGCCTGCGCATCTCGGCGAATTTCAGCAATAGCAACGAAAATAAAATCGTCCTAAGTGGCCATTAGAACCGTTCATGCCCAATTTCGGCTTGTGTACAATTCTCTGAAATAATTTTGTTGGTGGCCGGGATATAATCATTGCAATGATTTCAAAACTTTAGTGTCCTTTTTTGATCAGTTAATTCTATTTTTGTTTGTATTGTATAACATCTGCCAAGACTTACTGCCTTTAAATGGATACAATATTTTCCTCTACTTATTTTTTGGGGTATACTCATGAAACACAAGTCACCTTGCAGACGTCTTGAAAGAGATTGAAACATCTCAAAACAGCTACTTCTACGTGCAGAAATGTTATACTGTAGACTACGAACAGCGCGTGTAGCAGTTTATTTGCAAACATTTTGACGGTGTCTTGGTGAGAGCAAAATACACGGTCGCTACGCCAAGACTTCTTGGTGTAGCGACCAGGTCTCCAAAGTCAGGACTTCGAAGGTATCGCTTGAAATATCATCTTGAGAAGTGATAGTGACCTCCTTTAAATTTCTAGATATTGTACTTGTTTTCTACATAAGAAAATATTTTCCTATAACGCTAAAATACTTTGAATACAGTTAAAAAAAAAGGGTTTTCGTGTCAATTTCGGCACAATAAAAATATCTGCCCATTGTATAGTTTTTAGGAAAGTGACAAAACCCTAAGATCAGCTCCAAAGTAAACTAATCAACCTATTTTTCTCAAACTCCACCAAGATGTTGGCTGCTAATTGTATTTTCGTAGGAAGCAAAACATCGTGCATCAAACGGTTCTCGGAGCTGGTTAAGCGTGAGACTAGAGTCTTGGCAGCAATGCATCTTGTGAGGTACTCAAAGGAAACTATATTGTAGTTTCTGCGCTAACGTTTATTCACCTTTGCGTTTTTGCGAAAAAAAATACAATTACATGGGAAGAGGGGCCGTTTTTTAGATATTTCACATATACTGCTTCTTCTCAGTTCTTTGTATTTTTGTTTGTGTTGTGCAATGCGTGCCACAACAGTTTACCGGAAATGCATACAATATGTGAACTATACCCATGAAAACACGTCGTCTTGCAGACTGCATGAAACAGCTTGAAACTTCTCGAAACAGCTAAGTGTATGCAAAGAAGTCTTATAAATCTGTATTACGAGCAGTGAGACCCAGCTTGTTCGCAAGCTTTTTAAAATGTCTCGGTGAGAACAAACTACACAGTGCCTACACGAACATGCTTCATAACGTCTTAGAACGCGTGTGTAGACATCATATTTTAGTTCTTCACAAGACGTTTAGTATAGGTCTGTTGTAAGCACTTCATTACCCTTTCAGTGCTCATTTTTTATTTCAAGCATAACAATGTTTTTTGGGTTTCCTTACAATTTAGAGTCCGGCACGCCCACAACCAAAAAATTGAGCTTGAAGTTGTATTAGTACACCTAATAATGGGAAAATGTTTAGGAAATCTGTCAATTAAAAAAGATATGTTGAGCAGAGACATCACCTTTGAATAATTGCCTTAACACTATCACTACAGGACCCTACAAGAAATGTTGTTCATATTGCACGTATTTAAATAATAACAAGCTTGGGAATAAACCTCGAACCGTTATTTTTTTCAGACTCAATATCGTAATTTGGTCTTCACCAGCGCTCCCCAATCTTTGAAGCATCCAGCACCACTACAGTTAAATTGTGATATCTATTGTAGTAGGCATCATTGGAGAGCAATTCCCCAGAAATGTGGACATTCTGTTTTCTTTCTCTGTGTGTTAGAGAAACTAGGTGATGGCATAAATTGACACCAACAGGGCGGAAAAGGTTAAAATTTTCTTCTCTAACATTCTCCTGTATGGACGTGCGTTGTGCTTTATGGGCCCAAATCCATTGACAAGCTCGTGTAACTTGAGACGAAAACAATTTGTGTACAGATATCTGTAGTAATGCAAGTAATCTCTAGTAATGCAAGTAAAGGGGTCACAATTTGATGTCGCATTTGTGTATGCCACATATCAAGCATGAACTTCTGGGGCTCTCAAAATGAACAGCTGACTCATCCAATGGGGAATATTTTCCAATAAGAAAATTATTTTTAACAAGCAAAGCTCGCAGCATTGATTGAAGTGTGGTGTGATCACCACTACGCTACCGGCTGGGCTGTTTCCCAACCACTTTCTCGCCTACTTATGTTAAGGTATTTTTGGTTTCCTGCACTTAGGGGAAAGAAATAGCCGAGAAAGTGGTGGTGAAACGCCCCGCTGGTAGCTTTGTGGTCATCGCACAATTCGCGTATTCTGGAGGTCGTGGGTTCGGACCCCACCCGTCGGGTATTTTTTAACCACTTTTTTCTGTGTCGAAAAATTCTTCATCTGTTTCTGTAACCTACCGCGTTCTCTTCTTTGCTTTCCGAAGTTTTCTTGACTGCCATCCCTGATTTCTGTCCAAATTCAACGCGTATTTCATTTTAAATGTGGATTTCCTATATGTATATGTATATATATAGATATATTTATATATACATACATGCATGGTGCAATTGCAACGCGCAATTCAAGGACGTACGAAAGTGCCGTGGTGCAAACCACAGCGATGGCTGAGTGGTACAGCAGTCGCCTTGTATGCGGGAGGTAGTGGGTTCGAATCCTGGTACAGCATTTTACATACCGGTTTATATAACGGCTACAGGCGTCCCTGGTTGAGTGCGGACCCTTGAAGGGGGTATCCACGCCAGGAAAACTGCCTTTATCATTGCGAGGGGCCCTAGACCATTGTCTAAATGGCGGTGCCCCCGGCCATCCGGCCGCGTTGCGCCATTTCCGAGATGAAAGAGTCTGGCGGCATGTCCTGCCGCAGGCGGTTGCGAGTTGAGCATCCACTGTGGCTATGGAAGGCACCATGTGCATTCGTGTTTCTTGGTGGCGCTGGGCATAACCGGTGCAATAGGTGCAAGCGATTGCCCGGCCTGGCACTCGGCCCTTTCGTGGGACTACAACGCTTGGGTAGTTCACCCAGCTTGCAGGGAAAATCGCCCCTGTGGAAAGGGGCGCCTGCAAAAACGCGGGAACTTTTTTGGGGGCCAATTTATCTGCTTCTCATGGCCAGATTCATCATCATGTCATAACGCATCTGCTTATAATTACTATCAACACTATTCCTGGTGCTGGAGCTCTTGGCTCCCTTGAGGAATAAACACGCTGTGCCGACGTTGTCCTATATGCGTCTCTCAAGTGGTGGAGTTGCATCTCAGCCCTATTCTCTAGCACGCTCTGTCGCACCCCAAGAGCTCTGTTCCGGTAGGCGTTGTGCGTGAGAGTATGTAGCACGATAAAAGGAATAACCGCCGTCATCTCAGCTGTCGTACCTGCTTGGTGTACCGTCACAAGCCAAGAACGCGATCGAACAGTTTTCCTGCCGTCCCAGCCGAGGACGGGGACGGCAGGATAGACACTTATATTTGAATGGAATAAAATCCAGCGGTCAGTTTTGGAAACAAGTTGAAGAAAACGACAGGACAGGCTGGCTTATTCTACTGTGTCCTGTGTTTACCGCTGGCTTCTATTCCATTCAAACATCTACCAACTAGCCCAGTCCAACGCCTTGGTAACTTCATATCTGTTAACAAATTTAGCCCGTGTGCAGGGACACTTAAGCTCCCAAACGTTAGCTTCTCTGTGCCCAAGGTTGTGAAGACGTGGTTTCTCGACATCGAAGGCTCTGCCATGGATGGCAAGCGATCCATCCGCTCGCCGGCAGTTCAAAAAAGCTTGCCTTCTCGGAGCTGGTGCCCTGATGAGATATGTCTGATATGTTGAGGACGTCGTTGTGCGCTGCCGCGGCGTAGATGAGAACGTACGAGAGGTTGGCAAAGAACGCCACATCCACAGGGCATCGCGCAATTGCCTTAGCCCACTGGCTGTGCATAATCCTGTCAGCATTGGCGATGTGTACACAACTTGCCAACATGTGGATGACTTCCAGTCTGTAGACCTGCACCAGGAGTCTTCGACCCCTATTGTACCTATGCACGCGGATCCCAAGCAAATACGGGTTATCATCAACGAAGCACTGCAATATCATATCTAGCCTTTCTACAGCATTTCATATTCAAACTAGCGCACCTTCTAGGAGGTACATTACCACGGAGGAGCTAATTTGAATATTTATCCACTTTATTTCCTTTGGCAAGAGATTCCACGCCGTCCTACCTTTCACTTGCGATGAACCACCCCTGCAGGCCTAAACACCCTCGCCACAGGCACATGTGACCGCGATCACCACGTAAGCTGGTCTGACCACCAATAACACGTATTTGCAGCCCATCTGTCAGCGTTTTCCCAGCAAAGTCAAGGTGCGCTGCCACTGCGGAATTCAAAGCAATATTTCATACTCTTCTCGTCGGCATCAGCAAGACGAGGGGAGGTACTCTGCGCCAATCAATGTGATACCACTCGCTTATGGTACGGTTATGGGATGCAGACATATCTTTCGCCTGCACGCGCCCATCGTCGCCAATAGGCTTGCTTGGACAATAGCCATGACCGTCACTTGCACCGCCGATCGCTTTCATTGTATTGTCCTTGGGTGTCGACAGTCCGTCATGCCTACAACCGCGCAAAAGCCACCCGTAAAACTACCTTCTGCAGTTTCTGGATGGGAAACTGCACTAGCCGAAAAGCCCACAATTCATGCACAACTAGCCTCGAACTCTTGAAAGTAAAAACAAGGAGTCCATATATAAGCAATAACTGTGGATTGCCCGGTTTATGAAGGAGCCAGTATATCAGTAGTAATTCTAAATTGTATTCACAGGTGCGCAAAGTAAAACCCCTTACGCTGCTCCCAGCTTGTGCCATGCTAACGAAGGTGACACCAACCAGATATTGCAGAGTGCGTGCTTTTATGAATGGAACCCCCCACCAGATACCGCGCGCCATCTTACCACTGTATGCTCATAAATAAACGTTGGTGTGGGATGTCTACTCATTGGTATCCACCATTATATCCTCTCACCTCCCTTGAAACAGAACTAATTTAAATAGATTATTAGCGTATACCCGAGGCCCCGCAGCAGCGTTTGGTGGTTGCAAAAAATTCTCAGTGAAAAAAAATCAACTCTTTTGTGCGCAAAAGTCATCTGTGTTAGTTGCGACCTTTTCTGTGATAGCCAGCCACATCCTCATTCCTCCATCTCCTCGCTTTCTACTCAAAGGTTTGGTCGTCGCTAGAAACATGGTGCGATTTTTGCGTCGCAGTGCTGTTGCGGGAACGCACCACGTGAACGAATCACAGAATCCTACATGAACGCACCACAGATGCTATCGTTGGTGACTCTGAAGCCACCAGTGTTTTTCCATTTGTCGATTGTAATAGTCTTCATGATGTCTTAATCCTGAAGCATGTCACTTTGTTCTCATAGTCACATTCGCCTCAGATCTCTCCCTTGCAGAGACCGAATCGTCATACTAGCTTTTCCGAAAACGCGGACTCTTACTTCACGAAAACTGCACCAGACTCGGCCGCACATCACTGACAACACATCGTCAAACCGAGGGGTCGCGTATCATTCGACGCTGCACTACCCGGTGTCCTCTTCGGAACAGAAAGTTATCAACGACAGTGTAGCCGACATGCTTTAATGAAAATTATTCCGCAGTCAACTAGTGTAGGCTTGTCACCGGTTGGTGTGCTGTGGAAAACGAACAGTTCTGTGTGATTTTGTGCTGTATATTGTTCGGTGAGCAAGTTCACACCAACAGATGTGTACCGGAAGCCCCGTTATAATGACGCCCTTGTTTGTCTGCGAAACGCCGAATATTCTTCGTCTTGATATATGCCGGGGGTATTGGTAAATCTCCATTCACGAGGACAACCACGAAAAGACCGGGTTCGCAACACCAGATGGTCACACCGAATTCAACGTGCCGCGATTAGCGCTTTCCAACATTCCTACAACATTCGAGCGCATGATCGATACTGTTCTCTGTAGTCTCAACTGAAAACGCGCTTGTCTTGCTTTGATGACACTGTTATCTTTTCTTAAAATTTTGAGGGTGTTTAAGGCACCTGGATGAAGTTCTAACTGGTCTTGCCGATGCAGGCCTTATGCTTAACATTACGCAGTTCCGTTTCCCTGCTCGATGAAAAACAGCCGTAGCGCACGTAGTTAGTTATAATGAAATTTGACCGGACTTCGACAAGATTGCTCCTGTCACGGACTTCCCACAACCTCAGCAGCAAAATGATCCATAAAAGTGTCTGGTCTCAATTCCTACATTCGTCGCTTCGTTCGAGCTGCCGCTACAATGGCTTCACCCCTCAACAAGCATCATTTGCTTAGAAGGAGCATTTAACGAGGTTTTTCTACTTGTTCGACTGTATGGCGACTTGTCGAATAATACGTATAACGTATTGTGTCATATATATCGAGTCAAGGCCTGCAGTTCTTAAAACTGACATCAGTGGCCCTGGGGTAAGCGCTGTTCTCTTGCAGGCCGGTGACCAACACAGGTAAAGGCTTGTAATGTACACCTGCCGTTCTCTGAGTCAGGATACGAAGAATACACAATCACCGAGCAGGAGTGCCTTGCTGTGGTAAAAGAGTTTCAAAAATTTAGAAGATCATAGGCCACCCTGTTGACAGACCACCACGTTCTACATTTAGTTGCAGTCTATAAAAAACCTCATCCGGAAAAAAGCACCTTGCCGCAGATGCCCTCTCGCGGTACCTGTTGCGGTTACCTCAAAGTGTTCCTTCTGACATTCCACATGATGCGGCATTTACCATAGCTAATGTCACGAAAACATCCGCCAACTATCTGTCTGGTTTGACTACGCGTCAGAAATAACGCACATACAACTGCAGTATAACGGACCAACTCGTCGGCCCCAAAGAACCTGTTAAAAGCTGTGGTCGCAATCAGTTCATGTTTGCCTTGTAGAGGGTGTTCTTACTCACTCTAGTTTACAATCTTCAGGCAAATGGTGGGTTCCCGTTGTGCCGAACCACCTCCTGCAAAAGCTATTGGATGCTCTTCACGATGACGCGCACTGCTCGCAACTTGAGATTTCAGAAGATGTATGATCAGGCCTGTAGCCACTTTATGTGCCCTGTGCTTGCCACCTTTGTCGCTCACTGTATTGTTTTGTTTGACAAGTGCCAACATGGCAAAAGCTCAAACTCCGCCCCTACTGGCCGGATATAGCAACTTCCTCGCCACTTGGCGGCGATGAAAGATGTCGGAATGAACCTCTATGGGCTGTCACCTTCTACGCCCGCTGGGTATGGCTGGGTAATCACAGCCACTGATCACTTAAAGAGGTGCATGGCGACTGCGACAGTTGGTTCTGGCTGTGAAACTAAACTACACGACTTTTTTGTGGAATCGTCTTGCGTCATGGTGCCACTCGAGTTTTGTTAAGGGGTTCACGGCAAGACATTTTTATCTAACCATGTCGAGGAAGGTCTTCGCCGTTCAAACCCAGTGAACAAAATACGTTGGCTTACCACACGCATACAAATTGGCCTAATGAGGGTATCCACAGTACTCTGTCTGACATCATTTCTTTGTACACTGGGACCGACCATACGAATTGAGACACAATTTTTCCGTCATATACGTTTGCCTACAACAGTCAGGGCCGAAGGACTACTGGCGACCGACACTTTTTCTTGGTGTATGACCCCCAAGCGTCCTTCATTTTCAACAACGCCTTCTTTTCTGGCCACGCGTCTGGCACAAGTCTGCTCTGCGCACAGTTCATCACTCCCCTGAGCCATTGCCGTAGACCTGGTCACCTAAGAATGAGGCTTCACAGTTTGAGGGGAAGCTTCACTGTCACTGAACGCGCCAAGTTTTTTTAGTTCTACGACGGTGATGAACTGTTGTTTTCCTTGTAATTTCACTCTCTATTACATCGTCCCGTCTCAGTAAATGTTCGCCTCGTCTTGTACGCCCTTCTGATATGCCTGTCTTGTTTCTTTAGCAACGCTAGTGTAAATTACTAGCCACCAATACCATCCCAACACACACACACACACCGACAGACAGACAGACATATATATGTGACGGCATCATCAACGCCAACGCCCGCACCCTATCATCATCATTATTCGAGATGATGTCTGAGATCAGGACATCATGGCATCCTGCGCACTGCTCGGCCGCACTCCACGGCCGCTGGCTGATTCTAGGGTCCCTGCTGTCACCACAACGCAACTGGAAATTAATGTAGGCCCTGCCGCACCATCTCATCAGCCGCCTACAAATATAATATATATATATATATATATATATATATAATACAGAAATAAGGGTTGGCAGTCGAGAAAACCTCGGAAAGCAAAGGGGAGGATGTGGTAGATCATTGAAACAGATTAAGAATTTGGAAAGAAAGAAAGAAAGTGAAGAAAAAATGCCCGCCAGGTGGGATCCGAACCCACGACCTCCAGAATACCGGTCTGGTGCGATAACCACTACGCTACCGGCGGGGCGATTTTCCCATTCACTTTCTGGGGTATTTATGTTAGGTAGATTTGTTTCCTGTGCTTGGGGGTGGTAGCCAGCGCCATTCGGACTAATCGGGGTGAAGGGGACCTTCTTTTTAACCCCCGGGTCGTGACTATATATATATATATAAATATATATATATATATATATATATATATATATATATATATATATATATATATATATATATAAATATAAATATATATATATATATATATATATATATATATATATATATATATATATATATATATATATATATATATATATATATATATATATATATGTGTGTGTGTGTGTGTGTGGAGCGAATCAGAATAGAAAATGAGGGGCTCGTTGAAATACGACAGAAATAAGAATTGGCAGTCAAGCAAACCTCGGAAAGCAAATGGGAGGATGTAGTAGGTCCAGATAAAGAATTTGGAAAATAAGAAAGTGGAGAAAAAACGCCCGCTAGGTGGGATCCGAACCCACGACCTCCAGAATACCGGTCTGGTGCGATAACCACTACGCTACTAGTGAGGCTACTTTAGCCTCCACTTTCTGTGGTATTTATGATAAGGTGTTTTTGTTTCCTACGCTTGGGAGTGGTAGCCAGCGCCACTCTGACTACTCGGTGTGAAGGAGACCTTCTTTTTAAACCCCGGTTCGTGACTCGACCGTCTACGACATGTAGCGAGTGGTCGACCAACGTTGAACCCTGTTAAGCTCCCTATGGCACCAAGACTGCCAGAACAGAGGCCCTCGCTATGCATGTAGCGAATCAGAATAGGAAACAAGGGGCTCGTTGAAATAAGACAGAAATAAGAATTGGCAGTCAAGCAAACCTCGGAAAGCAAATGGGACGATGTAGTAGGTCCAGATAAAGAATTTGGAAAATAAGAAAGTGGAGAAAAAATTTCCCCCAGGTGGGATCCGAACCCACGACCTCCAGAATACTGGTCTGGTGCGATAACCACTACGCTACCGGCGGGGCTACTTATCCTCGACTTTCTGGGGTATTTATGTTCTGGTGTTTTTGTTTCCTGCGCTTGGGGGTGGTAGCCAGTGCTACTCGGTCTTCTCGGACTACTCGGGACTACTAACAGAAGGTCCCCTTCACCCCGAGTAGTCCCAGTGGCGCTGGCTACCACCCCCAAGCGCAGGAAACAAAAACACCTGAACATAAATACCACAGAAAGTACAGGCTAAAGTAGCCCCGCCGGTTGCATAGTGTTTTTCGCACCAGACCGGTGTTCTGGAGGTCGTGGGTTCGTATCCCACCTGGCGAGCCTTTTTTCTCCACTTTCTTATTTTCCAAAGTCTTTATCTAGACCTACTACATCCTCCCATTTGCTTTCCGAGGTTTGCTTGACTGCCACTTCTTAATTTTGTCTATATGTGTGTGTGTGTGTGTGTGTGTGTGTGTGTGTGTGTGTGTGTGTGTGTGTGCGTGTGTGCGTGTGCGTGTGCGTGTGTGTGTGGGTATTTATATTATGAAACTGCCACCATATTCTTTGACGCCAAGCTTGTTCTCTCCCAGAACTAGCTCCGACATCTTCTTTCTAATTTTAAAATCGGCCACCGCCCTCATCGCTCTGCTGGTGTATTGGCAGCTGAATGCACTTGCAGCTTTTCCTTAGAAAAACTTCGTGCCTCTAAACTCGGCCAAACGGCGATGGCGGGCACCAACAAGCTCTTTGTCTTGGTGCTTGAATTTGGCACAACGGCCGTCGTACGTCGGTTCCTGGTGGTCATGTCTCGTAGTTCTGTGGTTCATCCTATCCTCTCAAGCTTGTACCGGTGATATGCTTTCTCTCGTTGCAAAGGAACCCGCGGCAGTTTTCTGATTAAAAATGTCATGTGTGTTCGTACCGCCACTGTTGTCTTGTTCGTTTTTCCCTTACTCAGTGACTGCATCTTTTCTTGGGTGTTCTTGCTTTTCTTTTTGTCACGGTATACTTCAACGAGGGTCTCTCAGAAGTCCTTGTCTGTCACGATTGCATCTCTGTCGCCTTCACCATTCTCGTCGTCCAATAAATAGCTTGACGCTACTTCTTCTCTGGCATTTACGGGTATGTTCTCCATCCCAGCCTCATCGGGCAGAGCTGAAACCGTGGCCTGTTCGTGGCCGCGGGCTTCATAAACACTGGCGGATGAGTTTTTGGTTACATATTGGCCGCCACGTGGTACGATCTGTCAGCGCTTAGTTTACTCAGAGGCATGGGCGTGAGCGTCAGCACCTCCACCGCTACTACGGTGGACATTTGGATGCCAGAAGGGAAAGCGCAAATTGAAGGTGACACTGCTCCTCATGATGACAATGTCGTTGAGTTGCGCGCACATTCCCTGATGACGTTGCCGGTAGACCTCTTCGACGGCGCAGCTTATTGGTTTCTGGACCTGGTCTGCCCCGGTCGGATTTCGATGGTCTTCCAGTGGACTGAAGTTGCACTGCCCAGAGGCCCTGTAGAAAAGCGGCTACTACTCCGATCCTGCACATGTCGAAGATGCCTCGCCGAGGAGAAAAGTTTGCACCTGCACGGACGAAACCATCGGCGGGTTTGCTATGAAGACATTGAATGCGGGGTCCTGTCTTCAGTGACAGTCAAGGGCGTAGCGTTTTTCCCGTCCTGAGCGAATAGCGACGTATTACTCGTCTCCGGCTTTGGGCCAGCAGACATTGCTAGAGCCGGCCGCGAGGTTTTCAGGTTAGGCTACGGTGGCCGCCGTGCGGTGCTTTATGGCAAGTTGGCAGCCAGGTGGATGGACGCTGCACAGCGCTCTTCCATCAGCTGCACGGTCAAGACTGCAGCATGAGCGGGGTCGGCCAGGCCGTCATTTCCCCACTGCCTCGCAAAAGAAGACACCTAGGAGAGGTCACAGTCTGCCAGTATCCGCAGCTTGTCGTTGATGTAGGTCACGACGTCTTCGCTTGGGTCTTGGTGACGTGCACTCATTTCCATGAGTCGAGCGTCATAGCTGGCAATCCAGTTACCAATTGTAGCGAATAACGCGCGATTCTAGCTTTCACAGGAAATAGGAGAGCGATATTCGTAAAGGGTGATTTGCTGGAGCAGCGTCGCAAAGATTCTGTTGTGCAAATACCCACACCGTGTTGTCGCCCAGGAGTGGTGGGTGGCACTTGCGCTGATTAGCTTTTTCCAACAAAGTGCATCGTGCTGGATACCTCTCAAGATAGGGGCGCCCGCTTGGCAAGCGATGAAAGCAGGACGGGAATGACGTCGTGATGCCGCCAACATAAATCTGTTAGGGCCTGTACAGCCAAAGATGGGTTGCAGGCATTCACATCAGTCGTCGTCGTTAGGAAGGTCGGTCGCTCACGGCGGAAAGTTTGAGGCCGACAGAAATAACAGCGAGAACGGCGGAAGCAGCGGCGAGCCCAGAAAACCTAAGCCGCTGCGAAAGCAGCGCCCTAGGCTGGATCACCAGGGGGTTGGGAGTTACCTCCGTTCGGCGCAGGTTCTTAGGCCGTGGTCTCCCACTTGACTGTGCTGGAAGGCCTACGCGATCTTCACCGATGCTGAGGGCAGTTCCTGAGGCCGGATCGCTGCATGAAGGATGCAGGTCATGTATGGCATGAAGGCGTGTCGAGCACGCCATTCGTACTCAAACTGTTGCCATATTCCACAACGGAATGTTTGTTTTTCTTCACGAATGAGCTCCGAAAATCTGTCTTCTTTTGCCATCAGCCGCCGCCCTAGTCCAGCCGCTGGTGGAGTTCAGCTGACAGCGCTTCCAGCTTTTCCTTTGCGAAGCTTTTCAATTCTCTCTCTCTCTCTCTCTCTATATATATATATATATATATATATATATATATATATATATATATTTATAAATACATATATATATCTATATAAATACATATATATATCTATATATAAAATAGGACGGTTTTCAGGCTTTATTCTTCAGCAGGACCAGTAGCACCGAAGCACCAAGTCGCGCTGCCCAGCAAGCCGAGACGGAGGGCCAACGAGACGAGACTTCTTTGTCCCAGCGATGGCGTTGCGACAGCCACGAGTTGGTGCCTCTTTCCTGTGTGGCCGGTGTCACATACCCACTCATTGCGAATGACCAATGCTGTCCGCGGTGCACGCTCCTGCATTATTTAAATGAGTATGGTGCTGACGACGCTCTACCTTACAATTGCCCCCAGGAACGAAAGAGCCATCCGGGCGACCCAGGGAGATGAAACTACGATGGGGTCGACGTAAGGCTTGAGGCGCTGATCATGGACTATGTCTTGGCCGGGGCGACGCTGATCGGGTGAAGGAGTGAGAGGCTCAACTACATAATTTATTATAGACGTCCGCTTGACTATAAGGTAGGGACCCTGGTAGCACGAAATCAGTTTACTGCTCAATCCTGGCGAAGACACTGGAACCCACAGCCAGACAAGCGAGCTGAGGGAGTAGGTAGGAGCGGGCGTCGTTTCGTCGTGGTGCGACTTCTGACGCTGCTGGTCTTCCGTGGTCAACGATCGGGCCAACTAACGACACTCTTCAGCGTGCTTGGTAACGTCGGAAATGGGCGTGCACTCTGAGTCATCGAGCCGATAGTAAAGTATGGTGACCAGGGGGCATGAAGGCTCACTGCCATACAAAAGAAAAAACGGAGAGAAGCCGGTCGTGGCCTTCTTGGCGGTGTTGTATGCGTAGGTCACGAATGGTAGTACGACGTCCCAGTCGGAATGGTCCGCCGCAACGTACATAGCGAGCATGTCACTCATAGTCCGGTTGAAACGTTCGGTGAGGCCATTGGTCTGAGGGTGATACGCCGTGGTGGTGCGATGGATCAAGCTTGTCACTGAGAGTCTGGTTGGAACGTTCGGTGAGGCTATTGGTCTGAGGGTGATACGCCGTGGTGGTGCGATGGATCAAGCTTGTCACTGAGATTCTGGTTGGAACGTTCGGTGAGGCCATTGGTCTGAGGGTGATACGCCGTGGTGGTGTGATGGAGCATGTTGCAGGCTTTAGGCCCGGCCTCTAAACCTTCCGACACAAAAACCCTTCCTCGATCACTAAGGAGTTCACGGGGCGCCCCATGCCGTAAAATGAAGTTCCCAATAAAGAAGGCGACTATTTCGCGTGCGGTAGCAGCAGGCAGGGCGGCAGTGTCGGCGCACCGGGTCAAGTAGTCGACAGCAACAACGACCCATCGGCTGCCATGTGCAGTGTAAGGAACAGGTCCATAAAGGTCGATGCCTACATGGTTGAATAGTCTTGCTGGACATGGTAAGGGCTGCAAAGGCCCAGTTCTTTGGCGGGGAGGATATTGCCGCGAACCATACATTGGGTTTGTTTATTTGTGTTTTGCTTTTACCGCCCGGCTTTGCCGGTCTGTGTTATCTCTGCGCCAAGGAAAGCGCGTGTTCAATTCTTTCTTTCTGGGCCGCATGTGTTATCTGTTGTGATAGGGAGAGCATTCCGATCTAACGTGTACAGCCCAGAATAATCTTCTTGGGTCTACTATGTTCTCGATGCGAATCGACGTTTCGAGAACCACGCGCGCCAAAAGATAAAAAGCCTGCAGTGCGGACGCCGGGGCATTCGATTCTGCGACGCTCGCAGACGCAAGTCACTTTGTTGACCGCTGCTTCGCCGCCTCTGTATTCTTTTGAGTTCTTAGGGGAGCACAAGTTCGCTCCAATAAACTTGTTTCTCCTGCAAGACAACTGCGTCGCCCTTGGCTTCGTGGCATCTGGTGGAGGTGCTGGGTACGCACCCTTCATGCCCACTACAACCTTGGGAAGCCGCCAAGCCAGTCCAACAAGAGCCAGCCCCCGCCTGCAAGATTTACCACCCGAGTTCGGTTTGATGCCAGAAGGGCCCAAGAAAAAGAACGCTGCAACCAACACCATGGTGCAAGAAACAACATCGCCAATCGTCCTGCAGCAGCCCCGGGAACCGCCATCGTTCCGGGGAGCCCCCGCTGAAGACCCCGAAGAATGGTTGGAGAAGCTGGAGCGCGTCCGAATCTTCAACAGGTGGGACGACGAAGAAACTTTCCGGCATGTCTTCTTTTACTTAGAAGATGCTGCTCGAACTTGGTTCGAGAACCATGAGAGTTCTTTGACCGACTGGACTCACTTCAACAGGGAGTTCCTGAAGACATTCACTACCGTTGTGAGAAAAGAGCGAGCTGCGCTTTTGCTTGAAACTCGGACACAACACCCCAACGAAGGGGTCGTGATCTTCGTTGAGGAGATGAAGCAATTATTTCGCCGCGCGGACCCCGAAATGACGGAAGAAAAGAAGTTACGCTTCTTGATGCGCGGTGTGAAGGAGGAGCTGTTTGCTGGACTTGTCCGCAACCCGCCCAAAACCATCGCTGAATTCGTGACCGAAGCCAGCACGATTGAGAAGGCTCTCGAAATGCGTGCTAAGCAGTATGACCGGAACTTTGTTGGCGCGGCCAGTGCGAACTACATCGACAACATGCGGGTTCCGGCTGATAGCCTCCGCGAGGCTATACGCGAAATAGTGAGGGAGGAGCTGCGGAAACTGCTCCCGACGACGCCGCAACCACAAGTCGCTTCTCTTACCGACGTCATTAGAGAAGAAGTGCAGCAAGCGCTGGGAACTTCAACGACGCCAGTAGCACCTCGCGAGCCGCAAGCCATGACCTACGCGGCTGCTGTACATCGCCCTCGCCCACCTGCACCCTATCGTCACGAGGCTCCGTACCGTCGTCCCCTCTCGCCGGCCCGACCACCTGCGGCGCAACCCCCTGCCCCAAGGAAGACCGACGTGTGGCGAACGTCCGACAATCGTCCACTGTGCTACCACTGCGGAGAGGCCGACCACGTCTACCGTCGCTGCCCCTACAGGAGGCTCGGTTTGCGAGGGTTCTCCGTCGACGCACCCCGCCCCCGAACTGGCCAGCACCCATCGGAGATCGAAGAGTACCTGTCCAACACCAGCCGTCGACCAGCCCGTTTCAACCGTTCGCCGTGACCCTACCCATACCAGTCGCCGAACCGCCGTAGCAATGCTGAGTTCTCACGTGGAAGGTCCCCCAGCCCACGCGGGGGAAACTAAAAGCAGCAACTTCTGGAGGTAAAGTTGCACGATCGCGGAAAAATGAAAACCCTCCAGCGACGCAACGACTCGCGGAAGACAGTGACTCACAACATGCCCTCATCCCGACGACCCGACCCAGACCTGACGAGACTCCCGTACACGACGAGACGTCCGCTGAGAAGACGATGACAACGACGACGCACAGTGCCCGACCGTCAACACGCACAAGCCGAGATGCGACGCCCCGACGCACCCGGAACTCGAGGAAGGCGGCATCCGACGTCAAGGTGTCCATCGACGGCTTTGACGTAGTCGCCCTCGTAGACAAGGGAGCCGACTATTCGGTAATGAGCGGACCATTTGCGTCTAAACTGAAGAAAGTTATGACCAGATGGGACGGTCCGCACATACGCACAGCAGGAGGCCACCTCGTGACGCCAAGTGGAATGTGCACATCGCGCGTCACCATAGACGGCACAACGTACCCTGCGGCGTTCGTCGTTCTGCCTAACTGCTCCCGCGACGTGATTCTCGGAATTGACTTTTTGACGGACAACGGTGCAATAATTGATCTGCAGACCAAGTCGATAACATTTTCCTCCGATCACTCCACGACGCCGCAACCGAACCCCGATCACCGTGCTGCTGTCAGGATCGCCGACGATCACATCACCCTGCCACCCCGCGCAAGCTTGATGATCGCCGTCTACTGTGAGGATGCTGCTTCTGACATCGACGCTATCGTAGAGAGTGATCGAAGGTTGCTTCTCGACCGCGGCGTCTCCGTCGCAAGAGGCATTGCGCACTTTAAGCAACGCCAATCTCACGTTTTGGTCACTAATTTCACCGAAGAGTGCCAGCATTTAAACAAGGGAGCTGCAATTGCGTTCCTCGAAGAAACGCAAGAAGCAAGTGATGTGATCGCAGTCGCCGACTTTGAACGCACACCCGTAGAAACCTTCAAGCTCCCGCAGCCATTCGACGTGAATCTGGCGCTACCGCAAGAACAACGGAAAAAATTATTGGCTTTGCTGCGTCGCTACAGCGAATGTTTTTCGTCGAGCGCAAAACTACGTCAGACCCCTCTAGCGAAGCACCGAATAATAACCGAAGATGGAGCCCGACCTACCAGACGGTCACCGTACCGCGTCTCTTCACACGAACGGGAAGCCATCCGGACTCAAGTCGACGACATGCTGAGCGATGACATTATACAGCCATCGAAAAGCCCCTGGGCTGCGCCCGTCGTACTCGTAAAGAAAAAAGACGGCACATTAAGGTTTTGCGTTGACTACCGGCGACTGAACAAAATCACGAAAAAGGACGTGTACCCCCTTCCCCGAATCGACGACGCCCTCGACCACCTCTGCCACGCGAAGTACTTCTCATCGATGGACCTGAAGACCGGCTACTGGCAAATCGAAGTGGACGAGAGAGACCGAGAGAAGACTGCATTTATAACCCCAGACCGCCTATACGAGTTCAAGGTGATGCCGTTTGGGCTGTGCACAGCACCAGCGACGTTTCAAAGAGTCATGGACACTGTGCTAGCTGGCCTTAAGTGGCACACCTGCCTCGTATACCTCGACGACGTAGTGGTATTCGCCCGGACTTTCGACGAACACCTTGCAAGGTTGGAGTCTGTACTCGAGGCCATTCGTACGTCGGGGTTGACGCTAAAGCCTGAAAAGTGCCGTTTCGCATACGGGGAACTCAAGTTCTTGGGCCACGTCGTCAACGCCGCGGGAGTCCTACCTGACCCGGCAAAAACTTCAGCGATTGCGAACTTCCCAAGGCCGAAAGACAAGAAGGGCGTGCGAAGATTTCTCGGGCTGTGCGCATACTACCGGCGATTCGTGGCAAACTTCGCACGCATTGCAGAGCCACTCACGCGCTTGACGAAAGATAGCACCCCTTTCAGCTGGGAAAACGACCAAGAAAAAGCATTCTGCGAGCTGCAAATGCGCCTGCAAAGCCCGCCCGTGCTCGCTCATTTCGACGAACATGCCAAAACTGAAATGCACACGGACGCCAGTGATATCGGCTTGGGTGCCGTCCTTGTCCAAAAGAAAAGCGGCTGCGAAAGGGTAATCGCCTATGCCAGCCGTGGTCTGTCGAAGGAGGAGAAAAACTATTCTGCCTCTGAGAAAGAGTGCCTGGCTATTATATGGGCGATTTCAAAATTTCGCCCATACGTGTATGGAAGGCCATTCAAGGTTGTAACAGACCACCATGCGGTGTGTTGGCTCGCCAATTTGAAGGACCCCTCTGGCCGTCTTGGGCGGTGGAGCTTGCGCCTGCAGGAGTTCGACGTTACCGTCGTTTATAAATCCGGCAGGAAACACTCCGACGCCGACTGCCTGTCCCGCGCCCCCGTCGACCCACCACAAGACTCTGATGAAGACAGCGCGTTCTTCTGGATCGTGACGGAGAGCGACCTAGCTGCCCAGCAGCGTGCCGACCCCGACTTACGCGTCATAATCGAGTACCTCGAGGGATGCAACGTTGCCGTTCCTAGGACCTTCAAACGCAGCTTACCAGCATTCAGCCTAAGAAACTCCGTCCTTGTGAAGAAGAATTTCTGCCCCGGAACAAGAGCGAATTACCTCCTCGTCATCCCCGCGGACCTTCGTGACGAAATTTTGGAAGCGTGCCACGACGACCCGTCTTCCGGACATCTGGGCACAGCCCGCACTATTGGAAAAATCAAGGCGAGGTACTACTGGCCCGGCCTTACCTCTGACGTCACCCACTACGTCCGGAGCTGCCGTGACTGCCAGCGACGAAAAACGCCGCCGACAAGACCCGCCGGACACCTGCAACAGATCGCCGTCCCATCGAGACCATTTCAACAGATTGGAATGGACCTTTTAGGGCCGTTCCCTACGTCACGATCACAGAACAAGTGGATTGTCGTAGCGACAGACTACATGACGCACTACGCAGAGACCGCCGCTCTTCCGAGGGGGACTGCACAAGAAGTGGCGAAGTTCTTTATAAGCCAAGTTGTGCTACGATATGGAGCCCCGGAAGTCCTAATCACAGACCGCGGAACGGCATTTACTGCAGAGCTGATGCAAGGAGTATTACGCTACAGCAACACGGATCACCGAAGAACGACCGCGTACCACCCCCAAACGAACGGACTAACAGAACGTCTGAACAAGACAATCGCAGATATGCTGTCAATGTACGTTGACGTTGAACATAAGACTTGGGACGAAGTTCTCCCGTATGTCACGTTTGCGTACAACACGGCTATCCAGGAGACGACGCAGCTGACGCCGTTCGAGCTTGTCTACGGTAGAAGGCCGACTACGATGCTCGACGCCATGCTTCCGCACGTAGAAGACGACGACCTCAACGCCGACGTCCACGGATATCTTCAACGTGCGGAGGAGGCCCGCCAGCTCGCTCGAGTTCGTATAACGGACCAGCAGCTGGTGGATGCGGGCCGCTACAACCTCCGACGCCGAGACGTCGAGTACCAACCAGGGGATCGTGTGTGGGTTTGGACTCCCATCCGACGACGCGGACTCAGTGAGAAGCTCCTGCGACGGTATTTCGGACCCTACCAGATTCTACGACGTGTTGGCCAACTTACCTACGAAGTGATCCCCGATGGTGACTCCGGCACATCACGACGACGCACGCGGCCTGAAGTCGTCCACGTGGTTCGCTTAAAACCTTTCTACGAACGATGACGAACTTCTATTTTCATTTGTTCGGACTGTCGCTTATGTTAGCATCGGGTCGATGCACTCTTAGAGGGGGGGTAATGCCGCGAACCATACATTGGGTTTGTTTATTTGTGTTTTGCTTTTACCGCCCGGCTTTGCCGGTCTGTGTTATCTCTGCGCCAAGGAAAGCGCGTGTTCAATTCTTTCTTTCTGGGCCGCATGTGTTATCTGTTGTGATAGGGAGAGCATTCCGATCTAACGTGAACAGCCCAGAATAATCTTCTTGGGTCTACTATGTTCTCGATGCGAATCGACGTTTCGAGAACCACGCGCGCCAAAAGATAAAAAGCCTGCAGTGCGGACGCCGGGGCATTCGATTCTGCGACGCTCGCTGACGCAAGTCACTTTGTTGACCGCTGCTTCGCCGCCTCTGTATTCTTTTGAGTTGTTAGGGGAGCACAAGTTCGCTCCAATAAACTTGTTTCTCCTGCAAGACAACTGCGTCGCCCTTGGCTTCGTGACAATATTTTCGGCGTTGGCATAAAACACACGAACGGAGGTATTGACGAACGAAGCCGTACATACGTCGCCAGTATTACCGCAAGCGCAAGCATTCGTATATTTTGGGGACACCGGTTTGAGCACAATGTGGCTGTTCCGGAAAGTAGGCACACATTTGAGAGCGGAGGTGGCGTGGAAATACTAACAGCCACTTGCGACATTCGGGTTGATAGTTGCGACGGAAAAGCAGCCCGTCACGAATGTCAAAGTGCGACGCGTGCCGGCGTAGTGTCCGAGATGCAGCGTTCGTTGATGAGCCAGACAGAAAGACCAACATGGAGGAAATCCAAGGGTCTTTTTTTTGCTCGGACGACATAGAGTGGATCTCTAATGGCGACACGTTGCTTTCGGAGCTCGAGACCTGGTCACTGTCATGAGGCAGCGGGTAGTGCGAAAGGCCATCAGCATCATTCTGCTGCCGGCCTGACCGATACGGGACGCGAATTGCATATTCGTGTAGCCTCAAAGCGCAGCGCGCCAGCCGACCGAGAGGATCTTCGAGCGAGGACAGCCAACAGAGCGCGCGGTGGTCGGGCACAACATGGACAGGGCGCCCGTAGAGGTACGGGCAGAGCTTCGCAAGCACCCAAAAAACGGCTAGGCATTCTCTCTCGGTCATGGAATAATTTGCCTCGGCCTTTCTTAGTGTGCGACTTGCATAAGAAACGACATACTCGTCATATTCTGCCTTTTGCTGAGCGATACCTGCCCCCAAACCAACTCCGCTCACGTCCGTGTGGATCTCGGTAGGGGCCTCAGGATCGAAATGCCGCAGGATTGGCGGAGATGTGAAGAGATGGCGAAGTTTAGTAAACGCGTCGTCGCATGCCGTGGACCACTCACAGATGCCACCTTCTTTGCTGAGGAGCTTTGTCAAAGGCGCACTGAGAGATGCAAAGTTGCGAATGAATCGGCGAAAGTATGAACACCTCCCCATGAAGCTCCGAAGGGCCTTAAACGTTGTCGGCTTGGGAAATTCTGCCACAGCACGCAACTTGGCAGGATCCGGCAGAACACATCTTTGCAGACAACGTGGCCAAGGATGGTAAGCTCTCGTGCAGCAAAACGCACTTCTTGAGGGTGAGCTGAAGGCCTGCGGACGTCAAGCACGTCAGAATTTGCTCAAATAATCAGATGAGGCGAAAAATCGGGAGAGAAGATCACAATATCGTCGACGTAACAAAGACACGTCTGCCATTTGAGCCCACGGGAAATGTTGTCCATCATCCACTCAAAGGTTGCAGGCGCAATGCAGAGGCCAAACGGCTTAACGTTAAACTCGTACAGGCCATCTGGAGTAACAACAGCCGTTTTGGCACAATCAGCCTCTGCCATGGGGACCTGCCAATAACCCGAACGTACGTCAATGGAGAAAAGGAACTCTGTGCCTTGTAAACAATCGAGGGCGTAATCAATTCGTGGCAAAGGATATACGTCCTTGCAAGTTATCTTGTTGAGCCATCGGTAATCGGCGCAAAACCGAATAGAGCCGTCCTTTTTCTTGACAAGCACTACCCGCGACGCCCATGAACTGGTTGAAGCTGAAATCACACCACGTTGGAGCATGTCCTCGACTTGTTCGTCGATTACGCGGCGTTTAGTGGGGGAAATACGGTAGGGACGTTGCCGTAAGGGTGCGTGACCCCCGGTATCGATGGTGTGTTCGACAGTGGTGGTACGTCCCAGTCCAGTCTGGATGGAATCAAAAGACGTCCGAAATTGGTTCAGCAGTTCGAGAAGCTGGTCTGGTTCGGACGGGGAAAGACCGGCATCAATGGCACGAAGGACGACGTCTGCAGACGAGAGGAGTTTGCTGCTGTAGGAGCACACAGTCCACTGATTTCAAGCGGTGTTAAATCGTCGGGCACATCCACAGCGACAACTGAATCGACGTTCTCGAAGTGGCCGACATACTCTCCGCGTTGCAAGGTGCACGGACTCGATCCGTAGTTGAAAAGGAGACAGGGAGAAAGGAAGCCGAAGACAACGTCGCTGGCGAAACAGGTCAAAGTGCGTAAGGCGTATGTCGCATTGGACAGAAATCGGCAGGATAAAGAAGCTAGCACAGCGGAATGAGGGGGGATGCTAACGTCTTCCGCGAGGACCAGTTTTATGACAGAAGGTACGGGTGGTTGATCAGTGGTATGATCCATGAACGGGAAAAGCTCAACTTCGGCACGACCACAGTCGATGACAGCTCCATGTTGAGAAAGGAAGTCACACCCTTGTGTAATGAATGTTGGGCCGGACGGCGTATAAAGTCACGAGCCTGGACTATGTTCTCGCAAACGTACACACACGAATATAATAACGTAAAATGTACAAAGCGGAATGGACACAAGCGCAGGCACGGAGTAGACGCGGAAACACAGTCAGGGGCGAGCGAGAGTGAACACAGTTAGAAAGCACCATTCATACACTTGCGACATTCGTAGAGGCAAGACCGTCGTGCAGTGATAAATCGGAGAGCGACTTCTCGGTAGTTGACGATGAGTACGTTCGGACAAACGGAGCAGATTGCTGCCAGCTTCGAACCGGTGCCTCGCTGGCAAGAAACGGTAGCATATGGCTAGGATCAGGCGTGAGGAGATGAGGAGTGGTCTGCAGCGAGGCCTCGCTGCCCGCGCTCGACGCCACCGGAACTACGATAACTCCAACTGGTGCAACCGCTTCTGGTCTTCTCGTCGGAAGCCCAGGCAGTGGCTCAGTCGGGAGAGCCGGCGACGGTCCTCTGGCCTACACCGCGAGGGTGGCCGTCGTTCTGCCGCCGAGAACGAACCGCTTCATGTTCTTCCTCTTCCTCGTAACTTGCGTCTTTTGTTTGTCGGCTACACCCGTGGAAATCGGTGGATTGGCCTCTCCAGCGACTCTTCATCACACCAAGTATGACATCATGGGAACAGGAAGGCAGGAGAACGAACTGTACAGCGTACATTACGTCCCGAATAACGACACTGGCAGTGCACACGCCAGTTGGATCAATGGGGTGAGCTGTAGCAGTCCGTAAGGAGCATCCAAGGTGTGGCGTCCTAAACTTCTTCAAGCGGCGGCAAAGTTTGGCGTCCATGACAAAAACGGCTGCTCCAGTATCGACAAGGGCTAAGATTTCAGCTCCATCTATGGTAATACGAATGACGTTTGTGGGAGCGGAAGGAGGCCTTGGGCAGATCGACAACGACGCAGTTCTTGCCTACGGAACTGTGGCGCCTAGTTTTCTACTTCCGTGGGAACAGGACGACGACGCATGGGAGACGGTGAGAGGCGTCGCGGAGATGAAGACCGGCGGCTTCCGAAGTCACTACTCTAGGGTGGCATTTATGTCATCAGCGAATAAGCGGTGGCCTCCTGCATGAGTGGGGAATTGGCGTAGGAAGAAGCTGTGGGAGGGTTGCGTCCTGTCACCGTGGCGCGGCGGCAATAGCGTGCCACGTGTCCCGGAGCACTACAGGCAAACCAAACTGGGTGATTGTCCAGCGTCCTTCATGGGTTGGTGAGTGAGAGACCAGACAATATCAGCGGACGTAAAGGCGGCGTGGTGGGGAAAACCATGGGGCTCCGAGGCAGTACTATGGCAACGACTTCAGCGTGAGATCGTTGAGGGTTAGAGGCGCCAAAGTGTAATGGAGCGGCCATCGTGACAAAGCGCATAGAGTGTCCATAAGGCAGTGTTGAAGTCGCTGGAGCTTGGGGTATGGTGGCGGCATAGGGCACAGGGACAACAACGGGGCTTGACTGCAGTGCAGCTGGAAGGGATTCAGCGACTTGCTGCTGGATGACGGTCCTGAGTTCAGGGCTGAGGGAAGATTTTTGCTTTTGCACTTAGTTGATGATGGACAACTGCCGAGTCACTTCCTCGCGCACAAACTGTTGAATCCGTGGCAACAAGGTACCTTCGCCGTCATCAGCGGCCAAGCTGGAAACAAACTGATTTTCTGCGAGGGGTCGCCGAGTGAGAGACCTCTGCTTCTGCAACTCGTCGTAACTCTGGCAAATAGTAATGACCTCGGCCACAGTTTGGGGGTTTTTCGCCAGCAGCATGCGGAAGTCATTGTCGTCGATGACTTTCAAGATGTGTTTTATTCTTTCTGGTTCGGGAATGGCACTGTCAATCTTTCGGCACAGAGCGACGACATCCTCAATGTAAGAAGCGAAGTTTTCACCCCTTTTCTGGACACGCTCACGCAAACGCTACTTTGAGACGAGTTTTCGAGCAGCAGTGCGACCGAATTCGTTTAGGAAGTAATCTTTAAACTCGGCCACGTTTTAAGACGTGCCGCATTGTTCGAGAACCATCTCTCTGCGAGCCCAGTCACGGAAAATTTAACGTTATTCAGCTGGAGGTGGTCATCCCATTGGTTATGGGTACTCACTCTTTCAAAAGTAACAAGCCAGTGCTCTGCGTCTTGCTCATCGGTGCCGATGAATTCGCTCACGAATTGCACCCGCGCAGACGATGGGTATTGAGGCAGGCTGGGGGTCATCGTTGCGAGACATGCCGAGAGGGCCGGTTCTCCTATATATAAATATATATATATATATATATATATATATATATATATATATATATATATATATATATATATATATATATATATATATATATATATATAGGAAATGAGGGGCTCGTTGAAATAAGACAGAAATAAGAATTGGCAGCAAAGACAACCTCGGAAAGCAAGGGGGAGGATGTAGTACGTCAAGATAAAGAATTTGGAAAATAAAAAAGTGGAGAAAAAATGCCCGCCAGGTGGGATCCGGACCCACGACCTCCAGAATACCGGTCTGGTGCGATAACCACTACGCTACCGGCGGGGCTACTTTAGCCTACACTTTCTGGGGTATTTATGTTCACGTGTTTTTGTTTCCTGCGCTTGGGGGTGGTAGCCAGCGCCACTCGGACTACTCGGGGTGAAGGGGACCTTCTTTTTAACCCCCGGGCCGTGACTCGAGCGTCTAGGACATGTCGAGAGTGGACGACCAGCGTTGAACCCTCTTAAGCTAACCTTTGCACCAAGACTGCCAGAACAGAGGCCCTCGCTCTGCATGTAGCGAATCAGAATAGGAAATGAGGGGCTCGTTGAAATAAGGCAGAAATAAGAATTGGCAGCCAAGACAACCTCGGTAAGCAAGGGGGGGATGTAGTACGTCAAGATAAAGAATTTAGAAAATAAGAAAGTGGAGAAAAAATGCCCGCCAGGTGGGATCCGAACCCACGACCTCCAGAATACCGGTCTGGTGCAATAACCACTACGCTACCGGCGGGGCTACTTTAGCCTCCACTTTCTGGGGTATTTATGTTCACGTGTTTTTGTTTCCTGCGCTTGGGGCTGGTAGCCAGCGCCACTCGGACTACTCGGGGTGAAGGGGACCTTCTTTTTAACCCCCGGGCCGTGACTCGAGCGTCTACGACATGTCGAGATATATATATATATATATATATATATATATATATATATATATATTGCGAAAGAGGCCGTTGCGAAAAGCGATGGTGAAGAAGGCGCGAGGATGGAAGATGAAGAAGATGGTGTGGTGGTCGCGTGCGCCACACTGATGATGAGTTGCTAGGTGGGATTGGCCATTCGAGTAACAGTTATGAAACAACGATGACGCCTGTGCTCACAATATCCCCCTGCGGCGGAAGGGGCGCCTCCTGGCGCTAAAGAGATGAGGGGCGCCGATGAAACGGCTTGATGCGCGAGACATGGACAATTTCAGTTCCGCGGTGCCGGCGGTCGGACGTGGGGCGAGTAGGAGCCACTCGATAGTTTACTGGAGAAGTCTGCTCCAGAACGGTGTAAGGACCGATGAAACGTGGAAGTAACTTTTCACATAATGCCACTGCACGCATGGGAGTCGCAAGTAACACTTCATCGCCTAGTTGAAAGGAAACAGTCCGCTGCGTCGCATCATGACGAGGCTTGCGGTCTTCTTGACAGGCCTGGGTGTTCAACTGTGCGAGACGGCGGCAGTGTTCAAGGCGAGAGACAAACTCTCCTGGGACATCCGCTTGCGGAGAGGCAGGTGCAGAAAAGAAAGCAGCATCGAGGACGGAAGACGGAGGGCGGCCGTAAACAAGAAAGATGGGCGAAAAGCCAGTAGTTCGTTGTGTTGCGGTGTTGTACGCATAAGTGACGAAAGGTAAAACGGTGTCCCAATTCGTGTGGTCAGGGCTTATATAAAACGAAAGCATATCGGAGAGGGTGCGGTGAAATCGCTCAGTCAGCCCATTTGTTTGGGAATGGTAGCTCGATGTGGTTTTGTGGACGGTACCAGCAGCGCGAAGAACTTCATTCAGCAGTGTTGAGAGGAAGGTTTTTCCGTGGTCGCTGAGAAGAATGCGGGGAGGACCGTGTCGCAAGAATATGTCCTTTAGAAAGAAATGAGCCACCTCTGAAGCGCAGCCGGTACGAAGCGGGGCAGTTTCGGCGTATCTGGTTAAATGGTCCACCGCAGTGACGATCCAACGGTTACCTGCTGTCGTCAATGGCAAGGGCCCGTACAAGTCAATTCCCACCACGTGGAAAGGAGCGGACGGACATGGCATTGGTTATAACAGTCCCTCAGGTACAGTGGTTTTATGTTTTCTAAGCTGGCAAGCAGCACAAGATGCAACATACTTGGCGACACTGGTGGCGAGGCCAGGCCAGAAGAACCGGCTCTTGATGCGGTCGTATGTTTTGCGAAACGCCAGATGGCCAGCGGTGGCGGCATCGTGGAAAACTTCTAGAATCTCCTTTCGAAGCGAACGGGGAATCGCACGAACCCATCTGTCCCCGGTAGGATGGTAATTGTAGTGGTACAGAGCGCCATTCAAAAGTCGAAATTTGTCCAGCTGGCGATGCGAGCGGCTGTTAGAAGGCTGCGCCAAGCCGCCGAGGCGATTGATGAGGTCTCGGCAGTACGTGTCGGACCGCTGCAGAGAGATCAGGTTATCAGGCAAGTGGTAGGTATCGTAATCTGCAGGTGCAATCGGCAAAATTAGGGAGTTAACACCAGGATGCTCATCATCTGACTGAGGCGACAGCGGGCAGCGGAAAGAGCGCCCGCATCCATGTGTTTCTTCCCTGACTTATAGGTCACTGTAAAATCATATTCCTGTAAACGGAGAATCCAACGTCCGAGGCGGCCCGACAAATTTTTCAGTTACGACAACCAGCAAAGCGCGTGATGGTCAGTCACAACCGAGAAATGACGCCCGTGCAAGTACGGTCTAAATTTTTGGACGGACCAAACAACGACAAGGCATTCCTTTTCCGTTATAGTGTAGTTTTGCTCCGCAGGTATTAAAGTCCGGCTTGCATAGGCAACAACTTGCTCAACTGATGATAGGTTGCGTTGTAGGAGGACCGCGCCGATACCGTGTCCACTGGCGTCCGTGTGGAGTACAGTGGGAGCACCATCATCAAAGTGGCAGAGAACCGGTACAGAAGTCAAGGCATCCGTGAGTGTCTGGAATGCAGCTTCGCAGTCACCAGACCAGGTAAAAGCGGTCGCAGATGCTAGTAGTTTATTGAGTGGCGACGCTATTTGGGCAAAATTGCGGATGAACCTACGGAAGTAGGGCGCCAAGCCCCGAAAACTTCGTAGGTCTTTTTGACGAAGAGGTCGCGGAAAATTAACTACGGCGTTGATCTTGTCGGGATCGGGACGAATTCCATCACTGCTGACGACATGCCCCAGAACTTTGACTGATTTGCTCGCAAAGCGACACTTTTTGGTGTTTATTTGCAAGCCAGCATTGGCGAGGCTCGTTAAAACTACGTCTAGACGGTGAAGGTGTTCGTCAAAGGTAGAAGAAAAGATAACAATGTTGTCAAGGTAGCACAGGCACGTCTTCCACTTTAAGCCACGAAGAACATTGTCAATCATGCGCTCAAAGGTTGCAGGCGCGTTGCATAACCCGAAAGGCATAACGTTAAACTCAAACAAACCATCTGGTGTGGCGAAGGCTGTTTTTTCTTTGTCGGCCTCATCCATAGGAATTTGCCAGTATCCTGACCGGAGGTCAAGGCTGGAGAAAAATTGTGCACCTTGCAAGGTATCTAGAGCGTCGTCGATACGCGGCATCGGGTATACATCTTTACGAGTTATCTTGTTCAGGGCTCGGTAATCGACACAAAATCGCACGCTTCCGTCTTTCATCCGAACAAGTACAACGGGTGATGACCAAGAGCTCGATGATGGCCGAATGATGTCCCGCTTCAGCATATCATCCACGTTTTCCTGAATAATTTTTCTTTCTGACGGAGACACACGATATGGGCGGCGACGGACGATGCAGGAGTTGTCCGTTTCGATTCGATGGGTTGTGGCAGAGGTCTGGCCAAGGACGGAAGAGTAGCAGTCAAATGATCCTCGGTGCTTAGTCAACAACTTGAACAATGCTTCTCTTTGATCCGAGGTCAGGTCAGAACTGATGATACTAGCAAAAAGGGAAGGCGAGGGCTTTGATGCTTGGCTCGGTTGGTCCGAAGAAAGCGAAGAGACCGGAAGAACGGTTACAGAAGCAATAGTAGCGCCTTGAGGTAGTAAAATGGGTTCAGTCGTAGTGTTCACAGCGGCTACGAGAGCTGAAGCGGAAGAAAAACGGACAAGGCATGCCGGTATCATAAGTCCTTTGGGAATGAAGTGTCCAGCTGGCACGATGAGCGCATCGCCATCGACAATGCTCTCAGACGTGATTGAAAATACGGATTCTCCAGGAGGCAGGACAAAATCGGAAGCTGACACCAATTGACGTATTCGCCCGTCCAGTACCGCGTCGAAAGCCGTGTCAGTAAGAGAAAGGGCGGGTGCACGACAGGAAATGATAGCAGATGCTGATGACAAGAAGTCCCAAACTAGGATCATCTGATGAGCACATGGGGCTAATACCGCGAATAGAATGTGATGACGGATGCCTTCGATGAATACACGCGCTGTACACTGCCCGGAAGGCTGAATCACATTTTTGTTGGCGCCGCGTAGAGCAGGACCAACATAAGGAGTTCTGACCTTCCGTAGCCGCCAACACAAGTCTGCATGAATAATGGAAATGCTCGCTCCAGTGTCCACTAAAGCTTCGACGGGAATTCCTTCAACAACTTCCAAAATATTGCATGGTTGGTCAGGAGGACTTGTCTTTTTTTCGTGTGACGCAGTTTAACCTCCCTGAACTGCGGCTCCTAGTTTTCCCGCGGTGGTCGACGTTCTGAGAGGCTGGACGGAGGGGAGACGAAAATCTACGGAAAGGTGAAGGGGATCGGCGGCGGTCAGACCTGCTGGTGGCACGATGATCAATGGAGTCCGGAGGAGAAGGTGAGCGGCGGCGAGAATAGGTAAATGGCTGCGGTCGGTAGTCATACGTGGACCGGGGATCACCCCGTGGCGGAGTAGAAAATACTTGATGTTCATCCCGCTGGCGCCGTCGGCAGAACTTGGAAATATGGCCCCGGATGTAGCAGTAGTAGCATGTTGGGCGAGGTGGCCGCCATGGTGGGTGGTATGGTGCATGGTAAGTGGCCGGTTGGTATGTAGTGGAGACGAGGGCCAGGTGAACATGGGAAGCCTCAGGAACGGAGGGCGAGGACGGTATGTGTGGCATCGCAACCACATCAGAGTGCGCAGGCCCGGCGCGAAAGTCGGGCTTCGGAGGTGAAGAGCACGTGACTGCGGCCAATTCTTCCTTGATAATCTCCCGCAGGCTGGAGCCGAATGTCTGCGGCTGCACCACCGGAAAGCTCGATGACGCCTGCCCATGCATTTTTTCGCGGATTATTGCTGTTATCATGGCTCGCAGGTTGCCTTGGTCAGGTACAAGTGTGTCGGAAGATGATGGCTGCAGGCGCAAGGCCTGGAGATCAGTTAGGCGCTGACAAATCGTCACGATATCACCCACGGTGGTCGGGTTTTGCACGGCGAGCGCGTTGAACGCAAAGGAAGAAATGCCCTTGAGGATGTGCTTCACTCGATCAGACTCAGCCATTTCTCGGTTCACTCGCTTACATAAAGCCAAAACGTCTTCAATGTACGACGTGTACGATTCGGCGGGGTGCTGATATCGTTCAGCAAGCTTCTTCTTGGCCGCGTCTGAGCGCAAAGTGGACGTGCCAAATATGCGACGTATTTCTGCGGTGAACCGCGACCAGTCAGGTAAGTCCTCCTTGTTATTCAGGTACCATATCTTAGCGGGGCGCCGTCAAAACAGCACACGACGAAAGGGCACGCGACAGAAGAGCACAGACATAACAGCACGGCGTCAAAAGGGCACGCGACAAAACAGCACGCGACAGAACAGCACGGCGTCAAAACCGCACGCGACGGAAGAGCACATCGCCAAAACAGCACAGCGTCAAAACAGCACAGCGACAGAAGGGCACGCTTTTATGGAATGCTTAACTGGGCAATCGTTTAGATTTTAAAGCGTATCCAAACATTATAGAGGGCGGAAGATGCTCTGTAGGAGTTTCTCTTCACGTTCCGCTACTCTTTCTCGAAAAACGCGTTCCAGCTTTAATTTTTACACTATGCAGGATGTTTGAAATCAAAGCGGCAGAAGCCAGGGCCGTCATTTGGTGAAACAATTCAGACACCGAGAGAAAAAGAACTTGTATAGAACCAAAAAATTCAAAAAGAAGAGACGAAAGGTTGGGCAATATTAAACTGGCGGCCGAGTCTAAAGTCAACGCCCGCGCTACGAACCCAAAGGAAATGCGGTGCGCCCGGAATGTGATGCTCAATCAGTATCCATAACGCGAGGATCCCAAGTTCGATACCGACCGCGGGCAGGGGCCCCTTAGAAGCTGGGGATGATGGCGTCTCCTGTCGTGGTCTTCGTCGTCGTAATCGTCGTCTGACGTAGTCATGGTGCTAAAACACAGGAAAAGTCGTTTACGCCTCGCACTAGAACGTAACGCGTAATAAAAAACGGGGACACTCGTTTACAAGCGCTTCGTGATCATTACTAAAAAAACACCGAAACACTCGTTTACGCCTCGCGCAAGAGAGCTTCGTGCTTCAAAGACAAGAGACTTTTACAGCAAAGCTGTATACCTCTACCACCAGTGGTGTTATCTCCGTTGGCAAAAACGCCAAGGCGCCATTAATACACTTATGCACTGCATGCATCGCCCCACCTCAGGTTTCACGTTGGTTGAGATGGCCCAGAATTTTTTTTCTTTCCAATTATTGTTATTGTGTTGTTCACTGCCGCCGGTACAACCGTGCCACCCTGGGGCCTTTGGGGTGGCACAGTGTTAGGTTACCGGTTTCATGGCGTTTCTGGTTTCTGGTTTTATGCCCTCCCGAACCACAGTTATTTCTAAGGCTTCGAGGCTTTTTGGTGAGATTGACGGACAAAGCTCGACCTAACCAGTTCTTCTGTTAAAATGACTGTGAAAATTCACTATCCCGCGCATCAGGAGAGCACAAGGTAGATGTTTCCAGCGTGTTATTTTAGACTGCCCAATATACTCCCGGCTAAAACGTGAACTGTACCACAAACAATAGCAGTAGCTAACCATATTATGGTGGGTCCAAGAAATACTAGGTATAAGGCCTGACGCTGGACGTAAAAATAAGGTTGTCCGTGCCTTCAATGCATTCTATAACTCAATAGGTATCTCTTCAAACTAATAACGGGTAGTTTAAGCCTTTCGCCACCAATTCCAGAAAACGAACCCAGAAAGACCAACTAATCCTCGGGGACCTTGTGGACGTTGTCGTGTACATGTGATTTCTTTAATTGGGTGTATGGCCTTTCGTTCAGCGAAATGGAGTAGCCGGGGTTTGCTGGCTTCCAACCCTTCCTCTGAATAAACCAGTAAACCCAGCTACCTACCTATTTTCTAAAAGACCCAGACGGGTTCCTAGGAGTAAAAGATTTAAACATAGATTGACTGGGACCAAGTATTCAATACATGGCATGGCTTACACTGCATAAACCTACAGTGTCGAAATATTTACAATATAAACAATACGATGTTCCCTCGAATGCGTACCTTGTAAAAAATTGGAAAATTCAAATTCGCTAGATACGAGGATAAGAAATTATAGCAACCAACACACAAAGTTTGAACATAATAGCGAACAGTGTTTGCGAAAGAAGAAAAAATCCCGTACCATCTCCACTCACGTGAAACCTGGAAAGGGGCAAAGCATGCAGTGTATATCAGTATTCTTGGCGCCTTGGCGTTTTTTCCCATGGAGGTGAATCCGTTGGGGGGTAGAGCCTAGAGGTATGCAGGTTTGCTGAAAAAGTCTAGTTTCTTTGAAGCGGTAAGCGTTCTAGTGTGAGGCGTTTGAAAACGAGTGTCCCGGTGGGTTCTTTTAGTAAGCGTTTTTTCCCATGGTGATGTCCCTTTCTAGCGCGAGTCGTTGGAAAACGAGTGTTCCGGTGTTTTATCACCGTAACTGCAAAGATGACAATGACAGGAGACGCAGAAATTCCGAGCCCCTAAGAGGCTTCGCCCCTAAAGTAGTGACCGATGATTGGCTTAACATACAGGACAGCAATTCCGAATAAAACAGAATCAGATCATTGGCTCCAACCTAACAATAATGACATTGAGTGTAGCAGGTTGCAAACTAAATACTATATACGAAGACACTGCGGGAAGCAATGTAGTTATTTAATTCAACGCAAATTACGCTTGCACAGCTGATAGTCAAGGCACAGCGTGGACATAAAACCATACCGGTGGCTTAAAACAAGTAAGCCTACAATCAGTTAACGCGCTGAAATAAACCGCCACCAAATAATGCCTTTCTTAGCGAACGGCGTTGTGTAGAAGGAGGATTCTGTCAAGACGTTTTGTAGAATTAAATCGTACACATCTAGAGAAGCGTCTTTTGCGCGGATGGACAAAAGATAAGCGAGGTTGTTGTATTATATTCACGCTTAATGCATTTAAAGTTGGTATTTCGAAAGCAATCTTCTGTTCTTATTTTGTTGTACACTGTAGGTATCCATGCCGCTCATTTATGTCTTTCAAAACGAATTTATACCTATGAAGGGTTTAGCTCTTTTGGTTTTGCGGGATAGTTGCATGCATTTTTCTTAACATGGCAAAAATGTATGCATTGTTTAATTAAGTTGCTGCCTTTCAAATGCTATATGCAAATACGGCTCCAGGACACACAAAAAAATAATCAAAGTCATTTAATAAGGAAGACGGCTGAAACACCAAGCTTTCTCTGGTTTAAATGAAGAAAGTGGGCGCTTACGATTCGTTTCTTTGAATTCGATTTATTCAGATGTTAGAGCGGCTTGGAGTATAATTCGATTCAGAAAGCACGCAATTCTGAACTATTTATTAGATATGTTCTTGCTCACAATTCTGCGTTATTTTAGGCCAGCGGATGGTTATGCGGCCTTGCCGAAAATATACATTTATTTGTGGAATATGAGCTGACATACTCGAAGCTTTCAGTCAATTTTGTTCGGTATTTCTTTTTTTCTAAGGGCTTAATTTATAGAACAAATCAGTAACAGTATCATCGTGTTTTTTTTTCACTGGTTTCTTGTAACGACTTATTGCCATATTTTATTGAGCAAAGCTTTGAGCAACCTGCGACAACAGCTGAGTAATATAGCGCCACGGCCTGCGTAGTTGAAGTGAGTGCGTGTTGAAAAATCGTTTAAAAGAAAGTTCAACCAATGAAAAAGGATCGACGAGCTAACCTCATTAAATATTCGCAGAAGACATTGTTTCAAAAACACGCGCAATTATAATTTCGCTATTTCAATCATGTCTCCAGTGTTATTTTTCGGGATTTAATATTTCAGTCTTTGTTATTTTAGAATATCTATAAGATGCACACTTTTTAATTGGTGAAGTAATTTTTGTAAGTTTGTTCTTTTTATTCTTGGGCGTTCAAAACTTCATTTGACCAACTGCGTCCAGATGAAATGGGTCAGCTTGTTTTGCCTTAGTCTGTGCGTATGCTTTCGTAGTACCTGCGAAAGTCTCTGTAGGTTTTTTCTGCCAGGAATGCCGCAGATGAGAGGGGGGAAGGGAGTGTAGGTGGCGGCCGAACAGCCCGAGGGAAATAATTGAGACGCTATTGTACAGGACACTTTAGACTCGTTAACTTCACGTGCGTGCCTCGGCTCGCGGGGGGAAGGTCGACGAACCCAAATTCCAAGGAAGGAGTTCCGGGCGCCCCGCGGACCAGTGACGGTCGTCATGGCATTGGCGTGGGTCGTCATCTTTTGGAGGGTAAAAACCTGATGCGGTGGGAAAATGGAAGTGTAGAAGAAGACGTTGAACAGAGAGGCCTGCCGGCTTGAGCCGATAGCTGGCGTGTTGCCAGAGTTTAGTCATCGCTTTGCAATATACCCAAAGTTGTAATAAACGAGTGATGGCACAAGCAATCATGATATAATGAGCCGGAGAGTTCAATCTCGTCGGGTCTAGGCCCACTCGTCACAAGTCCACTCGTCACAGGTAAACTGGTCAGGAATGCCAACTCGTCACAGGGCATTTCGTACGAAGAATTCTGGTATCACCGGAATATTCGTCACACGGAAAACTCGCATTACGAGCTTTTTTTTGGAACGTTAAAGCGATGTTTCCGCCTGCTATACATCGCCCATTTAAAAATGATGTAGGCGAGCGAGTGTTATTTCAAAGTTTTTGACGTAGAAATTTATGTAGGTAAATATGCCGTCATACCGAGTTAATTATATTAAAATGATAATCGCATAAAGAAATTTGAATTACATGGCACCCATAAAAAGTAAACAAATTGTAGTAAATGATGCAGTGAACAGGTTGTACATGAAACAAAAAAAATGTTTATTGCACTCGCTTTGTACTGTTGTAGTATTTGTACTATTGCACTGTTGTCTCGCTGTCTCGTTGTGTAGGCGTCATCAACGCTCGATTTCGACGTTGTTCACTGCATCAGTTCAGAAGCGGGATGTTGCGGGCAATATTCCGAATCGTGTTAACTGAGGCTCCGCTGTCGTGATCAGCCAGGATTCTTGCGATGCGATCGTTGACATCTTGGTATTCGCGTGGGAGCCGTGGTAGGTGCTGTCCGACGATGACTACTACTACCGCCGCAAAAAGCGACAACAGAAAATGTTAACAAACAATTACAAGCCGCGGTGGCGCACTGGATAAGCGTGCAGTTGAGCCCGGGTTCGATTCCCGGGCGCGGCGGCCGCTTTTCAGATGGAGGCGAAAAGCGAAAACTCTTGTGTGTTCGAAATTTCGGCGCACTCACACAAAAGATCCCCAGGTGGTCAAAATCAATTCGGAGCCTTCCACTACGTCGCGCCGAATCACGTGTAGCGCCGGCGCGTTAATCCCCCACAATCAATAAAATCAACAAATAAACAATTTCAAACCTAATGCAATGCGTGCTGGTGCGTTCTTCAGTGTTTACATAGAAAGAAATCCTCTAACTTAGCTATGGTTCAAGCCTTGTGGAAGTTAGTGCAAACTTGGCCATTTTTTTATTTTTTCATTCGCAGACTGAAAGTGTGGGTGCGGGTTGTATGCAAGCACAGGTTATACGAGCGAAAATACACCACCTCAACACCCCTGACGATCAGCACTTGAACAAGTGCAGGCCGCGCCGACCTTACCCCCACTCCCGCCTCCCCCCCAAAGAAAAAAAAAGCAGCTCTTTACGCACACCTGCTGGCCGCACAGACCTCTCCACGCCCTCCTAAACAGCCGTAACGAATTTACCATTGTAGAAACCATCCTCAGAGAGGCTTTCAACGCCAATTTCCGGTCAGGGCTTCTAGGCTTTTGTTCACCCGGCCACGGCGTAACGAAATCCATGCGACGAAAAGGCGCCTTGCACGAGAATTCCTATCTCGAGATGGCACTGTACCAAAAGGCCGGTGTGACTAGTTGGCCTACGACGAGTTTTCGGGTGACGAGTGGGCTTGTGACGAGTGGGCTCGTTCCTAATCTCGTCTACATCGTCGGTGCAGCTGCAACGAGTCCCAGTGTCCCCCTCGGGGGTCACGGAATCCGCACAAAAAAAGAACGTGAATGATATGACGCGAGTAAATCAACACAGCCGCTGCTTGAGCTGGCGAACATGGGTATGTCGTGCCCGCTAATTAAAGTGATGAAAATGACTGGAAAAACAAGCAAGAGGGGGCCCTCCAGCTGGTATCCGGTCATTTCGGTGTATATGTCGGTGCACGGACATTGCGGTCTGTGGACCACGAAACAACCCGAACGCCCTTTGCCAGTCTATGAATCCCCCTCTCAAAACAACCGCGTTATTTGGCACTCGTGTTTACAATCCCTCCTTTCAAACGCACATGTCAGCATTTGCCCCCGTTCGTGTAACCTCGACTGCGTCCTCTCCTCAATGAAAACATGAAGGGGGGGTGGGGGTGCGGATGGGGGGGGGGGGGGGGTCAGCTTTTGTTGCACCCAAGAGGAACAAAGGGGCAGATCCCTGCCCTGGACTATACAATGGCCTTCCCCCCCACTTCCCGCGCTTCCCCTGACACAACAGCAACAAACCGGTATTCGAGGGCGTGCGCGGGGACGTACAATGCGTGCACGTGCTTTCAAAAAGGTCAGTTCTTCCTCCACGACAATATCGCAGGCTTCTCTGGAGAAAAAAACTAGGCACAACAGTGTTTGACAATTCAGTTTATCGTGACAACGCAGTTTACTTAAAACTTTTCATAGGATTTTCTGCATTTTTACGGGCAAGTGAATGTTTGTAAAACTGCTTTCTTTGTAAAAGGAGAGTGACCTTTATTTTCAGCAAATATCATTAAGAAGGCATTATACCGTAGTGAGCACCGCCCAAATGCCTTACTAATTTGCTTGCCGTAAAAAAAGAGCGAATATAAATTAACGACTTTTTCTGAATAAAAAAACATGTACCAAAGAACTCGATCAGTTGTCTGCATGACAGGTGTTCCTTGAACGAATTATAAAACAAAAATATACAAATGCTCGACTTCTAGAATAACTGGCAAAAATCAAACACGGCATGATCATAAAACTGCAATCACTTCACTAGATTGCTGTTCATAACCCCCGTTATGCGGAAATAAAAAAAAAACGGCTTTTTTAAACTACAGCAGTCGCCGAAAACTTTACACACTGAAATGTCCGTGCATTGAAATGTCTGTGGACCGGTATGTCCGTGGCCCGATATGTCCGTACACCGATATGGCTGTGCACCTAGATGCCCTGCACCGAAATGTCCTACACAGAGATCCGGACATTTCGGTGTAGGACATTTCGGTGCAGCACGTGTTGGTGCGGACATTTCGATGCACAGACATTCCGTGCACGGCCACTTCGCAGCCCCGTCTGGCCGTGGTGGGGTGCAGGAACAAATGGTCCCAGAACAAATGGCCCCGGGACGTATGAACAAATGACCCGAACTTCAAAGTACGAACAAATGGTCCCGGAACTTATGGCCTCAGAACAAATGGTCGCGGGCACCTCTTCGGGCAAAATGATTCCACAAAACCTTACGTTGGCTCTTTGTTTAAATATGTTGCATCTTGATGAAGTGTTGTATCGCCTTCTGTAACAAAAACTGCCAGTAAACCATCTCTTCATTTTAGTATGCATTTTAGCGCAAAGGCAAATGCATGGCGTAACACATTTGGCCTGTTTCTTGTTATTTTTTATTTGTGTTTCCGCCGTTATTTTCCGGCTTTTCATTTCATTCTTTGTTGTAGATTTTTGAAAATACATTTTTAGTTCTTTAGTTGTTTGCAATATCTTACTTTTTATTTCTTTCGTATTATTTTTTTTTGTATTTATCAAAATTACGCCTACAATTTATCTCTATTTACGCTATTATAGCTATTAAAGCGTTACATCCGCTAATTATATATTTTTGCTAGTTCTTCCCACTCCTCTCCGAGGTTTTCCTTGTTACAGCAACTGCACTAACAGCAACTAAGTCCAGGCAAAGCCAGACTCTTCGCTCCTTTCTCATTCAGGAAGATAGTTTATGAGTCCGGCCGTGTTCCAGAAAGGCACACCTGTCGCGAGGAGCCGCCGCGAGCAAGAGACGTCGGTGACAGGCGGAGTTCCGAGACATGGGCATACCTGATTACGACTACCTCGCGCACCATCGGCTGGGCCGCTGGTCTTACGTGGCTATCACGACATTGAGCACCATGATAAATTTCTTCTACAGAGGGCAACGAGGGCCAGCTCAAGCAAAAGAAATATTTTACCGAAGCGAACCACCTACCCCCCCCCCCCGCCCCCCCCTTCCCCCCCCCCCCCCCCCGCCCGCTTCTTCCTGTTTGATCTCGCTTTGTAAGGGTCGTCCCAAAAAGGCAAGTCCAACGGCGTGGCGCATCAACTTGCATCAATTGTTGGCTTTTCATTGAACCATGAAAAGCGACTGTCTTTGGTTCTCGCAATTTCTTGGAAAGTAAAGCCAGCAGAAAGACGAGCGAAAACATGTTTTTGTATTTGTGCAAATATACTGCATATATTCGTACTCAAATGCAATTCCGAACAAAAAAAGTTTGTTGTTGATGGTGGGTGAACAGTTTCGGTGAGCTCACCTGCTGCCTTTAGCGATTGTTACGCTCCCGCAGCACGCCGGCAAAATTAACAAATCATGTTAGCAGCAGTCTTCTAAACCTTGCAGCAAGATACGAGGCGTATTATTAGCTACATTGCATATTTTAGAGAAAAAGAAAATTATCTAAGCTGCAAGCTGCCAAATTATCAAGGTCCAAAATCTTTATTAGCGCCGCTTCGCTTGATCCAAATTGCAGATATCCAAGCCTTTGAGATGGAGAGCGCAGTAACGCAGCTTAGATAACGAAATATACCGTTCATCATGTAAAATTATTTATTGAAATAGCGATAAATCGGCGAGCGTGATGCACTAGTACAGCTCTATGTTGTCTACTATTCAGCACTACCGGCCCACTCGCATTTTCGATACTTCACATAACCTAAATAATACTGCCACAGTAAATAGGCTCCCCGCAAAGGCTCAAGTGGGACTCGCTTCAGAAGCTTTAATAAACAGAAGAACAAAGCAAAGGAAGCGCGGGAGAACATACACGTACGACTACAAATTTGTATGCAGCATTTAACTCGAGTAAATTCAGCCTTTGCAAATATAGTATTTACAGGGTGATCAAAGTTAAGTCGACAGTTTTCTTTTTAAATTAGGCATTTAATTTTACGTGAAGACCACCTCTGCAGTAAGCTTATGCGTCCAGGGGGACACAGAATGAGGGGCTAAATATTGATGTCTGTGGCTTAATTAACTACAATTAAATAATTAACTCTTTCGTTACCGCGGGAAATTGACCAATTTTGAAGGGTCTAACAAAACATTTTTTTGTGCTATACATATTGGTTAGGCACACATTGAAGTGACATACAATGTAGATTATTCCACGCGCTTTCCGACGACACCAGTTTTATCAATGTTTTCCTAAATAATGATTCCGAAAAAAATTATCGAATTCGAAATTTTTGTCCGCGCGTCGAAGGAAAAAGAAAAAAGTAAGTTGTGTATAATAAACCACGTGTAGTAGAAAAAATTTAGGATACACATTTTGTAGGTAGACATTTCAAAAACCCGTCCTAGAAAAAAAATTGAGTTGCGCAGTACAATTTGTCAGATATAAAAGAAAATGTTAGCCCATGTGGTGCCCATGCCATGTGGTGAAGCCCAACCTCTATTTCAAGTTTTGCTATTTTGGATAGTTCTCTAGAAGGAATCTGGTGGTTTGACATTATTAAAGGCCCAAATTAGCCTCCACGTGATGTAAAAACACCTTGTCAATGATTATGACCGGCACAATATTGAAGGCAAGCAAGCGATGTGAAAAAATCCGCTTGGAGTTGAGAACCAAACTCTTTGGTGGATGCTTGTTGGCGTTCTGATGATCGCTCATCAGTCAGAACTTTCATTTGCGTTTTATTATCATGTTCTGACTCACTATGGTAGCCCTGCTTGCAGGAATAAGGTACGATGCGCTAGAATCATGCCAAGCAAGCTTTCACCAAGCCGCCGTCGGGCTGTGAAGCAAGTTCAGCACTACGAGCCTACTACATTGCAGCGCCACCTAACAATTTCGAAAAGAAACAAATACAAGGCTGTTGGAGACTTTGTCAGAATAAACAGTACTACTAAGAAGCGACACTAGACTTCCGGAAATACCCTCGTATGAAACCGAAACTGGCCGGTGAACAGCTGGCGGTGTTCAAGGCCAATTGGATCGTTCTCCTCGTCTGAACTGATACCCGACGACTTGGTGTTATCGTTTGACTTTCAGCGGAAGCTCTTATCGCAGAAGCAAGGCGTAGATAAAGTGGAAGCGCGAGGGCATGCTTGTTTTGAGGAGCAGTAGCGGGCAACGGAGGCGCCATGGCAAATGAGCTTGTAGTTGGGTAACGGCGTAGTAGCGCCAAATATGAATTTCGCAATGCGAAAACGAAACCGAAACTGCTGGAAACTGGTTGAAAATGTCAGGCACACTTGCTAGACATGCGGGGGACCATCAGAAATAAGCTTTGGGAGAATAAAGCTGCCCTTTGCCCGAACCAAAGATCATTAGTGAATAGCTGGGGACATTTTCAAGTAATTATCACCTCTCAACGCTGTCGGATTACAAAGCTGACCCCATTATTTGGTATTTGACTTGCCAGGAGCCTTTTGACAAAAAAAATATTATGGTAATGCAGCCTAACCACGACCTGCATCCTTTTTTCTCAAGTGCAGCAGCCACGCCCCCTTCGTTCGTCAAAAACACGCGCACCTCAGCTCGCAAAACACGCCGCCAAAAATCTCAATATCGCCGGAGCGGGAAAATTTAAACTGATTCTAAAAGGGCAATGCCTAGACTAATCACTGGCTGCATTAGGTGTACGCGAAACGACTACAACATGTCGAAATAGGCAATATAAATCATCGATCACCGGTGATCGATTTGAATAGGCGTGGTAACGAAAGAGTTAACTTCTTTGTGGCTGCAGTAAGCAGGCATATTTGTATTGAGAAGTTCCATGTAGTTTCATTTGGAAGAATTCTTCTAGAGCATCCGTACTCCGAGATATCGAACTGCGAAGTTTAATTACCGTTCGCATGATTACGCATGCTAGACAGACACGACCCGCGCAAAGCTCCTCCCCTTTGTTCTGTGTCGATTGCGGTTCTAGCTGAGTACTGCAGATTGCGATAACGCCAGCCAAGACTGAGAGGATACAAGTTATCACTTTTTCTTATGCCTCCACCTCGTTGTCGAACTAAACATTGTACACAGCAGGCGCGTCACAAAAGTGAGGAGCTTTGCGCTGGTCTTCACTGTCTTGCATGCGTAATCATGCGAACGGCAATTAAACTTTACGTTTCGACATCTCAGAGTACGAATGCTCTAAAAGAATTCTGCCAAATGGAACTGCGTCGAAACATGATTGCCTCTAAATTTTCATTACAAACGTGCCTGCTTACTGCCGCCGCTAAAAAGTTAATCAATCAATTTAAGTTAATTAAGGCACGGACATCTATAGTTACCACCTCACTGTGTGTCCTCCTTGGCGCATAACCTAACTGCAGCGGTTGTCTTCACGTACATCTAAGCGTCTTTCAGAATAAATGTCGACTTAACTTTGATCAGCCTGACAGATGCAAAATCCATTGTGCACAAATACAGACATAAATATAAATACACTGACCCCTCCCTCCTTCTCTCATAGAGGCGCTCACGCATAGGTGCAGTAGTAGTGGGACCTTTTTTTCCTACTTTGAAGTTGGGACCATTTGTTCCGGAACCATTAGTTCTGGGGCCATTTCTTCCGTGACCATTTTTTCCGCGACTGGGCGTGGTGTAGTAGCGGTGAACGTATGTTGCGAGAAAATCAACACGGCCGCTATTTGAGCCAGCACGCGTGCCCCTGTCATACCCATGAATTCAAATGTTGAATTCATAAATTCATGAATTCATGAATGTTGAATTCATGAATTCAAATGCGCCATCGTCTTTTATCATATTATTTAACAGCGCCGTAATGAATTTACACTTGACTTCTTTTTATTCTCACTTAACGTGAAAGATCAACAAAAATGTTTCTGTTGTCAACAATTTATAATTTGCGGCACAGGATTGTCCGACCTCAGGGATGGCCCGGGGGGCTCGGGCTGGCACGGCCCGAAAAAAATTTGGCCCAAGCCCGAGCCCGGCCCGGGCCCGAGAAAATGCGTACTACCCGGCCCGAGCCTGCCCTGCCAGTGCACTACGTCAGACTACCTAGCTGCGCCACCGCACGCAACTGTTTTAGTGTTTCAAGGCTGTGCCCTTGCGGTGTGCTGTTTTGTCGTGTGCTGTTTTGACGCCGTGCTATTGTGTCGCGTGCGCTTTTGTCGTTGTGCTTATTTGTCGCTGTGCTTTTTTGTCGTGTGCGCTTTTGACGCTGTGCCCTTCTGACGCTGCGCTGTTCTGTCGCGTGCTGTTTTGTCGCGTGCCCTTTTGACGCCGTGCTGTTATGTCCGTGCTGTTTTGTCGCGTGCCGTTTCGTCGCGTGCTGTTCTGTCGGTATACCGTCTTAGCGACTTCTCTTAGATGAAAATTGACGCTGGCGAGCTTGAGCTTATCATCCCACCGATTGTAGGTGCTCACCTGGTTATAATCGTCGAGCCAATCCTCTACGTCTTCCCCAGGAAGTCCTGAAAACTTCTGAGGGTCTCGCTGCGGGCTTGTGATCATCCAGGCTGGGGCAAGCGGGCTTGCGGGTGCTGGGCCATCGGCAGGGTTGGTCGGATCGCCTTGCGGCATGCTGTGAGTGGGAAGATGAACACGCCGACCTGAACGAAGCTCCAGGGAGAAGCCGGGGAGAGCGTACGGGGATCGAGGTGCACCTCCACCACGTGCAAGACTCGGACACGGGAGACTTGAGGGACGCGTTTACTGACGACTCAGCCTCGCCGAGAGGCCGTTGCGAAAAGCGATGGTGAAGAAGGCGCGAGGATGGAAGATGAAGAAGATGGTGTTTTGCTCGCGTGCGCCACACTGATGATGAGTTGCTAGGTGGGATTGGCCATTCGAGTAACAGTTATGAAACAACGATGACGCCTGTGCTCACAATATATATATATATATATATATATATATATATATATATATATATATATATATATATATATATATATATATATATATATATATATATATATTGTTACGCCAATATTACATGCCAGGAGTTGCAACCATGCGAGCCTCAGCACCGGCGCTGGAGAAAGCAGAGAACGACGTTGCTCTCCGGCTTGGCCCATCATTCATGGACCGCTCTACCATCTACGCTCGTCCTTCACCGTCCAAACTCACTGTAAATAAATCCATCTCGTAACAGTTGGGTGAAGGTGATGGCTACGCCACGCCAGACCTCCAGGATTTCCGCGGTAGCCGACGTGTCGCGGGTTTGCCACCGCTGTCTCCTACGATGCCTAAAGTTGGGAACACTGTGCCAGCCTCCACGACTTGCTGGCATCCCCCGCGAGAGCCCCAATTGTTCACTACGAACGCCGATGAAGACGTTGAGGAATGGCTGACGCATTATCGATGGTTGAGCCGGTACAACCGCTGGGATGCTGCTGCACAACCCTCGAATGTCGTGTTATCGCTAGATGAAAAATGCCCTGACGTTGTTTGATAACAATGAAAGCAAGCTCACAACATGGGACCGTTTCATCGAAGAAATTTCATCCCGCTTTGGCGACTCCGTCAGAAATAAGTGGGCTGAACAGACGTTGCTCCATCGCGCAAAAGTCCCGGGCGAGACGTGCTACACCTACATTGAAGTGGTGTTAAAGCTCTGCAGACTCGTCGACCCGCAAATGTCTAAAGATGATAAAGTGGGTCACCTGTTTAAAGGCATCGCTGAAGACGTCCACAACTTTTTAATAGGACGTGAAAAGTTGGAATTAGCGGCAGAAGTTGTCCAGCATTGTCGCACCTTCGAGGTGCTGAAGAAGCGTCGCATTACACCTACGTTGGCCGTTTGGCTAATGTTACGACTGCGGCAAGCGTTGGCGTTGACCTGCAACCGCCTACAGACTTTGCTGAAATAATACGACGCATCGTCTGCGAGGAACTGCTACGACAAGAAGAGCCCGGCACTATAGCGACAGCGTACGCATCCGGGACAATTACGTGCTACAGGACATCCAGGCCAACACACTTTCTCCCTCGAGAGTTGCATTCCACGATGCGAGATTTATGACTCGCCCTAGCAGTCTGCAGCACCCTAGTATCCACGAGTCAGCACGCACCAGTCGCGACGTTGAACAGTTGTCTCAGCGTTCCCAACGTACAACGTATGACCAGCGTCCTCGGCGCCCAACGTTTGAACCTCGTTCGAACGATCTGTACGAGGAATACTTCCCTGACCGCCGTGAGCGTTGCCCTACCTGCTACAATTGTGGTATGGAGAGAGACATTTCCCGCTTCGGCCGCCGTCACCGTCGAGCAACACGGTACGAGCAACCGCCTATGTGGAACCGTCGCAACCATCAGAATGGCAGCTACGACACTCCTCTGCAACAGGATGTGCACCCCATGGCACAGCCACCGCCTCGTCGTGATTCGCCTGCATCTGACTGGAGTATAACCCCTCCAAGCTCACGAAAGCGACGTTCGCCCTCACCTTTCCGGCGTCAGTCCCCACCACCGGAAATCTAGCCAGGGCGGGCAATGGAAGTGAGGCCGCAGCACAATCATCGCGTAGTATGCTTCTTACCGAATAGTCTCAATTGGAACTACCTTCGCCTGTATCTATTTTAAAAAACACAGTTGAAGTATTAGTAGATAACACAAAAACAATTGCTTTCATTGATTCCGGAGCAACAGTGTCTGTCTTGTTTAGCTTTCAAAGACCGCCTTGGTCGTAGCGCAATGTTTACATGGGACCGAATGGTGACTTTTCGGGGTGTTGGTGGTGAGTGCCTCTGCCCTCTTGGGGTTTGCTCAGTTACTGTTTTGTTTGGTGGCCACACATTAAGAACGGAAGTTGCAGTGCTTCCACGATCTACGCACGATGTCATTTTGGGTATGGATTTCTTGAAGCAGTGCGAGGCCACCGTTGACTGTCACAATTGAAAAATTTACGTGGACGGGACCGCGCTTCCGGCCCTTGTGGAAGGCTCTTCTTCTGATAACCCTGCCTTCTACGCATTGGCTGACACAATCATACCAGCGAGCTCAGCCGGATTTGTTTCTGTGCTTTGTCCCGGAGTTGACGTAGACGGCATTAAAGCATTAGTCGAACCAGTTCCTCTGAATTGTGCCAAAAAAGACATTCTGGCGCCACGGTCAGTTGTTTTATTTGTCCAAGAATACACCGCATTGTGAACAGTTAACTACTCTGCGGAGCCCGCCGTGCTTCCCCGTGGTCTAAGCTTGTCAAATTATCCGAATTTACGTCTTTTTCAGTTGCGGTTTTTACAGAAACGTTGGATTTCCCTTCTAATAATGGCCTGGCGGACACTGTCAAGTTGGAGAGTATGGTAAACGAATCCCTTAGCCAAGAAAAACGTCGCGCATTGGTACGAGTGCTTACGCGGTACTCAAGTGTGTTTGATTTCGCCCGCCAACATCAACGCTCGTCTGTACCGAACACACGGACCCACCATTTATTAACACTGGAACAGCCCGGCCCATTAGGCAAAAGTCTTATCGCGTTACTCTTTCTCAGCTACGAGTCAATTACGAAAAAGTCTACGAGATCTGGCAGAAGAGCGTGATTAGGGAATCCTCAAGTCCTTGGGCGGCGCCGGTGATTTTGTTCAAAAAGAAAGATGGGTCGTGGCGCTTTTGCGTTGACTACAGGCACCTTAACGAAATTAACAAGAAGGACATATCCACTGCCCCGGATAGACGACGCCATAGACTGTCTTCATTCGGCATCGTACTTATCCACAATTGACTTAAGATCAGGCTACTGGCAAATTCCTGAGCACCGTGACGATAAGAAAAACACCGCCTTTGTCACGCCCGATGGACTTTTCGAATTTAATGGAATGCCTTTTGGACTTTGTAACGCCCCCGCCACGTTTGAGTGCTCTATGGACACTGTTTTTCGTGGACCTAAATGGGAGGTGTGCATGTACTACCTTTATGATATCGTGATTTTCGGTCGCACTTTTGAAGAGAACAACGCTCGCTTGGCCACTGTTTTGGTATATTTGGAAAAGGCTGGTCTCATCCTAAACTCGAAAAAATGCCCATTTGGCGAAAGGCGAACACTTGTACTCGGTTTCGTTGTCGATAAAGAGGGCGTCCGACCAGATCCGCAAAAACTTCTAGCCGTCATCCGCTTTAAAGGACCGTGCTCTGTTAAAGACCTCGGCAGCTTTTTAGGACTATGCTCCTATTTTCGCCGTTTTATTCCCGGATTTGCCGACATAGCCTACCCTTTCACCCGCCTTCTCCAGAAGAACGCCCCATTCAAATGGTGCTCCGACTGTGACGTTGCTTTCCGCCACCTGAAGCATCTCTTGACGTCGGAGCCGGTGCTTCGTCACTCTGATCACGCAGCAACAACGGAAGTGCACACTGATGCCAGTGGTATTGAACTGGGGGAAGTCCTTGTTCAATGACACAGTGACGGGGCGCATGTTATTGCTTATGTGAGCCGCACTCTCAATAGGCCAGAGCGGAACTAGAGTCACAGAACAATAGCGCATCGCGGTCCTTTTAACCACCCAATGATTTTGCTCTTACCCCAATGGACATACCTTCACAGTCGTCACAGACAACCATTCCCTCTGCTGGCTCATGAATCGAAGGGCGACTGGCGCGCTGGGCTCTCCGATTACAGGAATATGATTTCACGGTGTCGTACAAGAGTGGCCGCAAGCATGCCGATGCCGACTGCCTTTTCCTGCTGCTATTACAATCAACAGACTCAGATGCTGACAACCTTGATGAGTGCCTCACCTAGGTGTCGATGGCGTTCGCCGATGTATCTGTGTTGAAACGACAACAACGCAAGGACAAGAGTTCGGACCACCTTTTCGCCTCAGCAGAGTCGAACCCTACTAGCCGTTTGTGCCTCCACAACGGCTTGCTTCTCAAGAACTATTTCGCCGTCGGTTCTCGCATCCATCTTGTGGTACCACCAATCCTGAGCAACGTTGCTCTGACCATTCTGCACGATGACGTACCTTCCGTCCACATTGGGCTAGCGCGCACTCTTCAACGCACACAACAACGCTTTTATTGGCCTAATATGCGCGAACCTATTGAGCGCTATGCGACTTCTTGCAACCAATGTCCCCCCACCGTCCCAATATCCCACCACTGTCCCGGTAGGTCGACTTCAGCCTGTGGACCCGGCATATCGTCCTTTAGAAAAAGTTGGCATAGACTTGTTGGGACCATTCCTGCGCAATCGCAGGGTAACTACTGAAATATTGTATGCGTGGAATACATATCCCGCTACGCTGAGAGGCATCTCTACCCTCTGCAACTGCGACAGAAATCTCGCTCTTCTTGCTCCGGCAGGTACTACTACGCGATGGACCCCCAAAAGTCATAATCAGTGTCCGTGGGCGCCAATTCACTGCAACGGTGGTTGAAGAGCTTCTTCGCCTTCGTGCAGCGCAATTTTGCCACTGCTCACCATATCACCCTCACAATAACGGTTTGACCGAACGAACCAACCGAACATTGACGTCCATGCTAGTAATGTATGTCGTTTCGGACCACAGAAACTGGGACGAGCTGTTGCCATTTATAAAATACGTATATAACACGACCAAGCATAAAACCACTGGTTACAACCCGTTTTTCATCTTTTACGCCCATCAACCCAGTAGCTGCCTGGACACCATGCTTCCTTTCTCGCTGCATGACGAACCCTCGTTGGCGAGGATGCTCTGGGGAGCTGAAGATGCCCGCCGCCTTGCTGGCCTACGTACTCTCGCGTCCAAAGAGCGCTCCAAGACGCGCTTTGACAGTCGCCGACGTGATGTCACGTACGCGCCGGGTCACTTTGGGTGGTTATGGACGACCATTGCGAAAGCATTGCTGTCCGAGAAGCTTCTGTTCTATTGATGGAGCATCTCAGCGATGTTGGGTATCTTATTTCACGCTTAACTAAAAGTGGGCGACCATCAAAAAAGAAACAAGTGGTGCATGTTGCCCGCCTAAAACGTTGCCAAAAACGCAGTGTAAGTTGGCTTGCCCAGAGGGCTTCGCCTGGGACAGGGGAAATGTTGCGCCAATATTACACGCCAGGGGTTGCAACCATGCCAGCCTCAGCACCGGAGTTAGAGAAAGAAGAGAACAAGGTTGCTGTCCGGCTTGGCTCATCATTCACGGACCGCTATACCATCGGCGCTCGTCCTACACCGTCCAACGTCAGTGTAAATAAATCCATCTCATAAAAATATATATCTTGTATATCTATATATATATTACAAAATAAGAGAGACCAAGGGCCGAGACTTCCCAGTGATGTGATGGTGGTTCTATTAACAAGATGGCAGAACAAGGAAGATGAAGCAGCTCAAGCGAGACCTGCTCACGAGAGATTTCGGGCACCAATAGTGATATTCGCTTTGGTGCCGTGATGATGATTAGAAAGATTTTACATCTCCCCCGGCCCGATTTTCTCCGCCCACACAGAAGCCGTGGTCAGTCCGTGTCCCATAAGGGCCATCAGTTCGTTCGTTCTTGTCAGATACTCTGGCGCAATCGGTAGGCGAACCTGCGTCAGGGGCCGTCTTCGGAGCACAAGCCGGTAGAGTCGGTGCAGACGATTGCATGCGGAAATTTGAAGTTTATCTTCGACGCCCCTTAACTCGGATATATACACAACCATTTGACATAAATCTCGACTGGAACACAGCTTCTTAGTAATTTCTAGCTTCTTTCTGGACGTTCGAAATTTCCTACTTGGGACGGTCATTGTGAGATGCATTCCGTTTCATAAAATGGGGCTCATTGCCAACTCCTCGGCTGTGTTGTAGGATGCGTGTAAGGACAATCCTCTTGGGATGTCTCTCAGAAATGGCAGTATTCCACTTTTCACCGTCATCCATCGATAGTATTTTAGTTGACAACACCTGCGTCTCATCTTCCCCTTTATCTTTCCGGGTGGCACATCTGTGATTTTGAGGCGATGCCTGAGAAGCTCACGGTAGTGTCGGCAGTTTCTTGGAAGGCACAGGATATCAAGGCAGCTTCTGTGTGAAGATCACGCGCAGTCAACGAAGTTGTCTCATTCTCACGCTCTGCTTCCCGTAGGAACTGTGGCGCATGCAAAGTTTCTTTCTCTCGCATAGGCTTCCTGGAAATTCTTCTCATGAAGTCGGGCATATAAGTCTTGTGTCAGTAGATAAAACTCATCAAAAGTTGTAGAGGAATTTATTATCTCGTCGATCTGGCTCGGTTTTGTGGTATCGTACCTTTCGTACGTTTTGTAAGTTACCGGCGACCATTGCCGGTAACGCACTCCCTCACCATAGCAGAATTGGCCACCCTGTTATAGTAACGCCCACAACCTCCCATGAATACGCCAATTAACCCACGGCCCTGAGTCTCCAGCGGCTGCGAAGCAACTGACCACGGCGGTGGTCAGACGCGTGACGCAGCAGAGGGTGCTAAGAATCCCTTGACCCGGACAGGCCGCCATTGTAATCTGAACCTGGCAACGTTTAACACGAGAACGTTATCTAGTGAAGCGAACATAGACGTGTTGTTCGAGGAATTAAAGAGGATTAAATGGGATGTCATAGGGCTTACTGAGGTTAGGAGGACAGGTGAAGCATTTACGTTGCTGAAAAATGGACACGGTCTATGTTACCAGGGTCTAGTGGACTGAAGAGCACAGGGAGGGGGATTCCTAGTCAATAAAAGCATAGCTGGCAACATAGAATAATACTATAGCAATACCGAAAGGCCAGCAGGTCTTGTAATTAGGCTCAATAAGAGGTACAAGCTCAAGGTCGTGCACGGCTATGCGCCCACATCCAGCCACGACGACCTGGTAGTGGAACGCTTCTATGAAGATGTGGAATCGGCAATGGCTAAAGTAAGAACCCAGTATACCGAAGTTATGGGATACTTCAATGCTAAAGTAGGCATGAATCAGGCTGCAGACAAGGCAGTTTGGAACTAGGGTCAGGGCTGTAGAAATAGCCGGGGGGACCTACAAGTTGAGTTTGCAGAACCGAATAACCTACGCATAAGGAATACCTTCTGTAAAAGGGAGAGCCGGAACTGGACGTGGAGGAGCCAGAATGGGGACCATAAAAATGAAATCAACTTCATATTATGCGATAACTTTGGCGTCGTGAAGGATGTGGAAGTGCTCGGAAAGGTAAGGTGTAGTGACCACAGGATGGTAAGATCTCGAATTAGGCTAGAGTTGAGATGGGACCGTAACAAGCTAGAACGAAAAAGCTGAATACTGAGGTAACAGTAAAAATATAAAGAAGAAGAATTCAGGATCTCGGAGCAGAACCGATATTCAGCTCTAACCGAGGAAGCCGAGCTTACGGCACCGGAATCTAGCAAAACCCTTAAACGCATTATCACGGAGTGTGCAGTAGAAGTCGTTGGTACGATGGCTAGACAGGATAGTGGTAAAGTTTCAGAGGAGACGAAAGATCTGATTAGGAAATGGCAAACCATAAAAATCTCCACCCCAGCTGACAGAGTTGAACTAGAGGAGCTTTCGAAGTTAATCAATACGCGTAAGTCGGCTGGCAGAGGGACGTATAATATGGATAGGGTCGAATACGCTGTAAAGAACGGAGGTAGCCTGAAAGCAGTAAAGAGGCATCTTGTCGTAGAGAAAAATCAGAGGTATGCACCCAAAGATAAGACAGGCAATGTTATCACAAAAAGGGATATAATGGTAACTGGGGCTGACGAGTTCTATATGGATCTGTACAGTAGCCGGGACATCCACGATAAGGCCGAACGAAAAAGTTGTTCGGAGGAGGTAGGCATCCCACCAGTAACGACCGAAGAAGTAAGAAAGGCTTTGAATGAAATGAAAGGGGGCAAAGCAACTGGTGAGGATCAGATAACAGCGGACCTTTTGAAGGCTGGGGGAGAAATTGTACTTGAAAAACTGGCAAAAATGTATACCCAATGTCAAATCACCGCGAGTGTACTGAAATCTTGGGAGAACGCGAACATAATCCTAATCCTTTAGAAAGGTGATCTGAAGGACCTGAAAAATTACAGGCCGATCAGCGCACAGTCGGTCGTGTACAATGCACTTACCAAGGTAATCGCTAACAGAATTTCAGCAACCTCACATTTCAGTCAACCTAAAGAACAAGCAGGGTCCGTAAAGGTTATTCAACAATTGACCATATCCACACGATCAGTCAGGTGATAGGGAAGTGCACTGAGTATCTGAACCCCTATATACAGCCTTCATAAATTATGAGAAAGCATTTGACTTGGTCGAAACCCTAGCAGTCATTCAGGCATTACGGAACCAGGGGTATATGAGCATTATGTGAGAATACTATAATATATCAACAATGGGTCCACAGCTACTATTATCCTCTATAATGAGAGCAGTAAAATACTATAAGGAAGGCCGTGAGACAAGGATACGAAATCTTTCCAATGTTATTCACAGCATGTTTACAAGAAGTATTAAGAAGGTTGGATTGGGAAAAGATGGGAGTAAGGGTTAATGAAGAATACCTCAGTAACCTCCGATTTGCTGATGACGTTGCCTTGCTAAGTAACTAGGGGTACGAATTGCAAAGCATGCCTTCTGCACTGGACTGACAGAGTAGAACCGTTGGCCCGAAAATTAATATGCAGAAAACCAAAGTAATGATCAATAACCTCGGGAGGCACAGCAGTTTAGGATAGGGGGCGAAGTAGTGGAAGTGGTAAGCGCTTATGTCTACTTGGGCCAAGATGTGACCCTGGATCCCAAGCATGAGGCAGAGATAACTAGAAGGATCATAATGGGGTGGAGTGGATATGGCAGACATTCTCAGATAAAGAATAGCAGCCTACCATTCTCGCTCAACAAGAAACTGTATGACAGCTGCATTTTACCTATACTCAACTACGGGGCAGAAATTTGGAGGCTAACTAAGAGGGTTCAACTTAAATTGAGAACGACTCGGCGGGGAATGGAGCGGAAAATCATAGGTGTAACATTAAGGGACAAGAAGAGATCGGAGTGAGTCAGGGAACAAACGCGTGTTAGGGACCTATTAGTAGAGATTTAGAAAAAAAATGGACCTGTGCAGGCCATGTAATGCGAAGGGAAGATAACAACTTGTCATTAAGGGTAACAGAGTGGATTCCTAGAGAAGGCAAACGCTGTAGGGGGCGGCGGATAGTTAGATGGTCCGATGAAGTCAAGAAGTTTGCGGGGATAAATTTGCCACAGTTGGCCCAGGGACGAGGTAATTGGATGATAATGGGAAAGGCCTTTGCCCAGCAGTGGGCGTAGATATGCTGGTGATGGTCATAATGATGCTGATGACCTTTAGTATTTGAATTCATATTAGTTAAAGAGCATAGCATGAGTGATTTCATCTTGATATTCCACGTTGGTGGCATGTTCCTCATCCAGGGAGTCTGTGTCAATAAAAGGTTCGATATCTTTATTCAGCAATCTCCCAAAAAATTCTGTTCTTCACAGCTGGCGCATAAATTCCTTCAACGCATCACATACCTCCCGTGTCATTACGGTCAACCTCAAAGTAGCTTCTCCGTTTCTGTATAGTTTTTGAGCAAGTATCTTCTCCTCTTCCATGTTTGTCTTTTGTTTCTGGATGTGCATACCAGATATATCAAAACTCAGATCGTGTTGCAGACGAAGCCCGGCGTTCCTTCCGCTATGCCCTGCGGCACTCTCCTCACCGTTTCCTTGGAATCACTGTCCATTAAGGGAAATCATCGGAGGTGAGGATACGTCGTCATAGAGTCTGCGCATCGCCTCGGTCACTTTTGGGTACCACCAACGGTTCAGGCCATAACATTGGTCCGTCGTCGCTATCAAAGGGTCCTTCTAAAAAAGGCCGAAGTTCGAAAGACTCCGAATCGCAGGAGCGCCTTTTTCCCGGGTTTCGGCACCATATAAAATAAGAGAAGAGACCAAGGGCTGATACTTCCCTGTGATGCGATGGTGGTTCCATTAACAAGATGGTGGAATGAGGAAGATCAAGCTGCTGAAGCGAGAGCTGCTCAGGAGAGATTATTGCACGGATTATGATATTCGCATCGTGCCAGGAAAGTTGCTACATATATATATATATTTATATATGTATATATATATTTAAATATATAAGACAGAAATAAGAGTTGGCAGTAAAGAAAACTGCGGAAAGCAAAGGGGAGGATGTGGTAAGTCATTGAAACAGATAAAGAATTTGGAAAGAAAGGGGAGATAAATTGCCCGCCAGGTGGGATCCGAGCCCTCGACCTCCAGAATACCGGACTGGTGCTATACCACTACGCTACCGGAGGGGCGGTTTTTCCCTCCAGTTCGTAGTGTATTTATGTTAGGGTATTTTTGTTTCCTGTGCTTGGGGTGGTAGCCAGCGCCACTCGTACTTAAGAGGGTTCAACGCTGGTCGACCACTGTGGACATGTCGCATACACTCGAGTCATGGCCCGGGGGTTACAAAGAAGGTCCCCCTCACCCCGAATAGTCCGAGTGGCGCTGGCAACCACCCCCAAGCTCAGGAAACAAAAATACCCTAACATAAATACCCCAAGAAGTCGAGACAAAAACCGCACCGCCGGTAGCTTAGTGGTTATCGCGCCAGACCGGTATTCTGCGGTCGTGGGTTCGGATCCTACCTGGCGGGCATTTTTTCTCCAGTTTCTTTCTTTGCAAATTCTTTAACTGTTTCAATGACCTACCACACCGTCGCCTTTGCTTTCCGCGGTTTTTTTTTTTACTGCCAACTCTTATTTTTGTGTTATTTTCAACGAGCCCCTCATTTCCCATTCTGATTCGCTACATGCATAGTGAGGGCGTGTATTCTGGCAGTCTTGCTGTCAGAGGAATTGTAGGAGGGTTCAACGCTGGTCGACCACTCTTGACATGTCGTAGACACTTGAGTCATGGGCCGGGGGTGTAAAAGAAGATGTCCTTCACCCCGAGTAGTCCGAGTGGCGATGGCAACCAACCCCAAGCACAGAAAAAAATACCCTAACATAAATACTCCAGGAAGTGGAGGGAAAAACCGCCCCGTCGGTAGCCTAGTGGATATAGCACCAAACCGGTATTCTGGAGGTCGTGGATTCGGATGCCACCTGGCGAGCATTTCTTCTCCACTTTCTTTTTTTCCAAATTCATTAACTCTTTCAATGACCTACCACATCCTCCCCTTTGCTCTTTGCGGTTTTCTTGACTGCGAACTCTTAATTCTGTCTTATTTACAACGATCCCGTCATTTCCAATTTTGATTCGCTATGTGTATATATATATAAATATAAATATATATATATATTTATATATATATATGCAAGGTGAGTAGAGACAGAGACACACGAGAAAGACATTAAAAATAGAAATACAAGTTAACTGACGTTTCAGTAAGAGGTCTCCTTTCTTCAGAAGAGAGAATAGGTTGGTTTCAGAGTTATATATATACAGAAAATGTAGCAAGGGCGAGGGAAGGGCAAGGGAAGGAAGAGTTCGTATAGATGGATCATGGTTGGTGGGCAGCAAACAAATGAAAGAAGTGGAAGAGAGAGCGTAAAAAATAAAAAAAGGTATAAAAAGGATAACAAGAAGTAACAATCACGTGGTACGATCATGAAAAGAAACAACGGAGAAAAAAATAACTACGTAGTCCTCCCCTTCCCCGTTGCAACAGGGGTAAAAGAGGGTACAAAACAAGATATGTCCATGCGCGTGTTTGACATCGGCAAAGAAATCATTCACGTGGAACGAGGAAGGTCCAAAGAAGATATGCCCATGCACACATAGGGCGAACATCTGCACATACCCACCCGTTTTAAGAGTCTGGGTAAGCTGATTGAAACATGAGACACTTGGCTTCTGTTGGTGGGAGGCAAGGGTCGCGCCCGAAAGCAGTAGGACCGGCAGTTTGACAGGAAATGAGTGTACATTGGTAAACAAAGAGCGGGGGAAAAAGAAAAAAAGAAATACATGGTCAAACAAGTCATGAAAATAAAGAAAACAGAAGGCAGGTGCACGCGTATGACGCGCCACCGGGGGGTATGGATCTGGCCGGCGCATGGTACCAGTTCAGGGAACGCGGAGGTTGTCTGCAGCGAATATTAGAAAACAGCAATACACACACAAAAAACGAAATAGGACAGGAAAGCAATCACACACGCTGGCGTGCACAAATTGATTACAAGGTGAGAGTATCAAAGATAACAATGGTACTGTAGCCTTTTACCCAGAACATAATCTCCAGACTTGCTTGTGAAATTTGGTTCAGTGAAGCCATTGTGCTAAAAAACGCGGTGCTAGCAAGAAATTATACCATCTACGGGAGCTCGCGAACTGATGGGAGAATATCATCGAGGAAAATAAATGAACAGGCATAACACTATCCTGAGAAATGCAGCCGAAATTTTTATCGCAGGAAAGACACGTCAATTTTTATTAAATTTCATTGATGCCAAACGACGCTGACCTAAACTTAAAGATGAAGTAGGGGTATGTGAAAATTCATAAAACTCTGTTTCATCGAACGGCGTTTTATCGAAGGCATGTTCTTTTCGTCGAAACCATTTCATAGAACGTTGTTTCATCGAGCGGACTTCGCCCGTTTTATCGAATGCTGTTCGGAAACTGCGGTCTCGATTATTATTGCTGCTAGAAAAGGTTTTCTTGTTTTCTTGTCATAAAGAGGTGCATGAAGCACGAAGGCTTTATAATTTAGGGTCGCGTAAGAAAAGCGCGTACTTTTGAAGCCCGAGTAGGTGTCACTGCCACTTTCCATGACGATTATAAGCAACATAGAATGAGTTCTAGTTGTTCCGTGTGATGCTGCCTTTTGTATTGTGATTACTGAATTTGGTGATTATTTCCTTTCTTTCGGTTCTCTATAAATGGTTTTATGCAAAGTTTACAGTTCTGGTTTAGTGTAAAGTTGAGTTTTGGTTTATAGGGAACAAATCGCCAGAATGCCCACTTTTCCGGAATCACCAACAATTAATCGACCGAATGACTGAAATCAAAAAAAGTTTATTTTGCAAGGCCCATATGAGCTGCATATGCAACTACAATGTGCAATAGCATAAAGCTTTACGCAAACGCTCTAAGTGTTTTTATTAATGGGCAGTTGCCCTCAACAAACTCTCTACCTTCGTGTTTCTTCAATGGTACGAGGTGTGCTCGGAGGCTTCTTCTTGTGTAACATAGCTTTCCTCTGCTTAGGCTGCTGCTTTTTACGCAAATTGCTTTCAGCCGGTCGTCCGTGGCTTTGTGTTCCTCTTGCAGGCGGCTGAGGAACCGCCCAATGCCGGGATGTCGGATTCCAACAGCTTTTGAAAACCCGAAGTGCCAACTTTCTGCAAATATATTTTCTCATGGTAACCTTTCTACTGCTAATTGCTTAATGGGCCAGGAGGCAGGATCGCCATTCCATCGTGCAGTTGGCTCGCGGATCGCCATTCCACCGTGCAGCTCGGGCAACTGGCGTGGCTTTCCAACTACGTATTTTTTTCGAACAAGTATACCAGCTTCCAAACGGCTCGCCGAAACTCCTTCGTCAGCTCGTCAAACGCCTGACAGCCTGAAAGTTTCTGGCTATACGCGCTGTACCTGTAATCTATTACCGTTCAGTCGAATTATATCGTGAGGCACGAATGTTAAACCCCAGGTTTTATCCGACGGAGGCCTAAAAATTGGCGTCGCTTGCTGAAGCTGAGAAATTCATGTATCTGGCAGTATCTAGCGAACTCGGAAAAGCTTAGCTAGATGGCAAAGTGATTGGTCCCATGCTGCAACAAAATAAATGAGCGGTTTTTTTTTCGCATTCAAATGTTCATGCCTATATGATCAGAATGTAGATGAAAGCGCGCAAAAAATTAACAATCTCATGTGTAGCGGTCTATGCGCCCTGCATGCTCTGCTCTTTGTGCACGAATAAATTCAATGAGATTTCCTCGATGAAACGTCCTTCTAACCGCCGCGGTGGCTCAGTGGCTAAGGCGTTGCGCTGCTCAGCACGAGGTCGCGGGTTGGATTCCCGGCCGCGGCGGCCGCTTTTCTGATGGAGGCGAAAAGCAAAAACGCCCGTGTGTACGAGATTTCGGCGCACGTTAAAGATCCCCAGGGGGTCAAAATTAATCCGGAGCCCTCCACTACTGCGCGCCTCATCGCCTGCGTTGCGTCGGCGCGTTAAACCATACAATCAATCGAAACGTCCTTCTACCCAACGGAGTGCGATGAAACGGTGTTCGATGAAACGGCTTCTATGATATGGCGTTCGATGCAATGGCGTTCGATGAATTGTCTGCAACCAATGAGGTAGCACTCAAGAACCTCGCGATCGTGATGCGTTTTAAAACTAGATTCAAGAATTGTGGCCTTCAGTTGTTCAAAATAATGACAAGAAGTGTTAACATGCTTTGATAGAGGCAAAGAAGGACAGATTTTTGCATGAGAGCGGTGATTGTAAAACTTAAACGAAATGGTGTTTCAGTCTGGCCGGTGTATTCTTTGCCGCAGAGGGTGCATTCCAGCAGGTATACGACGTTGGCAGAATCACAGTTAAAGTTCCCTTTTAGATTAACCTAATAGTTTGAAGCTGTGCTGGCGGCGCACTGTGTGGTGGTCACTTGTGGGCATACCTTACACCATGTTTTGTTACAAGGCATGGAACCAGTAGTCTGTGGTCGGCTGATGCTCGATTTGGTGAGAACGTCGCGCAAATTTCCCCTGCGTCTCTAAAGAACGCGTGGTGGCTCGGCAAATATTCTTTATAGGCGTCCACTTTGACCAAGGACATTGTGATGTTTCCTTAGTATGGATGCAACTTTCGGAGAAGAGACTGAATGGGTCAAAACTAGGTTTGTTTGTTCATTTGGGTTTAGAGCTTTTTTACAGAGAATGTCGGTGCGGTTCAAGTGGTTAGCTTGTGTAATCGCGCCATTGATTATCGCGTATTTTTGATTCAAGAGCGCGGTGTTAAGTTCTGTGCTGTTAGAATCGAGTTCCGACTGGCTTGTTCAGATTCGCCTAAAACTGTGTTATTTGCTAGAAGGTGTTCCAGTTTTGCAATGCCTGACATAGCTGCTGCGGAAGTGCAAATACTGGCGCGTGTCGGTAGGTTTCCGCACTGCCTTCAGATGCCCCAAATGCACCCCATGCCCCGTACAACCTGCGCAAGAAAGTGTCTTCTGCACTGACAAACTGACTAAGACTCGAAAACCCCGAAATGCAGCTTCCTACCCAGTGTCAAAGCAGTTCTTATAATAAGAAAGATTACTAAAAAAACGCTAACGATCCCAATTGCACGTTTCCGCACTTTCACAGTATTTTCGGCCGAGGTAGCTCCCATGGATTTGAGGGTTAGGCTGAGACCTGCAACAACCGAACTGTCCCCATCCAACCAGAGGAAGCGGCAACAAGTACTAGACAACGCATCCTTGCAATTACGCAGATAATTCTAAATCACAACGAGACTATGTTGCATTCGCTGTGCCAGGAAGAGGGAATTATTAGTAACGAGCTAAACGAAAGAGAATCACGCCTTCTACGCAGATACGAACCCAAAAAGGCGTCTGCCATATCCGAAACAAAAGTCCGTAAATTTTCACGAGATAATATTCCTAGCCATGACTACACCTCTAAGAATAAAGCTAGCCCCGTTACTACTGGCTGTCAATTATCTGGGAAAGCACATGAAAATCGCCCGTTTAACGCGATCAATGTCCCAAACCATTCACCAGCTCACATCAGCGCCAGTACTAGTGAGTCTGCCAAGGCAAACCCAAATTTTTATCCCCTTCTGTCAGCTCTACTCAGGCTTTTAAAGCTAACAAAAATTTTACTGGGAATGTGATGAACCTCTCTAGTATTACCCTGTCACCATATCAGATGAGCGCCTTGTCAAAAGGTCTGAAGTTTTTCCGGCGACTGGCACTTCCAACGAAATTTAACTTTTTAGGGACTTAGATAACTTCGCCAGAAATATGGGACTGCGAGAGTACTTCAATAACCGTCCCCCAACCGACGAAGCCTGAACTGCATTACCTAGCCATAAGCACTGGGCCCCTCCTACGCAGCGCGATACATGCCTCGACATGTATATTTTAAAGCCGTTCATCGGGATGTACGAGCGGCATACCAAAAGCAAATCTCTTTCCGCTGAACATCACAAACAAGTAAAAGAAAGCCTTGGAGGAACCCACCGGTTGCCACGAAATAGTAATCAAACCGCCGATAAAGGATGGGCCATCGGGATCCTCGACAAAGCTGACTATGTCAACGAGGCTCATAGACAACTATCAGAGTCTACGTTCTACAGAGTAATCCCTAGAGATCGCATTAATTATTATACGCTAATTGTCAAAAAACAGCTCGCTCAGCTTGTTCAAAATCAGGAAATATCTGAAACAACTGCTCGTTCGCTTAACCCCTTAAGCTGGTAGATTCTACCTTCTCGATAATATTGATAAAAATAACAATCCAGGTCACATAATTGTTTCTGGCATTGGTACTACCACCGAGAACCTCTCGCGCTATGTCGACTCTCTCACTCGTGACATTCCCCCAAGGTTTTCATCCTTAATTAAGGATACAAATGATTTTCTCATGGATGAAGATGGAAATTCGTAACTGTTTACTTATTACCCTGAATGTCGTGTCGATATATGCTAACATTCCGCATGCGGATGGAATCACCACATTATAATGTGCGTAGGAGCTTTCGGCTGGTGACAAACCTATCGATTCTCTCACCCTTGAAACTTTCCTTCACTTTATCCTTGAACTTAACAATGTTGCGTTTGATGGTGTCAATTCCGTGCAAGTCATCGTAACATCAATGAGAACCAAAATCAGGCCCAACTACGCAAATATCGTTATGGGATGTCTACAGTCAAACTTCCTCACAACCCTAAATTTGACGCCATTGTACTACAAAACGCATATAGATAATTTGTTCATGATGTGGTAGCATGGTGAAATGGAAATTCTTGCGTTTATTGAGGCTTTTAACCTTGCGCATCCTACTATCTCCCTCTCTCATTCCTACTATACCCACAGAATAAATTTCCTGGATGTTACTGTCACAGTTTCTCAGGGCAGGCTTCAGACCAATCTCTAAAGAAAACCTACGGACACGCGCCAGTATTTGCACTTCCACAACAGCTATGTCAGGCATTGCAAGACTGGAAAACCTTCTAGCAAATAACACAGTTTTAGACGAATCTGAACAAGCCAGTCGGAACTCGATTCTAACCGCAGAGAACTTAACATCGCGCTCTTGAATCAAAAATACCCAGAGCAGGTGATCGATGACGCGGTTACACGAGCTAACCAGTTGAACCACACCGACATTCTCCGTAAAAAAGCTCCAAGCCCTATTCAACAAACAAACCTCGTTTTGACCCATTCAGCCTCTTCTCTCAAAGTTGCATCTATACTAAGGAAATATCACAATATCCTTTCTCAAAGTGAACGCTTAAAAGAATATTACCCGAGCCGCCACGCGTTGTTTATAGACGCAGAAGAAACTTCGGTGACGTTTTCACCAAATCCAGCATCAGCCGACCACAGACTACTGATTGCATGCCTTGTAACAAACCACGGTGTAAGGTATGCCCACAAATGACCACCGCAAAGCGCCACGCCAGCACGGCTTCAAACTATTATGTTAATGTGAAAGGATACTTTAACTGTGATTCCGCCAACGTCGAATACCTGCTGGAATGCACCCTCTGCGGCAAACAATACTTCGGCCAGACTGAAGCACCCTTTCGTTTGAGGTTTACCTCTCACAGCTCTCTAGCAAAAACCCGCCCTTCTTTGCTTCTATCAAAGCATGTTAACCCTCCTGGTCATTCTTTTGAACAAGTGAAGGCCACAATTCTTGAATCTAGTTTTAAAACACATCACAATCGCGAGGTTCGTGAGTCCTACCTCATCTTTAGGTTAAGCCAGCGTCATTTTGCATCAATGACAGTTATGGGAAATTGACGTGTGTTTCCTCCGTTTAAAATTTCGGCTCGATTTCTCAGGCTAGTATTATGCATTATCATTTGTTTCCCTCGGTAATATTCTCCAATCAGTTCGCGAGCTCCCGTATGGTATAGTTTCGTGCTAGCACCAGGTTTTTTAGCACAGCACAATGGCTTCACGAACCAAATTTAACATTCAAGTCTGGGCATTAGGTTCTGGGTAGAAGGCTGCAGTACCAATGTTATCTTTGATACTCTCACCTTTTAATCAATTTGTGCGCGCGAGGGTGTGTGATTGCTTTCCTGTCCTCTTTCTTTTTTGTATTGCTGTTTTCTAATATTCGTTGCTGACCACCTCGGCGTTCCCTGAACTGGTACCATGTACCCGCCAGATCCATACCACCCGGTGCCGCGTCATACGCGTGCCCCTGCCTTCTGTTTTCTTTCTTTTTATGAATTGTTTGACCGCCTCTTTATCTTTTTTCTTTTTTCTTCTCCCGCTCGTTGTATGCTAATGTACACTCATTTCCTGTCAAAACGGCCTGTCCTACTGATCTTGGGTGCGACCCTTGCCTCCCAACAACAGAAACTAAGTGTCTCATGTTTCAATCACCTCACCCAGATTCTTAGAACGGGTGTGTATCGGCAGATATTCGCCCTATCTTCTTTGGACCTTCATATCTTCATATCTTCTTAGGACCTTCTTTGTTCCGCGTGAATAATTTTTTGCCGATGTCAAACACGTGCATGGGCATATCTTGTTTTGGCCCCTCTTTCATCCCTGTTGCCTCAGGAGAGGGGGAACTATCTTGTTAATTTTTTTATTTCGTTGTTTGTTTTCTTGTTTGCCTCGTTCCCTAGCCCTGTCCTTGCCCTTGCTGCATTTTCTCTATATATATAACCCTTTATTCAACTTATTCTCCAGTCTGAAGAAAGAAAGTCCGCTTCCTGCAACGTCAGTAAACTATTATTTTTATTGTCTCTACTTACCTTATTCTTTCGCGCTCTGTGTGCGTGTTTTGTTTCCAGACTATATATATATATATACATATATATATATATATATATATATATATATATATATATATATATATATATATATATATTTATATATATATATTTATATATTTATATATATATATATATGTGAAGGAGAAGGAGAACACAGTCGCCCAGATAGCCGAATTGGTAAGGCATTCGACATGTAATCGAAAGGCGTGGGTTCGGTCCCCACAATGGGCGCGTGTTTTTCTTTCTTTCTTTCTTCTGTATAATAAAAAAAAATGTTTACCTAATTAACTGTAGTGAAAAAGAAAAGAGCCTAACCACACCCATATGCCCCCTTTGGCGTTGTAGACTGCTGACCTATCTTTCTGTATTTCCTCAACGAGCCCCTCATTGCCTTACTATATTATTCTGCGGAAGCCCAGCGAGGGTCTCGGTTCCGGCAGCCTTGATGCCTAGGTAGCATAAGAGGGCTTCCCGCCAGTAGCCCGCTCATGACAGGCTGTAGACGTTCGAGTCACGCCCCGGAGGTTGAAAAGAAGGTCCCCCTCTCCCCGTGTAGTTAGAGTGGCGCTGGCTACCACCCTCAAGCGTCAGATACACTTATAGTAAATATAAATAGCCCAGAAAGTGAAGGAGAACACAGTCGCCCAGATAGCCGAATTGGTAAGGCATTCGACATGTAATCGAAAGGCGTGGGTTCGGTCCCCACTCTGGGCGCGTGTTTTTCTTTCTTTCTTTCTTCTGTATAATAAAAAAATGTTTACCTAATTAACTGTAGTGAAAAAGAAAAGAGCCTAACCACACCCAAATGCCCCCTTTGGCGTTGTAGACTGCTGACCTATCTTTCTGTATATATATATATATAAATATATATATATATATATATATATATATATATATATATATATATATATATATATATATATATATATATATATATATATATATATATATATATATTTATTTATTGTAAAGGAGCAACGCATTGCCAGAGGAAAGCTTCAAGAACGCTCAGTGGTGAGTCCCCGGCTAAACCAAGTAGGATGGCCGCCGACTGGAAGCGGAGGAAGAAGCGGGGAGCTCGCTCTGGGTAGAGAATCAACATGGCGTCGTAGGCATCGGACGTTGGTTCTTTACAATATATATGTATTGACAGACAGAGCTCCGAGGTGCTGAAGGACCACTTTTAATTAGGCTCCCGAGCACAGGCCACGGAAAGACGGAACTGTCCGGGGATGATGATGGTTATACACAGATGACAGTGGCGATAGGTTTGGATGGGTAGAAGGAACAGAGGGATTGACCCGCCGTGTTCCACACTGGATATAACAATGGTCATGTCGCTTCCACGCATAAATATCACAACTGTACACCCCCAATGCCCACAATATATATATATATATATATATATCGTATCAGAATAGGAAATGAGGTGCTCCTTGAAAATAGGACAAATAAGAATTGCCAGTCACGAAAACCTCGGTAAGCAAAGGGGAGGATGTTGTTGGCCAAGATAAAGGATTTGGAAAATAAGAAAGTGGAGAAAAAATGCCCGCTAGGTGGGATCCGAACCCACGACCTCCAGAATACCCGTCCGGTGCGATAACCACTACACTACCGGCCGGGCTACTTTAGCCTCCACTTTCTGGGGTATTTATATTCAGGTGTTTTTGTTGCCTGCGCTTGGGGGTGGTAGCCAGCGCCACTCGGACTACTCGGGGTGAAGGTGACCTTCTTTTTAACCCCCGGGCCGTGATTCGAGCTTCTACGACATGTCGAGAGTGGTCGACCAGCGTTGAACCCTCTTAAGCTCCCTATGGCCCCAAAACTGCCACTTTCCAATTTTCCAAATTCGTTATCTTGGATAACTACAGCCCCCCCTTTGCTTTACGACGTTTTCTTGAATGCCAATTTTTATTTCTGTCTATATATATATATATATATATATATATATATATATATATATATATATATATATATATATATATATATATATATATATATATATATATATATATATATATATATATATATATATATATATATATATTGAAAGGCAAAGTCACGGGGAAGCGCAGACCGTTTATTCCAGCTTCGCGAAAGGAACAACCCACAGCGACTCCGACAAAGATGACGATCGCACCAGGCACGGGATATCAGGGTGGCAGCCGGTGGCGCGTGAATGAAGATGAATGCTGATGATGGGAGTGTTTCTAGATGCTATGAATGGGGAGAATGACCACTGTAGCGATCGGTATAAAAACATCGTTCACACTAACTTCCCGGCGGTGGAAGCGGCCAAGCTGGCCGCAAGTCAGAGGGATGGTGATCGGCGAAGCAATCGTTTTAGATGCGAAACATGCACAGTCTCAACGCCACGGCACCGACGGTCAGTGACACCACACGTAGGAGTAACTAAGTAGTTCACTGGAGAGGTACGCTGAAGGACTGTATACGGGCCAATGAATCGTGGCATAAACTTTTCACATAGTCCTGGAGCACGTAGAGGTGTGGAAAGCAACACTTCGTCTCCAGGTTCGAAGGTGACGTCCCGGCGATCTGTATCGTATCGAGACTTCCGGTCATTTTGGCAGGGCTCGGTGTTCAATCGGGCGAGGTTCCGGCAATGCGCGACACGAGAAACAAATTGATCTGTCTTGGTAACTGTTGGAGAAACCGGGCAGGAAAAGAAAGATGCGTCCAGAACAGATGGTGGATGCCGGCCATACACGAGGAAAAACGGTGAAAATCCAGTGGTACTTTGAACAGCAGTGTTGTAGGCGTATGTTACAAAGGGAAGAATGGCGGCCCAGTTTCTGTAGTCGGGGTTGATATAGACAGAAATCATATCAGACAGAGTACGATGAAAGCGTTCTGTCAGGCCATTTGTCTGAGGATGATAGCTTGAAGTTGTCTTGTGAATGGTACCGGCAGCCCGAAGAACTTCCGCAAGGACTGCTGAGAGGAATGTGCGTCCTCCGTCACTTAAAAGAGTGCGAGGTGGTCCGTGACGTAAAAAGATGGCTTGCAGAAAAAAATCTGCGACTTCGGAAGCGGAGCCGGCACGCAGAGGAGCAGTTTCGGCGAATCGAGTCAAATGATCTACAGCAGTCACAATCCAGCGATGGCCAGTTGAAGTTGAAGGCAAAGGTCCATATAGGTCGATGCCAATGACTTCGAATGGAGCAGGAGGGCAAGGCAGAGGCTGTAGCATCCCTGCAGGGGCTGAGGTTGAGCGTCTACGACGCTGACAGGCAGGACATGATGCAACATATTTTTCGACGCTGGTGGAAAGGCCTGGCCAAAAGAACCGGCTCCTAATGCGGTCGTAAGTTTTGTTGAACGCAAGATGGCCAGCCATGGCATCATCGTGAAAGACTTCCAGGATTTGGTTCCGAAGACAGCGAGGGATGACTGGAACCCACCTGTCGCCGGTAGGGTGATAATTGTGACGGTAAAGCGCTCCACCATCCAAGAGGCAAAATTTGTTTAGTTGGCGGCGGGAGCGGCCATTAGGTAGTGAAGCAGAACCATCGAGTTGTTCCATGAGGTGTCGGCAGTACGAGTGCGTTCGTTGAAGAGATACAAGGTTTGATGGAATATCTTGTTCTGTTGTGCGCAAAGGCGCCATTGTCAGCGTGGGTGAAGAAATGGCAGGGGACGTGGTATCCTCGGGGGACGGCTGTGGGCAACGGGACAGGGCGTCAGCGTCATTGTGAGTCTTGCCCGACTTGTAAGTCACCGTAAAATCGTACTCCTGTAAACGGAGAACCCAGCGGCCAAGGCGTACCGATAAATTTTTGAGCGAGGATAACCAACAAAGCGCATGGTGGTCTGTCACTACGGAGAAGTGGCGCCGCGAGACAACCGCGAGGCATTCTTTTTCAGTAATTGTGTATTTGTGCTCAGCGGGTGTCAAAGTGCGGCTGGCGTACGCGATGACGCACTCCAATGACGAATCATTGCGCTGCAGAAGGACCGCACCAAGATCATGCCCACTGGCATCAGTGTGGAGAATTGTCGGTGCCGACTTATCGAAATGGCCGAGGACAGGTCCAGATGTGAGAGCTTGTTTGAGGGTTTTGAAAGCTGTTTCGCAGTCTTCGGTCCAGAGGAATGGGGTTCCGGATGTGAATAGTTTGTTCAGGGGTGAGGCTATTGTTGCGAAATTGTGAATGAAGCGACGGAAATAAGAAGCCAATCCAAGAAAACTGGGAAGTTTGTTTTGACGGAGCGGCCGAGAAAAGTTAAGAACCGCGTTGATCTTGTCCAGATCCGGGCGTATTCCATCCTTGCTTAAAACGTGGCCCAGGACTTTGATGGAGGTACTGGCAAATCGACACTTTTTGGTGTTGAGCTGAAGACCAGCGTTGCGGAGTCAGGTTAATACTTCGTCAACACGTTTAAGATGCTCATCGAACGTGGACGAGAAGATAACGATGTCGTCAAGGTAACTAAGACAGATCTTCCATTTTAATCCACGCAGGACGGTGTCAATCATGCGCTCAAAGGTGGCTGGAGCATTGCACAGTCCGAATGGCGTGACGTTAAACTCGTAAAGGCCATCGGGTGTTGCGAAAGCTGTTTTTTCTTTGTCTGATTTATTCGTAGGGATTTTCCAATATCCCGATGGAAGATCAAGGCTCGAGAAGTATTCGGCACCGTGCAAAGTGTCCAGAGCGTCATCAATACGGGGCATGGGGTAAACGTCTTTTCTAGTAATTTTGTTAAGCGCCCGATAGTCCACACAAAAGCGCACGGAGCCGTCTTTCTTGCGGACCAAAACAACCGGTGATGACCAGGAGCTTCCAGAAGGGCGAATAATGTCCCGCTGAAGCATATCGTCAACATTGTCTTGAATAATTTTGCGTTCTGAGGCCGAAACGCGGTAGGGACGACGGCGAATTATACACGAACCATCGGTTTCTATACAATGAGTTGCCGCTGATGTCCGTCCAAGAGTGGAAGAGTGGCAGTCGAATAAGGCCTTGTGTTCCGTAAGCAGAGCGAGGAGCGCTTCCCTCTTTTCCAAGCTAAACTCAGGGCTGATGGTAGAAGTAAGGCACGAGACCATAAGCTCTGGATTACAGGCACACTGCACTGACGCAAGAGGGCAAATTGCTGGAGAGGTAACGTCGTCCTGGGAAATAGTGGCAACGGTAATGCCTTGTGGAAGGAGAATCGGCTCAGAGGCAACATTCAATGCGGCGATTAGAGCTGATCCCCGCGAAAAGCGAACGAGAAATGGGGGTATTATGGCTCCTTTACAAGCGAAGCTGCCAGCTGGTGTGACAAAGACATCTCCGTCGGCGATATTGTCGCAGGCCACAAAAAATACAGTTTCTTCACCGGGAGGCAGAACACAATCTTCGGTAGCTACCAAACGCTGTATTGGCGCATTTGACACACTGGCAATGGCTGTCTCGGTGAGGTGAATAGCCGGTTGTCGGCAGGAAATTACCGCGTACGATGCTGATAAAAAGACCCAACCCAGAATGATTTCATAAGCACATAGAGTCAGCACCGCACACTGAATGTGATGTAGAAGCCCGTCAATCATAACACGCACTGTACAGTATCCAGAGGGGCGAATCTTATCACCATTTGCTCCTCGTAAAGACGGACCGGTATAGGGAGTTCTAACTTTTCTCAGGCGGGAACTCAACTGTGCGCTAATAACCGAAACACTGGCTCCCGTATCCACAAGCGCATCAATACACACCCCTTCCACTTCTACGGATAAAATGTTCGACGGACTGTCCGGAGGAGTTCTGGTTTCTCGGAGCAATGCAGTTTCCCCTCCAAAACCTGCAGGCGCTAGTTTTCCGAAGCCTGGTCAGTGGGACGGGAAGCAGGTCGAAGAGGCGACAGTGACCGGCGATACGGCGAGGGTGATCGACGTCGTGCCGCGCGATTATAAGGAATATCGGTCGAGTCTCGAGGAGGCGAAGGACGGCGAGGAGGCGATACGTACCCATTACGACGAGCCCCGTAGACAAAGCGGGTGTCATCCCGTTCATCATGCGCGTAACGTCGTCGCTCGTCCTGTTGGCATCGCCGGCAAAAGGGAGAAATGTGGCCCCGAATACCACATTAGTAACAGACGGGACGGTCCCGCGGGAAAAGCTGACGGTCGGGACGGACGTGCGAGTAGTATGGCTGAGGATACGGACCGGTTGAAATTGCTGTCAGATGTCCGTGTGAAGGTGGTAGCGGGGGAGCTTCCACTCGCATGGGTGGTTTCGAAGCGGCATCGCAGTATGACATGGCGTGGATGGTAGAAGGGGCGGGGTTAACAGATGGTACCGCCGTCATGGACGCAAGCTCCTCCTTGATGAGGTCTCGCAGGTAAAATGCGTTCGGGCGACAGTTGTCACTTGGGGGGCACGGTGAGGTACGGTTTTCTAGCTCCTCACGGATGATACTACGTATCAGGGTACGTAAGTCCATGTCCCCATCCATGCAAGTTGACGAAGGCTGAGGTTGCAAGCGAAGGGACTGCAACTGGTCGAGACGTAGGCAGGTTGTTCGCACATCATTAACGCTTGTGGGGTTCTGAAGAGCAAGGGCGCTAAATGCGAAAGGAGCAATTCCCTTCAAGATGTGGCGCACCTTGTCAGCCTCGGTCATGCTTTTGTCCACCCTGCGGCATAGGGCAAGAACGTCCTCGATGTAAGAAATTTATGTTTCTTCGGGATGTTGCACGCGAGAGTTCAGCTTCTTTCTGGCACAATCTGAGCGAAGAGACGGGGTGCCGAAGGCCTGGCGTATCTCATCCGTAAAGGTGGTCCAATCAGCGAAGCGTCCTTTGTTGTTGTAGAACCACGTCTTCGCCACCTCGTTTAGAGAGAAGGGGACAATGCGCAGCTTGCAAACGTCATCCCACCGGTTAAACTGGCTGACGCGGTTGAACTCGTCGAGCCAGTCGTCGACATCTTCCCCGCGAAGACCAGCGAAGAAGGGAGGGTCACGCTGGGGGCTTGTTAGCAACCACGTCGACGCCGTTTGAGCAGCGGACTCCGACCTGGCTTCTCGCTGCATCGGCGGAGCTGGTAGCAGGATGCGTCGACCGGAACGGCACTCCAGGGGTGTAACTGGGAGCAGCGGAGTACGGGGTCAAAAGGCAACTCCACCACTTGAAAGGCAAAGTCGCGGGGAAGCGCAGACCGTTTATTCCGGCTTCGCGAAAGGAACAACCCGCAGCGACTCCGACGAAGATGACGGTCGCACCAGGCACGGGATATCAGCGTGGCAGCCGGTGGCGCGTGAATGAAGATGATGGGGGTGTTTCTAGATGCTATGAATGGGGAGAATGACCACTGTAGCGATCGGTATAAAAACATCGTTCACAATATAAATATATTGTTACGGGGAAGGTATTGTATTCACCAAAGGTATTTACAAGGGGAAAGCCAGATCAGAGTGTCCAGATTCACGCACGAACCAAGTCGAGAGCGATCGTCGTCGACTTCCTCTTCTAGCTGCTCAGCTCTCATCAGACAGACACTGACGCATACCCGTCGGCTCAGTACATAGCCGAACATCCCCGTCACAATATATATGTATATATATATAATGACCACTGTAGCGATCGGTATAAAAACATCATTCACAATATATATATATATATATATATATATATATATATATATAGTATAAGTAAAGAGTCGGATACACAGCAAGAACAATAACAAACAATGTTTACTTACGTAGCGGCAACGGGACTTGCCTTCATCAGAGTAAAGTTACATGATTTTGCTGTCGCAAACATTTTGAACACATTTCTTATATAGGTTTGCCTAAAACTGTGAGAAAGAGCGGAAAATGTTTCGGAAATGGGGAGTGTGCATGCAGTCAGGCTACGCCTATGTTACAACATCAACAAACAAACAAGAAAAATAAAAAGGGGGGGGGGGAGCGAGAGGGAGAAAAAGGGGTCGTGTTAACAATGCAGCGTTCAAGGTTGCACCATGACGGGTCAACGTATGCCGCGCGGGCTGCAAGTTCAGACAATGGGGGAAACTGGACAACCGCGGTTTGAAAAGAAAGGGAAGAGTGTACACTGAGGTATTCAGTGACTGCTGAGACTGGTTCGGGGGGAAGCGAAGATGGGTGTGCCCCCCGCGGGTCAAGAGAATAGATAGGGGGCACAAAAGTGCATTTCACAGAAGCTAGCAATTGAACAGGAAATAGGTAGGGTCACAAAAGGTTAATCATGAATAGATCACAAAGAGATCACAAACATGAATAGATCACAAACATTTTGAACACATTTGTTATATAGGTTTGCATAAAACTGAGAAAGAGCGGAAAATGTTTCGGAAATGGGGAGTGTGCATACAGTCAGGCTACGCCTATGTTACAACATCAACAAACAAACAAGAAAAATAAAAAAGGGGGGGGGAGCGAGAGAGAGAAAAAGGGGTCGTGTTAAAAATGCAGCGTCAAGGTTGCACCATGACGGGTCAACGTATGCCGCGCGGGCTGCAAGTTCAGACAATGGGGGAAACTGGACAACCGCGGTTTGAAAAGAAAGGGAAGTGTATACACAGGTATTCAGTGACTGCTGAGACTGGTTTGGGGGGAAGCGAAGATGGGTGTGCCTCCCGCGGGTCAAGAGAATAGATAGGAGACACAAAAGAGCATTTCACAGAAGCTAGCAATTGAACAGGAAATAGGTAGGGTCACAAAAGGTTAAACATGAATAGATCACAAAGAGGTTAACATTCTTAAGTGATGGTGGGAACGAGGCCTCCCTCCCCAGGACAAATGGCATTGTTGAGCCGCATTAGGCTAATAAAGCTGCTGTATTAGGAGAGTTTCTGCGAATTCTGATGGCAAACGCGAGGGTAGGAATAATGAACATAGTTATAAAAATTATGAAGCCGCTAATTTTAATCGAGGGATAAGCACGTTAGTTTTCCGTAACTTTCATTAATTCCAAGCGTGGCTGACCCAAACTTATAAATGAGATAAGATTCCCGAACCTCGCGGTCGTGGTGCGTTTTGAAGGCGGATTCTAAAATCGTTGCTTTAAGATGTTCAAATGCATGCCCGGGACTGTTCCCATGTCTTGACAGGGGCAAATAAGGGCAGCTTTTTGCATGAGAGCGGTGATTATTGAACCGTATTCGGAAGGGCGTTTCAGTTTGGCCGATATATTGTTGCCTACAAACAGTGCACTCTAGAAGATATACGACATTAGCGGAGTCACAGTTAAAGTTACCTTTTATATTTACGTAGTAGTCTGAAGCCGTGCTGGTGGCGCGCTGTGTAGTGGTCATGTGTGGGCATACTTTACATCTGGGTTTATTGCAGGGCATGCAGCAAGTAGTTGCCGGTCGGTTGATACGAGAGTTAGTAAGAAAGTCACCTAAATTCTTATTACGCCGGTAGACAACGCGTGGTGGTTCGGGGAATATGCTTTTTAAGCGGTCACTTTGCATTAGGATATTATGATGTTTTTTTAGCACGGTTGACACTCTTGGAGCGGAGGATGAGTGGGTTAAAACTAAGTTAGTTTTCGGGTTCCCGTTGGGGGCTTTTTTCTTACAGATTTCGTTACGGTCTAATTGGTTGGCTCGCACAATAGCGTCGTCGATAACTTTTTCCGGGTATATTTTATTCAGGAGGGCGGTCTTGAGTTCTCGACAGTTTGAGTCAAAGTCGGCTTGGTTTGAGCGAATTCTCCTAAATCGGTGGGCTTGGCTGTAAGGTATTGCTGTCTTGCAGTGTCTGACATGGCTGCTTCGGAAGTGCAAATACTGCCGCGTGTCTGTCGGTTTTCTATACAGTTTAGTTCGGCTTCAAACTAAACTGTATAGAAAACCGACAGACACGCGGCAGTATCTGTCGGTTAAAACTAACTTAGTTTTAACCCACTCATCCTCCGCTCCAAGAGTGTCAACCGTGCTCAAAAAACATCATAATATCCTAATGCAAAGTGACCGCTTAAAAAGCATATTCCCCGAACCACCACGCGTTGTCTACCGGCGTAATAAGAATTTAGGTGACTTTCTTACTAACTCTCGTATCAACCGACCGGCAACTACTGGCTGCATGCCCTGCAATAAACCCCGATGTAAAGTATGCCCACACATGACCACTACACAGCGCGCCACCAGCACGGCTTCAGACTACTACGTAAATATAAAAGTTAACTTTAACTGTGACTCCGCTAATGTCGTATATCTTCTAGAGTGCACTGTTTGTAGGCAACAATATATCGGCCAAACTGAAACGCCCTTCCCAATACGGTTCAATAATCACCGCTCTCATGCAAAAAGCTGCCCTTATTTGCCCCTGTCAAGACATGTGAACAGTCCCGGGCATGCATTTGAACATCTTAAAGCAACGATTTTAGAATCCGCCTTCAAAACGCACCACGACCGCGAGGTTCGGGAATCTGATCTAATTTATAAGTTTGGGTCAGCCACGCTTGGAATTAATGAAAGTTACGGAAAACTAACGTGCTTATCCCTCGATTAAAATTAGCGGCTTCATAATTTTTATAACTATGTTCATTATTCCTACCCTCGAGTTTGCCATCAGAATTCGCAGAAACTCTCCTAATACAGCAGCTTTATTAGCCTAATGGGGCTCAACAATGCCATTTGTCCTGGGGAGGGAGGCCTCGTTCCCACCATCACTTAAGAATGTTTAACTCTTTGTGATCTATTCATGTTTAACCTTTTGTGACCCTACCTATTTCCTGTTGAATTGCTAGCTTCTGTGAAATGCTCTTTTGTGCCTCCTATCTATTCTCTTGACCCGCGGGAGGCACACCCATCTTCGCTTCCCCCCGAACCAGTCTCAGCAGTCACTGAATACCTCAGTGTATACTCTTCTCTTTCTTTTCAAACCGCGGTTGTCCAGTTTCCCCCATTGTCTGAACTTGCAGCCCGCGCGGCATACGTTGACCCGTCATGGTGCAACCTTGAACGCTGCATTGTTAACACCACCCCTTTTTCTCTCTTTCGCTCCCCCCTCCCTTTTTATTTTTCTTGTTTGTTTGTTGATGTTGTAACATAGGCGTAGCCTGACTGTATGCACACTCCCCATTTCCGAAACATTTTCCGCTCTTTCTCAGTTTTATGCAAACCTATATAAGAAATGTGTTCAAAATGTTTGTGATCTATTCATGTTTGTGATCTCTTTGTGATCTATTCATGTTTAATTTTTTGTGACCCTACCTATTTCCTGTTCAATTTCTAGCTTCTGTGAAATGCTCTTTTGTGCCCCCTATCTATTCTCTTGACCCGCGGGGTGCACACCCATCTTCGCTTCCCCCCGAAACAGTCTCAGCAGTCACTGAATACGTCAGTGTACACTCTTCCCTTTCTTTTCAAACCGCGGTTGTCCAGTTTCCCCCATTGTCTGAACTTGCAGCCCGCGCGGCATACGTTTACCCATCATGGTGCAACCTTGAACGCTGCATTGTTAACACGACCCCTTTTCCTCCCTCTCGCTCCCCCCCCCCTTTTTATTTTTCTTGTTTGTTTGTCGATGTTGTAACATAGGCGTAGCCTGACTGCATGCACACTCCCCATTTCCGAAACATTTTCCGCTCTTTCTCACAGTTTTATGCAAACCTATATAAGAAATGTGTTCAAAATGTTTGCGACAGCAAAATCATGTAACTTTACTCTGATGAAGGCAAGTCCCGTTGCCGCTACGTAAGTAAACATTGTTTGTTATTGTGCTTGCTGTGTATCCGACTCTTTACTTATACTATTTCTGCGCGCTTTGTGAGTTTATCTTTCTCTAGATTTATATATATATATATATATATATATATATATATATATATATATATATATATATATATATATATATATATATATATATATAAATATATATATATATATAGGGGAGCGGGAGTATGAGCGGACGCCTCAGAGCTAGTCGACCTAACCCAGTGCTACCCGCCAATTCGGGTATGTGGTGCGTCGGTGTACGAACATGAAGAAGCAGAAGAATGATCGGCGTGTTGTCTTGCGAAACCCTGCGCTTGCGTGTGCAGGTATTGACCGTGAATAAACCCCTCTCTAACCGCCTACTCAGGCGTCGGCTATCTCCTTTATAAGAGGTGGGTGCTGGGTAGCGGGTTTGAGGATCTTCGTCCTTAGGACTACGATATTCGTGTTGTATATCGTTCAGGAGGCAAGCACAACGACGATGATGCCCTTTTGCGTTCTCCTTTGACGCCTTATGCTGATGGCGTTTCCAGCGCAAACTGCTATGTAGCCCCTCTGTAGCCCCCCTTCATGCCAACCGAGTAACTCAAAGAGGCTTGGATCGGTGCTCTTTTCCACCATCTGTCCAGTGCCACCCCAACTGGAGCGTCTCGCACACTTCGGCGCCATGAATTTGACTTTACCATTCATGGCAACGTATTGTATCGACGCAACTATCACTCCGACGCGCGCAAGTGGCTACTCGTCGTCCCCCGCCACTTGCGCGCAGAAATATGCGGTTCCTTTGACAATGCGCGTCGTTGCGCCTTCGCCAGTGGCCTGAAGTCCTACCGACATCTTCGGCTTCACCAATACTGGCGGGGCATGTGCAGCTTTGTGCGCCAGTAGGTTCCCTCTTGCACACACTGTCAGTGCCGTAAAACCCCGCCTCAGCATAAGTCCGGCCCTATGCACCTATTACCTTGTCCAATGAGACCATTCGACCGCATCAGAATTGGCCTGTATGGGCCTCTTCCTTGCACCGCGACTAGCAACAGCTCTTTCATCGCTGCTGAAGAACACCTTACCCGGTACGTCGAGAATGCTGCGTTAGCCGCGGCTACGGCCCGAAACGTTGTGTCCTCCCTTCTTCGCCATTTTATTCGGCGTCATGGTGCGCCCCGCGAAGTCCTCAGTGACCGGGGTGAGGTTTTTCTATCGGAAGTCGTCAAGGCACTATTGACAGCATGCCGTACCGACCACCGTACCACTACGGCCTATCATCCGCAGTGCAACAGCCTAACCGAGCACTTCAACCGTACACTGGGCGACATGCTGGCTTTGTATTTGGCGTCAGATCATTCTCACTGGGATGACCGGCTTTAATTCGTCACTTACGCTTATAATACTGCCACACAGTCCACAACGGGGTTTTGTCTCTTTTTCCTTTTACGGGCGTGATCCCTCTTGCTCCATCGACACGATTCTTCCCTACCACGCCGATGCTTCCGAAACGAGGCCAATTTAAGACATTGCCAAACACTCCGAAGAGTGCGGCCAGCTACCGCGATCCTTCACGACCGAAGAACAAGCTCGCCAGACGACCCGGCACGATGAGTCCAGACCTGCCTGTAGCTTTTCGGCCAGCTCTCTCGTCTTGCTGTGGGTCCCGAAAGTCACCTGGACTATCCACTAAACTACTTTCGAGATTCAACGGCCCCTACAGCGTTGTTGAACGCACGTGTCCAGTAAATTAGGTTGTCGAGCCGGTCACCCCTTCTGCCCACCAGCACTATCGTGGCCGTGACCTCGTTCGCTATCAGCGCCTCAAAGCTTACGTCGAACCACTTATTGTATCGTCCCCGTGATACGCCAGGAAGGCTCCTCTTTGCAAGGGGGAAGCGCCGGAGGGTGATTGTAGCGAAGAGTATGAGCGGACGCCTCAGAGCAAGGCGACCTAACGCCGCGCTATCCGCCTATGCGGGTATGCGGTGCATCGGTGTAGGAAGATGAAGAGGCAGAAGAACGCTCGCCACCTGGTCTCGCGGAACGCTGCTCTCAGTTCTTGTGTGTGCACGCTTCCACCGTGAATCAACCCCTCTCTAACCGGCTACCAAGGCGTCGGCTATCTCTGTACAATATATATATATATATATATATATATATATATATATATATATATATATATATATATATATATATATATATATAGATATACATACATATCGGTGTATATATATTTATAGATATATGCGCGTTGTGTGTCAGCCAAACAATCGCCTGCATAGTTGGAAAACCGAATGTTGGGACCATATTAGTGACAAAGGCACTTGCATTCCATTTCTAAGCTGAAAGGGTTAGAAGGGGTGCTTTAACATACCATATGGCACAGAAAGAAAGCATAGGATGGGGGCTTTCTTTGGCCAGTTTAACCTTACACCGGCTGACGTGGCAGCGCTCCTTGCTTGGAAAACAGACATTAGGCCTACCGCCGAGAGCTTGACCAAGCCTCCGACTTCTACCGCTCGTGGTTTCTTACCCTCCACCTATAAAAATCACGCCATATCCACTGAATGAATGATGATAAGTGGGGCGAAGCTCGAGAGGGGGATATCATCGGTAACCGTAACTCCCCCGTAAAAGTTCGCCCATTACATCATTAGAAAGACGTAAGACTGTGTGCGTACATTGTACAAATCAACTTTTATTTTCGGAGTCAATGCTCCCAGGCCCAGACCTGGTGAAAGACCCCGCGCCATCGAGCACTACCCCGCACCTTCACCACAATTTGTCACGTAGGATGGGAGACAACGGTAAAGAAAGAACTTTTATTTAGGGCGAACTTGTGCCCGACCAAGACGAGAGGAAACGAGCAAAGGTCCTTGCATCTCGTTCGATCTCCGAGAACGACTGCCTGCGTTCGTGGCGTGATCTCTTGCGTGATCTCCCCCTCGCAGTGCACGTGCGCTCGCGCCTCCGTTGGCGAACACAGACAAGCTCGCGCTCCCGGTGGCGAGTTTGCGCTGCCGGTTGCAGCCGGTTCTTGCGCGTGCAACGCGGCCCACTTTGCGACATCTCCGAAAGCATGCGGCGGTCACGTACCACGAGACACAAAGGATGGACAGGCCCATGGCTTTAGGAGCTTCGCCCCTAAAACCTCAACACGGTTGCGTAAAGCTTACGCTGAATGGATCGGTGCCCGCGAGTTTGTCAATCCTGTTCCCATGAATACTGAAGGAGCTCCGTGCTTGGAAGTGTAAGAAACATGTAGAACAATGAGTTTAAGCTGTAGGGGTGTCCGTGCAAAGAAACAATTTATAGTGCAGACAAAAAAAAATGGCTTTGAATTCGAATTTTTACTGTTTAAATATTGGAAACGGAAATTGTGTGCAGCTAAAGAATAAACAAAAAATAAAAGGCGATTTTAAATATACATTTTAAAGATTAAAATGCAGTGAAGGCACAGTTGCCAGGAAATATTTAAGGGTTACATACTGTTGCTGTAGAGAATATACATGGAGTGGTGATGTACAAGTGGTCTGGGATAGTCTGTGTGCACAGAATCAATGGTTAAAATAGAAGTTCACAATGCAGTAGCACCTTTTCGAGACCAATCTTCAGCCGGTAGTTTGCAAATATATGCAAGAAGCAGGAGCCGAGAATGTCCATCACAAACGATACAAATGCCTAAAGCATTTTAAAAACAATAAAGTCATTCAAAAAAAGCGGGAAGTCATAGACAACCCGCTGAGAAACAATGCAAGCAATTCTTAAAACCCGGCAGAACCAAAAGTGGGGTGCCACAATAGGTTTTTTTTTCAAGACAATGTTGTGCTCTTAAAATTTTGAAGGCCAAATGTAGACTACGAACAAAAGCTCTTATTGCCTTGCAATTACGGAAAGAATTATGCACAGGTTCTAAGAGGAAACTGCATACCTTGTGACATACCTAAACAGAGTGCAAAAAAAATTGCAGAGTCCTCAGTGTGGGCGGCATCTAAGTTTTCAGAACTTTCCGCTTTCCCCTAAATGGGGAGACATACAAAAAGAATATGGCTCAGTTGAAAATGGCTAGAATTACCGTTTAAAAATGAGAGTAGCCAGGAAGACCCTTGTAAGAATACAGAAAACACGAACGAGAACTGAAAGAAAACATACACTTAACGAAGGCCAGTAGACTGTACTGCGGTGCAATGAAAAAGTCACTGTGAAGCGCTGCCATGCCTAAGCAAATTTCCCAAATTAATATAAACATCAACAAGTCGTTGTCCTTTGCAAGCATTTTAGACTCTGTTTGAAGAAAGTTATCAATAAAGCCGGGATTTATTTTCATATTTAACAATCACCAGCACTTTTGTGACCTTGAAGATAGTGTGGCGTCCGTCCAGCTGAAAAGCCTCTTGCAGAGACTGCACACGCTTCGTCAATTCAAAAAGGATGCTTCGCTTAAGCGTACCAGACTGCAATAAATATAGTTTCTGCAGCCTTGCGTACAACTGTCGAGGAATATGTATAGAGCTTGTTCACATTCAACAGCTTATTTCTCTGATGTACCAAAATACACATTTTTATAAAATGAAAGACTGTTTAAAAATTGCTTTGGAATGCCGCGAAGATGAAGTTGTGAGCTTTAAAATGGAGCCCTTCAAAGTGAGTGTGATTTCCTTATGTTGCCATCGCCTTAAGCAAGAATTTATAACAAAGAAATATCAGCCACTTCATATAAAGTTTTTATTCCGATACAATGGTACCGATTGCACGACACAACTTATTGGTACCGGGGTATTAAACAGCCATATTACTGTTGTACTACTCCTATTTCTGTAATAATTGCTTCCAAATTTTTGTCTGCTTATTATCCTACTGTTTAGCCAATGGCACAACATAAATCATTGTTGTCATCCAAGTGTATTGTCTGCTAAGGCCTTATCTAGTTTAACAGCATTGTTTTCCAAGAAACCTGGTACAGTTACCTTTGCCTATTTAAATGTACAACAATTTTGCGCGCTTTAAGTTACAGGAAAAATCACGTACAATACATCAATACATACCACACGTGGGGTGGACGTATTTTATTCGAAAGAACTTGTTCCCCATGAATTCTACTAAGGTTTTTGCAATTTAATATATTGCTTTTAATCTGAATCTAGGATAGCACTCCGTATCAGTGTCCGGTTCAAACTATCCTGCCAAGTAAAACATCTTTACTACTAACTCAAGCATTTCACTGGGGAATCATTGTGCCCCATGCAAAAAAAATTAAATATTTTTAAGTTCAACAAGCCGGCCGATATTACCTCTGGGGAAGGGTACCCCTGGCGGCGCTGAAGCTCCTGAAAGTCATTCCCGACCTACCTACAATAACCATCGTATAGAACCCGGGACGCCCCTCACTCCCTGGGAATAAAGCAGCACATGCTACGGCCAAGCGAGCTTCACTTCCGGGCGTTCCCTACAGGGCCAGGCGGCTCGGACTCTACGACGGCCACCATCCATCCTTTTCCACCCTGCTTCACCGACAGCTTATCCCACTACCGCCACGGTCGCCGAAAATATCCTCCGCCGCACTCTCCCTGTCCGTCGGAGAATCCCGAATCTTGCGCAGACTACAAACTGGCACATACTATAGCTCCACCGTCCTCTTCCACATCTCCCCCTCACGCTTCGAGTACAACTGCCCGGACTTTCAAGTTCTAGCCACCACTGCCCACTTCGTCTTCCTGTGCCATCAACACCCTGTTCCTCTGTCTTCCGCTACCCCCGAGCAGCGGGAATGTGCGTTGACCAGCTCGGACATGCAGGAGCAGCTCAGCCTGATCCGGCGGGCCACGCGAGCAGCGGCGGCGCGCTGCCTCCTGAACTGAGGACGCCACCCACCGTTTTTTTTTTCAATAAACATTTCGCCTCCTCCTTTCCTCAATTCAAATGACGTTCTAAACGGAGCTTAATTAAGCCCCATTTCTGAAGGAAAGAACCAAAACGGTTTTGTGTGCCTAAATACCCCATTCACAAAAGTGCTCTAGGATAAAAGAAACCTTTATGCGAAAAAATAAAACGGCCGAAGCTCCTTAAGGGGTCGAGCTGTCGGCGTCTCAAGTCCTTATCGTCCTCGTATCTGGTCGGATGTAGTCATGGTGATAAAACACAGCAACGCTCATTTTCGAACTCCTCCCGATAGCATGTAACACGTAATGAAAGAATGTACCGGAACACTTGTTTTTCAACGCCACGAGTTAGGAGGCTGCGCGCTTCAGGTACGACACTTTTATAGCACACGTTTAAATGTGTACCCGCCAACACGTTTATATACGTGGGCGAAAACTCCAAGGAGCCCGAGTACACTTATAAACTGCATTCTTCATCCCGCATCAGGGTTCACCTTAGTAGAGATGGCCCGGGATTTTTTTCTTACCTCTTTAAACTGAAATATATTTTGCACACTGTTAGCATCTGATTGGACATGCAACAACAGACAGTGTTTTCAGTCTGTCAAAAAGAGAAACGGTGCTAAACGTCTGTCTTCTTCCGCACAATGTCGGGGTATTTAACAGCCATATTAGTGTTGTACTACTCCTATTTCTGTAATAATTGCTTCCAAATTTTTGTCTGCTTATTATCCTACTGTTTAGCCTTTTTTATTCGTAGTTGTCCGTAAAAGTTTACAAAATGTCATGACATCCAATAATTTGTACATATATTGTATGACGAAAAAATAACCTAGGTTTACCCAAGTCATCTATCATTCTCCTTGGCCACGTCAGACGCTATGACAACCACACAGGGTACTAATTACGACCAGACAAATGATTTGAACTCCAGTATTTGATCCACGTGAAGAAATTTCAAGATCACTTCGTTTTTTTCTTTTTGTTCAAATATACAGTGCCACAAAATAAACTTTTGCACAAATTACAACTATCAAAAAATTAATGTAAAACCGGTATTTACAATTGCCACAATTTTACTCAAATATTTTGTGAGTACTCAATTAGTGTCCAGAAATATTTTATAGAAACAAAGGGTAGTGCGAAATTAAATAAACGAGTGGGTTGTGCATTCTAAAAAAAGACAATGAAAAGATGTTTGATAGGAGCAGCTATAATAATTCCTCGTGGAAGGATCAAGATTCAAAAAGGAATGCAATGAAGGGTTTGAATGAAATCTCTACTCATTTATAAAGGACCTAAATCATTGTCAATGTATTGATCCTAATACTTGCGGATACAAGATCGCTTGTGTCATGCAGTTGGTTACATACCATTCAGACACTTTTAGGAGAACCTTGTTATCTCAGGTCAAACTAATAAAACTGTGCGTTCTCGTAGAGCCAATGGGATCTTCTTGCTCAGCTTAGAACACTGTGTTGCGCCACGCGTTTACGCCACAACATGTCTTACTGCGCATTCCTTGCTAGGGTATGCGGAAGAGAAAAACGAACAACCTCTGTTTAGTTTCCGCGCGTGCCACGTATGTTACTGCAGGGCAAACTGCTAACCTTCCCTTCGTGTAGCGGCGGGTTACAAAGCGGTTATGAAAGAAAAGCAAATAGGAGTGTCACCACAAAAGGTGCGTGCGGTCTGCAGCTCCGGAACCACATGCATGCTATCGATCGGAGAAGTCCCCTTCGTCATGCGCTTTGCGTGTTCACAGAGTATTCCCATGCAAACAGCAAGTTTTCGCTTGACAATCTTCCTTTACATTTTTTGCAGCCACCACCAACTTGGTGGATGCCGTTCTTACTGTATTGTTTTCTAGGAAAAACACCTCTTTCTAAGCAATGGCGGATGTGAAAGCTCGAGAGAAGGGGCAATTTTTCTCACCAATTGCCTAAATCTAGTCACTCACCAATCGTGTATTCAACAGCTTTGCTTTTAATCGGTATTGCCAGATTGTAGCGGTTTCAAAATTTTAAAACTGGGTCAGATTCTACAGTACGACTTGACCCGGTCACCTTATTCGTGCTCCCTGAAATTGTAATTGTAAGGAATGTTGACTACGTGTATGAGATTCTGCATGCCAATCAGCCAAGTTTAATGTGTGTCCAGGAAACACATTTGAATTCAAATCACACAAATTTCTCGAATAGTTACCTGGTATACAGGAAAGACAGGGATGACTGCACACACTCTTCTGGCGGTGTGGCCATAATCGCCCGCAAATCCTTAGCATGTCACCCTATCACCTTGAACACCGTCCTTGAGGCTGTAGCCGTTCGGACAATAATATTTAATAGGTTGATAACGGTATGCTCCATATACATTCCTCCTGATGTTGCACTTAGAAGCTCCGACTTCGAGGCGCTGGTTGACTAGCTGCCCGAACCATACATCCCTACAGGCGACCTTTATGCTCACAACTCTCTTTGGGGCTCTTCCAGAACGGATGCCTGAGGTCGCCTGATAGAGAAATTCCTTAATCTTCTGGAGCATGCCTTTTCAACAATAAACAGCCTACATACCATAACATAGGTGACAACACATACTCACATCTTGACCAGGCTATTGGTTCTGCAATTCTCTTTCCATGTCTTGAGTGGGGTGTGGCCCGGACCCATATGGTAGTGACCATTTCCCCACTTTATTAACGTATACAGGTACAGGCCCGAACAGTCCATCTTGCCATAAAAGGTTTAATGAAGAAGAGCTAACTGGAATACATTTACAGAGACATCCAAACTACACCACACATCCATAGGACACCCACACGTTGAAGAAGCTACCCAACTGCTCACGGCGCACATCCTCGACGCCGCCGAAAAGTCCATTCCCCACGCCTCTGGTGCCCCGTGCACCCAGAGCAGGCCGTGGTGGAATGAGGACTGTAGGCGGGCGCGAGAGGCCCAGAACAAGGCGTGGGGTATCCTTCGTCGGTACCCCACATCGGGTAACCTTATTTTGTTCAAACGGGCCAAGGCGTTTGGAAAACGTGCGCGCCGTGAGGCAAAACGAGAGTTGGCACACCTTCTTGACATCTATTATTTCATACACACACACACACAAAGTCTGGACACATATACGCAAGCTGAAAGGACAACAGACACACGGCCAGCCCCTGGTTAGCACAACAGGGGACACACTGGAAGACCAGGCTAACACACTTGCACAACACTTCGAACACGTGCCTAGTTCAGCACACTACACAAACACTTTCATGAAACACAAAACATCTGCAGAAAAAAAAGCCCTTACACCACAAAGACAAATCAAAAACTTCTTACAACTCTGAATTCAATCTCTATGAGTTGAGGGCTGCCCTGAGCATGTGCAAACCTTTAGCTCCAGGCGCAGATAAGATTACACACACCACGATACAGAACCTACACCCAGACACTCTTGAAACACTCTTACACCTATACAATAAAATATGGATTTCGGGGTACATTCCATGCTCTTGGAGGGAGGCCATAGTAGTGGCTTTCCTAAAGGAAGGGAAGGACCCGTCCTCTCCTGCAAGTTATCGTCCCATTGCCCTGACAAGCTGCCTCTGTAAGCTCTTCAAAAAGATGATAAACAGGAGACTCGTGTACTTCTTAGAGTACAACGGTCTTCTCGAGAGCTGCCAGGCGGGCTTTAGGGTGGGGCGATCTACGAACAATGAACTCGTTGCGTTAGAGTCATATATTAAAGATGCTTTCCTCCGTAAGCAGTACTGTATGCCAGTATTCTTTGATCTTGAAAAGGCGTACTACACTGCTTGGCGGTACGGCATCCTCAGCGATTTGAAATCCTTTGGCATGTCTTGTAACATGATGAATACGCTTGTTAGTTACCTGTCTGAAAGAACGTTTCGCGTGCGAGTTGGAGCTGCACTCTCTAGGGTTCATGTGCAGGAAAACGGTGTGCCGCAAGGTGGTGTTTTGAGTTGCACTTTGTTTTTGTAAAAATGAATTCTCTTCTGAAGGCACTGCCACCATCGATCTGCTCGATCTATGTAGACGATGTTCAACTCTCCTTCAAATCGTGTAACTTGTCTATCTGCGAGCGCCAAGTGCAGCTTGGTGTGAACAAGCTAGCCGGCTGGGCAGATAGCAACGGTTTTACATTTAATCCAGGAAAGTGCACTTGTGTTCTGTTTTCTAAGAAGCGTGGCATTCGGCCGGATCCAGACATTCGACTCCACGGTGCCTCTATTCCTGTCAAAAAGGAACACAAGTTTTTAGGTATAATCTTTGACGAAAAGCTCACATTCTTCCCACACATAAAACAACTAAAACATAAATGCTAATAAACAATGAATATCCTGAAGGTTCTGTCGCACATCTCTTTTGGTGCTGACAAACTACTTTTACGTGTTTTTACCAGCCTAATAGGTTCACGACTGGACTATGGTAGCGTTGTCTATGGGTCAGCCACTAAAAAATCCCTCAGATTGCTGGACGCTGTGCTTCATCTAGGGCTCCGCTTGTCGTGTGGTGCCTTCCGAACTAGTCCAGTTTAAAGCCTGTATGTAGAGTGCAACAAATGGAACCTACCACGTCAGCGAGCATACACAGACCTCCTTTATGCTTTTAGAATTTCATCCATGCCTCACCATCCTTTTAAATCAGTTTTTTATGATGCCTCAATGACTAAACTCCTTTTAAATCGACCATCGTTCTCTGCGTCCTTCTCCTAAAGAGTTAGAGAGCAACCGTCAGAGCTTGCTGTGTCCTTTTTAGACACCATCCAAAGTTCTGTAACATATTTTATAGCACCATGGCAACTCCGCCCTGTGTCATGCAACACATCTTTCACACATGTAGATAATAACCGAGCACCCACATGTGCAATTCCGCAGCACTTCTTGTATTTGCAGGAGAAGTATCATTATTCTGAATTTTATAAGGATGCCTCTAAGACTTCCACCTCTGTGTCCTGCGCGGCGCATGGGCCCAGCCTTAATGTCACCAGAACTCTGAATATACATACTACTATCTTTACGGCAGAGGCTTATGGTGTACTTCTTGTTGTTAATCATATTCTCCAAAGCCACACCCCATAATCCATTATCTATACAGATTTTCTCAGTGTTGGGCGGGCATTGGCATCAACAAAGTCTTTAAAAAATCACGTTGTAAATCTTATCACCAAAGGTGTTATGTCGGTGTATGTCCACAAATTTGAAATCGTCCTTTGCTGGGTCCCTGGCCACTGTGGTATAGCCGGGAACGAAGCCGCTGATCCAATGGCCGCTGCTGCTACACTCTCGAATGCAGTAGACATAACCACATTACCCTACACCGCCGTGAAGCCACACATCAAACAAAAACTTCGCAAAACATGGCAAACACATTAGAGTGAACAGACAACAAGTTACACATAATAAAACCAGACTTGGGACCGTACACCTCCGATACACGCAACATATCCATAGAAGTCGCCTTGGCTAGATTACGGATAGGGCACACGCACGCAATGCACTCACACCTGCTCACTGGATCTCCAAGACCACTGTGCAGCAGCTGCGGAGAGGCCCTATCCGTGATCCACATCTTCATACAATGTAAGGCACTCGACATTACACGACGAAAACACTTCCCACAACTACACACACGACATATTCCACCACACCCGTCGTACTTCTTAGGAGATGATGCCATGTTTTCTGTTCAGCGCACCTTTGAGTTCCTATCAGAAGTTCACTTTTTACAACTCATCTCATACCACCCATAGTTTTACCCCTGGTCCTATACACCAGCCACCATATTTATTCATGAACTACTCTTGTTCTTCACCCTGGCCCTTTAAACCAGCGGTACTCATAGATTTTTTTTAAGTGATTTGATTTTGTGTTCTCTCCTCCTCAAATAACTTTGTGTTTGGCGCTCTTTGCCCGTGTCGGCCTTGCGTCAATAAAATCAAACCATCATAATCATCATCTTTTACTTAGAAGGTTCACCTCGCACTTTGTTCGAGAACTTCGAGAGCTCCTTTACCAACTGGGCTCACATCCAAAGAGAGTTCCTTAATACGTTTACTACCTTGGTCAGAAAAGAACGCGCCGCGCTTTTGCTTGAAACTCGAACGCAGCACCCCAATGAAGGGGTTATGATCTTCGTCGAGAAGATGAAGCGACTTTGAGGCCACATCTACCGTCGATGCCGCTAAAAGAGGCTCTGTTTGCGAGGGTTCTCTGTCGACGCAACCCGCCCCCGATCCGGCCAGCGCCCATCGGAGATCGAAGAATACCTGTCCAACACCAGCCGCGGACCAGCCCGTTTCAAACAATCGCCGTCGCCCAACCTATACCAGTCACCCAACCGCCGTAACAATGCCGATTTCACACCCCAGCCCCCGTTGGGGAAACGAAAAGCAGCAACATCTGGAGGTAAAGTTGCACGACTGCGGAAAAATAAATACACTCCCACGACGCAACAACCCGCCGAAGACGATGATTCCCGACATGCCCTCAGCCCGACGACTCGATCTAACCTGGACCTGACTACGGAACACGACGACAACCACACGGCGTGAAGCATACCCGACCTCACGAAACCTCCCGCTGAGACGACGACGACCACGACGCACAGTGCCCGACCTTCAACACGCACAAGCCGAGATGCGACGACACGACGCACCCGGAACTCGAAGAAGGCAGCGTCCGACCTTGAGCTGTCCATCAACGGCTTTGAAGGAGTCACCCTCATAGACAGGGAAGACGACTACTTAGTCATGACCGCGCCATTTGCGTCTAAGCTGAAGAAAGTTATGACCAGATGGGGCGGTCTGCACAATCGCACAGGAGGACGCCCCCTCGTGATGCCAAGTGGAACGTGCACATCGCACGTCACCATAGCCGGCACAACGTACCCTGCGGCGTTCGTCATTTTGCCTAACTGCACCCGCGACGTAATTCTCGGACTAAACTTTTTGACGGACAACGGCGCAATAATTGATCTACAGACCAAGTCCATAACTTTTTCCTCCGATCACTCCATGACGACGGAACCGAACCCCGAACACCATGGTGCTTTAAGGATCGTCGATGATCATGTCACATTGCCACCGCGCGCAAGCTTGATGATCATCGTCTACTGTGAAGATGCTCCTCCCGACGTCAACGTTATAGTAGAGAGTGACCAAAGGCTGCTTCTAGGCCGCGGTGTCTCTGTCTCAAGAGGCATTGCGCACTTTCCGTAACGCCAATCACATGTTTTGGTAACTAATTTCTGCAACGAGTACCAGCATTTAAACAAGGGCGCTGCCATAGCGTTCCTCGAAGGAACGCAAGAAGCACGTGACGTGATCGCGGTTGCCGAATTTGAATTCGAACCTGAAGATAGCTTCAAGCTTCCAAATCCTTTCCACGTAAATCCGGCGTACCCGCAAGTAGAACGGGAAAAATTACTAGTTGTGAACGCATCTCATTTACTCGCGTTGTCCCTGCATCCATCCGGCGTTGTCAGCACCCAACCCTCCCCCATTCTCCTCGCCGCGCCAGCTGCGCTCTCCGCCGCTCACCCCCTCCCCTCTCCGATAGCGAACACTCTCGCGAGGGGCCTTGGATTGGATTCGATTGGATTGGATTGGATTGGAATGGGTTGGTTTGGTTTGGTTTGGATTGGATTGGATTTGGATTGGATTTGATTAAAGTGGATTGTGTTAGATTGTTTTGCGTCATAGCCGCGGCAGACGCACTGGCGCCAGCGCGTGCCCTCACCGTTATGCGCGCTATAAAACACGGGGCCTTGGCCGCTCCGCTTCATCGTTCCAGCGCCGTTCCTCCGCTGTCCAACGCTGCAACGTGCACCCCCTATGCGTCGCATCTACACAAGGGTACCCGCGAGGAGAGGTGGGAGTTTTTTTGGCTTTGCTGCGTCGCTTCAGATAGTGTTTTTCGTCAAAAAAAACTACGCCAGGCACCTCTAACGAAGCCCCGATTAATAACCGAAGGTGGAACCAGACCTACCCGATAGTTCCCGTACCGCGTCTCTACACACGAGCGGGAAGCCATCCAGACTCAAATCGACGACATGCTCAGTGACGACATTCAGCCATCGAAAAATCACTGGGCTTCGCCGGCCGTACTGGTGAAGAAAAAAGACGGGGCATTAAGGTTTTGCGTTGACTACCGGCGAATGAACAAAATAACCAAAAAGGACTTTTAAACTCTCCCCCGAATCGACGACGCCATCGACCACATCTGCCATACGAAGTACTTCTCATCGATGGATCTGAAGATGGGCTACTGGTAAATTGAATTGGACGAGAAAGACCAAGAGAAGACTGCATTTATTACCCCGGGCGGCCTATACGAGGTCACGGTGATGTTTGGGTTGTGCACGGCGCCAGCACCTTTTCAACGAGTAATGGACACGGGGCTAGCAGGCCTGTACTGGCACAGCTGCCTCGTATACCTCGACGATGTTGTGGTATTCTTCCCGACTTTCGACGAACACCTTCAGAGGCTCGAGTCCGTACTCGCGGCCTTCCGTACGTCGGGGTTAACCCTGAAGCCTGAAAAGTGCCACTTCGGTGACAAGGAACTGATGTATTTGGGACATGTTTTCAACGCCCTGGATGTCCGGCCTCACCCAGGTAAAACTTCCGCCATAGCAGACTTCCAAGAAAGAAAGGTAAGAGGGAAGTGCGCAGATTTTTCAGACCATGCGCCTACTATCGGCACTTCATCGCAAACTTCGCCGGCATTGCCGAGCCACTCACGCGCTTGACGAAAAAAAGCACCCTTTTCAGCTGGGAAAACGGCCAAGAAAAAGCCTTCTGCAACCTTGCACAATCTAGAAAATGAAGACGAAGTACTTGTGGCCCCGCCTTGAATTCGACGTCACACACTACGACCGGTGCTGCCGTGACTGCCCGCGACAAAACACGCCGCCGACGAGACCTGCCGGAGTTCTGCAGCCCATCACCGTCCCATCTAAGTCCTTCCAAAAGATTGGAATGGACCTTCTGGGCTCGTTCCCTACAGCCATATTCGAAAACAAGTGGATTGTCCTAGCGACAGACTACATGACACGCAACGCAGAGGCCACCGCTCTTCCGAGGGGGACTCCGTAAGAAGTGTCAAAGTTCTTCATAAGCCATGTTGTGCTGCGACTTGGAGCCCTTACTACTAACGACATGGAGCTCTTACTACCAACGCCGCGAACTGGTCGTCGGTAGTAAGAGCTGTATTGGGCTCTGCCCTGAAGGCGTGGGTGCATGGGAAATGCTTTCTTGGTATTTTATGGCAGCTCCACGTGGAATCGTGGACGACACCTTGTGGTTCCTTGAGGCACGCGCCCAAATGTGCGGAAAACAGTAGTAGAAAATGTGCCCCGGGGTGGTCTTTTGATGCCACACACCGCCAACATTACGTCTAACAACAACACACCCGCATTTAAAGAAACAGAGGCCATTTTTATAATAATGATACGCCGTACCAACGTATTCGCGCAACATTGTTTACAAGTCCTACGTATATAATGGCGAGTAGGCTTCTTATTGCCTTAATTTTCTAAATAATCACAATATTTTAGTTGGAATTTAAGCAACGTTATTGTTTCTGGTGGACACTTTGAGAGCAAAAATTCTACCAGCACATAACAAAGCTCTTAAAAAAAGGAGAAATCACAAAATGCCTTTTAATTTGTTTTAGTGTATTTGGAGGGTTGCTGTAAGTGTGCGTTTTATGTTCCTATTTTCGCTGTTCTCTAAGTTTTCCTTTGAATTACAGACGAACATATTGCGCATGATTACCCGTCACTTTCGCCAACCTGCTCTAGAACCATAGAAAACTACTGTGATCGAAACTAAATCTTACCGGATCAAGCTGAAACAAATTTAGCCATTTTGTTACGCATAGTGACATACATGATGTTGAAATTGTTTTCTTTTCCCAATGAACTTCTGAATAACACAAAACTCTTCCAAGACCAACCTATAGTATTGCTGACTTTTCGTTTCCCAAAAGCGACAATGCCCTTTATTGTATAAATACTCTTTACATTCCACATTTGTTGCCAGTTGCTCCCGGTCTTGTACATACTCTCTTTGGACACTTCCGCTACTAGAAATGTCGAATTCAATTTGTTCTTCTTCATATCCAACACAGAGAGTTTTCATTGCAAATATTCTGTTAATCCCCACACGGGGCACCCTTGAATAATCTTGGTGACGGTATTTGCGACACCCCATACCGCTAGCCCCCATACATAAGTTGTGATCAACCGTGACGATGTGTTTTAAGGTGAAGGGTAGAAACCTCAAACGTTGGCCGTCGGAGCCCAGGTCAAGCTCCGGTGGATGGGCTCCCTGCCTGCTTACCAGGCAGACTGTTCCGGGACCTCTTCAGCTATGAGAGTAAGGCTGACGAACAAAGCAGCGCGCCTCCCGGCTTAGATACTATGCAGTATGGTATTTGAACCCCCCCCCCCAAAAGGGGCCGTACCTAAGTATATTTTCCCCCATTGCCATCCTTAACCTTTCTTGAACCAAAAAACTACTCTCGATTTCTTGTTATGTAATCTCGTGATACCGGTCATTCTCTAGCGACAACATCAGTTTTCTTTCTTGATTGCTAAATATCTTGAAGGCATAATTAGAAAATCTTACAAGACTTAAAAACAAAGGACCGGTGAGGTCATTATCGAGGTAAATAACAAGCAGCAGGAAATTAAGCTCTTAGCTGATACACAAATGAGGGATGTGGACATCAGGGTCACCTCCCATCGAAGCCTCAACACCTCCCAGGGTGTTACCTGTTTGCCAGATCTGCTGAATGAAACAGATGAAGACCTCTTTGAGGGGTTGAAGGATCAGGGAGTCACGGACGTGAGGGCATTGCGGCCGTGAGGAAGGGAACCACCCTTCCTCTCACGCTAGCTATCCACCCATTACCCTGACCAGAAGCCTCTGCAAGCTTCTTGAGAAGATCGGCAACAGGACACTCATCTACTTCTTAGCGTACAATGATCTTCTCAAGAGCTGCCAGGCTGGCTTCAGGGCTGGGAGATCCACCAACCATCAACTGGTTGCGTTGGATTTATATATAAACGATGCCTTTGTACGCAAACAGTTCTGTGTTACGGTGTTTTTTGACATCGAGAAGACCTACGACACCATATGACGTTACGGCATACTTAGTGACCTGAATTCAGTCGGTGCTTCGGTTAGCATGTTAAGCACTCAGATTAGTTACTTGTCAAAGAGAACGTTTCGAGTGATAGTGGGTAGTGCATTGTCAAAGGTTCACGTGCTAAAAATGGCGTGCCGCAAGGTGGCGTGTTGAGCTGCACTCTTTTTATAATTAGGCTGGACTCTCTTGGGAAGGCATTTCCACCTACAATATCTTATTCCGATTCCATGTATGTAGATGATATCCAGATTTCCTTTAAATCATATAATATGTCAATCTGCGAACGTCAAGTCCAGCTGGGCTTCAAGAAACGTGCCGGCTGGGCCGAAAAGTATGGTTTTTGATTTAACCCTGGGAAACTTCTGGCGTTGTATTCTCCAGGAAGCGTGGCGTCCATGCCGACCCAAACATTACTCTCAATGGTGTGTCTGTTCCTGTTAACTAGGAGCACAAGTTTTTAGGTGTTGTGTTTGACTACAAACTCACTCGCGTTCTCAACATCGAGGAAAGCAAGCATAAATGTGTCAAAACAATAAATACACTTAAGGTCCTCTCACACCAATCGTATGGTTCCGACAAGGAACTTGTGATACACCTGTATGTTGCTTTCTTTCGGTCTCGTTTCGACTATGGCAGTGTGGTGCATGAATCGGCGAATAAAAGAGCGTTGCGAATGCTTGACCCAGTGCTACACTTGTGGCTACGCCTTGCGGCAGGTGCTTTTCGCACTAGCCCGGCAAAAAGTTTGTATGTAGAGTGTACCAAGTGGTCCCTTGAGAACCAACGGACAGACATAGACTTGCTTTATGCTTTCAAATTTCATCGCTGAACAACCATCCTTTTTATCATGTCTCTAACAATTCATCGAGATCTTTGCTCTTTGTCATCACCCATTCCTTACTCAGCCCTTTTCGCCTAGGGTGAGAGAACGAGCCTCGGATCTCAGCGCTTCGTTTTTAGATGTGCACACATCATCCTTTTCTAACACGTTACTGCCTTGTAAAGTTCACCCTGTTTCCTGCGACCTTTCTTTTGTAAAACTTGAAACAAATCTGCTACCACGAGCAGCATTACTGCAGCACTTTCTGTCTCTTCAGTTTAAATACCCATGTGCGGAATTTTACAGTGACGCTTCTAGAACCTCCTCTGTAGTTTCGTGCGGTGCTCATGGACCGAAGTTCAATGCAGCCAGAATCATGAGTGTAAACGCAACCATTTCTGAGGCAGAACCGTAGAGGATATTTCTTATTGTACAACACATTACTGAAAATCAAATTCCCAATTCCATCATCCATACAGATTCCTTGAGTGTTGTTTGTGTACTATCATAACACAAGCACCGAAAAACCACATATCAATCTTATGTTCAACAGTCTATCTATGCGCAAAAGGCATAAGCTGCTCCTCTGCTGGATCCCAGGACACGCTGGGATGACTGGGACCGAGTTAGCAGACGAGAGGGCCGCTGGTGCTGCACTCAAGAACACTGTAGACATTACAACGGTATCCCAGACACACCTCAAGCTACACATAAGACAGCACTGGCATAGAACATGGCAAACACACTGGAGTGAACAAACAGGCAACAAACTACAAGTAATAAACCACACTTGTGATGGTACACAGTTGACTCACACAACAGACGTACGGAGGTCGCATTGGGTAGGCTACGGATAGGGCACAGGCATGCAAGGTACTCGTATGTGCTCACGGGATCTTGTAGACTCGATTGCAGCAGTTGTGGAGAGGCCTTATGTGTAGTTCACATACTCATTCAATGTAAGATACTCGACACCACACCACGGAACATTTTCCTGAACTGTAAAGGCAACACATTCCGCTACACTCATCACACTTTTTGCCCGACAACCCAATGTCTTCTATCAATCGTATTTTTCAGTTTTTATACGACTTCAAGTTTTAAAGCTTCTTTTATATGCATTATCACACCGGCGCTATACACCAGCCATCCTCATGCATTCGCTTCAAGTTTGGTTGCACTATACAATTTTATGTTTATTGGCACATCTGTCTACATGAAATAACTTTGCCTTTGTCGCCCTTTGCCCTTTGTTGGCCTTGCGCCATTCAACACAAACTATCAACATCATCAAAGAGTCTGTTAACGTATGCCGTATGGCTCGACAAATGTTATCTCTGCCCTTAATTCGTGTGGTTTTCGATACAGTTAGATTGACTAAGGAAATATTGTTCACATGCTGCACTTATAAACCACATGGTTTGAAAAGAAGGCTGGTGCGAAATGTTGAAATAAACCATTACTTCAACACAAAACTTTTTTCCTTAACAGAGTAAATTCTTGAATGGTTTTTTGCGTTTATCGGTGTTTTTCAGAAATTTCGCTGCTTCATATCTATATTCAATGAAAATTGACTAATAAACATCATGAATTTAGCATGGCTTCTGCACATGCCTTGGCCTCTTTTTATGTTTGTAAGTGAAAATTTATTACGAGAAATTATTCTGTTAGGTCACGTCGTGCTTTATGATATTGTCACGGAATATGGCGGACAATGCCCCAGCCACTCATCCACTACATGGTGACGATGACGTGGATGATGGTAGATGAATTTTATTGGATTGTGTGGGTCTATCAATCCCATCCTCGCCACAGCGTAGCACTGTCGCGGACTGGACGTTATGGTCGTTGGTATGTGGGTCATGTCGCACAGATCTAGCCCCGCCATGACCACAGCTCGCCCAAATTCACGGCCCGACGACCAAGCCCGTGAGATGCCAATCAAAACCTGTCGAAACAAGCCGTGAAGAGAAGAACCGCAGTCGAGTCCCCAGCCCTACTGTCCGACGTGGATCTGACAATCTTCAACGCTTCGTCGCCGCTGAAGTCATCAGGGTTGCGGGCAAGGCATCAAGAATCGCGTAATCGTTATCCGTGGCGGCAAGCAACTCGTCACTGTATATCTCCATCGCATTGCCCATCCGCCTCACAATAATCGCAACGTTACGCGGCTTTGACCGGAACGGTCGCCCTCAACCGGGACACATAGGCGGCCAATGCGGCATACTACCATTGCTCAAGACTAATGATGACGCGTGCGACGAAGAAGTGGCTGGGTTCTAGCGCGTGCTATGTCATGGCCGCCACGTATATTCTGTAAAAGGATCGTTGTTGATGTTGTCAACTGTCCTGCCGGCAAATTACAATATTTTAGGTTTGGGCAGTCTTCTTTTTATATATAAATGTGTATTCAAGGGAGTGAGAAAAGTAGGACCTTGCACGGAAAGGAGTACCCACAAAAAACCTAGAGAGAAGATCCATCAACTCAGCAGTCATGTAAGGGGCTAGAATATTTCGGTCAAGTTTCTGATTTAAAGAGGGCTGCTAAGGATGGCCTGAATTTGAACTGAAGAGAATGGCACCTGAACCTACAAACTGAGATCTACAAAACTACGGCTGTCTTTCCAAGATGCTCACATTACTTGAAAACTGTTAGGTGCATGTTTGGATTTTAGGACAAACCCAACAAACATCATGCTTGTAGAGTCAAGATGATCTTCAAGGTCAGACGTCCAGACGCTAGAGCGTTGCTCTCTTGCGCAGAAAAAAATAGGCCGCATATCTGCTTGCTTCTTTACCCGTAATGACCTTCGCCTACCACTTTCTTCATAGCAATAAAGGTTTGTTTACGGAGATTATATTTCTGCCGTCTTCAGTCTCATGGCATGCATTGTGTGGGTAGCCGAACATTGGTCGTTTAGCGACCTAATATTGCGTTTTAATTTAGCAAATCCTTTGTCTCATGCTAATTTGGTGATATTAATCCTCCTGAAAAATATACGGTGCACCCCTATGATGCCAAAACTCGGTTTCCCGTTTGCGCATCAAAGAACGCGGTCATCTTTCGACAGCCGCACTTGTCGCCTTCAACGAACCAGTTCTGCGCATACGCTGGCACGCGTGTGATCTTTGAAGATTAGCTGGGTGCAAGAGGCGTGACATCGGCTTTTCCGAGTGACCTGCCACGTGGACAACGACGTCACCGTTTCACCGCTACATAAGGGCCTCCGCATCGATGTTCAGAACACTTGGCAGCGGTGGCAAGCAACGAACGGCCCACTGAACCTCCCGTTGTCGTTTCAGTGCAGGTTGGTGCGAAGCACATAGCCTAGTACTCCGTTTTAAGTGTTTTTTTTTACTCTTGTCATTGCTGCCAAGTTTTTGCGGCAAGTTTTTGCTGCTGCTTTTGTTGTCTGAATTAGACTATAGTATTTTCCCAGTATGTCTAAGGACATCACCAAGCTAAAAGAAGAAATGAAAGCTGAGTTCACAAAGCTTAAGGATGAACTTAAGCAGGAACAAAAGGCATTCCGCGAGATGCTCGAAAGGGATTTGCGAAATGAAATCCGCGACCTAAAAAACGAACAAACCAGCATGTGCAAAAGTCTCGAATTTGCTCACGCGGAAATTGCCGATTTGAAAACGAGGCTTAATGTTAAAACTGCAAACAGTGCCAGGCTTGAAGCAGAAAACAGGGCGCTTCGTGAGCAATGCTCAGATGTTGAAAACAAGGCACGTGATCTGGACGTGCGTTTGGTCCAGACAGAACAGTACTCCCGAAACGTTAACATAGAAATCCAAGGCGTCATTGAAAAACAAAACGAATCTGTTGTCGACATCATGTCCAAACTTGGTGAAGCTATTAGTGAACCAGTTGCTGAATCGGATATCGAGATATGTCACCGTGTGCCTACGCGAAACGCAAACAAAACGAACATCATTGTTCAGTTTAAGTCACGAGCTAAGCGTGACACTGTACTCAAAAAGGCAAAAAAGATGCGTCTGACAAACGAGGACATCGCGCTCGACAGTTCCGAACCGATCTACGTAAAAGAGCACCTTTGCCCTGCTCTCAAGAAGCTTCCAGGTATGGCAATCAAAAAAAAGCACGAGCACAACTGGAAGTCTGCGTGGTCATTTAAGGGTAGAATTTTTGCAAAGCGCACTGACGACTCCCCTATAGTGCCCATTAAAAATGAAAACGATCTTGCAAAAATATGCCCTCAGCGCATGTCCGACGTGGTGTCTTAAGCATTTCTGACGCACACAAATGGCAGATTATCAGGAACTAGCATCACCGCGTTCTATCAAAGAGGCAGGCGCAGCCTCCAAATCTGTCTTACATTTAAATGCGCGCTCAGTAGTCAATAAGGAAGACGAAATTTCAATCTTTTTGAGTGATTTCTCTTTTAAATTTGATATAATAATGCTTTCAGAAACGTGGTATCACGACAGCAGCAACATGCTTACATTACCAGGGTATGAGCGTTTTTATATTAACCGTGTTAACAAACGAGGTGGTGGTGTGGCAGCTATGGTTGCATCTAGTACACATTGTAATCTAGTTACAGATTTTACAAAAAGTAACGAGGATTATGAATTTCTGGTTGTACATAGCAAAAACGAAATTTTTTGTGTTGTGTATCGTCCGCCAAATGGAAATATTGTTAGATTTTTAGATTTCTTTGAAGGTTTTCTAGAGTATGTAGCGAAAAACAATTTCCGACTCGTATGTGCGGGTGATTTCAATATTAATGTCTTAGAGCAAAGTACTAGTAGCCGTGAACTTAATTTACAGTTACAGTCCTGCGGTTTCGTAAATCTAATCACGACACCGACCAGAATAACGAGCACTACTTTATCTGCAATTGACCTTTTTCTTACAAATGTTGAAACCAAGATTCTCAGAATCGGAACCCTCTCTTGTGACATCAGTGATCATTGTCCAATTTTTTGTATATACAACACCGACATTAAAAAAAAGAATGAGTTAGGCGATGGCTTCACTTTTCAGCCAATCACAGAGCTAGGCTTGGCCCTATTTAAACTGGAAGTTGAGAGGCACGATTGGTCGTCGGTTTTCGAAAAAACGACCGCGGATGATCCATACATTAGTTTCTTGAAAATTTTTTTGCGTCTGTATGAGAAATGTTTCCCTCTTAAAACTGTAAGACGTTCAAAAAAAAAGTCAGAAAACCCTGGGTGTCATTAGAACACTTGAAAATGATCAAACATAAGAACAGTCTATATCATTCCTTTCAACGCACACAATCAGAAGAAACGCTAAACAAATTCAAAAAATTGCGAAACAACATAAATAAAAAATTGAGGCTCGCCAAAGCAGCCTTCTATCAAAACCTGTTTGCTGACGCCAGTCAAAAGCGCCCAGTTTCTACTTGGAACGTTATCAATAAAATTTTAGGTCGAAAGTCCACTTCCTCCTACCCTAGCGCAATACCTTACGACTCTGTCGAATTGACGGGCAAATCCCTGGCAGACCACTTTAATGATTATTTTGTAAATATTGTAAGGCCTAGTGCAAATGTCTTGCCTATTAGGAATAAACAGTCCGGACCAGTTCAGAGTATTTTCTTGACTCCAACTGATGATACTGAAATATATAGTACGTTTATGAACATGCGAAATAGTACAGCTACTGATGTTGACCACCTCCAAATAAAGCCAATTAAATATGTGATATCATCGATTTCTCGGGTACTGGCTCACATCTTTAATTTAGTTCTAGAAACAGAAATATTTTCCAGTAATATGAAAAAAAGCCAAGGTTTCTGTAATTCACAAAGGTAGGGATACAAATGTTGCCTGCAACTACCGGCCAATATCGGTACTTCCTGTCTTTTCCAAAGGACTCGAAAAGATTATTTTCGCCCGCGTAACTACGTTTTTGGAGAAAAATAACACCTTGACAGATTTTCAATTTGGCTTTAGGAAAGGCAAAAGTACAGAAACGGCGTTACTTGCCATAAAGAAGAATGTATTACAAAATATACAAAATAACCTTTATACTATAGGTGTATTCATTGACCTGAGCAAAGCTTTTGACTGCATCAATCACGATATCCTCATAAACAAGCTCTCGAATATAGGCATTCGTGGCTCAGCATTATCATTCTTTGATAGTTGCCTAAGAAACAGAAGCCAGTGCGTATGTATTCACGACTACAAATCCTCTTTCTTGTCCTTGAATTGTGGTGTGCCTCAGGGCAGTATTTTAGGTCCACTTTTATTTAATGTTTTCATAAATGATGTGGCTGATATAGATCCCAAAGCACACCTTGTTATGTATGCGGATGATATTACTCTGCTTCTGTCTGGCACCAAATTAGATGATATAATTATTATTTCCAACAAAGTTCTTTCAAAATTATCAAGATGGGCCCAGTTAAACGATATGAAAATAAACCCTAGCAAGACTAAGGCTGTCATTTTTTGTGCACGAAATAAAAAAGTTAGTCTACAAAATAGCATTTATCTTGAAAATCAACTTGTTGAAATAGTCCATGAACATAAAATACTAGGCGTTCACTTTTCATCAAATTTAAGCTGGAACACCCATATTGATTATATATGCAAGAAACTGGCTCAGGTAAATGGAGTTTTATTTCGTTGTCGTTCCTTAATCCCACTGCAGGCAAAACTACAGATATATTATGCCTTATTTCATTCACGTTTAACAAACTGCAGCCTAGTATGGGGTACAACAACCACATCCAATATAAATAGACTTACTATCCTTCAAAAAAAATTATTCGTGTCATTGATAACATCGACCAAATGCAAACAACAAAAGAGGCTTTTGCAAAATACAATATTGTTCGATTTGATAACATGTACCAATTCCGGCTATTAGATACAATGTATTACACTTCACCGGTTATTGCAAACTATCTAAAACAATTAGCTGGATTGCAAAGTCACTACACTAATGTTAATACACGAAATCCACTTTTATGGGCTGTACCTTCATTTCGCACAAACTATAAACTACAGTCATTAACATATAACATTCCAACATTGCTGAATCAGCACAAAAACACAAGCGGAATGACTCGCAAGGAGCTGCGAAATCATTTCGTGCTGTTACAGGAATGATTGCTTGTTGCGATTAACATGTTTCATGTTTTTTCAAGAGTATGAACAAAAAGTGATTATAATGTGAATTAATTACTATCCTTATCTTACGCGTCCAAAGCGCATTCTTATCTCGCGCACAGTTCCGTTATGATAGAAATATTATCTGGGTTTTTTATTTTTCTTTTCATCATGTACGTACTCTCACATTATTTGCTGTTTATATATTCCTTATTTTTCTCTTTCTTGTTGCCGTATGTACATATATGATGTGTGTGATTTCATGGATTATGCATAAGTATATATGAATATACTATAAAAATGTCCACAAATATATGTACTTATGTGTGCAAATGTAGGTTTATATTGCCGCGAACCATACATTGGGTTTGTTTATTTGTGTTTTGCTTTTACCGCCCGGCTGCGCCGGTCTGTGTTATCTCCGTGCCAAGGGAAGCGCGTGTTCCATTCCTTCTTTCTGTGCCGCATGTGTTATCTGTTGTGATAGGGAGAGCATTCCGATTTACGTGAACAGCCCGGAATAATCTTCTTGCATCTACAATGTTCTCGATGCGAATCGACGGTTCCAGAACCACGCGCGCCGAAAGATAAAAAGCCTGCAGAGCAGACGCCGGGGCATTCGATTCTGCGACGCTCGCTGACGCACGTACGTCACTTTGTTGACCGCTGCCTCGCCGCCTCTGTATTCTTTTCAGTTGTTAGGGGAGCACAAGTTCGCTCCAATAAACTTGTTTCTTTTCCAAACAACTGCGTCGTCCTTGGCTTCGTGACATCTGGTGGAGGTGCGGGGTACGCACCCTTCATGCCCACTACAACCTCTGGAAGCCGCCAAGCCAGTCCAACAAGAGCCAGCCTCCGCGTGCAAGATTTACCACCCGAGTTCGGTCTACTACCGGAGAAGACGAAGAAGAAAGACCTCGCAACCAGCACCATGCTCAACCAAGCCAATCCTCCTGTCGTTCTGCAGCAGCCACGGGAACCGCCATCATTCCGAGGAGCCCCCGCAGAAGACCCAGAAGAATGGTTGGAGAAACTGGAGCGCGTCCGGAAATTCAACAGGTTGGAAGACGCAGAAACGTTCCGGCATGTTTTCTTTTACTTGGAAGATTCGGCTCGCACTTGGTTCGAGAACCACGAGAGCTCCTTGACAAACTGGGCTCAGTTCAAAAGCGAGTTCACTAAGACCTTCACTACCGTCGTGCGGAAAGAAAGAGCCGCCCTTTTGTTGGAAACGCGCACGCAACACCCCAATGAAGGCGTCTTGATCTTCGTTGAGGAGATGAAGCAGCTATTTCGCCGCGCGGATCCCGAAATGACGGAAGAAAAGAAGTTGCGGTTCTTAATGCGCGGAGTGAAGGAGGAACTGTTTGCCGGACTTGTCCGAAATCCGCCCAAAACCGTCGCCGAATTCGTTACCGAAGCCAGCACCATTGAGAAAGCCCTCGAGATGCGTGCTAAGCAGTATGACCGCAACTTTGTTGGCGCGGCCAATGCGAACGACTTTGGCAGCACGCGGATGCCGGCCGACAGCCTACGCGAGACTATCCGCGAAATAGTGAGGGAGGAGCTGCGGAAACTGCTTCCGACGCCGCCGCAACCACAAGTCGCTTCTCTTACCGACGTCATTAGAGAAGAAGTGCAGCAAGCGCTGGGAACTCCAACGACGAAAGTAGCACCTCGCGAGCCGCAAGCCATACCAATCGCCGAACCGCCGTAGCAACGCTGACTTCGCCCGTGGAAGGTCCCCCAGCCCACGCGGGGGAAACTAAAAGCAGCAACTTCTGGAGGTGAAGTTGCTCTACGGCGAAAAACTGGAAACCCTCCAACGACGCAAGGACGCGGTGAAGACAATGATTCACGACATGCCCTCATCAAGACGACCCGACCTAACCCTGACGAGACTCCCGAACACGACGACAGCTATACGCCGCGACGCGTACCCGACCTGACCGAGACGTCCACTGAGAAGACGACGACAACGACGACGCACAGTGCCCGACCGCCAACACGCACAAGCCGAGATACGACGCCCCGACGAACCCGGAACTCGAGGAAGACTGCGTCTGACGTCAAGGTGTCCATCGACGGCTTTGACGTAGTCGCCCTCGTAGACACGGCAGCTGACTATTCGGTAATGAGCGGACCATTTGCGTCTAAACTGAAGAAAGTTATGACCAGATGGGATGGTCCGCCCATACGCACAGCAGGAGGCCACCTCGTGACGCCAAGTGGAACGTGCACATCGCGCGTCACCATAGACGGCACGACGTACCCTGCGGTGTTCGTCGTTTTGCCCAACTGCTCCCGCGACGTAATTCTCGGAATGGACTTTTTGACGGACAACGGCGCAATAATCGATCTGCAGACGAAGTCGATACCTTTTTCCTGCGACCACTCCATGACGCCGGAATCGAACCCCGAACACCGTGCAGTTGTAAGGATCGCCGATGATCACGTCACCCTGCCACCCCGCGCAAGCTTGATGATCACCGTCCACTGTGAAGGTGCTGCTCCCAACGTCGACGCTATCGTGGAGAGTGACCAAAGGTTGCTTCTTGACCGCGGTGTGTCTGTAGCAAGAGGCATTGCACAGTTTAAGCAGCGCAAAGCCCACGTTTTGGTCACCAATTTCACCGAGGAGTACCAGCATTTAAACAAGGGCGCTGCAATTGCGTTCGTCGAAGAAATGCAAAAAGCAAGTGACGTGTTAGCAGTCGCCGACTTTGAACGCGCACCCGACGATACCTTCAAGCTTCCGCACCCCTTTGACGTGAATCCGGCGCTACCGCAAGATGAAAGGAACAAGTTATTGGCTTTGCTGCGTCGCTACAGCGAGTGTTTTTCGTCGCACTCAAAGTTACGTCAAACACCTCTGGCGAAGCACCGGATAATCACCGAGGATGGAGCACGACCTACCCGACAGTCACCGTACCGCGTCTCTTCACACGAGCGTGAAGCCATCCGGACTCAAGTCGACGACATGCTCAACGGCGACATTATACAGCCATCGAAAAGTCCGTGGGCTGCGCCGGTCGTACTCGTGAAGAAAAAAGACGGCACACTGAGGTTCTGCGTTGACTACCGGCGATTGAACAAGATCACCAAAAAGGACGTGTACCCCCTGCCACGAATCGACGACGCCCTCGACCACCTCTGCCATGCGAGGTACTTCTCATCGATGGATCTGAAGACAGGCTACTGGCAAATTGAAGTGGACGAGAGAGATCGAGAGAAGACTGCATTCATAACCCCGGATGGCCTATACGAGTTCAAGGTGATGCCGTTTGGGCTATGCACGACACCAGCAACGTTCCAAAGAGTCATGGACACTGTGCTAGCTGGCCTGAAGTGGCACACCTGCCTCGTATACCTCGACGACGTTGTGGTATTCTCTAGGACTTTCGACGAACACCTCGCAAGGTTGCAGTCTGCACTCGAGGCCATCCGTACGTCGGGGTTAACGCTGAAGCCTGAAAAGTGCCGCTTCGCGTACGAGGAACTGAAGTTTTTGGGCCATGTCGTCAACGCCGCGGGAGTCCTGCCTGACCCGTTGAAAACTTCAGCCATAGCGAACTTCCCAAGGCCGAAAGATAAGAAGGGCGTGCGCAGGTTTCTTGGACTGTGCGCATACTACCGGCGCTTCGTCGCAAACTTCGCACGCATTGCAGAGCCGCTCACGCGCTTGACGAAAGACAGCACCCCTTTCAGCTGGGAAGACGACCAAGAAAAGGCATTCTGCGAGCTGCAAAAACATCTGCAAAGCCCGCCCGTGCTCGCTCATTTCGACCAAAACGCCGACACGGAAATATACACAGACGCCAGTGATATAGGCTTGGGTGCCGTCCTTGTCCAAAAACAAAGCGGGTGCGAAAACGTAATCGCCTATGCCAGCCGTGGTCTGTCGAAGGAGGAGAAAAACTACTCTGCCTCCGAAAAAGAGTGCTTGGCTATTGTATGGGCCATTTCAAAATTTCGCCCATACGTGTATGGCAGACCGTTCAAGGTTGTAACAGACCATCATGCGCTGTGTTGGCTCACCAATTTGAAGGACCCCTCTGGCCGTCTTGGGCGGTGGAGTCTGCGCCTGCAAGAGTTCGACGTTACAATCGTCTACAAATCCGGGAGGAAACACTCCGACGCCGACTGCCTGTCCCGCGCCCCTGTCGACCCGCCACCACAAGACTCCGATGAAGACAGCGCGTTCTTCGGGGTTGTTACGGAGAGCGACCTAGCCGCCCAGCAGCGTGCCGACCCCGACTTGCGCGTAATGATCGACTACCTCGAAGGACGAAACGTCGCCGTGCCTAGAGCGTTCAAGCGTAACTTACCAGCATTCAGCCTTAAAAACTCCGTCCTCGTGAAGAAGAATTTCAGCCCCAGAACAAGAACGAATTATCTACTTGTCATCCCCGCAGACCTTCGTGACGAAATTTTGGAAGTGTCCCACGACGACCCGTCTTCCGGACATCTCGGCACAGCTCGCACTATTGCAAAAATTAAGGCGAAGTACTTCTGGCCCCGCCTTACATCCGACGTCACCCACTACGTTCGGAGTTGCCGGGACTGCCAGCGACGAAAAACGCCGCCGACAAGACCCACCGGACTTCTGCAACCGATCACCGTCCCGTCGAGGCCCTTTCAACAGATTGGAATGGACCTCCTAGGCCCGTTCCCGACGTCACGATCGCAGAACAAGTGGATTGTCGTAGCGACAGACTACATGACGCGCTACGCAGAGACCGCCGCTCTTCCGCGGGGGACTGCACAAGAAGTCGCCAAGTTCTTTATAAACCAAGTTGTGCTGCGACATTGAGCCCCTGAAGTCCTAATCACGGACCGCGGAACGGCCTTTACCGCGGAGCTGATGCAAGGAATCTTACGCTACAGCAACACGGATCACCGAAGAACGACGGCGTACCACCCCCAAACGAACGGACTAACGGAACGTCTGAACAAGACGATTGCGGATATGCTGTCCATGTACGTCGACGTTGAACATAAGACTTGGGACGAAGTCCTCCCGTATGTCACGTTTGCGTACAATACAGCGACGCAGGAAACTACGCAGATGACACCGTTCGAGCTTGTCTACGGAAGACGACCGACTACGATGCTCGATGCCATGCTTCCGCATCTAGAAGACGACGACCTCAACGCCGACGTCCAAGGATACCTTCAACGTGCGGAGGAGGCCCGCCAGCTCGCTCGAGTTCGTATAAGGGACCAGCAGCTGGTGGATGCCGGCCGCTACAACCTCCGACGCCGATACGCCGAGTACCAACCAGGGGATCGTGTGTGGGTTTGGACTCCCGTCCGACGACGCGGACTGAGTGAGAAACTTCTGCGACGGTATTTCGGACCCTACCAGATTCTGCGACGTGTTGGCCAACTTACCTACGAAGTGATCCCCGATGGTGACTCCGGCACATCACGACGACGTACGCGGCCCGAAGTCGTCCACGTGGTTCGCTTAAAACCTTTCTACGGACGATGACGAACTTTTATTTTTATTTTCGGACTGTCGCTTATGTTAGCATCGGGTCGATGCACTCTTAGAGGGGGGGTAATGCCGCGAACCATACATTGGGTTTGTTTATTTGTGTTTTGCTTTTACCGCCCGGCTGCGCCGGTCTGTGTTATCTCCGTGCCAAGGGAAGCGCGTGTTCCATTCCTTCTTTCTGTGCCGAATGTGTTATCTGTTGTGATAGGGAGAGCATTCCGATTTACGTGAACAGCCCGGAATAATCTTCTTGCATCTACAATGTTCTCGATGCGAATCGACGGTTCCAGAACCACGCGCGCCGAAAGATAAAAAGCCTGCAGAGCAGACGCCGGGGCATTCGATTCTGCGACGCTCGCCGACGCACGTACGTCACTTTGTTGACCGCTGCCTCGCCGCCTCTGTATTCTTTTCAGTTGTTAGGGGAGCACAAGTTCGCTCCAATAAACTTGTTTCTTTTCCAAACAACTGCGTCGTCCTTGGCTTCTTGACAATATGCAATACCAAAAAAAAAACGAAGAAATTGCACTATTCTTTATTGTCATTTTTCGCAAACACGAAACAAGTGGCGATTTTTTTTCCTTTTCTTTTTATCATGGAATGTATTTTGTCTTGTTTCCGTGTCACATGCAAACCGATTGCATACCGTTGTCTGGTGTACCGGTTCCTCGGGCTTTGTCAAGCTGCAAAAGTGGCTTTTACCCGAGGAACCATCCACTTGTGGAAAATAAACTGAAACTGAAACTGAAACTGAACTCCTAAATACGGCAAGGTTGGCATTGCGTGGGGTATTCCATACAAATATAGTTTTAAAAGAAAAAGTTTGTGAAGCTAAAAAACTGTGGTAATTCGGGCTTGTTGGTGCATAGTTTGATAACTGCACTAGGGCAAGACTTAGAGAAGACGAAAGAAGACTTGATGCTTATGGTTGTTAGTCAGGCGAATAACACCATAATGAAGGGATTGCAACCATAGTCAACAACAATAACAACTGTAGTCGCCTATGGGACGACTATGGTTGTTAGTCATTGCCAGTATCGTGTCACATTCTCTGTTACCTGTCCTAGCACTGTTATGAAACTAAGTTTGTGAAGCCATGATGTATTTATTGCTTGTAAAGATCACTGTCTGATGTACGAATTTCTCGCCAAAGTATACACAGAAAGAAAATCAGTCAGTTCAATCACTGCAAATGGTGCCGTTTTTTTTTTCATTTTCTAGGTAAAAGATGAAGCATCCATGCGATTTTTTTGTGCGGAAGACAAAGAGAGAGACAGATAAAGTGGCAGAGATACCCAAAATATTTGTGTTTCGCAGCTCCATAAACACAGTCGTGCTTATGGTGTACAATGGCTCGTTCGTTGAAAGAGTAGGAGGGGACAAGTAAGAATGCCAAACTCAGTCGAGATCAAGCCAGCGCACTGAACGTTACCGGAGTCAAAGCTGACTTGTTGGCGCTGAAAGCCAACAAGTACCTGGACATGATGGTATTTTGATAAGTGTGCTGCGCAGACATTCTGACCACATTAAAGCTGATCTTTCCATTTTAAACCATATCATTTTGAGTGGCATCATTCCCATATAGTTGAAGAAGGCAATAGTTTTTCTTTTGTTTAGGTGAGGTTTTCGAAATAAAATGGAATACTAAAGACCTATCTCTGTTCTATCTTGTATAGTTCAGATATTGAAGAAACACATTTTAAATGTTATGACCAGTTTTTTATGGACACATGATGTTTTCTCCACATCTCAGTATGGCTTTATTGGAGGCCGAGGTACTCAAAGCTTGCTCGAGGATTTTTCTGATTTATTAAACTATACTTTCGATCGTAACAAGATTGCATGTGCAATATTTCTTGATGTCAGTAAAGCTTTCGATAGCGTGTGCCATACCCTCCTGCTCACCAAACTACAAACCCTAGGTTTTCGGGAGAACTTTCTTCCGCTACATGATTCTTACTTGACAGAACTCAGCTTCTTCGCATTGGTATGTTTTCAAGTAATGCTTCTTTTAAAAAGTCAGGTGTACCACAATGGTCTATACTGAGTCCTCTGCTGTTTAACTTGTATGTTAACGACCTCCCCTATTCTGTGTCGTCTTCAATATTTCAGTACGCCGAAAACACGGTTCTTGTTTTTTATGCTTCTCATCATTCTGACGCCATCAAGTCGCTTCAAGTTTATGCAACGCAAAATATGAATTGGTCAACGGCCAATTCCATTGATGTAATGCCAAAAAACACAGCTGTTTGCTTTCACAATCAGTTGAAAAAAGTTTACTTAACGAAATCTTTATTTCTACACTCAGCGGCCTGCTCTTCTTTTAGTTGTATTCCTGTAAGTTATGTGTCCACTGTGAAGTATTTAGGTTTGTATTTCGGTTGCGACCTTTCTTGGAATTCCCACTTAGCTTATGTATGTAAAAAAAATTGTGCTGTATCATCTTTGTTGTACAAATTACGAACTATATTCCATTTTCGCTTCGAAAAGTCATTGTACATTCCCTTTGTTATAGTGTGCTTTGGTACGGTATTGCAGTATATGTTCACTGTGCTTTACGTTGGATAGAGCGAATCAATGCCATTTCGCGTTTTTTGCTGCGTACCATTGCATATGATTTGGGTATTGAGAAAGATGACAATGTATTCAAAACCTTGATGCTGCCCGATTTTACCTCGCTCCAAAACTAAACCGTTATCTTAAAACATTTTTGGATAAATAGATTCATAACTTGTTACACTCCTGCTCAGTCCCTGAGACCGAAGCAACGTTACGCAATTCCTCGTTGTTCCCCAAGGTACGGGAAAAGAACACGTCGTTATTATGTGCCAGCTACATTTACACTTTGCCATCTCACTTTTTTGCGCATGCTTCTAAATATCAACTGAAAAAGACTCTAAGGCGCATGCGCTAGAGCTCTCCAGAGATTTTGTGAATAGCGCATGATTATCTGTTCGTGTTTGGTACTGTGCACTGTAACATATATAATTTTTTTAAACGCGTGTCTAATGCCAGGCTTTGCCTGACAAACCCGTTGCGGCTTCGGTAGGCCTGATTATGTACATGACGTCTGTTTGACAAATAAATATTATTATTATTATAATTAATTGTTTGGTCGTACAACTGGTTTCATGCGAGAAGCCTGGGCCAGTGCCGTTCGAAAATGTGGAGATTTACTCCGCGCTTTCGGCAAAAAAGCGAGCTATGTCCAAGAAACATCGACTCCCTCATGCACTTTGCACGCTCCCGGCTCGTCCCTGCCGATAGCGATGTGCACAGTCGGTGTGTTTCCTATGGTGCAAACGCATCGCTGTCTCTGTGAACCATCATCTCAAAACCGAGAATTCGCTGCTAGAAAATTGGCAACATAGCCCAACGTAGAGCCGAAACCAGAGAAGGGCACTCCGAAGTAAAGTTAAAACCTGGGAACGGAAGGGTAGAGTATTGAGTTATTAAACTGCGCTAGATACAGGACTACACAAAGGCACACAGTACCCTGTCTGCCTACCCTTTCTGTAGATCTGTTTCTAACGCTATGTTATAACTCATTTCTGTACCAACTGTCCCGCCTTCAATGAAGGTAGAGTATTGGTCTCTTGTGTACGGATGACGATATCTGATTCATTTCTTTTTGCGAAAGTGCAGAACATTTGCTCGGGTAGTTTTTGACGTGCAAATATGCAGTGCTTACGTAGTGTTTGTTCTTGGTTTTGAAGTCTTTACGTGGCCATGAACGACTGTAAGCGACTCCTTCAGACATGCGGCGATTTACGTTTATTACTATCACATGTTTTTTCTGAAAAGTACATTTTTTTATGGTTGCATGAGCGGACAGACGTCGTCCTGCGCAAAGTAGAAAAATTATTCATTGTTGCATGAGTGGACAGACGTCGTCCTGTGCACACTTAAGCAAAATTGTTGTTGAGCCAGATCTTTGGTATACCAAAAATTCTTGCATATTCAAGAAGGTGGTCGTAAAGGTAACGCAGTTCCATTGTTCATGTTTCATCTTCAAATATCTTGCGCAGTTTTTTACCGGTGCTCGTTTTGAGCGGGAAAGAAAAATATCAAATACATTTTCTAAAAGCATGCTTGCACCGCCATGCATAAAATGTTCATCTTAAACTTCATCTTTCTGTGCGCTCTGTGAACACATCAGTGCCTAAAAAGAGTGTTCATGCTTGGAGGACTATTGCTTTGCTGTGTATGAAAGGAGCTATTGAAGAACATGTAGTTTTGGCTCTTTGGTTGAAGCGTTTGGTAGTATGATTTAAAAGAACAATGAAAAGAAATAAACTGTGGTTGTTCGTGACCCATTGTGTTTGGCTTTAAAGAGATGTTATTTTTCCTGCGTAAATTAGGTCGCATTCCAATTCCGGCCCGTTCATTAACTTTATGGGAAGATACTAAGTGGTGTTTATACGTATATGTTTACTGCTTTGCACTGATGTTGAAGTGCCAATGACGTCTGAATGAAGTAGACAATGTGTTGTTTCCTTTGAAGACGCCGCAGCGTGCTTAAACAAAGAGCAAAGTTATTTTCTTTAGGAACCGAGTAATAATTTTGATGACGCCTTAAACCACCAATAAACAATAGCGCAATCGATAGAAACCTGAACTGTTACCAAGTAGCCCCGGTTTGAAATACCACCCATAAAACGTGTGTTTTTTTTAATATTAACTGGTTTCTCCTTAGACGGTTTTTCTGCTAACACAAACAGCAGCACATATTAATATATCTCCTTTAATTCGCAGGAATGGGAACTTATAGCAGTCGCTGTAATATAAGTTTTGATGACGAATATACGCAATAACAGAGGAACAACATTTCAATGCACATCAATGTTTCGCTTTCTTTTTCTGCGTAAGGACAACGTAGCATTTCATTGTAAGGTACGTAGATGGCGTCTAATTTTCTAGACATTTTCGCACCTACTATACATCATGGCACACAAAAGAATGCTGTCCCAGTTCCGTTTTAGTCGCCCGCCGCGTAACCCTCTTGTATTCATTGCTTCGCCTGGGCCATTCTATATGTTTTGATTTCTATTTTGACGATCAGCAAATAGATTATCGTAAATGCAAAGTGTGCTTTGAATTTCTTTCTGGTATGTGCTATGTCATTGCTCTGTTTTAAACACGAAGTTTGCGACGAAACTTCAATTGACATGTGCTATGTCAACGTTCTGAATGTATCATTCAATTCCTGCAAAAGCCTCTACTGAGAGGCTAGCAGTACGTTATAAACAAAATAAACAAATCAAAAGATTGATTGTAGGGTTTGCCGCACCGATTCGACGTAGGCGATGAGGCGGGACGTAGTGGAGGGCTCCGGATTACTTTTGTTCTGTGGGGATCTTTAACGTGCGCCGAAATCTCGTACACACGGGCGTTTTTGCGTTTTGCCTCCATCAGGAAAGCGCCCGCCACGGCCGGCAACAGAAGCCGCGAACTCGTGTTCAGTAGGGCAACGCCTTAGCCACTGAGCAAATGCGGCGGGTTGATTCCTATTTTTAATTAACAAAAATAAAGGTGTAAGATGATGAACTTCCTTGAATGTAAACGCATTTATCCCCGAGTTCATACTAATTGGGTTCTTCAGTGTCTCACTCCTAATAAAACTGCTACGTAACTCTGATGATTTATATACTGCATTTGCCGGCCGAATAGTGTCGCCACCATTTGTTTGATGAAACTCCCCAGGTGGCCTAGTGTTTAAAAAGTGAAGCGGAAGCTCAGTTTTGTGTGTTGGAACGAAGTCCTGTAGTTTTTTTGCTATAAAATATATGATTTCATGCAAAGTAAAATGACAACATATCTTCCCAAGCTGGGGCCTCTTCTACAATGCTAAAGCGGAAGACCTTTACCTGTTTTTTTTTTCGCAGGATATATAACAGGCAAAACTATTCTATCCTAGTTTCTTCCGGCGCGCACGCACGACATCCCAGACTGTAAATATATTTTCATCTACCCGACCATTTTTTAACCGTTTTTTCACCGAAACCCCATAAAAAGGGTGAAAGGCTTTACTTACTTTGAAATCAGAGCCCTTTAAGGAACTTCGTGCAAGAAAATTTACGTAGTCTTATTACACGCTTGCGGCGGCAGGTTTAAAACACCGACATACTTGTGCAATCGGAATTTCTTTTTGTGCCCGTGCCCGGGATTCCGTCGTCTCCAAAAAACACTTTTCTTCTGGACGACCTCCTCTATGTTCAGAGCACATTTGGGTGCCGGCTTCTTGTTCTAGCATGTTCGTTTTTACGATATCTGGCCACCATTGTCGTCCTGCTTCACGCTGCCCAACAGAAGCCACGAAAAGACACTTGTTGGGAATAAATAAACGTAGTAATTGCTAACACCCGCTGTAGTTTGTTCATGCGTCGGTCGTAAGTACACAGGATATTTTATTTATTTATTTATTTCATACTGCAGACCACAACACGTGGTCCAAGCAGGACGGGCAATCACAAATCACAACGAGCAAGCAGTGTACTAAGATTGATCACGAACGCAAAAAATAACCAAGTGAGTAAAATGAGGAAATATATACAGTGACACATAAGCAAATATACACAAAGCGACAAACATACATACTATGCAAGGCGGTCGCGCTCTGACAAGGAGTTCCACTCAGACACTGTGCGCGGAAAAAAGGAAAATTTAAACGCATCTGTTTTGGCAAAATATGGTGTTAAAGAGTTTGGTTGGTGATGTCGTGTATTTCTGGTTGACAAAAGGGTTAAATACAATGAAGGGTCAATCGCAAATCTATGGTTAAGCAAGGAGCTCAGGAAGTCTAAGCGGAGTTGCCTTCTTCTAGATTGAAGTAGTGGAATGTTGTTAGCTGACATTAGTTCCGATGGAGAATCGGTGCGACGAAATTTAGAATATATAAAGCGAACTGCTTTTCTCTGAATTCTTTCCAATTTATCTATGTTACATTTCGTGTAGGGATCCCACACTACGCATGCGTATTCTAATTTTGGTCGAATGTAGGACTGATAACACAGAAGTTTTGCATTTGGTGGGGAATTGCGAAGCTTGTGTCTCAAGAAGCATAATTTTCTGAAAGCAGATGCACAAATATTATCAATGTGTGAATTCCAAGACAGGTTAGCAGTGAACGTAACACCTAGATATTTGTAGTTACAGACCTGTTTCACAGTAGATGAACCAAGGAAATAGGCATAGTGAAGGGGATATTTTTTTCGAGTTATACACATGGAAACTGTTTTTTCTGTATTTACAATCATAGCCCATTTGTTGCACCATTTGTATATGTAGTCTAGATTTTTGTTTAGCACTATTTGATCATGTATGGTATGAATTTCACGAAATAAAACGCAGTCTTCTGCGAACAACCGAATCTGGACGCCTGGCTCAATTACATCAACAATATCATTTCTGTAACACAAAAATAGTAAGGGCCCCAATACACTGCCTTGGGGTACAAACAGTTACTGAAAGATACGAGTGAACACGCACATATAAAAAATTACGTAACCACACCAAAGTCTATTTGCTCTAAGGCGCACGGCAAAAGGTTCAGACATCGTAGTTTAGGAGCGGAACTCAACATAAAAGTCAGAACTGTTCTCTCATGTAAGTTATTATGTGCATTTATCTCGACGTCAGTACATAAAAGAGTGTTCCGTCAGATTTACTCGGCTGCGCCTTCGCATATCAACATACGAGCTCTTCCTTGCAAAACAAACGCGTTACAGTTGCTTGTCATGGATGGCGTTTCCGGTGGCGCTTTCAGGTAGAGAAGGGTGCTGAGGTCAATGCACTCTGTCCCCCAAGGGTAACCGCTCTTCTAAGTCACCCGAGCCGGCGCTTCGTGCAGCGAACTCTAAGTATGGTCAGGGGTTTCTAACGCTCGACATCTATCTGGGGCGCAGGCTCTGGTTGTAATTCATAGTACTTGAATTCAATCATCCCATCTCCGCATCCCAATTCCTGGCCCATGTTGACTTAGCCGTCAATATGCGCCAACATCGCCATATCGGCAGCAAGATGCGTCTTTTCATTCTGAGGGCATTGTCTACTGCCACACCATGGCATACCACCACTGTGCCAAAGGCATCACTCAGCCACTCCATCACCTGCTCAAGACAGCCCTCGCTGAGCGTCTGGAGCGAGAGCAGTTGGTGATCCTCTTGTACTGTGATTCTTGGCCTGTGCTTCTCAGTCGATATTGTGCTTCTCAGCAGACACACCGTTCTTCGTCCGCATGTAGGCTGTTCAAAGGAAGAACAAGGCAATGTTTAGTAATATTGCCTTGAATAAACTTGAGCTTGAACTTGAAGTTGAACATGCCGACGGCGCACCTTCGTGGCTTCATGGTGAATTTTTGGTCCCTTCATCATCAGCGCGCACGTCTCTGCAGTACATTAAAATGCCCGCAAGACTGCATTCACAATCTGCGTCCGGCGCTTCCTCTAACCTCCACCGCAGCATCATTTTACATGCTGACATTGCGTCTTCGAACCACAATGTCCTCAAACGAGACGCTGTAAAGCGTTCCTTACACCCCCTACAATGCACCATACAGTGTTCTCAACAACACGCCGAAGTCATCCACTAACCTATTGAATGGCCGGAAAGGAATATTTTGCTTAGACCGTTTGACACGAATCTACCTCGAGCCGCGATCAGACAAACTCTGTTTCGAAGTAACAGGCCTAACCTCCAAACTGCTGACATCTGATACCAGCGTACGCCTGCAAAGTGTCGTGCAATTCGACATCCCGCATAGGTGGCGGGCCGTGAGCGCCCGTTTGTCGGCGTTCTCAGCTGCCGCCTGTGTCCGGCTACGAAAGACGACCCAAAGAAACACGCGAGCGGCATGTCATTAGTGCTGCAGCATATCATGCGCAATTAGATTTCTAAAGCTGGCCAGGCTGTTATTTTGTCTTGTGCACTGCGCTGAGACCGGCGATCCTCAGAAGTTCTATTAAATATGGCGATGAGAAATAGCAGCTCAAACTAGGACTGCTCACGCAAACTGACGGCTAGCGATGACGACGATGATAACTATCAACATAACTATAAACTTTCAAGCGACCATTACTACAAACAAAGTTTCAACAAGTTTATCACAAACAACGAAAGAGAAATATGTTAGACGCAGTAAAGCAGAGTTGGAACGGGTACTCATTGTCACCTAGCAGTTCCCATACACCGCGCAATCTTAGAACACTTGATATCGTTTTCAGGCTTGGCAAGGAAAAGGCTCCCAAGCTTCACGCAGACTAAGCAAGTGCTCAGTTCAGTAGTTTTTGGAAGCGCAAAAAAGGGCGGAACGTTGATGCCAGCAGAAATTTAATGTCACGAAGCGGCGGAGCCGCCTTCGCTACGGAAAAGAGTACAGCAGAAACACCCGACCAAATTTTAGGACTCATCTTGGAGAGAATTATTCATCGACCGCTTTGCCTAACGACGACGACAGTTCAACACGGAGGTTTCTTGCGATGGGTTCTTTTGCATTTAAACCATCCACTGCTAGTATGGGCCACTCGTAGGTGCACACCAGTTTTCTAAAATGCCCACACAAACTTTCGGATGTGCATTCCGTAGGCCAAACGTTTCGGTATGGAGTGTACGGCGACAATCGGCACCCACTGCTTGGCGTCGAATGAGCAATTTTTGAATGCGTGCAGGGTTGAGGTTAAAAGCCCAAGGCGTGACGTTTGGCGTAACGTCATAATCCTTAAAATGGGAAGTGTGGCCTTGTAGCTAGCAGTAATCTTGTGGCTATCAGCTTTACGGCACGCAGACGAACGTGATTCCCATGATATGTCGCCTCTGTGTAGCGGCTGTCGATGCTCCCCTCACAACCTGACGTTAGGCCTATGTACGTCGCGCGGTCGCACGCCTGTGTTCCCTCCTCTCTGTCCTGCACATGAGCCTATAATATAAAGGGGTAACGCAGATCTCGCCAAGTGTCATCGGAAAGATTGTTCACTTTGCTGCACTTCAGCACCAATCATCATCATCGTCAGAGAAAGTTGACTTTCTTCTAGAGAGCATTCGCGTAACATCAGGGAGAAAACTAAAACTTCGCTTTAAATATTTAAACTTCACATGAAGGTAAAAGCGTTTTTTGGCCATGTCTAACCACGTCTTCCACGCTTCAAGGGCAACCTCTTCACAGACGTGAAAAATTACGCCGGCACCCAAACCTGCTCACCTACTCTACGTCTTCTGCAAGTTCTGCAACTAGAATCCCAAAGAGCATCGCCCGAAGTTACTCTTGTTCAGTCGGAATCTAGACAGCTCACCATGCACTGATAAAATCCTGTAAACGCTAGGTAGCTCTCATCGTCCCAGCGAAACGGGAATACACAATCCCTATACGCAGAAAACATATTCTGTTACCGGCCGAGTAGCGTGAAGCCGCGGATGAAATGGCATGGTGCGCGCAAGCCAGGATACGATTCAATATAGAGAATACAGTGAGGAGGACAATGAACAACCTTTGAAAAACCTACGCGTAACTGTGAAGCACTCATTGAGGCGACCGTAAACAAGTACTGGGCAGTCACTTCGAGTAACGCAAGCAGCAGAGTCCGATTGCCAATGATTGAAAACCTCATGGATCCCCATTGGCTTCCAAACTATCTGCCACTCATCACTAACTGGGCTGAAAGATTGCTTGAGTGATCAAAATTAATCGGGAGCCCTCCCCTACGGCGCGCCTCATATCCTGCGTTGCGTCGCCACGTTAAACCCTACAATCAATCAAGATTTCTTGAGCGCCAAGGAAGCGGCTACCGTAAGTAATGTCACACGGAAAGCGGATAAAAGCGCATTTTGGCCACGCGCAGGCTGAGCGCCTTCAATGTGCGAACATGAAGGTTAGCAGCACGTAAATAGGCAACAACAAAGCATGAAGTATTAACATAAAGAGCCACAGCGCCGTGCCACGAAACAAAGCGTACTCAAACTAAAGTGCGGAGTATTGAAAATAGCGTGTAAGATAGTGTTAATCCTTCTCTAGGTATGGGTCATTTGTGTGTCCTAACGCATCGGTGTCTGTCTGAATACTTGAGCACTGTGCTTTGCGCGTTTTTTTTTTCTCCGCGGCTAGGCTGGTCGATGGACGCGTCGCTTCCATGTCTGCGTCTCTTTTGCGGCGTTGAAACCGCTGTAGTACTCCTGGACATGCCTGTAAGGTGCGTATTGGTGTCGGTGGCTGTGTTTGAAGTGTACCTGACTGGTGGAATAACATTTTTTGCCTGCTGCTGGTGGCCTCTAAAAAGGTGAGTCACCATATCATTTTTACTTGCGTTGAACGGGAGAGCTCGATGTCTTTCCCGCAAAATTTCACCTATCGTTTATAACAATTGGCGCGCGTGAGCAGTGCCTATAGTGTTACTGGGTTTTGCGAACAATGAAGCAGTCACACAGATGGGCTTCCATTTGTGTGACGGCAGCTTTAGCTATCCGCTTTGTGTTTTCTGAACAAGCGTCCATGCTCCTACTGCAGGTTCACGGTGATCAGCATGCGTTGAAGCTAGACTCGTGTGCAGAAGAGCCCCGGATGTATTAGGCTGGCTTCGTTATATATAGCTATAAATGAAGCTTTTGTTTCACTATTTTTTTGAGCAACGTAAAGATATTGTCGAACGAAACACTGCCGCGTGGCTTCTCCGTCGGTTCCGTCCGCATCTGGCTCGTCTGACGAGGTAAAAGTCAGCGACGGTGACAGAAGCACCATAACCAGTTTAATCAGTGAGGTTTTGAGCGTCGGTTTAATTGTCGCTTTATATGGTTACCCCTTAAAAATATATCGCAGTAAAACCTCCCAACGCTTCTCATATACCTCCAAGTTGGCATATATGTCTCGCAAAAAAGGCAAACGTTCGTGCGTTCCGAAGCCATTGTGTAGTGCGTAGGTTTGTAATCTCTGATCCTCCATTGTTAGAAACCAAAAGTTACCATAATAAATCGGATGGCACGACATTTATGTCATGAAAATTTGTTCATGTGACTACAGTAGCCACGACCAAATTTCACGGAACCGCTGGCGTACGTTGCTTTGTTTATTGGACTTTTTTTCATATTACCTTGCGCGACTGCAGCCAGTGTGAATTTCATTTTGAGTGAAATTCCGGACGGTTTCCTTATGCACGAGCCCAGTAACTGCTATCATAAAACGCAGTATTAAAAATAAATAGTGCAGTACCTTCGATGTTTCCTCGCGATTGTTAACAAGCTCAGAGTTTAGGCTGAATATTTTCACACGTGCAGGTGTTAAGTATGGCGGCGGGGGCTTCAGTTAGTAATCAGCGTGCCTTTATCATTGTAGTGAACGGTTTTTTTACTTATTACAGGCGCTACAATCTTTAACATGTTTCCCGTGGACCTGTGGCGGTAGCAGCAAAGAGAACAAGCCTTCCGATCTTGACTATTCTACAATGGTGCTGTTGAACGGTATGTTGTAATTTTGACAAGTCGGTGAATTACCTGAGAGGAGGCTCTTGTTTTCATTTACCGGAATGCTTTTGTTTTGTAGGCGTCTCAAGCATTGATCGGTTCATGGTTGGTGAGCAGCTTTTTTATTTTTTCTCGATTGATGTGTTTGGGTTCGCTTTCGTGTTTGTGTTATGAACAAAATTATTTCGTATTTTTGCCACTGTTAAGCCAGGTTTCGCGTTTTGAATTCCATGTGCATGATACAATATGTAAGCAAAGTGGTCTGATGTGTTGTGTTGCTCAATTGTTTTTGGCAAGTCACGTAATTGCTTCGCAAAGTTCATGAAGTTTGTTTATTGTGCCTCGCGGTCCGATTTCTGTTTTATACATATACCATTGTGCACAAAATTCTTTAACGAGTGCAAGTTATAATTTCCTGTATAATGGCATGTATAAAGCAGAAATCGGGCCACGAGGCAACTCACAAAATATGCATAGGCCATAAGGACTGGCCACGAAGAAAAAAACGTGCATGAAAATTGCGTGGTGTCCACCCATTGGCGTTATCATGGCAAGATAATTTGCCAAGCGTTGTCCAATATTGGCCTTCCAGGGCTTGGCCAATTGTTGGCTTGTCACCTTTACCAAACACAAGCCAATATTGGCGGCCAAAGTAATGGCAAGCTCGGACACATTGGTCAATGATGATTTGCCATGCTTAGGTTTGGCCATTTCTGCTGCTTGGGAAGCCATCCTAGAGCACGATAAATATTTTTACTGAAGCCGTGGAAGCCTAGGACACGGTGAACCTACCGGTGTCCGCTCTATCCAAGGCTTACGCCTGATCGACCGATATTTGCAACCGGCCACCGGGTTTTTGATGCGGAGTAAAATATGCCTGGGTTCAGGACCAAGAATTAAGATTTCAGAGCCCCTACACGCAGCAAGTTGGCGCACTGGTTAGGGTGTGCGGGAGTACCTGGCATATTAGCCAGGCCTAAATGAATGCGACAATCTTTAACCAGTGTTAAGCAGAATAACTGGTCTATACGTAGCTACGTCTGAAGAGTTCCCTCCCGGATTCACAATGAGGACGACAAGCCCCTTGTTTGGGGGTGACGGAAATTTTTCACGAAGAAGAATGGCGTTAACCACGTCGAGAGGCGCGACCACAAGAACCAAACCTCAAATCTCAAATCTTTATCCTTGGCCTGAAGAGGTCCCTCCCCGATTCGCAATCAGAACGACATGCCCTTCGTGTCAGGGTTCCGGAAATTATTCACGAAAAAGAATGCCGTTCACCACGTCGACAAGCGTGATAAAGGTATTGTAAAACCTTCCCCTGATGTTTTCGCTCTCTGGTGCCGACACGGCGTCTAGGTATCTGACGCAATCATAAAGTTTTCTGTTGCAAACAACGCGCATAGCCGGCTCGAAGTGTCATCGGGTACACGAGGGAGTACCCGCAAAGCGTCGCTAGGCGTTCCTCAAAAACTCTTCCCTTAAAGTATTCTCTCTTCTGAGGAGGCGAGTGAAATGTGCCGTGAGCACCTCGCACATTTTGTTTGCCTTGGCTCTTTTTGAGCCTTCTGCAGCAGAGCCTCTGGCACGTGCGTCAGCTCTGGTTTCGTAGCACATATGGCGAGGAAACGACGGGTGCAGTAACTTGGCACGACTAGCAGCAAGAAAAGATGCCATAACACGTGTTTATATCGCTCGCTTAACACATTACGTAATCACGCATGGTGCTATTCAAGGCGCAAAACCTTTTGCCATTATTCAGCCTCCACACTATTGCTACTATGATGGGGCCTTTACGCGCTCGCTACTTCTGCACTAACACATAGCGCCAGAAAGCCTCTAACGCATCTATTGGGCGTGAGCTTGCCAAGTCGAGACGCAGTTGGTGGAGCATTTTTTTAAATGCAGCTTCACTCACCTTGTCTGTCAGCATATTCCAAATATTGCGACAGGGCATACACGCGCCAAGGTTCACAGTCGCTAAGACCCGCTTGTGATCAGAAATACGTAAAGTGCCCGCTAAGAAAAAGAGGACATCACGGCGCTCAAAATATTGGCCGTGCTTCTCCGGCAGGTAAACCGTATCCAGCCGGCAGCCGGACCGTAAAATCTCTCATGTGATGGGAAATGTTTTTTCAAGCAGCTGCACCGAAGCATCGCATAGTGGAACTGGCCAACGAGATCATATGCTGCCCTCACGCCGACATAAATTTTACCCTGTCGTGGACCGCCTACAACAGTTAGAAAAATAGGCAGAAAGGTAGGGAAGGGTTTAATGCTTGATCATTGCGTAGGTGTACAATTGTTGTACATTCGCTGTTTGCCCAAGTTGCGGAAATCGTGAGCTTGCAGGCAACAAAAATGGACCAGCATCGTTATGCCAATGCAATAATTAAATTTGACCATATCACGCACAATTCGCTGTCCTCACAGGAAATGTCAACGTAACGTTTGTCACAGCCATCCGCAACAGCGCGGTCCGAAGAGGAAGGCAGGCTCCGCCGGGCCGCGTGAGACCAATCCAGGAGGCATGGGTAGCGCAGTTGGTCGGGGACATGGCTGATAAGAGTGGGAAGACTGGCGATCTTTTCCTTGGGCGTAAGCGAATCACGGGTGTTTGGAGTGTGGAAAGCTGTGTTTGGGGTGTGGCTTGTGGCGTGTGGCTATAGGTGGCTTGGAAACGTGTCCAGAAGGGCTTGCCGCGGTGTTGGCGCGCGTACCGTGCTTGCGTTTCTACTCTGGGTGGCTGTGCGAGGCCCTCGAGGGTCCGCTAAGAACGATGTATTAGACGGGGGTTCGCCCTTTCTCGCGCTGAGGCTGCCCGGCAAGGTCGCTTTTCTTGGTAGAGCTGCGGCTCCTAAAAAAGGGAGAGTAAGTCAAAGACGGCGATGTCGCTTTCTTATCAGGTGAATTTGGTTCCACTAAAAGCGATGCGGAGCGCTCGCGATGTATATTTTGGTTGTCGCCCGGTGATTCCTCGGTCTTCGTGGTTACGCCCAGAGCAGTATTCTGGCTCGACTCCTCTTCTGGCTGGCTCGAGGAGTACTGGGGCAGTGGGGACAATTTTCTGACGCTGTCAAAAGCCTGCTTACTCCGGGGTGTGGAAGGCGCCTCGGTGAATCGTTTATGAGCGTCCGCATAATATAAGGGCTGCATGCATGCGCGGCAATGGCATGGCTATCCATGCTTCGGTGGCACTGGGCGTGGTCATGGACGTACACCCAACCGACGGCGGAGCAGGCAATCTTGCAGTCGCTAACTCGGTTGCCGGTCTCACCGTTGTTGACTCATACCCGTTCAAAAAACTTATCCCCAAACAGCGCCTTCAAGCCTCCTACGCTTGAGAAGTTCGGTTCGGCCATGGCAGTCGCCATCTTCCCAAGCCGCTTACCCGTATTCATGAGTTTAAACCCCTGCACTTTTGCTGCCTTGCATTAAAGACTTCCGCAGGCTGTTTTAATGCTGCGGCCCAATTCACGTTGATAAATATGTGTTCCGCGAGTATACCTTCGCGTTGATGACTTGAGGGTCATTGCAAGCCACAGGACATTAGGCACCGTTCTCGACGACGGCACCTTTTTCGGTGGTCTTCCGTGCAGCAGCAGGAGAAGCTGTCACCGAGCAGAAAATAAAACCACCCAAGTGCATTACATTGTCCAGGCCATAAAGGCGGAGCATATCCTCGAGGGTATTTACCGGCGCATCCATTGGAATATCTCTCGAGCTGTGTAAAAAAACATGGGCCCTTCGCGGTGGCTCATACCTCCAAAGTAGCCTCGAAAATGAGGGTGGCGGAGTGGAACTAAAAACAGGAACCGAAAAACAACAAAAACAACATTTTTTGCTGAAACAAAAACAGAAACGAACTGTTGCTGAATATTGCGTTGAAGAAATAAAGAACAAACATATTACGTTGTCGTTTCCGTTTCGAGTCGGAAGTTTAGATTTTTCCGCGTTCATTGCAACTTCCTGGCAACTAGGCGGGAGATCTCCGCCGGTTTCTGGCGTGAAAAATCTCCTGTGGTTTCGTTCGCAGAATGTTTCTTTTGGTGGGTATGCTGCCTTCTTCATTACATTCTGCGTCTGTTATTGTGTTCCAGATCTTTCTAGAGTACCCTACATGTCTTTTGATGGTGTATGCTTAGCTGTCCATGTGGTTGCCGGCAGCAGATGGTTGCGAAGCGTATTTTGCAGCGGTGTTTATTTATGTTTTAAAACCGTTTGTGGATTTATTCATTGCCTAAATCCTTCATTGATTTTTTTTTCACATATCTGCATTCTCCTAAGGCATAGTTAAAAGCGCCTGCTAACAAGCCAAAAACGCAAATTCTGTAACACAACACAATATTAAACAAACAAGAAAATAGAATATTTGACGTGAGCGAAAGAACGATTGCATCAGAACTAACAGATTTCAACGTTACACAAAAAAGCAGCTACACGTCATTTTTCGCTGGTGCGCAAGTGACGCCAGAGCACCAAGAAACTCAAGTGTCAAAATCTCCATCGGCTTACTCCAACCGCTTTGTACCGTAACAAACAGTCCTTTTTTCCGTTTGGTAGTAGAACAGAAAGGGAAATTATTTACGAAACAAGAGCGAAACATTAACAAGTTGTGTTCCAACACCCTGGTCCCGATTATGTGCCATTCCCAAGATGGTTGTGCAGAGGTCGGTAAAGCACACTGCGTTCAGGAGAGAGGGGACACAATAGAAAAATATATTGATTGATTGATTGTGGGGTTTAACGCGCCGACGCAACGAAGGCGATGAGGCGCGCCGTAGTGGAGGGCTCCGGATTAATTTTGACCACCTGGGGATCTTTATCGTGCGCAGAAATCTCGTACACACGGGCGTTTTTGCTTTTCGCCTCCATCAGAAAAGCGGCCGCCGCGGCCGGGAATCGAACCCGCGACCTCGTGCTCAGCAGCGCAACGCCTTAGCCACTCAGCCACCGCGGCTGGTCAATAGAAAAATATAAATGCACCCCACAGAAAACAAAGTCATGTGTAGCAGATGACGACAGATGATAGTCCACCCTTCATTTGCGATGGAATTCTGCCACCAGCAAAAGGCAGCGAACGTTACAACCAAACGGCCCGGAATACTGGAGATACCGAATCAATTCGCATGGTGGCGTAGATAGGCTGCAAACATTTACCCGTTTGCCCTATAATTCGGCTTTGCGCCCAAATTTGTTTTTCTTTTTTGAATGCCTGGTGGTAATTACAACCGTGCTTTAAAATATTGTCACGGAAGCGGTGGACAGTGCACCATTGGCGCCATAGGCCGGCGTCGAAAACGAAGAGGAAAAATTGGGCGTTCAGACCGAGTGGACTCTGCCATGGCGGATTGTAAATAGTGTTAATAGATTATTATCGTTCATTGTTCGTGTCCTCCCGTCACTTAACGTTTTGGTGTGGTGCGGGGTCATACTCATCATGGCCTCCGCATCGCATCATCCCGGCCTGGGCGCAACCGTCGAGGGACCATTGGCCGTGTCGGGCAGCCCCAGTCCACAGCGAGCAGTCCTCGACCGCGTCCCCCACCCCGGGTCCCCAGCCCATGAGCAGCCGATCAAGACCTGACCTTATCAGCAACAATCACGTATCAGTACCAATGCATATATTTAAACCAGCGGATTACAGCTGGTTGAACTGGGTGGCCTAAACTTCCTAGCTGTGCTAATGAATTTAGAATGGGTAACCGCCGAGATTCTGACACCATGACTTTACACTCTTCAATTATTAGGCAACCCTTACAATAAAACACTTTCGCCTTGTATAAGCATCCTCGGCGGCTTGTTGAACTGTCATACAAGTTTTTTTATGTAAAATTCAGACTCGGAATTTCATGAGGCGTAATGCAAGGCTTTATTTCAATGTTCTTTGAGGATGTTATCTTAGAAGAGCGCATTTCAACCGTCCTATAAATGTCCTTAATCGGTTCACTTTTTAACAAAAGAGGCAGGAATGTGTCCAGAGGTGTACGTATTGTCCTTTTTTCTGTAACGAGGGTTCGTGCTTATTTCAAGCTTGACATAGAAAGATTACACGGAAACACACAGTATCAGTCATTTCAAAATTTTTATACCGCTTCCTCCCGATCCAACTGCTTAGAAGTAAAAGTTAACCGGACGAAGTAGACACACATCAACCATACTTTGTACAAACTTTTCTGTGGTGCACCACTGATGTACTATGAGAAAAAGCTATCATAAAAAATCCTAGACGCATACACGAATGAGGCGCGAAGCACTTCGCTCAGATTCATAACGAATTTGGGAGGTTGAAACAACATAGTATGGCATTACATCACGGATTGGCATATGTGCAACAGGGCGCAAAAAGCCATCCCTCTGCTTTTGCACAAAAAATAAATATAAAAACTATTTGTCTTATAAACAAATTGGCAAGTGCCAAGCCACCACTTTTCCTTCTGGTCAAAACGTAAAAGAATGTTGGAATAAGGGCTTTGTATACGCCGAATCTTCGGATATTCCTTGGGCCGCTATCACTAGTGATGCATGCCTCCATTATTTAGCAAATAGAAAACTGTAGGTAAATTTGTAGAAAAATATATTTACCTAATTTGCAGTGCCCGCGTTTTTTAAGATCGGGTTTTACAAGAATAAGCGGAAAAAGGCGCTGAAAAAAACGACGCGTTCAAAATGAGCGGAATGGCTCAAGCACGTGCCAGTTGAAACAAAGCAGGACAATAGCAGAACTCCCACATCAGTAGAGACGCCCGGTGGCTCCTACTTTGCCTGCGGCCTAATTGTTGCAACGTGCGAGCCCCCCTGCACCATGAGGGCTGCCAGGCGTCCCCCCCCTGCACCGACTGCCCAGAGTCTGACATGATAGACGAGTTACTTTGCTCTAGCCGCCAGCATATCACCGCAAGCGCCGCACTCCAACTACCGGGTGCACCAATCTACAAACTAGAAGACATAATGTTACCCACTAGACGGGACGGCTTCCCACAGGAGGCCTTCCAGCACCTCAACTTCTGGTTGTGGCTCGACTAGTGCAGCGTCTGTACCCGTCGAGCCATGCAGGAGCCGAGAGCGACATAGACTGTCCCCCAATCGCCTCCTTCTTCCCCCATTTTCTCTGTTCGTATCCTTTGAAATCACCACTCTTCTTCCCTAGACTGCGTTCTACTAGGGTGAACTCCACGTTCAGTTCACAACTATCCTGAATTGTTTTCTCTTCCCTGCTTTCTTCATAAATCACCACCACCGCATCCCACTTGTGCCGTTTAGACAGAACAACAACAACAAAAATGTTGTTTCTTCTTCCATAGGTACCGGTAAAACACGAAAGTGAAACGTGCATTCACAGGACCAGTTGAATGTTTATTGTGCACCGATATGAACTTGCACGTCGCTATTTCAATTTCGTCGGTATTGCACCGTTAGACGCATCAACGTTAGACAGTGGAGTGCACGTGCCTGAGCATTGCGTAAATCTGTCTGAAGCCAAAGGCGCTCGCAAACCGTCCTCGCGAACGAAAAGAAACGAGTTGTCAGCGAATCGTTTGGTGAACTCACGGTCCGCTGCAGCGAAAGGAGCAAAGGAGTAGCAGACCGGGTACGGCGGCGCGCCAGTGCGCCGCCGGCAACAGATTGCGGAGGCCACGCAGCACCATCTGCGAAGCTATAGGGCGCGTTTGTCATCCCGTTTGCGAGTCCGGCGGTAGCACAGTCGGGGATTCTGCTTCCGGCCACCACCGTGAACGGACGCAGGATGCAGGGCTCCTCAGGAGCAGTTAACGCGGTCACGTTTGGCTGCGGTATCAGGTTTTTTGCGCAGGACGTGATGAGTACCAGGTTTCTCTGCCAACTTTGCCAACAGGTCGTATTGTTTTAATAGTGTTTTTTTGTACGGTGATATGAGGGCCTGCCCGTATCGCGCGGATTATTTCCGCGACGCGTTGGCTCGTTTGGAACTGCTTCCCGAGGGGCTTTCCTTGGGAGCGTTCCAGATGAGTCACGTTTGGGCAGAGACTTTCAAGAATGAGCAAGCTTGAAGAAGATGCTCGAAGCGAAGGACGTGAGAGTGAAGGGACTGCAGTTTATTTTCATCGACCAAGCGAACCAGGACCTCCGGCTGAAGTTGCATTTGTTGCTACACAATGTGACCGAAGAAGACGTCCGTGTTGCCCTTGCCCCGTACGGCAGAGTCACCGACGTTACCAGGGAGAGGTGGAGTGTTCATGGCATCCACGACAAGGGCTCGACTACGCGGCCCGTTGCCCTCAAACTCAAAGCGGGCGTTAGGGCCGAGGACCTTCCACACCAGCTCCGAGTGGCGGTCGAGTTAGCGCTCGTGGTCGTGCCCGGGAGAGCCCCGCAGTGCCTTCGCTGCCAAAGTATATGCGAAGAGACTGCAAGGTGCCGCGTTGCAGTGTCTGTCGCCGCTTCGGCCACGAGGCGGCACAGTGAACGCAGACGTATGCCGCCGTAACCGGACCCGTGCCATGCGACAGCTCGGCCGAGCTTGTCATGGACGCGGAGGAAACCGAAGAGTTGGCTGCTGGAAATGAGCCCCCACGACAACCGACGCAGGAGGCCGGAGCAGAAGTGCCAGGGAGTTTGGCTTCTCCACCCAGGGACGAGGAAATTGTTCGTGAGGAGGAGACTGCATCGCCGCTTGCGGCAACGGTTTCAGCTGCCAGCGTCTTACCGGAGGCCACCTTGCCTCAACAAACGCTGACGCGAGCCACCGAAGACGCCAGAGACGCTGCCAGTAACAGCGACGCTAACGAGGTGCGCAGTGAAGATGGTTCAGCGAGGGAACGCCCCCGGCACTAACGAGACGACCAGGCGACGAAGCAGGACACGGCTACTGACGGGATAGCGGCCCCTAAAGGGCTAGTGGCTCGTCGTTCGTCCTTTAAACCAAAGCCAAACAGTACGCCGTACGAGAGGACGCCGGCTAGGGCCAAACCGCCGTGAAAGTGTGCGTTCATCAAGGTACCTCTCCACCGTTCTTGTTTTTGTCGCATTCATAGGCTCATTGAGAACGCTTGTTTGACGTTTACCAGTGTTCGCGTCATTATGAAGAATCAACAAGATGTGTTAATGACTCTTTTGGCGGTTTGCAGTGTGGGGCCCGTGCGCGCAGGTTCCCTCGAGGTGTTTCCCCCTTTTTGAATGCGCCATATACGCCCGCGCGTCCTCAGTTTTTCGCTGCCTTGAAATTCTAAATTTTAACACCCCTATACGTATCGCCACGCTAAGCGTTCGTGGCCTGTTTGACAGGCGTCGGCAAGACCAAGTTTACTACTTGGTTGCCGATAAAGAACTCGATATTGTGGCGATTGAGGAAACTAAAGTTGAGGGAGAAGGGCAAACGCAGCGTATTGCGCAAACTTTTAATGCTAACTACCATGTCTGTGCAGGTCACGCAGTTGGCGTTTCTGGGGGGTGTATGTTAAGTAAACAGAGCTTAGGCGTTCAATTGAATCCGTCACGGCTTGTCTTGCAGGGCGGTTCATAGTTTGCGATTTTAAGTTCTTGTCGCGCGATTGGCGTGTTGTAGTTGTGTATGCGCCGACACGAGCGAACGAAAGGAAAGTTTTTTTTGAAAATATCCGTGCACGCCTGGACACTTAACGTATAGTTGTTTTTCTAGGAGATTTTAACTGTGTGTGCTCTGCACGCGATAAGTCCTGTGATACGCCATTCCGTGACTTGAGTATCTTGGCGTTGCTTGAGGCAGCATCAGACTATTGTTTAGAAGATGTCGGGTATGCGCTGCTTGGCGTAAGACAAGTGCATTTCACCATTTTTCAGGGCACAAGCCACGCCCGCTTGGATCGGGCTTAGGTTTCGCTCGAGCGCTTACCTGAGTGCGGTGATTATTGCATGACACCCGTGTCGTTTAGCGAACACTGCTTGGTTTTTTTAGGCTTGGTGAGCGCAACCCAAGAGCAAACACGTTTAAATAGAGTCTTTGTAAAATGAATAGTAAATTATTGCAGGATGAAGAATTTACAACTGAAATAAATGAACAAATACACCGTTTACCAGATGGGCAAACTAGCTTGCCATCTAGGTGGGAAATTTTTAAACAAGAAGTATAGTTGAGTGCGATAGAAAAATCAAGTGCACGGATGTATCGTGAGAGACAAAGAGAACAACTTCTACGTAAAAACCTTGCATTGCTTAGTAATGAAGAAAGCCAGTCCCCGCGGTCGAATACGGAAGAGAAATAAAGGCTTAGATCGAAGCTTGAACTTATAGACCAGAATAAATACCATGGTGCCCTCGTAAGAGAAAGGGCAGAAAAGTTGTTATTGGATGAAGCGTCCGCCAAGAGAGCGCTTGCATCAGAAAAACGCTACGCTTGTAGAAATCGTTTAGTCGAAATCGAAAATCGCGGTGTGGTAACGAGTGATAAGATGCAGATAGAGGCTGCTTTTAAGGATTTTTATGAAGCCCTTTTTTCTGTCCATAAGGTCGAAGCCGATAATTTCAAAGACGAATTCTTCAACTTTCATGCTGGAATACAAGACGACATGAAGGCTATCCTTGAGATGCCAATCACCATAAATGAAATTTAAGTGCCAATGATGATTTAACCCCATGTAAAACGCCTGGCCCGGATGGTATAGGCGCGTGTTTTCACAAGGCCTTTAAAGACACACTTAGCGCAGTGTTATGTAAAGTTTACGCTGAAGCGTACGAAAGAAACAGACTGCCACCATCCTTCACTCTATCTCACACAGTTCTCATCCCAAAGACTGAAGATGCCATTAAACTTCGGAATGTAACAGCGTACCATCCTATTAGTCTGAAATGTCGACTATAAGATATCAATGAAGGTCTTAGCTGCTCGGTTGCAACTAGTAGAGAAAGAAATAGTCGGACCCCACTAAACATGTGGCATTAAGGGACGTTCTATTACGACCAATACCCATGTAGCCCGTAGAATCCTGGAATGCTCTGACAGCCTTGAGCAAATAGTAGAAATGGTACAAATAGACTTAGAAAAAGCGTTCGACAAGGTCTCCCACGAACTGCTATTGATGATTCTTGAGCACATAAGCGTAGGAAAAAAGATTACGGATAGTGTACGCATGGCGTACAGGGACTGTAGTACAAGTTTGGTAGTCAACAAGTCGGTAGGCGCTCCAGTTCAGGTCAGGAGTTCTGTACGCCAGGGGTGCCCACTGTCCTCGCTGCTGTTCTGTATGTTTATTGAAATGTTTTGTGTAAACATCCTTAGAAATGAGAAAATCAGCGGGTTTTCGTTACAGTCCTGCGAAGTTCGTGTGCTCGCTTAGGGAGACGATACTGCTTTGTTTTTACAAGACAAGAGTAGCACCCACGAAAGTATAAATGTTCTTAAAAGGTTCTGCCTCTACACTGGCAGTTCCGTCAATTGGGATAAGTGTATTGGTTTCTGTCACGGCAGCTGGTTGTGGAAGCCGCATACATTCGCAGGTATCAGGTGGGTAGACACGCCAGTGAAGTACTTAGGTGTCCCTCTCGATAACTATCGTGACAGTGATCCGTTCTGGAGCAGGAAAGCCACCGAAATCCGTGATAAAGCGGATAAGTGTGGAGGTAAGCAGTTGTCCGTGTTCGCGCGAGCGACTGTGTGTAATCTATTCTTCGTGTCAAAACTTTGGTAAGTGATGCAGGTCGTGCATTGCTCGCGTGCCAATGTTCAAAGATTGCACATGGTGTTTGCTGTTTTTATTTGGTATTCCACTTGGGAGCGCACAAGCCGGCCTAACCTTTTCAGACGAGTGTGCTGGGGGGGCCTTTCGCTGGCGCACCTTTTTCTACGCCAGGTAGAGAACCGCTTTCGTTTTCCACGTGATGTGCAAAACCCTTTTTTGCGCACCTTGTGTCAAGTGCGCCTAGGCATAGCGTTGCCAGAATTCGTTGTTACTTCTTGTGTTCGTGACGGTGGCATTCATGGTTATCTACGTGAGGTGGTACTTGCGGCAAGATTTTTATTCTCACGATTATCTTTCGAATATCTGGCTACTCTGCACAGACAAAAACTGTATAGAGACCTTATTGACATGACTTTACCGATTCCTTTGTACCGATCCCTATACAGTGCAGGGCCACGACAAGATGTGTGTCAGCAAGTGAAAAAAATGACTGTCCCGCCTTACGTAAAGTCCTTTTTTAAATTACATGCGGGAGTATTACCTGTTAAAACTTAGACGATTGAAAAAGGTTTGTTTGTTCCCTGGGTCCCTGACTGCTTGGTTTGTAAAAAGCCAGAAACAGTAGAGCATGCATTCCTAGACTTTCGGCACGGGTTTTTCCTGTGGGACGTTTTGAAGAGAACACTAAAAAAGGATTTCCCGTTGAATAGCCATGGAATCAGGTTCTTGGCCGTTGAAAACTACGACGGCGTCCCTTATGATCTTTTGATGTTGCTGCCCCTGAATAGTATATGGAAATCTCGAATGGCTGTTCGCCATGATGATGTTGATGTGAGGCCGAGCAGAGAGTTGTTTTTCCAGAGTGTACGGGAGATCTTAGAAGTGTATAAAGCCCAACCTCCCCCACCTGACTGGTTAAATGTGTTGGAAAGTGTGGCATGGCTTCGGCCTTTTTAACAATGGCACACTAGCAAGTGACGTGCTGGTGTCTTTTTCCGCTTTGTAATCCTTTCTTTTTATTTGTATTGTGTATACCGAAAACAGCCAATAAAGAAAAAAAAGGAGGTAGCACAGTCGGGAGCGCACTTCGCACATTACGTCGCGGCCAGAGAGTCGTAGGATCAAAACCGGGTGCCGCCGCGTCAATTGCACTTTTTCTGGCGACGCCACTTCCGTGACGGATATCACATCACCAGAATATTTGTGTGTGGCCGAGAATAAAACACTTTGATGTTAAAACAGGAAGTGAGCTGCACAAGGAGAACGTGTGCGAGCACTGCGAAGGCGAGAAATGATTGGCATTGAAAAATGTTTCTTCTATTCATGAAGAAAAGGGTAAGACAGGGGGGAGGGCTTTACGAGTGGCAGCAAGGAGTGGAGAACGTTTACATGGCATGGGGGCACGGCCACTATAGTCTTCAGAAAAGACTACCACTGAAGCAAGAATATACATGGCAAACAGATGCTTTACAAAGGTGCTTTTACAGATGCTTTACAAACCTGGCTTCGACGCGTTACAAAGCCGATGTAAACCCTTTGCCATAGTTCCTTCAAGGGGTACTGAAAGGCCTTTTGAGCACACTAAAAAACCTAAACTAAAAAACCATGGGTGGTCAACGACATCTGGGCAAAGTATAACACTTTTAAACAAAACTGAAAGCTCACAGTTTTGTTGCAAAGTTTGTTGCCGTGTTTTCAAAATGTTTTTGGGTTAGAAATTTGCCTGAACGTATGTCATTGATTTTCCTATGACCATCACGCCTTAGAAAGTTTGTAATTGCATGGCCTTTTCTGGCACGTGTAGCGTAGAGAAGCATCGCCTGCTCAGCGTCGTGCCTCGCAACGGCGCGATTGGTTATTTAGCGCTTTCTGCAGCACACTAACGACATCATATTCGTTCATATGGTCACGTAGACAAAGAGGACGCAGCTGAAATAGGAAAAACTAGTTTATTGGAGCGAACTTGTGCGCCCAAAAAAGCTCAAATAATGCACAGGCGGCGAAGCAGCAGTCAACAAAGTGACTTGCTTAGGCGATTCTCGGCGAATCGAATACCGTGGCGTCTGCTCTGCAGGCTTTTATTATTGGGTGCGAGTGTTTCTAGGACCGTCGATTTACATCCACAACATTGTAGATCAAAGAAGATTATTCTGGGCTGCTTATCTGATTGAGATGTCTGCTTATCTGACATGTCTGCTTATCTGATTGAGATGGCCCGCGCGGCAAAAAAATAAAGAATGGAAGACGCGCTTCGCTTGGGTGTCACCAATTGCGTAGCCGGGAGTGGCCGGCAGTAAAAACAAACAAAAAATAAACAAACCAATACATGGTTTCCGGCATTACCCCCTTATAAGAGTGCATAGACGCGATGCTAAAATAAAAGACAGTCCGACCAAACAACAAAAAAGTTTGTCATCATGCATAGAAAGGTTTCAAGCGAACCACGGGGAAGACTTCGGGCCGTGTGCGTCCTCGTGATGTTCTGGAATCACCATCGGGGATCATCTCGTAGGTAATTTGGCCTACACTTTGTAGTGTGTGGTAGGGTCCAAAATAGCGTCGCAGAAGCTGCTCCTTGAGAGAGAGAGAGAGAGAGAAGTGAACTTTATTGAAGTCTCCGGCGGAGGTAGCAGGGTGCCACGCAGGGCCCTCTTGCTACCTGACTATATGGGGGCAGTCATCAAGTCGTGTCCCGTCGCTTACGTCGGGGAATCCAACGCTCTCCGCGAGGCTTCAGCCCCTGGATCGCGTCGGATGCATCCCTGCGCGTTTGGCGAGCGAGAGCTGCCTCGATCCACTGGACCGCCTGTAGCTGTTGCACTGAGTCCTGTGCTAGCACGGCTCTAGCAATGTCCTTCGGCAGCCTGCCTGGGTAGGCAGCCGCCTCTTCTGGATGCAGTTCACAATCCCACAACACGTGAGTCAGCGTAGCACCGAAGAACGACGGCGTACCACCCCCAAACGAACGGGCTAACCGAACATCTGAACAAGACAATCGGGGATATGCTGTCAATGTCCGTTACATTGAGTAAAAGACTTGGGACGAAGTGCTCCCGTATGTCACGTTTGCGTACAACACGGCTATCCAGGAAACTACGCCTATGACGCCGTTCGAGCTTGTCTACGAAAGACGGCCGAATACGATGCTTGACGCCCTGCTTCCACATGTTTAAACGACGACCTGAACTGCGACGACAAAGGATACCTTCAGTTTGCGGAGGAGGCCCGCCAGCTGGCACGAGTTCGTACAACGGATAAGCAGCTGGTGGATGCCGGACGCCACAACCTACGACGCCGAGAAGCCGAATACCACCCAGGGGATCGTGTTTGGGTTTGGACTCGAATCCGACGACGCGGACTCAAGGAGCAGCTTGTTCGGTGGCACCCTTGCCGCGGAACAAGCTGCTCCTTGAGTCCGCGTCGTCGGATGGGAGTCCATACCCAAACACGATCCCCTGGGTGGTACTCGGCTTCTCGGCGTCGTAGGTTGTGGCGTCCGGCATCCACCAGCTGCTTATCCGTTGTACGAACTCGTGCCAGCTGGCGGGCCTCCTCCGCACGCTGAAGGTATCCTTTGTCGTCGCAGTTCAGGTCGTCGTTTAAACATGTGGAAGCAGGGCGTCAAGCAGCGTATTCGGCCGTCTTTCGTAGACAAGCTCGACCGGCGTCGTAGGCGTAGTTTCCTGGATAGCCGTGTTGTACGCAAACGTGACATACGGGAGCACTTCGTCCCAAGTCTTTTGCTCATTGTAGACGGACATTGACAGCATATCCCCGATTGTCTTGTTCAGATGTTCGGTTAGCCCGTTCGTTTGGGGGTGGTACGCCGTCGTTCTTCGGTGATCCGTGTTGCTGTAGCGTGATACTCCTTGCATCAGCTCCGCAGTAAAGGCCGTTCCGCGGTCCGTGATTAGGACTTCAGGGGCTCCATGTGGCAGCACAACTTGGTTCATGAAGAACATTGCGACTTCTTGTGCAGTCCCCCTCGGCGTAGCGGCGGTCTCCGCGCATCCCATCATGTTGTCTGTCGCAACGAAAACCCACTTTTTCTCGGATCAGGATGTAGCGAACGGGCCCCGAAGGTCCATTCCAATCTGTTGAAAGGGCCTATATGGGATGCCGTTCGGCTGCAGAGGTCAACGGGGTCTCGTCGGTGACGTGTTTCCTCGCTGGCAGTCACAGAAGCACCGGACGTAGTGGGTGACGTCGGATATTAGGCGGCGCCAGTAGTACTTCGCCTTGATTTTTACAATTGGGCGGGCTGTGCCGAGATGCCTGGAAGGCGGGTCGTGGTGGCACGCTTCCAAAATTTCGTCACGAAGGTCTGCGGAGATGACAAGAAGATAATTCGTTCTCGTTCCGGGACTGAAGTTGTTCTTCACAACACCGGAGTTTTTCAGGCGTCTTCGTCGAAATGAACAAGCACGGGGGGCACCGGAGGCGTTTTTGCAGCTCGCTGAATGCTTTTTCTTGGTTGTTTTCCCGGCTTGAAGGGGTGCTATCTTTCGTCAAGCCTGTGAGTGGCTCTGTAATGCGTGTGAGGTTTGCGACAAGGCGCCGGTAGTATGCGCACAGCCCGAGAAATCTTCGCACGCCCTCTTGTTTTTTGGCATTGGGGAGTTCGCAATAGCTGAAGTTTTTCCAGGTCAGGAAGGACTCCCGCGGCTTTGACGACGTGGCCCAAAAGCTTGAGCTGCTCTTACACGAAACGGTACTTTTCAGGCTTCACCGTTAGCCGCGACGTGCAAATGGCATAGAGTACAGACTCCAACCTTGCAAGATGTTCGTCGAAAGTCCGGGCGAATACTACAACGTCGTCGGGGTATACTATACGAAGCATGTGTGCCATTTCAGACCAGCTAGCACAGTTTCCATGAGTGTTTGAAGCGTTGCTGGCGCCGTGCACAGCCGAAAAAGCATCACCTTGAGCTCGTATAGGCCGTCCGGGGTTATAGGTTCGGTGTTCTCTCGGTCTCTCTCGTCCACTTCAAATGCCAGTAGCCCGTCTTCAGATCCATCTATGATAGGTACTTCGTAAGGCAGACGTTGTGGAGGGCATCGTCGATTTGTGGCAGGGGGTACATGTCATTTTTAAAACACGAAGGGGTTTTAGTTGCGACTCTGAGAGCATCTCTTGTCGGCGGCCCTTTTTCTTCCTGCGTGCGTCCGTCGTCGTCGGTGTCCGTACTCTCCTCTGCTCACCTCCTCTCCTCTCCGATAGCGAGCACTCTCTCGCGAGCGGCATTGGATTGGATTCGATTAGATTGGCTTGGCTTGAAGTGGATTGGTTTTGGATTGAATTGGATTGGATTAAGGTGGATGGTGTTGCGTCATAGCCTCGGCAGACACACTGGCACCGGCGCGTGCCCAGGTGAGAGCGTACACTCTCTCTCAACATCTGCGGGTGTGCAGCCCAGCATGCTCACACTCCGCCGGTAGGCGGCGCTGCGCGCGGTGCTGCTCTCCCTCTCCGCGGCCTCCTCTTTTTCGGGCGAGCTGCGCATATAAGCGGTGTGTCGCTCACCGGCGGTCTTTTGGTCGATGGTTGCTCTCCGCTTGCGCTTGAACCCCCCTCGGCGTAGCATCACACCAGGGTTCCCGCGAGGGGAGGTGGACGGAATTTTTATTCACGGCTACACAGAGATTTTGGTGACGTGTTAGCCGTCACGGAAGTGACATCCCCAGAAAAACTGCAATTGACGCGGCGGCGCCCGGTTTCGATCCCACGACTCACTGGCCGCGACCGGAGATACCAAACGCGCTACCGACTGCGCTATGAACGGACGCGCGAATGTGACGACAGACGCGCCTTATAGCCTTGCAGATATTGCTGCGTCGGCGCCGCGCTGGCGCGCCAGGACACCCGGTCTGCTGCTCCGATGCTCCTTTCGCTGCAGCGGACCGTGTGTTCACCAAACGGTTCGCTCACAACCCGTTTCTCTTCGTTCGCGATGACGGTTTGCGAGCGCCTGTGGTTTCAGTCGGATAGCCGCAATGCTCCGGTGCGTGCCATCCAGTGTCTAACGTTGATGCATCTAACGGTGCAATACCGACGAAATACAAATAGCGACGTACAAGTTAATATCGATTCACAATAAACATTCAGCTGGGCCTGTGAATGCACATTTCACTTTCGTGTTTTACCGGTTCCTATGGAAGAGGAAACAACCATATTATTGGTGAATTTATTTAGTCGCCGGTAGTCAACACAAAACGTCAATGTGCCATCTTTTTTCTTCACCAGTAAGAACCGCGCAGCCCAGGGGCTTTTCGATGGCTGTATAACGTCGTCGCTGAGGATTTCGTCCACATGAGTCTGGGTGGCTTCCCGCTCGTGTGAAGAAAAGCAGTATGGTGACTATTGGGAAGGTCGGGCTCCCTCTTCAGTTATTATTCGGTGCTTCGCAAGAAGTGTTTGACGTAGTTTTGAGTTCGACGAGAAACACTCCCTGTAGCGACGCAGCAAAGCCAAGAACTTCTCCCGTTCTACTTCCGCGAACGCCGGATTTACATCGAAAGGATTTTTAAGCTTGAAGGTATCTTCGGGTGCGTGTTCAAATTCGGCAACTTCGATCACGTCACTTGCTCCTTGCGTTCCTTCGAGGAACACTATTGCAGCGCCCTTGTTTAAATGCTGGTACTCGTCGGTGAAATTAGTTACCAAAACATGGGAGTGGCGGTGCTTAATGCGGGCAATGCCTCTTGAGACAGAGACACCGCGGCCGAGAAGCAGCCTTTGGTCACTCTCTACGACGTCAGGAGCCGCCTCTTCACCGTAGACGCTGATCATCAAGGTTGCCCGGGGTGACAGGGTGACATGAATGTCGGCGATCCTTGCAGCAGCACGGTGTTCAGGGTTTGGTTCTGGCGTCCTGTCGTGATCGCAGGAAAATGTTATAGACCTGGCCTGTATATCAATTATTGCACCGTTGTCCGTAAAAAAGTCCATTGAGAGAATTACGTCGCGGGAGCAGTTAGGCAGAACGGCGAAAGCAGCAGGCTACCCTGTGCCGTCTACGGTGACGGGCGATGTGCACGTTCCACTTGGCGTCCCGAGGTGGCCTCCTGCCGTGCGTATGTGCGGACCGTCCCGCCGTGTCGTAACTTTCTTCAGCTTAGACGCAAATTCACCGCTCATTACTGAGTAGTCGGCTCCCGTGTCTATGATGGCGACTACATCAAAGCCGTCGATGGACATCTGAACATCGGACGCTGCCTTCCTCGAGTTCCTTGGGCGTCGTGGCGTCGTATCCCTGCTTCTACGTGTTGACGGTCGGGCGCTATGCGTCTTCGTCGTCGTCGTATTCTCAGCGGCAGGTTCGGTCATGTCGGGTAAGCGTCACACTGATTTGCTGTCGTCGTGTTGGGAAGTCACGTCAGAGTTAGATAGGGTCTTCGGGCTGAGGGCATGTTGTGAATCATGGTGTTCAGCAACTCGCTGCGTCGTTGGAGGGTTTTGAATTTTCCGCGGTCCTGAAACTTTGCCTCCAGATGTTGCTGCTTTTAGTTTCCCCCGCGTAGACTGGGGGACCTTAAACGTGAGAAGTCAGCAGTGCTGCGATGATTTGGTGACTGAAACAGGTAGGGCGACGGTGAACGGTTGAATCGGGCTGGCCCTCGGTTGGTGTTGGACCGGTAGTTTTTGATCTCAGTATGGCACTGCCCGGGTCGGGGGAATTGTGTGTCGACGGAGAAGCCTCGCAAACCGAGCGTCTTGCAGGGGCAGCGACGTTAGATGTAGTCGGCCTCTTCGCAGGGGTACACAGCGGACGATTATCGGTCGTTGGCCACACCTCGGTCTTCTTCGGGGCGGGGGGTTACACCGCAGGTGGTCGGGCCGGTGACAGCGGCGACGGTACGGAGCCTCGTGACGATAGTGAGCAGGTGGGCGAGGCCGGCCAACGGCATCCACGTAGAACATGGCGTGCGCATCGTGGGTTGTGTCTGGCGTCGTTGAAGTTCCCAGCGCTTGCTGCACTTCTTCCATAATCACAACGGTAAGGGAAGCAACTTGAGGCTGCGGCGGCGTGGAGAGAAATTTCCGCAGCTCCTCCGTTCTATTCCCAGGCGGCACAGAAAGTGTGTCCCAAGACCGGCCCGTCTATTAGCGCTTTCTGGCATGTCCGGCCAGCATCCAGGTTCCGGCAGCCACTGATCATGCGTTGAACGGCCAACATTCGGCAACCAGCGCTTCAGTATTTTGCCGTCGGCCCGTGTCCGGACGCACAACGGCAGCTAAACGGCTGCCAGATATTCAGTTCTCTTACGGCTGCCGATCTTGAGAAAGAGAACGGCCGAAGTACGGCCTTAGGGCATCCGTTTTTTCTTCGGGAAGCGGTAATCGGCCGAAGCACGGGAAGCGACCGGCCACAGAATGTGCGTATTCTTGCGGCAGTTGGTGTTCGTAGGGAGACCAGCCGGAGCGCGGCTGCCGTGCATTCGTTGCTTCAACGGTGAACCGCGCGTCCGGCGGTAGAATATTCGTTTCCTTCGGGCAACCAGTGTTATGAAGGATACCGGCCGACGTACAGCCCCAGAATATACGTTTTTCGTTCGGTTAGCTGTCTTCGGCCGAATAACGGCAAGCGAATGGCCACAGAATATTTGGCAACCGGTGTTCAAGAGGAGACCGGCCTACGTAAGGTATCTGGTTATACGTCATTTTTTCGGCAAACTGCATACCGCCGAACAACGGCACGCGCCTGGGCGCCGAGAATTCATGCACAGACGTGTTTGGAAGGAGACCGACGGGTTTTTTTCTGGGGGGAGAAAAAGCCTTTAGGGAGCCGAACGACGGGGACGCGTTTTTCATCCGCTCCGTGTTTCTACGTTTTAAATGAACGAACATCGTTTGTCAAACAGTAATGAGTGTTCTCGGTGAACGGGCAAGGTACAAGGAGCAGGGAACCTTTTAGGCCATCGAAATGCATTTATTGCCACAAGAAGACTGTGCCACACCGACGGGTGAGCTAAGCCTCGCCAATCATCGCCGCTACCACGCCTCTGCCGCCGGCTTCGTCGACGCATCAGCTCGAGGCTATTCGGCCCCTCAAGAAATGGAGAGCATTGGAGACATCGACCCGGCAGAGATGTCCGGTTCGAGATGGAGATGGTTCACCAAAATAACTGGCCTTCAAGGGCGTCGAGAAAGCGGCCACCACGCAGGAACTAAACCGCCGCCATGTCATGTACTCCCCACCAAAGAAAGGCAAGTGCGAGCAAAAGCACAAGTTATTCTGCTTAAAATTAAACTGCGACAAGCAATGTTCCACTATGTTGTTGGTAATAAACGTAAAAGAGACTCGCTCGTGCATTGATAGGATCAACTTCATGCCCTGCACTATGTTACTTCATGTAATTTTACGACTGCCTATCAAAAAAAATTATTTTAAATTTACGATAACAACAGAGCCTTGCACTGACGAAGCCTAGCTGTTAATTTAGTTCCGATGTTTGAAGGTGAGCTTAGCTACTCTTGAGATATGACTCATTTGGTTAAACATAATCGCCAGCATCCCAGCAAACACGGATTTTGTCAGGATTTTCTTGCTCAACGCAGATTGTTCAGTTCACGCGCGATTTGGCTCTTGCAATAGATAAGCTTAAAGTGGTTGACTGTACATTCTTGGACTGCAAAAAAGCAAATGATGGTGTTCCATACCACCTTCTGCGTAGTACATTTCATCCTATGAACTGAATGAATCGGTTTTTGCATTTTTATTACTATTGGCCTTATAGCTTTGTTCAAAAGTACTGTGTAGTTTACCGGACTGTAGCGAATGAACGTGATTCCGTATACCTGCAGCTTTATTCGAATTTAATAACATCCTGGTGTGCTGATTCAAAAAAGTTTTTCGATGTTAAACAGTGTGTTAACGGCACCTTTACAAGAAAACCTTCATTCCAATTGAATACGTATACCGTAAATTATGCTGCTGTGACAAGGGCCGAGGAATATAAATACCTAGGAGTGTATTTAGGGAGTGGTTAGAGGTTAAATAGGCAGGCTCACACCATAAAGGTTACGGCTGCATATGTTTTTGGCTTTCTGAGACGAAATTTCAGTGAACCTCTATCTAACTGAAAAGAACAACCGTATTTCACTCATGTGCGCTAAATCTTGGAGTACGCATGTGTTTTCGTGGATCCCTATACCAAAGAGCTGGTTGATACACTCGAAAACATACAGAATATGTCAGTGCGATTCGTATTATGTAATTGGCACGCTCAACTTAGCATGAGAGAAAGTAAAAGTAAACTGAAATGGCAGGACGTGAAAGATCACAGACGAAACCACAGGTTGAACTTTTTTCGAAATATCTATCATTCTAAAACTATAGTAGAAGGAGAGAAGTATGTCCAAGCGCCATTCTACATATCGCAATGTGGGACCGCTAACTTGAAGCAAATTATTAACTTTCCTTTAAAGGGGACGCATTGCGCGATTCATTTTATTTTACATCAATACTGCAGTGTAATTTTCTTCCACGTATGATTGCATTACCTGTTTCATCCTAACAATATTGGCGATTTTCAGTGCGCTTTGTAGAATTATTTTGTTATTTTGTTTCCTATTTAATGCTTAGTGTTATGTATCTCCCTTCTGTAATGCATGAAGGCATCAAATAAATAAATAAATAAATAAATAAATAAATAAACTTCCAGAGGCGCAAGTTTGCCTCCAACGGGTTGAGAACCCTTCGCATTCAACCTTGACCAATAAAATATTTATTGTCCTATTCGTTACAGTACGCAGGGTTTCCTGTATGCATGCTACCATTGCTATGTTATTGGTTTGAAACAAATTATGTAACTCTAATTTTACGCCTTTCCTTGCGTGAACACAGAGGGATACAACTGCAGCCACCTGAAGCAGGGCGTCATTCGGAACGCGTCTAGAATTTTTTGAACGTAGTATGACATTAGAAGAAAATTAAGTTCTTTTGGACTATTAAATGGTGTGGATGTATACTCATGAAAACAACATTAAAATAGATTGCAAATGAAAGTACCTCTACGTTGCTTCTTAGGGTCAGCCAGGCGCAAGATCATCAGAAACGTTGATCGAGTAGAAAATGGCTTTGCAAGAAAAATGGGCAAAAACTGGAGATACTTTTTTGTGAAGGAGTTATATTAAATGCTCCTGAGTGTTTTGTTGAGAACCAAAACGCTTCGTAAAGGCATTCAAGCCGGTATTATATACATCAAAATTGGTCAAGCAACTGTTATAAAAAAAGTTTATGTAGTCATAGCAAGAAAGTGTTCCGCAATATTGCCCTAAAGGAAATTGCCTAGAAGCGGCGCAATTTATCTCTCTGAAATTCTACTAACTAACGTATGCGCCCTCCACTCGCCCCCCCCCCTCCTCTTTCCCCGATTATTACAGGTAAGCCGCCCCACATAGGATATCAGAACCTGGACAATACATCTATTCAAGCTCTACAAAGAACTGAATATTTCCTGTGTTCGGCAGTAAAAGAGGCACAGCAATTAAAGGAACGACAATTTGTGAGCACTGTTTAATAAATGAATTTTGCTGTCAACTGAGGCTGGTAATTAAGCAAGGCTGCTCTGAAAGCTTGACGGCGGGTGGTTGCGCGCGAGCTCACTTTGACGTGGATGCATTGGACCCAAAAAGCTGGGTTTGGGCTGCTTCTGCACTACGCGAATGAGTCATCTGCTTGCGCGACATGCAGTGACCGGCCTCAGTACAGTTAAGGTACTGTGGCTGAACTCCAATGCCCGTAGCACGGCCGTATTTCTGGTAGCTTTAGTCTGGCTGGAGTCCGACGACCGCATCTCGGCTGTCCTCCGGCGGCCGTACCTCGGCCGTACACGGGTGGCTTTAGAATGGCCGGAGCCGTACGGCTCGAATCTGGCCGTATGACCGTAAGCCGGTCTCCTGGCCGACGGACACTGGCCGTTGGACAGCCATGGGAGTACGGCCGTATACGGCCAAAAGGTCCACATTTGGACATGGGCCGCACATAGCTGCCGGAAAACGGCGGGACAGAAAATCACCGGCCAAAGTACACCGGCCTGTTTTAGGCCGAACAGTCTTGTGCTGCCTGGGTTGCACGGATAGTCTCACGTAGGCTGTCTGCCGGAATCCGCATGCTCTCGGCGTAGTTCGCATGGGCCGTGCCAACATAGTTGCAGGCATACTGCTTAGTACGCATTTGAAGAGCATTCTCAATTTTGGTGGCTTCGGTCACAAATTCTGCGACGTTTTTGGGCGGGTTGCGGACAAGTCCAGCAAACATTCGTCCTTCACACCACACATTAAGAAGCGCAACTTCTTTTTTTCCGTCATGCAAGGGTCAGCAGGCCTGAAGAGCCTATTTATGTCTTCGACGAACACAGCACTTTCGTTATGGTGTTGTGTCCTCGTCTGCAGCAAGACATTGTCCCGCCTTTTTTGCACAACCGTGGTGAACGTCGTTAAAATTAGCGTTTTGAAATCTTTCCAAGACTCTAGCGAGCTCTGAAGGTTTTCGAACCAGATCCTTGCAGAATCCTCAAGGTAGAAGATCACTTGCCTCGGTGTCTCCGCGTCGTCCCATCGGTCGAACAGCCTGACCCCTTCTACTTTCTCCAACCAGTCTTTGGGGTCCTCCGAAGGTGACCCATGGAATAATGGGGGCTGCCTGGGTTGTTGAAGAACGCGGGCATGACTAGGAGTGCTGGTCATGGTGCCTGCATTGATCATAGTGGTTTTCACGATGTCTTCTTTTTTCACTTTATCAGGAAGCAGGCCAAACTCTGGCTGATGACCTTGCTGTCGGTGGCTGACACGAGTCCGGCTTGCTTCTGGGCCGGACGAGGGCTGAGGGTGCATGTACCCAGCACCTACCGGATGTTATGCAGACAATGAGGACGCAGCTGTCCTAAAGGAAAAACAAGTTCATGGGAGGGAACTTCTGCTACCCTCACAACTCAAAGAATACACAGCCGGCGAAGCGGCAGTCACCAAAGTGACGTGCTGAGGCGAATCTCGGGGAATCGAATGCCGGGGCGTCTGCTCTGCAGGCATTTATCTTTTGGTGCGAGTGTTTCTGGAACTGTAGATTTACATCCAGAACATTGGAGATCAAGGAAGATTATCCTAGGCTAGTGAACTTCAGGGGAAACAATCTGCCTATCTCAATGATATAGGTGGTGCGGCATAAAAATAAAGAATGTAAGACGCGCTTTGCTTGGGACACCAATTACATAGCCGGGCGTGGCGGGGCAGTAAAAACAAACAATAAATAAACAAACCCATACATGGTTCGCGGCAATACTTTTCTTTCTTACTGTATTACCGCGCTCCTTGTTAGGGCGCATTGACTAGGCTGACATGACGACAACACGACGGCGGCGCTGATTTTTTTGTTGGCAGACCGTCTTGTCACACGACGCCGACAGCCACACGAACGTGTTGGCCGATTGAATGTCCGCGTGCCGTTACTAGTTCGGTGACCGAAGATGCCGATAATACTCATTGGCCAAGCGCTCGTCGGACCATCCTGATTTCAGTTTAGTTTAGGAACAGCTTTGTTGCGCAATTAGCCAAATGAATAACCTACCAGATCAACAGCAGAGCTTCTGCAAGCAATAAAAACCTACATTAAACGGCGAAACGCAAAACACGCACTGCAGGTGGTTAAGCGACCCGTCCGAGCTTCTAATCCATTCTTTGCACGCGGATGCTGCTCTCGCAAAATCGCGCCAACACTTGGTTCGAACCTTATGGCCCGTAAAAGCTTACGTTACTTACTTCAGGTGGTTATCATACCAATTCCCAACTTGGTGGCTCCATTTGCAACGAGCCATTGTTGGCAAAGAATCCGTAAATATTTTCCTGCGTAGCTCTACCCTTGTTATGTGTGGGCGCGGAGGACGTCGGACACGACTGCTCGAGACGGGTGCCGAAACCAAGTTTGCATTTTACGCTATTTTGGGTGACAGAAGGGAATATGAGCTCGACGTGGTACCTACGCGGCATCAGATGAAGGCACCCGCCTGAGTGACAGCTACCCCAGCGTTAATACGTCGGCCTAGCCAGGCAGCCGTTTTTTCCGGATATTTGAAATGGCGCTTGTCACTTCTTAAGGAAGCTGCACTAGGGGCCGAATTGATGGCGACTGGCTGTTCGGTGTAAGAGGGCCACCGAGTGCTCAGGTGTTCAAAAAAGTTTCTTATACCGTCTGGCTAAGTCTAAGGCAGCCTCCCCGACCGGAGCACGGCGATGTCCTGAGAAGCGTTTGAGAAAAGTTTAAAACCGATCAGACCAACGAAATAGAATATCGCAACTGCCTGTGTACGCAGACGCATGTCGTCACCACAAGAAGCCCAAGCTCCACATTGGCACGAAGGAGCGGCGAAGTAAGCTACATGTAAACCGACGTCGGTTCAGAACGCATGTACGTGCACCTTTTCAACCCCCAGCGGTGTGCATGATTCATAAGCTAAATGTTATAAAAACGACCCAAACCAAACACAGCTCAGATGGCCCGTACCAAAGTGATGCTGAGGGGTAGAGTATCGCGGAAGCAGACGACCTGCACCACCGGATGTTCTTGCAGACTCACTGCGAATCGAGGCATTATGGGCCGTCACTCTCGCGCAGTTTGAGGAGATGGAAAAAACGACAGGGAATCGCCGCGGGGGCGAAAATGGCTTGTTTTGATTTCCAAGAACTACACTAATACTCATCGCTTTAACGAACTCTACAAAGAGCTGATTACTTGGATATTGATTTACCTGAAATAGTGAACACAGATGTATCGGCGAAATCTCTGCTAAGTGTTCCGGGATATTTTTACCCGTTACCGCTGCCCCACATGCTACCTTTGCTGGACCACAAATAGGTATATAATATATAAAATACAGGAAAAAATTTGAATTAACAAATGAATTATCGGAAATTATTAAAAAGCCAATTCAGAGTCTCTTTAGAGGAGAGGTGTTTTAGAGGGCTGTGTGGCTGGCTTTTTACTACTCTTGATAACAACACTAGGCTGATGCCTTGCTTGTCAAGTGAAGACGCTGAAAAAAGCGTTTACTGTGTCGAACAATGGACACGGACTATGTACCGTGGTCTAGTGGACAGACGAGAACTGGGATTCGGCCTCCTAGTCAACAAAAGCATAGCTGGCAACATAAACGAATGCTATACCACCAAGATGGCAAGCTGGGCGAGTTGGTATTGGTTCATGGTGATAGAAAATAGCCAGCGCAAGGAAGACGAGGACGAGGAAGGGCGGCGCTGTGTCTGTTACCTTCCTCGTGCTCGTCTTCCTTGCGGTAGATATTTTCTATCACCATCAATGCTATACCAATAACTAAAGGTTACATGGTCTTGAAAAAGTACCAAATAACAGTTACAAATTCCACGTGGTAAAGGAATTCGTGCCTACATCCAGCCACAGCGGCCAGCTAGTTGGACGCTTCAATGAAAATGTGGAATCAGCAAGGCTAAATTAGAACACAGTGCAGCTCAGTTAAATGAGACATCAATGCTAATGAAGGCAAGGAGCATTTGGAAGACAAGAAACTTGAGAAACTATGGTTTGTGTTGTAGGAATAAACAAGGGCAATAATTTGTAGAATTCGCCGAATGAAATATTTTCGCATGATGAATACCTTCTTCCGCAAACGGGAGAGCCGGAGGTAGACGTGGAAGAGCCCGTATAGGGAGCATAAAAATGAACTAGACATCATACTATGCGACGAACCTGGCGCCGTGCAGGATATAGAAGGGCTTCGAAGGGCGCCGTCTAGTGAACACGGGATGGTAAGATCTCGAATCACGCTAAATTGTAGGAGGAACCGCAACAAGCTAGTACGATAGGAGCCGATCAATGAGCTAATGGTAAGACGGAAAGTTGAAGAATTCAGGATCACGCTGCAGAACAGATATGCAGCTCTAACCGAGGACGCAGTACGCGAGTGGCAATCTTACACGCATTACAACGAGGTGTTTATAAGAAGTCGGATGTAAGATAGCTAGACGGGATAGTGGTACCTTTCCCAGAAGACGAAATATTTGATTACCAAAAGGCGAAGCAACAACTAGCGGAGCTTCGAAGGTAATCAATAAGCGCAAGAGAGCTGACATACACAATCATAATATGGACAGGATTGGGCCAGCTGTAAAGTACGGATGCAGCTTGAAAGCAGTGAAGAGGCGTCTAGACATGGGTGAAAATACATATTAGCACCTACAGACAAGCAAGCTATACTTACTAATTAGGGATAAAATATTTAACGTAGGCGAGCACTTCTGTATAATTTTTTTGCTGTAGCCGTGACATCCAAGATAATAACCAACGAGTAACTAGTTCACAGGTGGTAGATATACTACCAGTAACAACAGAAGAAGTGAAGATGGCTTTCAGATAAATGAAAGGTGGCTAAGCCCCTGGTTAGGAGCAGATAACAGCATACCTCTTGAAGTATACCGGGCAAATTGTACAAAAAGTGGCAAACCTGTATACGCAATTCCTAATAACCGCTAGTGAGCTGGAATCTTGGAAGAACGCGAATATCATCCTAATCCACAAGAAAAAGGACAGGAAGGACTTAAAAAATAACAGACCAATCAGCTTACAGTCAGTCGTGTACAAGGTATAAAGAAGGTAATCGCTAACATAATTTATCCCACCTTAGAGTTCAGTAAACCTAATGAACAAGCAGGGTTTTGTAAAGGCTTTCAAACAGCAGACCATTTTCACACAAGCAGTCAGCTGATACATAAAGGCGCGGCGAATACCGAAACCCTATATATAGGCTTCATAGATTATGAGAAAGCATTTGACTCGGTTGAAAACTCTATAGTCATGCAGACACTGCGGAATCAGAGTGTAGACGAGCTTTAGGTAAGAATATTAGAGGATATATACAATACGGCCACAGCCGCCACAGTCCGCCTTAAGGAGAGCAGTAAAATATGAATAAGGAAGGGCGCTATTCACAGCATGTTTACAAGAGCTATTTAGGACATTTTATTTGGGGCAGATAGGCGGACGGGTTAAATGAAATTAGCTCAGCAACATCAGATTTCCTGATGACGTTGCCTTGCTGAGTTACTCGGGGGACGAATTCCAATACACGATTATAACACTGGAGAAACAGAGGGGGATCGCGCGCCTGAAAAGTAATATGTATAAAAGTACACTAATGCTCACTAACCGCGTGACCGCACCGCAATTGGAAATAGGTGACGAGTCAGTGAAGTGGTAAGCGAATACAGATTCTTAGGTTAAGTAGTGATTGCGGAGCCCAACCATGAGGCAGAGATAATTAAAAGGATAAGAACGGGGTGGAGCGCATTTGGCAGGCTTTCTCAGGTAATGAATGGCAACCTACACTTGTCCCTGAAGAGGAAAGTGCATATACAGCTGCATCTTACCGATATTCACCTACAGGGCAGAAAATTGGAGGCTCACTAAAAAGGTTCAAAGTAAATTGAGGACGGTTATGCGAGCAATGTACAGAAAGGTGATAGGTGTAATGTTAAGGAACAAGAGATCGGAGTGGGTCGGGGAACAAATGCGCGTTAAGGACGTATTGAAGGAATTACGATAAAACGGTCGTGGGCAGGGAACATAATGCGAAGGAAGGCTAAGGGTTGGTGATTACGGTAACAGATTGTATCTCTAGAAAAGCGAAGCGCGGCAGGTGGAGACAGAAAGTCATCTTGGCAGATGTGAACAAGAAGTTTGTGGGGTTACCTTAGTCGCAGTTAGCACAGGACCGGGATAATTGCAGATGTATGGGAGTGGCCTTTACCCTGCAGGGGGAATAGACAGGCTGATTATGATGATGATAAAGCCGACGCCCTCGCACTGGCATGGAAGTACGGATAGAATGATGTTCTCCCACCCAGTTTTCTTTCTTCTGCGAGTTAGTATCGATGTTACCTTTGCGATGCTTTAAATACGATTACGTGTGTATATGGTAGTGCTTCCATGCACTGACGCGCTAACGCTAACAAAGCATATCAGTTCTTTGTATTTATTGCTATGTATGGACATCAAAAGTAACACGACCCCACAAAGACGCAGTATTTCAGATTAGGCATAGAGTCAGAGACTTTTTTGCATCTCTAATTCGAATAGAATGGTAATGAAACGGCTGCCTACCTCAAGAGAAAAATAAAACTGCAGTAGCAAAATTACCATAAAGCAATTCCGGAAGTGAAGGAAAGGTCAGGGAATGTAAAAACCAAGACATTTATTCCGCAGGAGTGGCGCCAGGACTTCGCGCTTTGCAAAACAGTTAACTGCTGCAAAAGCGAGACGTGAGTACTTGGTTCACCTGTTGATTAAACTGAAGCGTACTCGTCTGGTTAATGTCATCTTTTAATATACAGGACAGTGATACGAAACCCTCTCAGAATCAGAAAGCAAGATTTTTAAACGATTAGGGATACCCTCACTCTCACATTATCACCTTAAAAAATAGAGCTGGAAAAAAGATCAACGGCTCGAAGAAAGCAAAACTTGACCGATGAAATTAAATTCCGCTTCATGCAAAACGAGTGTTCTCCTCCTCATATAATAGAAGATGCTCAAACACAGCGACGTAGGCATGCCTAAAGTCTTTTCCAGGAACCCGCGCAGTAGAAGCTACCTGAAGGCGGCAAATCTTTGAAGGTTCCGTTTATACTCCCAAGCAGTGTTCTAATTGAGAATAACCAACGATATTAGTACAAGTCAACCAACGAACCTTTCTTTTAGATGGGCGCTCCCACAGCATTGAAAAACTATTTTCCCCGCACACTTCGTTGCGGACGGGGGATTCTCACTAGAGAGAAACAAAATGAGAGGAGTAGTGCTACCGCTAGTATAGTTTTCATCAATATTTTCAGCACGTATTGATATCGGCGCCAAATGGCCCCGACACGGCTATATAACACCGCTCATCGTAAGTATTCTATTCCGTTCGCCCCCTTCGGCAGGAGCAATTGGAGTGGTTGGCGCGGGGACCAGTGCTTTATTATCTGTTTAATTTACGGGAAATGCCCTTATATTCTCCAAATTATGAGAAGAGCGGAGGGGGTGCAGTGATACATGGTATGTGCTCAAGAGAACATTGGCAAGCACGGTCAGATGAATGTAACCGCCGTAGAGCTGCTTCTTCTTCTTTTTATCCGTGTGTCTCGGGTAGTGGGCTTTTCCAGAAAGGGTTCCAGAGGCGGCCCAACTTGTGTCTACGCGAACGCCGAACATCCCGATTGGAGAGAGGGCCAAACGTGGACTCTCACGTTGAAGCAAACCCGATTATGGCAACTGCATGTGGTAAAATGGAAAGAGTTTATGAGATACTGCAGGCTCGAGCACGATTTTAGTCCCTTTTTTCATCCTGATGTTTCCCATGGATACCAGTGTCCACCTTGTGCTTCAGTTTTCAAGCCGTTCAAAATTTCGCGAACTACCTTTGGGTTCACGAGCGAGTATCCCGTGCTTTTACAATGGATGCTGTATCCCACACGTGGTTAATTTTTTGCTCTGCCTAGAGCCATCTTCGCGTATTATACGTCATTTCGACTTTTCTTCCTCTGAGTGCTTCAGTTCACTTTATTTTTGACATCCACACGCAACTTCTGCTTGTATTTATTTAGTTTTATATGTTTTTTTTTATTTTTATATTTATATGTCTTTTTGTATTTATTTATTTATTTATTATTTGTTTATTTATTTATTTATTATTTAGTTACTCCCAAGGCCCGAGGGCACTAAAAAGAGGAGTGCGTACATACATAGATCTACAGCACACAAATCAAAATACAACAGCAGAAAAATTGCAATCAAGTAACATCGCTTTGTACCGAGTGGAACTAAAGGCTACGTACAAATAAAATTAGTGACAGCAACTTTGAATAAAGCAGCATCTTTGATACCAAAATGTCATAAGGAAGACGATTCCAACATACAGAAGTATTTGGCACAAATGAGTCCTGAAAACACTTGGTGTGCGCTGACGGAATTCCTACTTTATGACGATGATCAATGCAAGTGGAAGCGTAAGTTGGTTGGGACAATAATCTATTTTTAGTAACGGGGTGGTGAAGTAAATTTTATGAAGTTGACACAGCCGAAACACTTTCCTGCGAAGAGACAGTAGGGGTAATGCTAGTGTGGTTTTTATTGATGTGACGCTCGATGTGCTATGGTAATTAGAAAGGATGAAGCTCGCTGCCCGATTCTGCACTCGTTCTAATTCGTAGATAAGCGAGTTGTGACCACGGTGTCAAAGAGATGCTGCATATTCTAATTTGGTACGTACAAATACTTTGTAAAGTAAGAGTTTCAAGGAAACGGGTGCCTGATTAAAGTTTCTTCGAAGGTAGCCAAACATGCTATTAGCTTTAGCTGTAATATATTCAATGTGTCTCTTCCAAGATATTGTAGATGTTATGTATAGGCGCAGACTCTTACAGGAATATACTGCTTCTAGAAGAACATTATTAATTTGATACGACCTGATACTACTGAATGTGGTGGTAAATATGTATGTACTTGCATTTGTTAACGCTTAACGTCATACCCTAAGTCTCACACCATTTCTTAACCCGATCAATATCACCCTGCAATTAGAGTACGTCTAATTGACCCTTAATATCCTGACAAATTACGCAGTCATCAGCGAAAAGACTGACTGTGAGTCTTGGAAAGGTCGGTGCACAGATGCCCCAAAAAACTAAATGAAGCGCAGGTTTGAGATTTTGAGCGGATATGTACGCCATGTGCTTTGCCAGCAACCTGAAAGTGACTTTTCAAGAAATTCATTTTACAACGAAATTGGGCCGCATATTTTGTTTTTATGCTGACAGCCAAATAAAATAAAAATTAGTGTAAATTGACGAAGCCGTGCTTCGTTTACTTTTGGTTGCAGCTGTACGTGTAGGCGCGTGTACTTAGCTTGAGGGCAATGCGACGTAAGCACGTTGTTCTCGTTACTGTAGTAGTCAAAGCAGCCCTCACACAGGCTTTTCAGGAAGGCCTGTAGTGTTCGCCGTGCTAAAGGACCAAAACAGGCTATGTCTCCACTCTTATTCTCAGTATTGTATTCCATTCCAAGCTAAACGAGCGGTCGCCACCAGTGCCAATCCTTTGTTCTCTAAGCAAGTTCGGAAGAATTTTATTCTTTACTCCTGACCGTCAGTAGGACAAAAAGAGGGGGGGGGGGGGGTCAAGGTCCTCAAATACTGACGCACTGCATTTGAGTGATTAGCAGTCGAAGGAGACAGCCCGGCTGCAGAATACGCTATTTTAAGGAGACATTTCAGTTATGCTAACGAGAACTGGGGTATAACCGTGCTTGTTTTGCTGTTTCTGTCCACCAGAACTCTCCGCATTTCTCGCCAACAGTGTGGGAGTTCAGCCCCTTTTTTGCCCCCGGGCTGCAATGAGGAATCTTGTCGCAATATTGTACCTTGTGCAGCTGCGCATTTTAATTTATCGCATTGTGCATTTCACTTTTTTCTTCTCACTGCCTTCTCTGAATTGCTTGTAGATGCATGCGAATATACCTTTACTCATCATGTAAATCCTGCGTCATCGTCACCGGATAACTCATAACCCTTTGCGGTGACACAACCCGGTTTCTAGAACCAACCAATCTTTACTGGCGTTACCGACAGTATGGTGGATATCGCCCGTGCTTTACGAATGAACTGCTCACAATTGTGTGAGATATGGCCACACGCTAGTACGTTGAGAGAGCAGTCTGTTACAGGAAAAAACGAAGATTAAGGTATGTGGCGGGGAGCCGCCTACAATACAGTGGATTGAGTCCTTTTTCTGCCTGGAAGAAGCGAGGCTCCTGGAAACTCCATACCAAGCTGGAGACGATTGGGTCTCACAGGATCATGAGCAGTCCGTCTTTGTATTTTTTTTTTGTAGTGAGAAAGCCTCATAGCCTGAATTAAGCATCGCTAGAACGAAGACCTTGATGCTGGTGCGCCAAAATAGAGAGCTGAAGCATCATGTGGGGTTGTCTGAAGCCGAATTTCAAGTGCATCCTTGAACGGCTTCCTCATTACGGCCCTGTTTTAATTGTGGTTCAATCACCAATTAGTCCGCCCACTGCCACCGTTATTGTAATCTCGAATGGGTGGTCGATTCACCCTCGCAGATGGAACAGCGTGCTTAGGTGGAGGTTCCGGAGTCATGCGAAAGGCCATGTCTTGGCAGTGGAGCAATGTCCGGCATTTTCAAAAAACGACACACAATTTTGGTGGCGGGCTAGTGGGGCCGAGGCAAAGCAATAAGCCGTTAAAAAATAAGTCTGGAAGAAGTAAAACATCAATTTTGTTGAAAAAGGTCATCAGCCCTGATCAGATGAAGAGGACAGGTAAACCTGCCTTATTGGCTAACACGTCCGGTGAAGAAGCAACTGCGGGCCCTGTTATTCTTTAAGCGTCGCAGCCTGCTTCCGGCGCCTCCTCGGATGCACACCCAAAGCAAGCGGACTTGGGCCTCAAGGCTTAGCGCACTTGCCTGAAGCGTGCGTCAGGCAACTGCGCTTGTCGTGGCTGCGTGCAGTAGGAAAGTAGTGACAGACTTGGTCGGCTTGGATACAGGCGAGGTAGATGAACCGGCTAGTAGCAACTGGTATTCGCAGAGTATCCCTCATTTCAGGGTATCCGCGGATCAGGTAAAAAAAGCCGCTTCATCGGTTAGAGATTCAAGTCAAAATACGAACTCTTTGGAGCTTGTAGGCTAAACCACCCCCTTAAGGCGCCCTTGAGTCGAACTCAACCTGTAACTTCAGTAGAAGAATTGAACGTGCTCAGTGTCACGATTACGTGACTTGGTCTATTCTTTGAGTTTAGAGGGCCACTGTATAAACGACATACTGCGAACATTGATTTTCTACTGGGCCTAAGAAAGACTATCAGAATTATTTAGGCACGTTGTAATTGCACTCTTTGCCAAGCCTTGGAAATACCCATCCAAGATGTGTAATCTACGGCGAATCTTCGTGATGTCGACATTGTGAAAAATAATTTATGGCATGGCCGCTAACGACTTACCCCCTACTTCGATGAATAGGCTTGCCTTTTCTACTACTTGCAGACTGGATTCAGAAGCAATCGCTAAACCCACCTCAGCATGCATGTTCGGTGGGTACACCGACGCACACGGCATCAGAAAAAGCCCAAATTCTTGCTCTAGACCTTGCGAAGGCTTTCGATACAATGTCCCACCCAGCGGTTCTGCACGCCATCTTGGAAGTTTCCCATTTAAAATAATGACGAACTTTTTACGGGCATTACTGGCAGACGGGAAATTAGAAATAAGGTAGGGACATGGGAATACTTACAATTTAAAGAACTCCCGTGTGTACCTGAGGGCGACATAATGTCCACGATACCCTTGATAATCGTAATGGCCAAGCTATGAAATGGCGTTGCTGCCACGGGGCCGAACGCGGGACAGGTGGCGCTGCTGGTGCCGTTCAACACCGCCACCCGCGCAAGAAAATCGCAAAAATGGTCTGTAACACGGCCGGACGGAGAAGCGGCGAACGCGCAAGGTGCGAGCACACCGCTCCTTCAGCGCGGCCGTGTCTGGACATGCCCAGGCGTGTGAATGTGGAGCACGCGTGTTTCCGTGTGGTTTAAAAGTGCAACCGCTCGTTACCATGATAATGTTAGTCATATGACAAACATTTTTTGTCAGAAATTAGGTGCGGGCGACGCTTCTTCCTTTTATGAATTACCTAATTCATGTTAATTTTAAATTATTAATTATTCGTTGTTTGGGTTAAAAGTGAAATTATTACCACTAGGGCTTGTGAGGTATCAAATTAAAGGTCGCGAGAGGGGAATCACGTGGGACAAATTAAAAGTTGCTTACTGGTTATAGTCAGTCACGAGATAGTCACGTAAGTCACAAATTGGGCTAAAAGTCGAATTGGTGCCGCTAGGCTTTGTGAGGTATCAAATTAAAGGTCTCAATCAGAGGAATCACGTTGGACAAATTAAAAGTTGCTTCCTGGGTATAGTCTTGAGGTAGCCCCGGGAGTCACAAATTGTGTTAAAATTCAAAGTGGTGCCTCTAAAGCTTGTGAGGTATCAAATTAAAGATCCCGATGAGGGGAATCACGTGGGACAAATAAAAACTGCTTCCTACTTATACTCATGAGATAGTCATGTGAGTCATAGGTTGGGTTAAATGTGAGTGTGACGCCACTGGCGCTTGGGAGAGATCAAATTAAGGCATCGATCTAGAATGTTTGCATAAAAACTATTTTTTGAAAAGATAACACAGGAATATTTTAAAGAAAAATTAGAAAAATCACCACTTTAGGTGACATCCGTAGACATCACAACCCGACACAAGTCCGCGAAAAATCTGTATTAAGGTAGAGCGCACATTGTGCACGCGATTTACTCTTTACCCAGTACTTGTTTGCCTTTCTTTATTTTAAAAACAACAGGAAAGGGAAATGTGTTTGCTAACAGTTTTTAAAAACCGTATTTTTTGGTGTATTAGTGAACTTTCTTCACTGTTGACGCGCCAATGCTTCCGAGGCCAATCAATTAGCCGCTGAATGAGCTCCCGAATCTCGGTTCACCACTAAATATCATTCACTTCAAAAAGCCTTTGGTATTGACGTGTAGAGCTGAAATATTGACATTTAAAGTAAACGTCATTCGTGCAAAAGAAAGTTTGATCTGCCGTCTGAGAGTTGTATAACATATGCTGCGCAGTTTCGACCATAATGCATATTATTGCTCATTAAATAAAATAACAATGACAAGGTGAAGCATTTCAAAGGCAGCCGCTTGTGTTCTCAAGGTAATTCGGCCTTCGCAGAACACTCTGTGCCAATTCATGGCTTGCATAACGTTCTCGCTGGCTGCTTGCATAATGTAGTTCGCCATCGCACCCAAGCCTTCGCCCACGCCATCGCGCCGAAGCGGGGCGCGATGGCGAAGTAACACAAGGGCGAGGAGGGAACACAGTGAGACAGTGGGAAGTTCACATTTGTTGCTCATAGTCCACCCCGGAAAACTTTTGTATGGTGTTCTTTTTAAATACAGGCTGATTTTTCTGAGCCACTGCAAAAAAAAAAAACGTTACTCGGATTTGGACATATATACGGTAACAGTCGAATGAAGTGAGCCTCAAAGCTAAGCTATCTGATGAGGTAAAAGATGTCTAGCGAAGCTGCAGAAGAACGATCGCTACAACAAAAAGCATCGCCACTTCTTTGTCTACGCCTCGAATTCATACGGTATTGGAACGAAAGGGGGTGGCTGAGTATGCATGTTCTAAAACCACACATGTGGCGAAAATGAATCAATTACCTTAAGCGTAAATGCAAGTAGGGTGCCATAAGCCCGCTCTATATGGTGCGATTACGTAAGCAAATTCGCAGCTTTGGCGTCGCTAGTGCAGCGATATGTCGTTTTGCTACACAAGCTAAAACAATCCAGTGATCGATTTTCGTTGCTGCCGAAGCTACAAAATTGCTTCCACAGGATCAGAGGCACAGTTGGAGAAGACGAAGCGAGAAGCGACCTAAAGAGAACCAAAGGGAGAATGGGCCACAAATACAACAACAAGTGAACACTCCCAAGATGGCGTTACCGGTTGCATGAAAGAGGTGGTCACAGACTCTCCTAAACATTCCTTATTTTCATGGTGGAACATTTTACAAATGGCGGCGCCAGTATTCAGATATTTTTGAATAGTTGTACCGAGACGACACAAACAGGTATCTCTATATTAGGATACATGCATGTCGATTTCTTCATTGCACTCTTAAGGAGCATGAAAAAGTATAGTGCTGTCACGTTAAAAGAGTAACCTTCGGAAACGCCTTACAGGGCGCATGATGGCGCAGTTGCGCCGCGCATTCACTAAGAAAAGGATGATGTCTCCACAAGTATTCTTGGTTACGGCCATCCTAGACGGCGCATAATGTAACTGTGGCGTTACTCGTTCCATCGGTGGCTTGCAACATACTCTGTAGAGCACGCAGTCGTTTATAGCAAATTTCACTACAGGAAAGTCTGGCACCGCAATCAGGTGCCGCCATGGGACTTTTGGAAAAGGTTACATTTTTACTTCACCTGCCTTTCAAATTCCTGTGCTTCGTGACTGGCAACTCTACCCTACGGCGGCTCGAGTTTCGTTTCCCCCTATCAGCACGACGCTCCCTATCTATTACATTGGAGCAAGCACTGATTGCTTTCTTGAAGCGCTGTGTGTTGGTATTTTTCGGGCTTTAATTGGCGGCAAAGAGCTATAAAAACACCTCTGATCAGATGGAGCCAACGTAGGAGAGTCGGATCAAATTAAGCAAACTTCGGTTGCATCTATGATGGTGGAGGGGGAGCGGAAAAGACCAGGGTGAGGAGGAGACAAGTGGGTTTTACAGGCACGGATGGCGGAAGACGCGGCCTTTCGATGACATTTACAGCAAAGGACGGAGGTATAGGGCCTTTTTATTATTTCAGTTGAAAATTCGAATTATGGGAGTTTACCGCGCGGTTGTGCAGCTGGGCCACGAGGGCTCTGGATTACTTTTGAGCACCTGAGAATCTTTACACGCGATGTAATCTCGACATACGAGCGTCTTTTTTCTTCTCCATATGAAAAGCAGAGATCACGAACGTGATCAAACCCGCGTCCTTGGGGTCAGCAGGATAACTGAGCCACTTATCGAGTCATTCCCCTTATCGAGTCATTTAATGTGATACCACACAAGCCCTTGCGGCATCACTTTAATTTTAACCGAATTCGTGACTCACGTGACTGGCTCGTGACTACAACCAGGATGCATTTTCTAATTTGTCGCATGTGATTCCCCTCGTCAAGACCTTTTTCTTGATTAATCTGATACCTCAAAAGCCGAGTGGCATCAATTTGACTTTTAACCCAATCTATGACTCACGTGACTATCCCATGCCTATATCCTGGAAGCAATATTTATTTTGTTGTACGCGATTCCACTTATTGACACCTTTATTTTGATACCTCACAAGCCCTAGTGGCACCATCTTGAATTTTAACCCAATCTGTGACTCACGTAAGAATTCTCATGACTATAACGAGAACGAAACTTTTTATTTGCGCCACTTGATTCCCCTCGTAGAGACCTTTATTTTGATGCCTCACCAGCCCTAGTGGCATTAATTTCACTTTTTGTCGAATGTATGACTGCCGTGACTAGCTCCTGACTATAACCAGGATGTAATTTTTCATTTTTCCCCGTTGATTCCCCTCATCGAGAACTTTAATTTCATACCTCACAAGCCCTAGTGGCATTAGTTTGACTTTTACCCTAATTTATGACTCAAGTTACTATCATGGCTATAACCAGCAAGCAATATTTAATTTGCGCATGTGGTTCTCCTCATTGAGACCTTTAATTTGATACTTCACAAGCCATAGTCGCATCACTTTGACTTTTAACCTAATCTATGACTCACGTGACTATCTAATAACTTTAACCGGAAGCGATTTTTAAGTGGTCTCACGAGATTCTTTTCATCGAGAACTTTAATTTGATACCTCACAAGCACTGGTGGTATCACTTTGACTTTGAACCCAATCTGACTAATCAATAAATAACTAATTACCCTAAATTTGGTAATTAACGTTCGGGCCCTACTGCCTCAGGAAAAACACACACAAGCAACGAAAGCGCACGCACGCAAGAAAAAACGTAACGCAGCTGTGAGCATCTCGCCCACAGCTGCGGCAGGTTCTTTTTTTTATCCACAACTTCCGTTTTCCGCCACTACGGTAAACAAATGGCGCTAGTGTCGCACGGCAAACTCCAGGTTCCGGTCCCTCATTGCAACTTAGGTTGGACACATGTACGGCGCTCCTGATGCCCACTGGCATAGAGGTGTCAGCAACAGAAACGAATAAGTAGGTGTACGCGGCAAAGCCATTATTAATGAAAGTATTCATTTTCATATTGGAGGGCATGCGCTCCAGCCAGCTACTGACGATTGAATCCTCATAGTAGGTGTACCGCTTCATGAAAACAGGTACTCAGTATTCGCTCAGACAGCTCAAGCCATCGCGGCGACATCTCCTTCACATTATACGCCGTAAATTTGGCACCTTCGGTGGAGTTTCGCGTGATAACCCACGACGCGTAGTAAAGCCAGTTCTGGTATTCATACCGGTCTAGGATGGCATGTGTTGTGATCTCAGAAATCACAAAAATCACCATGTAGTAATTTTTTATTTATTTTTATTTATTATTTATACAATACTGCAGGCCACAAATGGGCCCAAGCAGGAGTGGGGGTGTTACAGTGCCGTTAGACCAATTATACAATATTTAGCGAGGTAAAAACAATAAACAGGACAGTACAAAATTATTTTGAAAAACACTGTGAATTAATAATACAAAATTTACAAGTCAAACATTTGATCAATAGATTTCAGCACATTATCGGATGAAAGAATTTCATGCGGAAGGTTATTCCAGTCGGTTATAGTGCGAGGAAAAAAAGAATACTTAAAATTGTTAGTGCGCGCTGTGATAGGCGTGAACTTTCCGGAATGGTAATTCCTGGTGGGACGCGATGATAACGGAGTCAGGAAGGCCGATGTTTCGAGTCTGATATTCGCATGTGATAATTGGAAAAGAAATTTTAGCCTATTCATTTTGCGTCGAGATTTCAAAGTTGGGATTTTATTTATTTTCATTAGTTCTGTTGGGGAATCATGACGGCGGTATCGGTTGTAAATGAAGCGGACGGCTAATCTTTGAATTTTTTCGAGATTGTCAATGTCTTTTTTAGTATGTGGATCCCAGACTACGCATGCGTATTCAAGGCATGGTCGTACTATTGTGTTATACGCAAGAAGCTTTATGTTCGCCGGCGAGTTTTTCAGTGTATGTCTTAGTAAGCCGAGTTTCCGTCGTGCTGAGGCGCATACTTTAAGAATGTTGGAGGACCATGTTAGATTACTAGTAGTTGTAACGCCAAGATATTTAAAGCTATCAGTTCGCGAGATAGGAAGACCATTGATTGTGTACTGATGCTCATGTGGTTGCTTTTTTTTAGTAATACGCATAAATACGGTTTTCTCAGTATTTAGTTCCATGTCCCAAAGGTCGCACCAATTATTTATTGCGTCAAGGCTATCGTTTAGAATTTGCTGATCATTAGAAGAATTAATTGTGCTGGATAACAAACAGTCATCGGCAAATAATCGTATTTCAACGCCTTCTTTAACACATGACGCTACATCATTAATATAAATCAGGAAAAGTAACGGTCCCAGAACACTTCCCTGGGGGACGCCGGAATTAACAGGAAGGAAGTCTGAATGAGAACCATTTATATCTACAAATTGAACGCGGGAATGCAGGTAAGATTTTATCCAGTTTACGATGGTAGATGGAAGACCCAGTAAATTAAGCTTGAAAATTAACTTTGAATGGGAAATTCTGTCGAAAGCTTTGCTGAAGTCTATGAAAACTACGTCGGTTTGGCCTGATTTTTCAATTACAGCAGAGAAGGAATGAATAGAAGTAATAAGCTGAGTAGTGGTAGAAAGGCCCTTACGGAACCCATGCTGAAATGGTGACAGAATATTACGCTCATCTAAAAAGTTTAAAATGTAGTTCAAAATAATGTGCTCCATGATTTTACAACATGACACTGTTAGTGATATGGGCCTATAGTTTGTTACGATGGCATTATCTCCTTTTTTAAACACTGGGACCACCCGGGCGATGAGCCAATCTTTCGGGACAATGCCTTGCGATAAGGACGAGCGAAAAATTACAACCAGGAAACGTGCGAGTGACTCGGCGTAGCGACGAAGAAATACATTAGGAATGTTGTCTGGCCCACATGACGATTTAGATTTGATATTAAGGAGCATGGAAAATACGCCTTCAAATGTTATGAATTCTGGATCAACCTTAATACAGTTATCATTTGAATTGGCACACACGGACGGGTCAGAAAACACTGAGTGGAAATAGCGGTTAAATTCAATCGCGATTTGCTTAGAATCTCGAATAATCTCATCTCCGAGCTTAACACATTCGACTGATTTTTGTTTGTTAGGCTGAAGCTTGCGCCACAATTTTGCCGCATCACTTTTTAGGAACTGTGGCATGGTCACCGAGAAGTAATGGAGTTTAGCTGCGCGTATATTATTAGCAAGTGAATCTTTTAACTTCTGAAGCAGCGGCCCTTTCGGCTTCCGCCTTTTCGTTTTCTTAACCTTACGCGTTAAGTGAATAATTCCTCTGGTTATCCAAGGGTTTCTGCGGTTTGACGTTTTAGCTTTGTTTGGAATGAAGTTTTCGAGGCAAAACTCACACAGCGACCGGAACTTTTTCCACAGATAATTAGCATCATTGCCTGAAAAACCGTCGAAAGACAAATCAAGATAGTCGAGAATAGATTCATCATTGGCCCTACTAAAGTCTTTAAACATTTTTCGCTGTAAGGGCACCTGGTCAGATAGATCTACTACAGAACATGTGAAAAGGACAAGCTTATGGTCGGAGAGGCCGTCTTCTACAGATACATATACATTGGAGAAACTTTTGCTATGAAAAACGAGATCAAGAATGGATGCCGCATTTTCCTGAACGCGTGTTGGAGTTCCTACTGCTTGATCAAGATCGCATGCCAACATATTATCAAAAACAACTTGATCGCTAAAACATGGAGAGCGTAACTTAGCCCAGTTGATGTTCGGGAGATTAAAATCACCGGCAATAATCAAGTGGTTTTTGGAATGTTTGAGTGAGTAATCATAAAGTTTGGTTAAAAATTCTACTTCTGAAGACGGGGGACGGTAAACGGCAATTAAGATTATTGTATTTCCAAAGACGGGTAACTGTAGGCATAAGCTTTCATGGTCTTCTATTTGATCTAAAAGAATAGTGGATGTGTGAGTATTCAAGACAACAGCGACACCACCACCGCGATACAGTCTATCTCGTCTAATTATTTTGTAGTTTTCCGGTACTATATCTTCATCAGAATAATTATCGCTTAACCAAGTTTCCGTAAGAACGGTGATGTGGGGTGCGTAGGTTAACAAGATACTTTCGAGTTCTACAGTTTTGTTAACAATGCTTTGAGCATTAATATTAAGGAGGCGCAAATTTTGATTACATCGGCGAGGGGCTTGTCATGCACTAACTGTCGGTTGGGATGGGCTTGAAACTGGTGTCGGCTTTGGAACGGTTAAAACCTTCACGCGCATGTTCTTGCTGTCGTCCCACATAAAAGTGTCGTCATCGATCCGTAACTTACCGTGTACAAGATATGGCTTTTTCCCATTTGTTTGTCAATTTTTCCACTTTCCCACAGCAGTTTACGTCGACGCAGCGTGCAACGGGAGTAATCGTTTTGAATGAAGATTTCAGTTCCTTTGAGTTTTTTTGCGTTTTTTATATTTCTTGTTTTTCCGTGAAGTCCTGAAGATACATGATTACGGGACGATTTGCAGCTTGTCTACCAAGTCTATGTATACGACCAATCGAGTTGCAGGATACATTAAGTTTTTTACAAAATAGTTCATCCACTACTTCTTTTCTTAAGACATCCTCAGTTTCGTTTGGTTTTTCAATGAGGCCGTATACTATTAGGTTTGATCGCCGACTACGGTCTTCAATATCGACTATCTTCTCCGACTGATCTGCTACCAATGTTTTTAGTACATTTAAACTTGTATCAAAGTTATCGATCTTGCAAGTAGATTTGTTCATGGTGTTAAGAAGCGTTTCTAGGTTAGATACTTTTTGAATGACAGCTGCTAATGTTGCCCGTTGGGCGGTTTGTTCCGAGTTTATATCAGATATACTCTTCAGAATTTCTTTCTGCCCTTCCAAAACCTTATCTAGCATTTCTTGAATGTCGGGTCCAGGGTTTGACTCAATATCGCCACAGAGCATAAGTTTGCACACAAAAAAACAGTCGTATAAAATGCCGAGGCAGGTGCGTGGGCATGGCACAACAACCAAGAACCTGTTGCTTGAACAAACAGAAGAATGCGTACAACCAACCTGCATAAAGAAGTGACAGAACTTGGTCAGCATTGCTGCTTGGTGCATTTCGCCATGCCCACTGAAGTTGAACCGTTGAGGGCCGGAGTTTATAGGTACCAACGATGATGACGTCACAGAGCGTAGCGCCATGTCGCCGGTGACGGCAGGGAAGTTGAACCACACGTGCACTGGTCCAGTTGTGATGAATGGTGTGGCTCGCTGAGATAAGTTGATTACCGGGGGAAAGACGGGCTCTTCATAGCTGGCGGGCTCGAGGAACAAGCCTCCGAGAAGGACTGCCTGCATAACGAAGTGACAGAACTTGGTCAGCATTGCTGCTTGGTGCATTTCGCCATGCCCACTCTTATGCCCAATATTATAATTCGGAGCTTTTAGGGCATTATCTTTCTGTAACACTGCCGCCAAGTATTTATACCGCAATGCTGGCTTGCACCCTGCGTTGAGGATACCATATTTGCCCGCATGCTGGCTAGCCCCTGGCTGGACGATACCATATTTGCGCGTATAGCAGTAGCCAACGACCGTCGCCACTTGACACTGCAGGGCCGTAGCCGACTACAACGTAGTCATGGTGGGCGAATTCTGAATGAGTCACCCATCGATCTGCAGATTCACCATTCGGAGGGCATGCTGACTGCTGAACGCCGACCTGCACACCGCCAACCTGCTCGTGACGTGACACTTATGCGGTGCAACGTGCGCAGTGGTGCATGGCACCACAGCCATCGGCGATGCACACGCGCGGACATCACGGGACTACGTTGTCGGCGGACGGCAATTTCGCACGAGTGCTGTGGCGCTTCCAGCTGTAGCAGCAGAAAGCGATGAAAACAGAACTCGGGCCAAATTGCCTGGCGGTGACCACATAGTCATCCACTGCGGGCACCCACTCAGCGCACTTACCACCGTGTGCAGTTTTCGTAGACTGTGCCGAGGTAGTACTTTCCTTTATTCCTATTCTACTTAAGAAGTTCCGTAGCATATTGATATAAACGATAACGCAACTCCCCGCTTGACACTCTCCACCCAGACGTTAGAGTACTGTGCATCCCCAGACATGGAGAGTATCCTGGTATTAAAAGCGCCAGCCGGTAAGTGAGTGCGTCATCTTCGTCCTATTGCTGTCACGCAGTAGAGAACATTACCAGCGACGCCCAATTTGATCATCACGAGGAGCGCCAGCGCAGCAGACTTGCTTGGTGGCTTCACCTCCAATGATCAGTTTGCGGAAATTCGGATAAACTCCATTCTTGTTTATCCCAGCGCAGCCCAAGTGTTTCTGAACCATCCTGTTCCGGCTTTGCCATACGAACCAACGTCAGTGCCGAGGAGGCAAGAAAGTATGATTCACTTTGGACCTCAGGCAACAATTTCTAGGAAAGCAACAGCTTTCAGCCGGGGTTATTTTAAGAAGGCAACCTCTGCGAAAAACTCCTGTCACACAGACCATGCAGGAATTCAGTAGTCCGGCTCTGCACCAAGTTCTTCACCTTCTTTTTTTTTACCCTTTCTTCTTTGTTACGCATGCGATGACACATATAAACCAGACCTTTGCCATTTTATTTATGCTTGCGCAGGCCTTGCCCCAATTCGCGCCCACACCACCAGGCATCAGTTCTCTCTCATGAACTGTCTATTCGGCCCACTTTGAACGTCAAGAATACGTTCATAGCGATATAGAGATTCTTTGGTGCGGATTCAATGGGTGGTCATAATTAGAGTCCTCACTGTCCTGTTCTCCTTGCGGCGTCCCCGTCCCGTCCCAATAAAGTTTGATTCCTTTCTTTATATGGCAACGACGAGCCTCCCCACTCTTCCAGCTTTGGTCGATATTGTCAGTGTTCGCCTGGCTACACGGTTTCGAGCACTGGCATTATAGCCTGTGGTTCAGGCAACAGAACAAGGAGGAACGCTCGCCTCAAGGGCACCCGCAAGGTATTTGGCTGCGTACTTGGTCAGTGATTTTCCTAAGAAAGTATATGAGCCGGGGAATATCGAAGCACCTCCGGTGAACGCCATTGATGGAGGAGCGGAGCTGGCTGGTCAGAAGGCCGGACCTCAGTGGGTTGACTCAAAAGCTATTCCGTATAACGACCGGCCCTGGAGAAGTGGTTTGCTTGGCGTAGACGCTCCGGCTTACGTTCGCGGTGCTGAAACTCCAGCAGGCATGACAGCTGGCGGAAACATTTGAGAACAGGTGTATGATGCCCTGATGAGGAACCCGGAATCAAACAACACTTAGACACTGTCTGCACAGCTTTTACGCGCGTGTGCTTATTTTCATTTGCAAGTAGTCGATGAACCGTGACAAATGCTTGCCTGGTGCACGGAAAAAGCGTTTTGGAGCTGCTAAATGTAAGCCCAGGTCTTCAGAGATGAAAGTTGAGAAACTGCAGGTCGCGGACGCAGCAATTCAGGTATCACAAGTGAAAAGTAACTTTGACATAAGTGCGGCAGACACACACTTGACATACCATTGAGAGAACGACGGTAAGCGCGGGCAGGTTAATGTAACCGTCTTAAAGACTATGCTCCTGGTCATGCGCGCGTCTCTGACTGCGCGGTTCTCGCACGAGTTGCAGAGGCGGACAACCTAACACCTCGGCGAACACCGAACATGCCCATTAATGCATCAACGAATGGTGTACCCTCACCTCGACGCTGCACCTGGTTAATTGGAGTGCCATGGGCGGATGGAAAAAATCTGCTGGAGGGTCTGCATGCTCGTGCGAGGTCATTTCGCCCTTTTTCACCCATATGCTTGTAGCAAACCTAGCGTGCACCTCGTGTTTGCGTACTTATTGCATTGTTATTGTCGCTGCTGTTTGTCCTTGTTTTTTGTACTCACTTCTGCTCTCGAGAGCGTGTACCTTTTCCTGTGACTTTATTATTGAATGTTGTATTCCACGCGTGTGTAATTTGCTAGCCTACATAAATTGCTGTTTTTCGTGTTACTTATAATTTTTGTATTTTTTCCCGCTTGGTGTAACGGTTCGCCATGTGTTTTAATTTACGAACACATATGCTGCTAGCGTGCCCTACATGTTCCGCGTAAGTTAATGTGTGTTTTCTTGGTTTGCGGAAATCGGCGCTGAAATCGATTTCTTTTAGTGCATGTAGTAGTCCAAGCACTGTTGACCCAAAATATATATGCTAGCTCTACTGGTGACTGCGCCACAGGTCCCCACTAGCTACGTCTCCCCTTTTATTCTGAGTATTGTGTTCAGTTCACCTCTGTCGGAAAAAGATAAAAGAATGATCGCCGCCAGAGCCAGATCTTTGTTCTTCTGGAAAGTTCGGCGGGAAGCTATTATTTCCTCTTGCTCGTCTATAGGGCGGAGGGTCGGGGTTCAAGGTCATCAGATAGCGGTTCACTCTGCTTGAATGACTATCGGCCGAAAGAGACCGTCCGGAAAACAAACCGGATAAGTTTTAAGCGAGTTGGACGAACGCTGTGGCCGAAAACATACGCGTCCAGTATTGCTCTCGTGGTGGTTTCTGGGAACAAGAAGCCGACTCGCTTCTCGTCACCCGTGAAGCAGTTAAGCAGATTTTTGGCCTCCGTGCCCCTATCAGATTGTGTGCTGATACCCTCCTTGTGAGCATTCCCGCAATAATATTCACTCCGTATTGTTTTGTATAGTGTCCTCTTCCTTTCCCTTTTAAAGTTTTTCAGGATACGTGTGGATAGAGTTTTTCTCATTCTCTACCTCCCGCAAAAGCGTCATCCGGAAGTTCACACCCCTCCAAGATGACAGCACCCAAACACTTAGAAAAAAACAAACTTTGGTGGTTAAGCCAAGCTGATAGTGGATATCACGCACGCTTTATGAATAAATTGGTGAAAGCTGTACGAGGTGCGCACACTGTGTGGTATGGAGAGGGACGTCCAGTGCAGGAAAGAGCGAAAACAAAGCTGTGCGGCGAACCGCACGCAGGAAGGTGATGGGGTAGTTCTGATCCCTCTGGGAGACGATTGGGCTGTCGGGAGCAGTGCAACTCGGCAACCCGATCATCGGGGGTGAGTAGGTTCGTCTATGCCAGAGCGAAGCATGGCTAGAACAAGAGCTTGATGCTGAAAACCGAAAAATGCGAGAGGTGGAGTGGCCTGTAAGGTTGCCCGAATCCGTATTATGGGCTCATCCAAGCAATGAAAGTACAGTACGGCCGTGCTGTAATTGTGGCCAAACCACGCCTTTGTCCGCTACTGCCGCAGTTATCGTTACCTCGATTGGGAAGTCCACCCACTCCCGCTTAGGGGACAGTGAGATTAGCTATCGGTAGCGGAGGAAGGTGAAATACCATGTCTAGTGCAACTGCAGTGTGAGGCATCTCGAAAAAACGATCACACTAGGTGGGCGGGAAGGATAGTTGGGTCGACGGTAACCACTAAGCCATTTAAACTATGTCCCGACAAGATCAAACAATTATTGGTGGGTAAAAAAGGTCGCCACTCTTGAACAGCTGAACAGATGAGCTAAGCCTGGCTCACTGGAAGAAGCTTCGCACGAAGGAGCCACTGCGGGCCCCGGTATTCTCCCAGCATCACCGCCTATTGTCGGCGGAACTTCGGTTGCACCGCCAAGGAAAGCGGATTGCCCCATCAAAACCACAAGTCGTGCAGGCACGTTCGTCACGACAGCGCATGCTGGTAAAGTATTGGCGGGCTTGGGTGGGATTGGAACAATAGAGGTACATGAGCCAGCTAGTAGCGATGGGTATTATTTAAGCGACACTGATGCGGGTACAGACAGGCAGATCTAGTTCAAAAAAGTCCCTTCATGAGATTATAATTCACGTAAAAAGCTGTGACGGGCCTTCATACTCTCTCCGCGCCCGTGGCTATTGTCAGCGTGCACCCGGCTACACGGCGTGGGGCCGTGGAGCCGGTCCTTCAGCCACAAGGAGAACCAGAAATTTGTTTCTGCTGCAGTTCAAAACTTGCTCTTGTACACGACGTATACATCAGCCCTCAAATTGAGTATGCCCCTTTAGTGTGGGCCCCGGTCACTCCCAAGTAATATATCTGTATAAACGCGTTCAAAACTGTGGATACCTGCTTTTGCTTGGTATTTATTATAGCACAACAGTTAGATGGGATGAAGTGTAAATTCGTTAGTTGCGCACCTGCCACCCACCCCCCCCCAAAAAAAACAACAAAAAAAAACGCATGTCTTTGCCTATTTTTAAACGTGCCATCTAATCCTTCGTTGCGCGCTATCGGGATAAGGCCTGCATTCTACATCTTATCTCGTCAAAACCACCTCCATTAAATTGAAGTTACCTATTCAAACACCGTCAACTATTCACTTTGCTGCCCAATGATGCATTATTGCAACCACGTCCCCCATTCAATAACTAGTATAGTAAAGCCGACTTGCTTAGAGAATGCGGGCAACAGTTTCAAAGTTTGCACTTTTTATATCCTTTTTGAAATTTGCTACCCTTGCAGTGGTGTAAACAGCCTGCGGAATTTCAGCGTGATGCAATGTATTGATGCCACCTTCACAGCTGCTGATTTGTTGGCTTTGTATTAATATGCGTGAGCTCTCTCGAATGTTATTTGTGCAACGGAATTCCCAAAGAGATTGTTTTTCAATTGATCACGGCGAGAAGGCTAGCCCCTGGTTCGTTTTGTCTTTATGGGGAAGTGTGTGCGCTGAGGGGTGGGTTATAGTATTTTGTTTGTCTGCCGATGCTATTTTTTTTACTTAACTGTGCCGTGAATTGTAACCTAGTTATTAAGCTCATATAAACCTGATATTCTTCGCTAGTTATATATCAGTCTTTTCAGTGTTGTATAGTTCCTTTCATAATTTTTGCCCCTGCCTTTTAACAGGTCTTTTACCTAAGTACAACGGTTATACAAAAGGTTAGTAAATAAATAGAAGCCTAGCGCAATCTAGTGACCGATAATCAGTGAACACGCATCTTCATAAAATTAACTCATCAGCAGCAGAAGAACAAAGCTTACGAGGCCATTTATACCAAAAAGTGTGGAGCCAATCCTTTCCTCCAGAGCACCTGTCCTTTCAGCGACTCATTGTCAACTGCGAAAGTTATGAAGAACGTCATTTGAGGAAAACACACGAATAAATTGTGCCACGGACGCCCAAGGAACGCACGTCATATCTCGCAAAACTTTTTTTGGCATTTCGCGGGGCCTCTAAGTACTCCTCTCTCTGATGCCATATACAAAAGATAAGTGAGAATGCTTTCTATGATTTTCAAAGAGAGTTATCGACCGCCCAACGGCCAAACTTCGACCAGGTCACAAAATCCCATAGCAACCGAACAAACCCTAAAACATAATATTTGAATGCTGCAAGCTGGACGACGTAAAAAGGCGGCAAGAAGCGCAAGGCGTTCACACATACGATGATCCATATATAATGCGGCAAAACTACAAAGAAATGTACATGTCGCTCTATTGTGGCACGCGAGATATTAGCTTTCCTCAGTGAACTTGACATCGCCCGCCTTCCGGCGCTAAAAAACGAGCATCTGAAAATATGTTAGCCCCTTGAAAATATACTGTATCTCAGATGCCCAGAAAAGCTTGTACATGCGCAGAACCGTTTTATAAAATAACCCCATGCAACCCGTAAACAGTTATTTTTTACACTAGTCCGTCCTTTGCAACATGAGGCGTTTTTCAGCTATTGTCAAAATGCACAGGGCTGAAATCCTGTTGAGGTAACTTCCTGAGGTTACATCCTCCTCCCCGTTGTGGCGTCTGGCACAGCCTGAGATCCGTCTCAGCCTTTCTAAATTTGGCAAATATACCGCCTTGCCATCCTTGTCCCTTCAACAGCTTACAACGCTGTTGCGGCATGAGCGGTACAGAGACCAGAAACATGTATACACGTATGGGTCAGTAACGTCATCCAGTTCGAGAGGTGCGGTGGTTGCTCCAGCAGATTGTGCCACAACTCGATTCCGTGTTGCCCAAATTAGGACCTCGACAGCCACAGAACTCGCAGCCATTCTTGAGGCTCTTCGTCACGTTATCATAGCTACTACTCAAAACTTGGCTATTTTCTGGTACTCTAAGGCTGCTTTACAAAGCTATTTGCGGTCCTGTGCTACGGCCCCCTCCACCAAATAGTCACAAAGATTAGAGAAACATATCATCAGGTCATCAGAAACGGCGATGACACAATATTCCAGGGGCTTCCAGGTCACTGCGGAATCATGGGAAATGGCTTGGCGCATGAAGCTGCTCATACAGGCCACGACAGCGAAGGCACCATCCTGATTCTCCTGCCAAGGACCGATGACACGAGGTCACTTCGCTCCTATGCTTGCAGAAGCACTATAAAACTATGCAACACAACGGACTTTTTTGAATGACCGTATGTATGTTCGAGACCCCCTTGTTCAGCGCCGTCTTCCGCATGGGTTGTCTCGACCCCAGTCGACTTTACTTTGTTGACTGTGGTTGGGATTGGCCTTCACGAAAGCCTACTCTTTCATAATGGGAATGGCCACCAGTGCCCAATGTGTCGCCTTTGTGCGGAAGAGACGATAGAGCATGTGCTGTGTCGCTGCACCGGCTACTCTTGGGAGAGGAGCGTGCTTTACACCACGCTTAGAAGATTGGACAATCGACCACTTACAGTAGATACTATCCTAGGTCATTGGTCTCTACAAACAAGTTCACAGAAAGCGCTGAAACCCCTGCAACGTTTTCTGAGCGAAACGAATTTGCATGAAAGACTGTAGTGCCCAAAACAGGACTACAGAGTGCGCCTTCCCAATCCTATTCCTTCCTCTTCTCCCGCCCTCGGTGTTATCCCCTGAACCCCATTCCCCAGTACAGGGTAGCAAACCGGCTTCTACACCTGGTTAAACTCCCGGCCTTTCCGTCCTTCCTTTCTCTCTCTCTCTGGGCTAATAATATAGGAGGAAGCTTTATCCCTTATTCATTCAATATTTAAATAAGTCAATCATTTGTCCATTTGTGCATCTTTCATTTTTTTCTTTAGTCGAATTGGCAGAACACAAAGTTGTGTAATTATTTTCTTCCTGTTAAACAACTGAAGTGTAGTGTTCAGAAGAACCGAATGTTTTTTTTTTGTGCACATCATAGTTTGATGTTCTGATTCATGCACAAGGTACGTTTTTTGTAATGTTCCTAATATTTTTCATACAACTACAGACAGTCCTCGTGTTTGACAGAAGCATTTTACACAAAATGAAACATACCGCCTCATGAACCTGCAAGAAGTCCCCAAAATAATATTATAGTATGAATTTCTAGTAAATGCGATACTGCTGCAAATTTTTATATTAAAAATGTTTGACATATCGATTACTGATAAGTTATACTATTGCCTTCAGAGGCAAAAAAAATATAGTTTGTACTTTGTAGTTTGTACCTGAAAGTTTGTACTTTAAGTATTGTCAGGAACATGAGCTGTTGTGTAACTAGCGCCTTTATTACGATTGTAAAAACACGGTTATGCTGTAAGTATAAAATAGAACAACACACCAAACATAAACCGTTTTATATTTTTTGTGTGCATGTAAATATATATATATATATATATATATATATATATATATATATATATATATATATATATATATATATATATATATATATATATATATATATATATATATATATATATATATATATACATGTATATATGACTCTGACTCTGACCACTCTGACTGCACGGGGAGATGGGGACCTTCTTTCAACCCCCGTGGCGTGACGCCAACAGCTACAGCCTGTCATGAGCGGGTAACTGGCAGGAAGCGCTCTTATGCTACCTAGGCATCAAGGCTGCCAGAACCGAGACCCTCGCTAGTCTTTCGCAAAATAATATGGTAAGGAAATGAGGGGCTCGTTTAGGAAATACAGAAAGATAGGTCGGCAGTCTACAACGCCAAAGGATCCATAGGGGTGTGGTTAGGGTCTTTATTACCACATTTAGTGAAGTTAACATGTTCTTTTTAATATACGGAAGAAAGAAAGAAAAAAAAACACACGCCCAGAGTGCGGTAGCATGTTATATATATAGATATATATATATATATATATATATATATATATATATATATATATATATATAAATATGTATACATATACATATATATATATATATACATACATACATAAATATATATATAACACGCATCCCCACTCAGGGCACGTGTTTTTCTTTCTTTCTTTATTCCGTAAAATAAAAAAAAAACATGTTACCTTCATTAAATGTAGTTAAAAAAGAGCCTAATCACACCCCTATGCCTGCTTTGGCGTTGTAGACTGCCGACCTATCTTTCTGTATTTCCTCAACGAGCCCCTCATTTACTTACTATATTATTCTGCGAAAGCCTAGCGAGAGTCTCGGTTCTGGCAGCCTTGATGCCTAGGTAGCATAAAAGGGCTTCCTGCCAGTTACCCGCTCATGACAGGCTGTAGACGTTCACATCACGCCACGGGGGTGAAAAGAAGGTCCACTTCTCCCCATGTAGTCAGAGTGGCGCTGGCTATCACCCTCAAGCGTCAGATACACTTCTAGTAAATATAAATAGCCCAGAAAGTGAATGGGAGCACAGTCGCCCAGATAGCCGAATTGGTAAGGCATTCGAGATCTTATCGAAAGGCGTGCGTTCGGTAACCACTCTGGGAGCGTATTTTTCTTTTTTTCTTTCTTCCGTTTATTAAAAAAAAACATGTTAACTTCTTTAAATGTACTAAAAAAAGAGCCTAACTGCACCCCTATGCCTCCTTTGGCGTTGTAGACTGCTGACCAATCTTTCTGCATATATATTTATATATTTTATATATATATATATATATATATATATATATATATATATATATATATATATATATATATATATATATATATACATAGGTAAGCAGTAAAAGAAACTTCTAGAGGAGCCAGAAAAAATACTTGAGAAAATTGTACACTCACGCCTCTGTTTGTGTTTTTAATCGTGCGTCTACCATTTTCTCAAGTATATATAGCTATATCTATATATATATATATATATATATATATATAGAGGTTGGCAGTCAACAACGCCAAAGGAGTCATAGGGGTGTTGATAGGATCTTTTTTTACTACGTGCAATGAAGTTACCATTTTTTTTTAAATATACGGAAGAAACAAAGAAAGGAAAACACGCGCCAACTGTGGGGACCAAACCACGCCTTTTGATTAGATCTCGAATGACTTACCAATTCGGCTATCTGGGCGACTGTGTTTTCCTTCACTTTCTGGCGTATTTATATTTACTAGAACTGTATCTAACGCTTGAGGGTGGTAGCCAGCGCCACTCTGACTACACGGGGAGAAGGGGCCCTTCTTTTTCACCCCCGGGGCGTGACTCGAATGTCTACAGCCTGTCATTAGCGGTTAACTGGCGGAGGCCCTCTTATGCTACCTTGGCCTCAAGGCTACCAGAACCGAGACCCTCGCTAGGCTTTCCCAGAATAATATAGTTGGTAAATGAGGGGCTCGTTGAGGAAATACAGAAAGATAGGTTGGCAGTCAACAACGCCAAATGAGTCATAGGGGTGTTGTTAGGCTCTTTTTTTACTACGGGTAATGAAGTTAACATTTTTAATTATACGGCAGAACGAAAGAAAGAAAAATACGCGCCCAGAGTGGGTACCGAACCCACGCCTTTCGATTATAAATACCCCAGAAAGGGTAGGAGGACACAGTCGCCAGATAGCCGAATTGGTAAGGCATTCGAGATCTAATCGAAAGTCGTGGGTTCGGTCCCCAGTCTGGGCTCGTGTTTTTCGTTCTTTCTTTCTTCCGTATAATAAAGAAAACATGTTACCTTCAATAAATGTAGTAAAAAAAGAGCCTAACCACACCCCTATGGCTCCTTTGGCGTTCTAGACTGCTGACCTATCTTTCTGTATTTCCTCGACGAGCCCCTCATTTCCTTACTATATTATTCAGCGAAAGCCTAGCGAGGGTCTCTGTCCTGGCAGCCTTGATGCCTAGGTAGCATAAGAGGGCTTCCTGCCAGGTACCCGCTCATGACAGGCTGTAGATGTTCGCGTCACGCCACGGGGGTGTAAAATTAAGTCCCCTTCTCCCAGTGTAGTCAGAGTGACGCTGGCTACCACCCTCAAGCGTCAGATACTCTTATAGTAAATATAAATAGCCCAGAAAGTGAAGGAGAGCACAGTCGCCCAGACAGCCGAATTGGTAAGGCATTCGAGATCTTATCGAAAGGCGTGCGTTCAGTCCCCACTCTGGGCGCGCGTTTTTCTTTCTTTCTTTCTTCTGTATATTAAAAAAGACATGTTAACTTCATTAAATGTAGTAAAAAAAAGAGCCTAACCGCACCCCTATGCCTCCTTTGGCGTTGTAGACTGCTGACCTATCTTTCTGTATATATATATATATATATATATATATATATATATATGTGTGTGTAAGCAGTAAACAAAACTTCTCGAGGAGCCAGAAGAAATACTTGAGAGAATGGTAGACGCACGATTAAAAACGAAAACAGTGGTTTACTGACGTTTCGACCGGAGGACCAGTGCTCATCTTGAGTAACTCAAAATAAAGACCGGACCTCTAGTCGAAACGTCAGTAAACCACTGTTTTTGTTTTTGAACGTGCGTCTACCATTTTCTCAAGTATATACATATATATATATATATATATATATATACATATATAGGTTGGCAAACAACAATGCCAAAGGAGTCATAGAGTGTTGATAGGATCTTGTTTTACTACGTGCACTGAAGTTAACATTTTTTTTATATATAAGGAAGAAACAAAGAAAGGAAAACACGCGCCAACAGTGGGGACCGAACCCACGCCTTTCGATTAGATCTCAAATCCCTTACCAATTCGGCTATCCGGGCGAGTGTGTCCTCCTACACTTTCTGGGGTATTTATATTTACTAGAACTGTATCTAACGCTTGAGGGTGGTAGGCAGCGGCCACCCTGACTACACGGGGAGAAGGGGCCTTCTTTTTCACCCCCGGGGCATGACCTGAATGTGTACAGCCTGTCATGAGCGGGTATATATCGGGAAGCCCTCTAATGTTACCTTGGCCTCAAGGATGCCAGAACCGAGACCCTCGCTAGCCTTTTTCAGAATAATATAGTTGGGAAATGAGGGGCTCGTTGAGGAAATACAGAAAGATAGGTTGGCAGTCAACAACGCCAAAAGAGTCATAGGGGTGTTGTTAGGCTCTTTTTTTACTATGGGTAATGAAGTTCACATTTTTAAATATAAGGCAGAACGAAAGAAAGAAAAATACGCGCCCAGAGTGGGTACCGAACCCACGCCTTTCGATTATAAATACCCCAGAAAGGGTAGGAGGACACAGTCGCCCAGATAGCCGAATTGGTAAGGCATTCGAGATCTAATCGAAAGTCGTGGGTTCGGTCTCCAGTCTGGGTGCGTGTTTTTCGTTCTTTCTTTCTTCCGTACATTAAAAAAAAACATGTTAACTTCAATAAATGTAGTAAAAAAAAGAGCCTAACCGCACCCTTATGCCTCCTTTGGCGTTGTAGACTGCCACCTATCTTTCTGTATATATATATATATATATATATATATATATATATATATATATATATATATATATATATATATATATATATATATATATATATATATATATATATATATGTAGGCAGTAAACGAAACTTCTCGACGAGCCAGAAGAAATACTTGAGAGAATGGTAGCCGCACGATTAAAAACAAAAACAGTGGTTTACTGACGTTTCGACTGGAGGACCAGTCTTCATCTTGAGTAACTCAAGATGAAGACTGGGCCTCCAGTCGAAACGTTAGTCAACCACTGATTAAAAACAAAAAACTCAAAATGAAGACTGGACCTCCGCCGAAACGTCAGTAAACCACTGTTTTTGTTTTTAAACGTGCGTCTACCATTTTCTCAAGTATATATATATATATATATATATATATATAAACATATATATATAGGTTGGCACACAACAACGCCAAAGGAGTCATAGGGTGTTGATAGGATCTTTTTTTACTACGCGCAATGAAGTTAACATTTTTTTTATATATAAGGAAGAAACAAAGAAAGGAAAACATGTGCCAATAGTGGGGACCAAACCTACGCCTTTTGATTAGATCTCGAATGCCTTACCAATTCGGCTATCTGGGCGACTGTGTTCTGCTTCACTTTCTGGCGTATTTATATTTACTAGAACTGTATCTAACGCTTGAGGGTGGTAGCCAGCGCCACTCTGACTACACTGGGAGAAGGGGACCTTCTTTTTCACCCCCGGGGCGTGACTCGAATGTCTGCAGCCTGTCATAAGCGGTTAACTTACGGAGGCCCTCTTATGCTACCTTGGCATTAAGGCTGCCAGAACCGAGACCCTCGCTTGGCTTTCGCAGAATAATATAGTTAGAAAATGATGGGCTCGTTGAGGAAATACAGAAAGATAGTTTGGCAGTCAACAACGCCAAAGGAGTCATAGCGGTGTTAGAATCTTTTTTTACAATGGTTGATGAAGTTAACATTTTTTTTAAATATAAAGAAGAAAGAAAGAAGGGAAAACATGCGCCCAGAGTGGGGACCGAACCCACGCCTTTCGATTAGATCTCAAATGCCTTACCAATTCGGCTATCTGGGCGAGTGTGTCCTCCTTCACTTTCTGGGGTATTTTTATTAACTAGAACTGTATCTAACGCTTGAGGGTGGTAGGCAGCGCCACCCCGACTACACGGGGAGAAGAGGACCTTCTTTTTCACCCCCGGGGCATGATTTTAATGTCTACAGCCTGCCATGAGCGGGTAACTGGCGGGAAGCCCTCTAATGCTACCTTGGCCACAAGGCTGCGAGAACCGATACCCTCGCTAGGCTTTCTCAGAATAATATAGTTGGGAAATGAGATGCTCGTTGAAGAAATACAGAAAGATAGGTTGGCAGTCAACAACGCCAAAAGAGTCATAGGGGTGTTGTTAGGCTCTTTTTTTACTACGGGTAATGAAGTTAACATATATATATATATATATATATATATATATATATATATATATATATATATATATATATATATATATATATATATGAAAGCAAGTTCTGAAAGCAAGTTCTCTTTGCTGAAACGTAGGCCACAATCGTGCTTTTACCTTGTTCGAAGTTTTTCTTCTCTTATATATATATATATATATATATATATATATATATAAATATAGTAAAGTTGGGAAGTAATATATGCCAAAAAAAGGAGAGAGAGGAAATGTTGTCCGTTACCGATTTTCTTGAAGGTGGGTCCGGGCAGAACAAAAATTACAACCCTAAGCTAAACGTTACAATTATATTTTTGGCTTGTAAAGATGCTTGTAAAGATGCAGTTAATTACATTTGCTAGAAACGGCTAACGAAAAAATTATATAAATAAAGATGCGTGAAAATATGCATGTTGCACTAAATGTCATAACTACAAAATGGTAAGTGCGATTCAAACACAACTTGGCAGGCACCTAATGAGGACAATAACGCACGCATGTAACCTCCAGTGTTATCATACCTTTAAGCTTACTTGCATATTATTATTAATACTAAAAAATCTGATATCCGGCACATTTAGCTTTCACAAACTGGCTATATTGTAAAATGTTGCCAATATTTTTCACTCCTTCTGCTTCATTGCATAATTCTAAATATAAAAACGAGCACCAAATAAGCGTACGAAAATAGAAGCAAAAATATCACTGTTCGCGTACATGATAGATGAAAAAATAAGGTTTCGATAAAAATAACTCTGAAGGTTTATTCCTATTGTACGTATAATAAAAACAGTAAATGTACGAAAATCCGTCAGGCTCATAGCTTGCTCCCTCCTTGCAACCATCACGATCAACGTTTGACCGAGATGAAGAGCAAAATTTTTTATCTGTTTTGCCTCGTACAAATGACTCGGTTGTGGCCGTCGTCACATGGTGACAGTCAGTGGTCAGGCACGCCATCCTGGTGGTATACCCTATATTTGTAACTGGAGTCTATAAAGCACTAGCCTGGAGTCTATAAAGCACAGACAACCAGACACAAACGCAAGGCAACGTAAATGCGTGCAATGTAAACAAGAGAACGTGACCCACTGCTCCTTAGTGGAAATTGTGAAGCAGAAAATCTATTTTACAATACCCCGCAAAATGCGCCCAAAAGCTTTAAAATGTACCTAAATAAATTAGCATTACATAAGGTATACACGAAGAAATCTATATGACTATAAAGCAGATGCTGCGGAATCGTAAACCTTCGTTTTCGGTTTCGGATGCGCCTTGGAGGGGTTATAAAATGACCACAACTTGTAAACAAATGAAGATAACAGCACAATTTGTTTTCTAAATATTATTTATAAGACAGGGATGTTGAAAACGCTATATTCAAAAAAGGCCTTTCAAAAATGCGATTTTGAAGTTGGTGTCCTACCCTAAATGCTTTAAACATAGAACGTAAACGGACTAGGACGAGCCCGGCAGGATGCATCGAAACTCCCGCAATACAAGTTTGGAGCAATAATAACAATGCTACAGGCAAGGCTGTGCCACCTCGGCTTTCTTGAGTATGTATGTTACTGTATTCGTTTCTTGTGGTTGGGGGTTGTTGACAGCACCACATCGAATTCTCGTGGTTATGGGGACCTTTTTTTACAGAAAAGCTGCATACGCCTGCCCGCAACGGCTTCATTGCCGTGAGGTAAACCAATTTTTGTGTGCGAAAAGCGCCATACGGGCAAGGCATCAGAAGCCGAGCACATGCATCAGGCTAATCCGGCATACAGCATAGAGTATGAATTTGTTTAGGTCACCCACAAAAGAAACATCAAAACCGCATTGTAGAGAAAAGCCGCCGGTGAACAATGAAACACCCCAGAATATGTTCTTCATAAATATTATGCTTACCGATCATCTTTCAACGCTAGGCAGTCTTAGCCTTCTAAATGGAGCAGCTCGTACAGAAGACGTCGAGCGCATAGGCCAGGCTGACAGGACCAACCATTTCCAATCAGCGATGCAGAGTGTTGTATTAGTACACCAGGTACTAGAGTATATATATATATATATATATATATATATATATATATATATATATATATTTAGTTATTTATATATATATATACATATATATATATATATATATATATATATATATATATATATATATATATATATATATATATATATATATATATATGCGTGCGTGCGTGTGTGTGTGTGTGTGTTGTGTGTCTGGGGGGGCAGCATGGCCGGAGACGACGAAGCACTACTCTGAGGCTTACTGTTCGAGCCTCAAGGCGTGTGCAGTCAGTGCTCCTAGGAATTCCCAGCCACCGCTGCAGATACCAGCCACCGAACATCCCCCACTGCGTAGGGTGACGTGGCTGCGATTTCGCTGAAGCTTCCCGAGTACTGGCCTGAGCACCGATAGCTCTGCCCGCCAAGATAAGCAGCCGGTTCACAATAACGCGCATCATGTCGCAGAGCCAAAAATTCAATCATCTTGCTTCTCTGTTTGCTTCCTGAAATCGCAACTGAGCTTCGCGACTAGGTGGTTTCCCCACCAGCGACTGCCTCGATTAAGACCCTTATGAGTGGACTCATCAAGCTGACGACAATGTCACAACAGCGGCCGTTGGAGCTTCTACAATCTCAAGAAATAGGTGGTCCCAAACCTCGACAGCTATTGCGTCGCTGTCAACAGCATCCTGGAGAAAGGAAGCCACGTTCAATCAAGATTAACTTCGAGGGTTTTTTCTTCAACGCCTGCCCCCTCCATCTGTGTGGTGCTGGTGACCGCGAGCAGTTTATTTCCCGGCTGGCCCAACTTGCCAACTCGACCACGGACACGTCAACTGCTCTCTAACATCCCGTGTTAAACCGACTGCTCAAGCAACGTTCCGGGCTAACTAAAGCAGCACCCACTATGCAGTTTTCAGCTAGGCTGCAGAGCCTTCGCGGGGAATTCTATCTTCAGATGACCAAGCTATCAGGCCCAATCGCAAAACTCTCAGCCCACAGCCCAGCGCCAGCCCTTTCCATCGCGCCCCCACTCCTTTTCTAGTCTCCGTGCGCCATCACCACGAAGGGAAAGACAATGCTGGTACCACTGAAACTTTGGAAAAGCAGCGCGGAAATGTACGGCAACCTGCACTTTTCAGCGAACTCCGCTAAGCGCCACTAGAGGCGGCGATTGGTGTCAGTTGCAAAGTAGGCCACTTGTTTTTTTGAGAGACCAAACCACCACACGGCGTTTTCTCGCCGACACTAGTGCTGAGGTGGACGTCATACCATCCTCAACCATGGATCGCAAGCGCAGGCTAGTGACAAGTAGCGTCCAAGCCGCAAACACGCCTCCAAACGCCACCTACGCAGAACAATCGCTCTCCCTCAACATTGGCGTCCGAGGAACAATTTGATTTATTTTTCTTATCGCTGATGTGGCCTATTCCATTCTTGGCGCAGAAAGTTGAGTCACGACAATTTGTTATTTACCTGAACCGCAACCGCCATGCTGCAACGCACCTCTCTCCGCTTGGCATACTCCCGAAGGAACCGCTATTGGCGGTCGCAAGCACCTCGTCGAATTCGGTCACTGACAAGCGTCTTGAGGATTAACCGTCGCTTCTTCTACCTGCCAACTAAATCGTCCTGATTCGAAATGTCGTCACTCACCACATTGTAACTGCCTGTCCACCCATTCACGATCGAGCTCGTCGCTTATCGCCTGATCGCTACAAAATCGAAGTGGCAAGTTTTAACGCATATTTGAGCTCGGAATAACTCAACCGTCTTCAAGCTGTTACGCATCCCCTCTGCACAGGGTGCGAAAGCGTCACTCGCCGACTCGCGGCACTGCGGAGACTTCCGGCTGCTTAACGACGCTACTGTTCCCGATCATTACCGCCTTCCGCAAATTGCAAACTCACCAGCACCATTGCATGGGGCGACGGCTTTCTCTGCGACCGACCTTGTTAAGGCCTACCATAGGATTCCTCTGTATCAAGCGGAAATTCTAGAGAGGGCAATCATCACGCCATTCAGACGTTTTGAGTACCTGCGCGAGCCCTTCGCCTTCGCAACGCTCTGCAATCTTTCCAATGGTTCACTGAGGTGGTGATTGAGGATAACCTTTCTGCTTCGCTTACATTGCCGATTTCCCTGTGTTTAGTAGCGACGCAGACAACACACCTTCGCCAACTTTTCATCCGCCTCGATGCCCACGAGCTGTACATCGTCGACAACAGTGTAGATAAAAATGTCACTCGCCCCTTGCCTTCAAACGTAAAGCCATACAAGAGTTTCAGTAGCCGCCATTTATAGGCAAGCTCGGCGACTTTCTTGGCCTCCTAACGTTTTACCGCCGTATCATCTAGAACTGCACCGCCCTCATCCGTCGACTGACTCACATGCTAAAGGGAAAAAAACCAAAAAATCCTCACTGACTTGGTCCCCACAAGCAGTCACCACTTTCGAGAATGTCAAGACAAAGCTGTCCCATGCAACCCTTATAGTCTATCCGAGACCGGGAGTTCCGCTTTGCCTAATGACTAGTGCATCTGAAGCTGCAGTCGGCGCTGTCCTGCAGCAGGTTGTAGACAATGCCTGGCAACCCTTGGCTTTCTGTTCCCTCAAGTAGACACCCGTAGAGTGACGCTACAGCAGTTTCGGAAGAGAACTCCTTGCAATGTGAATGGCTGCACGCCAATTCTGGCACTGTTTGGAGGGTCGTGAGTATGATATCAAGACGGAGCTCAAACGTCTGACCTTCGCCATTCGGTCGAACTCCACCCAATTTTCCCCTCGTGAAACCCGTCATCGGTCTTTCGTCGGGGAATTCACAACGAACATACGGCACGTGCAAGGGCAGGACAACGCTGCAGCAGTTGCGCTCTCACGTATCGCCGCTTCAAGCTCCACTTCTCCCAACTCCGCTGACATCGACATAACCGCACTCGCATCAGCGCCGCAAGATGACGCTGACAAAATAGCGCTTCGTGAAAATCCCGGCGCCCTGCTTCTTGGTGCAGCAGCCATTCCATGGTGTTTCCTCCGGAGCTTTGTGATATTTCCACCCAACGCGGCATGCACTCGTCTCGGCAATTTTCCAGCGCATTGTTTTCGATGCCTTCCGTAGACTATAGGACCTGGAATACGAGCCACGCAACTCCTGCTGAATAAGGTTTCCACTGGACAGGGCATCAACAAGAACGTACGCGAGTGGACGCGCAGCTGTCACGTATTCCAGCAGTCAAAGGCTAACCGGAAAGCCAAATCTATTTTAGCTCGCTTAAGGGACCAACTCAGCGCTTCAACAACATTCACATAGTCATTTTAGGGCCCTGGCCTTCTTCAAAAGGAAACATACTTACTATCTTGCGTCCTTGATTTCACGCGTTGGCCCTAGGCGTTTTCTCTTCCCTACATTCCTAGTGAAACCATCGCTAAAGCATTCGTTTTGGGCAGGGTTTCCCGCTTTAGTGTCCAATGAACTATCACTGCGACCGATGTCGCGAGTTTGTGTCCGCACTCTTTAATATCCTGCTGACCCTTCTTTGCATATTCCGGGTCCCAACCACAGCGTACCACTGCATTGCTATCGGCTCGGTGAGCGTTTTACTGAAACCAGAAGAAGGCACTCAGGGCACAGCCAGACGCTACCCATTGGTCCACCTACCTTACGTTGGTTCGGCTGAGTCTTCGGGATACTTTTAAGGAGGTTCTGAAATGGCACGCCCGCAGATATGGTCTGTGTAGTTCAAAGTTTGATGAAAACTCATCTGGAGAGTAACAAACTGACACTGGCCAAAAAAGATAAAAAAACACTAGGTACAAACAAATGACGTTTCGGGGCTCGTCCCAGGCAGCAAAGCAAATCTGAGTCTTGACCGGCCAACCTACGGCTGTTCTTCGGAAAGTTCGGTCATCGGCAATACACTGGCAAGCGTTGAACATACAATAAACGTTTTGAATACGGCCACCATCCTCTGCGCACGTTTTCGTAAGCCAATGTTCTTAAGTTGGTCAACTTTTGCTCGATAACCGTCAACACGGTTTCCCCTCGGCGAAAGTTACTCAGAAGGTATCTGGCGGATCAACCACCGGCGATGAACAGCACCTGCTCCAGCAACGTTCAATCAAAAGACAGGCGGTAGGTTTCCCGCCGCCGAGTACAAGCCTGTTGCTTGAAAGCGGGTTTACAAAAGATGATCAGCTTGTGCACGGCCACCAGGCGACCGCTTTGTTTCCGCTTGCAGGGGAACACATGATGAATGGCTGTTGTCCAGTTCTAGAGTACTCGTGTTTCGTAGGCAGCCGTTGTTCAAAAGTTGTTTTGGAAACGTACGTTGTCCCTTCCGCTTGTGAATGGGCACGCTTCTGCTCTTGGAAAGGTGAACGGCTGACGTCTGTCGCAGGCCTAGCGGCGCCCGTGCCCAATCACCGGAATTCCGTAGTTCATGCGTGGACACGCACCCAGCACCGAACAGTGTGCTGTATATACATGTGCACTCATGGACAAATGAACGAGGACTCAAAAATATTAACCGAATACGCTAAACCAAAGATAATAGATAGTGAAGACAAAATAATTGCTTGCTAGTAGTATATTTAGAAAGTAACATTTTCAGTCTTGTGTTGTGGCATGCGTTCGGGCTTTGTGGGTATCCTGCTTGCCACGTTGGAAACACGTGAGGCTAAGGATAAGCTGAAATGCGGCTGCAAACGATCGACGAACGGCGGCGTTTTCCAGTGCCCGGACAAAAAAAGTTCGGTAAGTTCATTTTTGCTGGCCATTTTCTAGCACGACTAAGGTTCGGGGCAGAAACCTGTTACATCTCGATTTCCCGCTTCCGCTTCAGTCTTACGGTGTGGTTCGCGGAAGCTAAATTCAATTTATTGCTGCTGACGACGCTCGATATGTCTGGCGTTGCTGATGGACAGGTGGTAGGCGCAGCGGAGGGGGCTAGGAAGTCTGAAATAATTGCCGGTGGTCTTGATGACATCGTGCGGAATGGAGGTGTTTTGTACCGTATGCAGGTTTTTATCGCACGAGCTCTGCTTGTACAGGGTAATCAAAGTGAAGTAGACATGTTTTTATTTTTTAAATATGCGCTTACATTTACGCGAAGACCACCTCAACAGTGAGGTTATGATCCCAGGAGGACACATAATTAGGAGGGAAATACTTGTGTAGGTGGTTTAATTAACTAAAATTGATTAATTACCTATTTTAGTGGCCGCAGTAACCGGGCATGTTTGTATTAGACAGTTATACGGAATCGTGTTTCGACGCAGTTTCAATGGGTAGAATTCTTCTAGCACATCCGTAGTCCTAGATATGAAACGGCGAAGTTTAATTGCGTTTGCATGATTACGGATGCTAGAAGTCAAGACCGGCGCATAACTCCCCCCTTTTGTTCTGTGTTTCGATAGTGGTTCCGAGTACTGCAGATTGCAATACCGCCAGCCAAGAATGAATAGGTGCCAGTTATCACTTTTTCCTGGGCCTGCACCCCGTGGTCGAACTGAACACCGTACACAGCAGGCACATCACAGAAGGGAGGAGCTTTGCGCCGTTGCAGACTGTCTTGCATGCGTAATCATGCGAACGGCAATTAAACTTCGCTGTTTGATATCTTGGACTACGGATGCACCAGAAGAATTCTGCCAATTGAAACTGCCTAAAAACATGATTGCGTCTAACTTCCCAGTATGTCTGATTACTGTAGCCACTAAATGTTAAATAGGCAATTTTAGTTATTAAGCCTCCGAAATGAATAATTACTATATATTTATGTGTCCCCCGGGGCGCATAACATCAATGTATAGGTCGCCTTCGCGTAAATCTAAGCGCCTATTTAAAAAAAAAACCTGTTGGCTGGGCGGTTTCACACCATTATCGGGTGACTTCGATAGCTGGGCCACTTGGAACAGGGTAAAACACAACATACGACTGCTCAACTTTTCGGAGCTACAACTTCCCTTGAAAAAATAAGGAAACATGCGAATAGTTTGAAAATCTGAGCTTTTCAATACGTTTTCCCGTTTTCACTTTTATCTGATTTGTGGCTGAAAACCTTTCCAAATGCTTTCTCCGGTTCTGTTTCTTTGGAAACTATTTCTTTTCTTTAACCAATTTGTAGTTCAGGAGCACCTCGGCTGAACGCGTGAAAGTTGTGCGCTCTCCCCTTGAGTGGGGTGCGGCTCACGGTGTTCTCTTTGGGGGCGTTCGCTATATCGCAGGCCGTGGAGTTTTTTTTTCTTTTCTCCGTAACGTGGAGGGGTTTATTTCCCGTCTGGTTCCACAAAAAAGCAGGCACCGCTGCCTAGTCGCAAGCGCATGCTCAGTCTGGAAGGGAGTTTTCACAGTGATGAACGTTTTTTGTCCAGTTATCTCGTAGAACGGGGACTATTTAGTCGGTCTCTGAAACTCCTTGCGCACTCAAAACACAACGGAACCCCCAAAACTCTACGTACAGGTTCACTCCTTAAAGAGGTTGGTACACAGCGCCGACGAACAGGAAATGCAAGAAGTAAGTGGGGAAGTGGAGCAGCGACAGCAAAGTGGACAGCCATGGCCGTATTGACGATGTTTAGGACAAGCCAGGCGTGCATAACGAGCAAAATTGAATAGAGTGTGATTGGTTTTTCCGCGTCCTTCACAGTGATTTGCGCGCCCACCACTTCACGTGAACATGTAAGATTTGGCTCAGGTATTCCTGGCAGGGTAATCTAAACGTAGTGCAGTTTTAATTCCAGTCTTCCAAGAATGTTGTAGGGTCCCTTTAAAGCAAGGTGCATTGCACATTATCTGTGTAAATATCTGTATTTGCCCCGAACTGCCTTACTAGGTTGGTGACAGTGTGAGCTGTGCAGAGTTTTAACTGTGGTTTTTTTTTTCTTTTTGTTTTGTGCTGCAGGTTCTCCCGAGCATGGCAGCTGTGGTTTCTGTTGGAACTCTGTCCATGACCACAGTAGTGGTTGCATGAAATAGAAGCGGCATCACTGTAGGAGCAGGAATTGAAAAAATAAATCTTTACACATTTTGGGATCAACAGTCTTTGTCAGTTGCTCATTTTAATTGGTTACTTAAAAGCACGAATGATTCCTGTTATGAGGTTATAAATCCTGCACTTGGATGTAGAAACAGCGCGGCTATACCAATTCTAGGGCTGGACGAGAGCTGCCGCAACTCAAGTAATATGACTCCTGCAATGGAACGGCCGGACGAGTATGTTGCATGCTTAAAGTTCAACATTGGCTGAGTGGCTCCGGTTCAACAGCTGGCCGCCAAGCCATCGTCTGTAAAAGTTGGTAAGCAGTGGGTTGTTAAAGTTAAACGGCCGCCAGCCAATAAAAGAACGAAAAGACGACGCCAAAGTCTGGCGGCCGATGGGCGGTTGTAGGCTTTTGGCGATGCTTTGGTCAAAGGTGAGCAGCTGTTCAGCTTACACCAAGGAACTTTCAGTACACGGCCAAGGCCCACTTTTGACTACGGGCTTTACACTCTGATGGAACAACGGCCGAGCACAAATTAACCGGCCAGAGATGGACAGCTCATGTTTAGCTGTACATGCTTGTGCTGCTTGGGGGTACGGGTCCCTCGTTGAGATATGAAAAGAAAACTGGCTCAGCCGTAGTTATAGATACGTGGGACGTTGCAGAGCTCATGCGTATGTCGTAGGCATGGGCCCACGTGTCCGATTAAGAGCACGCGGGGTTGATTGAATGCGGAATGATTCTTGGAGTAGGCGCGAAGATAATGTTTTCTCGGTGGCAATGATTCTGCCGGAGTCCCAAGCGGTGAGATTATCGGCTACGTTTTGGTGTTCTGCGAAGGCGTTTAGCTGGGTTTGGCCGTCAGCCACGGTGTTTTAAAGACGATAGTCTTTATTGGGCTACTTAAACCCAGAAATGTTGGTCTGCCTGTATGTCTGTCTGCCATTCTGTCTGTCTGTGACTCAATTCAGCCACCCGGCCAAAGTAATGCAAGGCCTGCGCAATAGTCATATATAGTCGCAGCTATATCTACCCGTCTAAGCCCGGTGTAATGTTTGTATTTGTCAACATTGTTGAAGAACAAAATATTACGCAAATATAAGACAAAAAATTATTAAAGAAGTGATATTTTTGAAGTGTTCCTTCATAAAAAATTACACATGCTTGATTTTTGCGAAAATAAATACTCCATCAGCGGCACAAAAAAAATTCACTCCACCATCGCCTGCCGTCACCCGCACAACTATAGCTTCTGGCGCCATTTCAAGAAATCAACCGGGAGCAGTTACAAAAAGTTCCACTAGATAGGTTCGATCTTCTGCTTAGAAAGAACGTGGAGTAGGGCAACGTGGTTCTACAAACTCTGAAGTAAGGCGCCTCAATTCCCGCGCGTCTCCGCCATACGGCAGCGTTCACATCGAGACACCCGGCCTGGACCCGTGGAACGCGGTAAATGTAAAATGATTTAAGCAAACTTTTGGCGTCTTTATCTTGAGCGGAGCGCGACGCAAATGTACAACTTGAAAGGTAAGCGGGGAAGCGAAAGGAGGCATTTATTGGCAAAGGTCAATAAAGACTATCGTCTTTTGTCGACATTTTCTACGGAAGGAGCTGATACGCGGCCAGTTTTTCGTTCTTTTTTAGGCCTCTTGAAATTTAAGGGTTTCACCAATATAGGCTGATTCGCAAGTCTGGCAAGGGATCCTATAGACCAACTCGTGGTATCTTCACGTTTAGCTCCTATTTGGCCTGCCCAAGTTGCTGCCCGAGTTTACTTCTTAGCACATGGAAAACTTGGATGTCCTACTCAATAAAGATTCGTGATAGCATTTCGCTTACACCGATAGCGTAGAAACAGCAGCGCGCTTCCACTCCGTTCCCGCTGATGTCGGTGGGTTTGCCGATCTGCGTTGCTGGGCGATTAGGATTTCTCTGGGTAGCCATTGTTTGCGAGGTCCTCCCTTATGTACTTTCATTCTGACGTCTGCGCCTTGGTAGAACAGCACAGGCAATGCGCGCGTGAGAAGAGTGCCGAGGCCGCAGAGCGCTTGTGTGCGAACTGATGCACCGAAGCGAAATGCAGGTATTGACAGGTATGCTTGGGCTTCCGGTAGACAGTCGTACGAAGCCTGTACTCTTGCTGTGTACTTCAACATTGAGAAACGTGATGCGGCCGTCAACCACCTCTTCCATCATGAACTGTATCGTTGGCTGGACGGCGTTCGGGTGTGGCAAGAGTACTGGCGTGTCTTTCCGCTTTAAAACAGAAAAACAGTCATCCAAGCAGCGTACGAGTATTTTTCGACGATGACTAAATGATGTTAGGGTGGTCCTATCGGTGGCTTCACAAGCGAGGTCTGCGTACGTCCCGAAATTGACGCACCAATCTCTGTACCGATCACCTGCTTGTAAAATTCCATGGTTAAAAGAACATATTTGCTCAGCCTCACTGCCTCGCCCTCTATAAAAAACTGCTGTGCTGTCGCCAGGTAATGATCCATAACCTGGGGACAGCGCAGCAGTTTGGGATAGGGGGCGAGGCCGAGCAAGTCGTAAGCCAATGTATCTACTAAAGCCAAGTTTTGACCCCGGATCCCAACCATGAGGCACAAATGATTACAAGGACCAGAATGGGGTGGAATGCATGCGGCAGACATTCTCAGATAATTAATACCAGCCTAGCGTTGTCCCTGCAGAAGAAAGTGTATGACAGCTGCATCTTACCGGCACTCACCTACGGGGCAGAAACTTGAAGGCTCACTAAGAGGGTTCAACTGAAATTGAGATCGACTCAGCCGGCAATGGAGCGCAAAATAATAGGTGTAATATTAAGCGACAAGAACAGAGCGGAGTGGGTCAGGGAGCAAACTGGTGTTAAGGACATTATTAGTAGAAATTAAGAAGAAATGGACGTGGGCAGGGCACGTAATACGAAGGCAAGATAACCGTTTGTCATTAGGGGAACAGAGTGGATCCCTAAAGAAGGCAAGCACTGCAGGCGGTGGCAGAAAGTTAGATGGGCAGATTAGATCAAGAAGTTTGCGGGAATAAATTTGTCACAGTTGGCACAAGACTGGGGTAATTGGAGAATAGTGGGAGAGGCCTTTGCCTGCAGTGGGCGTAGATATGGGGGTTATGATGATGATGATGATGTGCTCAGCAAGCAGAAGAAGCTGAAAAGGCGGCAGAGGTCAGCAACTTCAATAAGAGTGCAGTTGGCGAGCGTCTCGTCGTTCTCGAGCACCTTCTCACCGCACGGGACCTTGAAGTCCACAGGTACACACGTACACATTGATTTCAAGTCGAAAGACACCAATATGTCATAGTCCCGGATGTTCACGACCCATATCATCGTTACAGAAAACCTAGAATCCTCCACGTAGGACTCTGTGGTCCCAACAAGGGGCCGCCGGAAGCTGTGCAAACAGGTTATACAATGATAATCGGGTAAATTCGAAAATTGGCCATAAAGGAACGTTGGGCATATGAGTCTCGTGAACACCGCAGATGGCTGGAGTTGAACCATCGTGACATATGATAGTGATGCTTGGAATTTTATGGCGCAAGGCCAACTAATGGCAAAGACCGCCAAACAATAGTGATTACATGAGAGCGAAATGAATGTAAAAGTAGAACCTTTCAGTAAAAATAAACAAAGTAAAACACAGCGTAATGAAGATGACTGGTTTAAAGGGCCAGGTTGAAAGATGCACGATAAGAAGTGAGATGTAAAACTTTTACGTCGGTACGAAATTCCTAATAACGGTTTTTTTTGTAAAGATGGGCTCCTCTCCTAAGAAGTGTGACGCGTGTGGTGGAATAGGTCGTGTGTGTAGTTGTGGGAAGTGTTTGCGTCTCTGTTCTGTCTAGTGCCTTAAATTGTATGAGCGTGTGGATCACTAATAGCGCCTCTCTACACCTGCTGCATAGAGGTCTTGGAGATCGAGCGAGAAGGGGTAAGGGTGTTGCGTGTCTGTGCCCTATCCATAATTTAGCCAAGGCGACTTCAGTGTATCAATTGTGTGTGGATGGTGTTTGGTCCCAAGTGCGGTTTTCTTACGTGCAACGTGCTGTCTGTTTGTTGACTCTCATGTTTGCCATGTATTGCGAAGTTGCTGTCTGATGTGTGGCTTCACGTCGATGTAGGATAATGTGCTTATATCTAAAGTATTTAACAGTGTAGCAGCAGCAGCCATTCCATCCGCGGCTTCGTTCTCGGCACCATTGTGACATAAGAGTCTTGGTTGAGGGCCAACATATTTGAAGACGCACGTTAAAAGATTTTTCAATTCGCTCTCAATTTATATCGTGGGTTCACGTTTCACTCCTTAGTACGTACAATGGTCTTGCAGTGAGTAGCCCGTTTTTGCCAGGTAATCATTGCGGTCGAGTGCAATGGTTGCGTTACCTTTGTCAGGCGCGAAGATTATGATATCCTCGGCGTTTTGTAGGCTTTTGATGGCTGCCCTTTCCGCCTGTGCCAGAACAGACTTTCGTTGTTTTGGAAGTTTTGACAGTTTTGATCGGGCGGCGATGGCACTTGTGCGTGGTTCACTTTGCAGGTAAGAAGCACCTTTGCGCACAGTTTTATCCACTGCGCAGGCCATTGTGTCAGTGTTTTGCGGCCGCGCTGAGTTACAGTTTAAGCCGCGGTTCAGGACACTTAACTCACCTGGGCTGAGATGGCGCGACGAGAGGTTGAAAACACAATTGGAACGCTGGGAATGGCCATTCCACTGGAGTAGCAACGAGAACTTGGCATTGTGACTTTCTTGCCGCTTGTCACGCTCCGCATTTGCACACTGTTCGCGTGTAGTAGCACATCGATGTCGAGAGGGAGATCATCCTCTAGGTTGTTCTGGGCGAAGAATACGTCGTTTTAGGGGCGAAGCTCCTCTTGCTCGAGCCCTGTCCCGTCCCTCGTTGCTGCTGCACACGGCACCACGATGATGATTGCGGCAGGATCCCCCTAGGGATTGGCCAACCAAAGATTGGCCGAAGAGGTCAGAACGTTCAACGCGTTCGTTGCTACCCAACAAGGAGGAGCAGAAGAAGAAGAGCTTGTGTTTCGTCTCCAGCGAGCTAAAGACACGTACCAGGGGTACGCGACACAAGACGTTCTGCAGAAGGCGACGGCCTAGTTGGCGAAAAAGTCACACACCGAATTCGCCAACTTACCCATGGAGATTCCATCGTCCGAAACAAGCCCTACATAATCACCACAAACATCGACGTCGTCGACGGGCTTGTAAACAGAGCGGTGGGAAGTCTTAAGCTTTGCGACCGGGGAGTGGTGGTCTTGAATCGGTGGCGCCCAGATTCGATCCCAGGGCTCTGGCCGATACGGGAGGTTCGTGACGCAATTTCCACTGTGCTACAAACCAAGACGCGAGCATGGCTACGAACGCGTCTTATGTCCTTCACTTATTCAGATGGTGCGCTCCATCAAGACCTATAACAATGTTTCACGGTTTCACCGATGAGCATTTTAGCTTCGCCCATCTCATGATCATTCACTTCGTGGAGATGGCAGGATTTTTTTAGACGCTTGACAGTGGCCTTTGTATTCAGTATGCGTGCTTGCAGGAGGCTGTTTTCAGCTTGCAAGATCACTTGCTGCCGAAAGAGGTCCGTTCTAGACGTGAGAGCCTTAGTGACTTCGCTTTGAGACTATGGGCCCTAAATCGGACGCTAAATTGAAGATCGCAATAAAATGAAGCCAGTCTGGTTCTTAACGTTACGAACTGCTGGATATTTGTTACGGCGGCTGGGGCGTACTCATCGCCAAATAAAATGTAGTTCCAAGTTTGACGAATACTCGTCTTGCAACACAATAACATTGCCAGCAACAAACTGACAATCTTCAAAAAGTCTAAAAATGTTTTTACGCTTCTATGCCCGTACGGGTCTCTTGTTTACATACGAAACGAAAAGTGGCTCGGCCGTATTTATACATGCGTGGAATGTTGCAAGAGCATGCGTACGTCGTAGGCATGGGACCACGTGTCCGATTAAGAGTGTGCGTTGTTAATTGGATGTGCAATAGTTCTCGGAGTTGTCGCATCTACTTTGAGAATCATTCCACAAGCGCTCAGAGCAGCCCTCACCTCATGCAGTGAAAACTCTGAGTTATAAGAACATGTTGACCTATTGTTATCTAGGAAAGGCTTCTTTTATTCCGATTGATTGTGTTTTATGAAAGTATTTGTAAAGTGTGCTGTACTGGGCCCGGGTTAGAAGTGGTGCTCCAGTGTCAGCCGGGTCTACGAGTGTGTCCTCTTTTGTGCTGACCAGAGGCAGGCTGTGCATTTGTTGTTCATCCAGTTTTAGTATTCTTGCCCAACATTTTGGAGTGTATGATTAGGTGTTTATTGATGTAATCAATGAAAGCCAACTATCTTGTTTTGCGTCACGGTGCACACGTGTTTCTAGAGCATTTGCCCTTTTGAACAAAAAGAGGTTTTCTGACGTGGCGTACCGACGATGGATACCCCACCCCTTGTTTTGAGCCTCTTGAGCCCGCCTACAGTTTTTATTCCACCACGGCCTGCTCTGGTGGCGCAGGGCACCAGATGCGCGGGGAATGAACTTTACGGCGGCGTCGATGATGTGCGCCGCGAGTAGATGGGTTGCCTTCTCTACGTGTAGGTGTGTTAGTTACGTGTTGTGTAGTTTGGGTTCCTCTTCAAATGTATTCCATTTTGTTCTTGACTCATTGAACCTGTGCTGGGAAGGTGTAACGCTTCGGCCTTTACCTAGATATGTTGGTAAGGTGGTGAAGTGGTCAATACCCAATGGGTCAGTACCTACAGCCCCGTCAAGACATGAAAAGAAGATTGAATATGCAATAACCAAATCAAGGTGTAAATAGCTGTTAGGTCTTATAGTATATTGGCTGTTTATGGTTGAAAAGGCATGCTCTCAATGGTGTTAAGAATTACTCAATGAGGTGGCCTCGGATATTCGTGCGAGCGGACCCCCAAAGTGAGTTTTGAGAATAGAGATCGCCTTTAAAGATCTATGGTTCGGGCAGCTGATATACCTGGCCCTAAAAATCTAAGCTCTAGAGATATAGGTGAGGTGGTATGCATAAACAGCATAGTGTTATAAGCCTAATGAAGATTATCGTTCGAATGGCAACAGCCTGAAGGATGGTCTGTAGTTGCACAGCAAGGCAGGCCAAGGATTTTGGGGCAATGATTGCCACACCACCTGAGGATGTACCATACCACCTCTGTACTTCTTAAATACCACGTAAATGTTCAAGCAATCTGTGTGTTAGGAGTTTAAATGCGTTTTTTGAATGCACATCACACTTGGCTGATTGGGATTCAGTGACCCGTAGAAATCATGAAAACTTTAAGGGCCTCATAATATGTTCACTCCAACTATTTAAGTTAACATCTATTCGAATGTGTACACTTTCGGGTCTTGAATTCTTCAAAGGGGTTTATTCAACTTTACTGACCTTGGCGCCGCAGCCTGTTTCTTTCGTTGTCATGCAAGCCGGAACGACCGAATGTCAATGGCGTCATCCGAAGTCATGGGAGTGCCCTGCGTACCGGAGTCCCTGGACTTGGCACCCTTCCCGAGGCCATTCGTTGGCACTGGGACCGCCGAGGGCGTCAGCAGCGCCCCGGGTGGCAGAGGCGGTGCGACGGGGATGAGACCTGCCGCGTGTGCCAACGTGTGCATCTCCTCCGTGCCGTCGCGTGTGCTGTGGGCCGGTGGAGAGGAAGCAGTTTATGCAGCGGCATCCCCAACGAATGTCGTTTATACCCTATCAGCTGCTGGCTGAGCAGGTGGTGTGGTCACGGTTAGGGTTGGCTCAGAAAACCCAGAGGGGACGGAGGGGGAACCATGTCCGACCCGCGGTAATGGGTCCCCGACGAAACGAGAGGCCGCTCCGCCCCCTTTAGGCTGCGTCAGCGTACTTCCACAGAGGTAAAGAGGTGAACCTCTTCCACTCCTCTGTAAAGGAGATGTTCTCGGTGACGTTCAAATTGAAGACCTTTTTTTCTTGGAAATTTTCGTAACTACAGGACCATGCCGCGTGCAGCACCTGACAGTTTATACAGTTAAACGTGGTGGAGTCATTTTTTTCAGTGGGTTGGTGATGTACGGCGCCTTTCGCACTGGCCATTTTCCGAAGCATGAAGTAAGACCGTGCCCGATCCGCTGGCACATAAGGCCGCGGTGCGGGTTTGGTGTGTACGAACCTTCTCCACACCTACTGAAACCAGCATTGATGTGCACATGAAGCTTCGATCTTTTGAATGTCAAGCTTATGGGCTTTGTTGGTATGTCAACATTTTCACGACGGTAGTCATTCTCTTAACAGTGGTAACGCCCTGATCGTTCAGGCTTTCCATATGACTGGCCTATCTTTAACTTAGCAGATCTGGCACAGATATCACATTCTTCGAGCTGTAGAGGCTGCGGTGTTGTGTGAAACTTATTTCCACAGATGCCTTGCGGATATGAGTCAGGAGATTTCTGGCTTGCTGCTGCGTGTTGACTTCAACCAACACTTCGCCTCTTCGTAGTTTTGTGCCTCGAAAGATTTACTAAAGATTCCTGCAAAGAACTTGGAGAGGAGGATTACAGTTTGGGAGGAAACGCGTTTTTTTATCCTCTGATTTAAGGTCCAAAACACAGGGATAGTTGCAGGTTTTGGAATGTTGATGGTTGGTAGGGAGTGGCCCCTTTTCAGGCACCGGTCACGCTTTAAGGGTTTTTATTTATTCACACGGCATAACAAAAAGCAAGGGACGGCGATACTTTCTTCGATCTTGTTACCCTGATTCCGACACCAATCCCGCGTCTCCCTGCCTGCTAAACAAACAGTTAGCTTATCCGCCGGAGCTTGACCTGGCTTCAACGTACACCGTTTTTGGTTTGTACCCTTCACTTTAACACTCCTCGCCACGGTAGATTACAGCATGAGTATGGCGGCTCGGGGTCCGGGGTGTCGGCAATACCGTCACCAAGATTACTCAAGGTGCCTACTTTTGGGGGCAACGAGAGCTGCTGGGAGACGTTCGTTAAACACAGTGTTAGTAAAATCAAGCAACTGACCCTGACCCAAGGCTACTTTGTCATTCTTCTTGCGCAAACAACCCCGCGCACCTGTTGATGCACGCTGTGGCCGCAGTAGTACTGGCATGAGATATGACATTGCGGACAGCGCTTGTATGGTTTGCCGAACCCAACGACAGCTGACTACTGAATGCGCATGCTGCTACTGCCCAGCCTGCCCAGTTAAACAGCAAGGAGGCGTTCATATGCAAAACCAAAGTTTCCCATAACAGTGACCATCCATCTACCCCTCTACTAAACATTGATAAGTACAGCTCACTCTCCGTAATCCTCACCTCAGAGTAACACCGCGTCCAGGTTTAGAGGTTCGTTTGCAAGGGTACCCAAGTCCAGGCAACCATGCCTCTAACTGATCCGTAGAAATAGATAAGACTAGATGTATTACCTTCAGCTCGTGCAGAAAACAGCGTTACCATCCAAGATCGCAACACATGATGCTGCACAGCCGTTGGCATCCTGATCCAGCACCCTGTCCCCACGGCAAGGCATTGAACGATACTGCTTGTTCAGAGTGGGAGGCCACGTAAAAGATCCTGATAAGGCAGAGACTCTTAAACATCCAATTCTGTTACCAAATGACGACTTGTTAACACTGTCGCATGCACGTACGTATTTTGCTTGCCGCAATTCAAGTTGCATTCGTGGACATCAGTTCGGTATCTTAGATCTGATAAGGAAGGGGAACCACAAGGAAGGTTCTTCTGTCATGTCTGCCATCTCGCCGATGGTGTTTCCTTCACGCGTCGGTCCCAGTGTTACGACTATCAAAATACCGCTTAGCAGAGTCATCACCGTTCGATGTTATGTACCTAGACTTCGCGGAGCCTTTTATGGCCACTCTACGCAAGAATCTGTGAACCTCTTCATAGCCGTTTGCCCCTGTTCTGTGATCTGGGCTCTTCATCTGAAACAAACTCAGACATTAGGGCACGAGCATTTATCATTGCTTTTTGACCAAATACGTCGAGACGCGGCATCTCATACACAGGTTCTCATCAACGCCAAAGAATAACGCACCTCTTGAAAACAGTTCTGTAGCTGGGCACAAATACCTCCCCGGCATCTCCAGGTTTTCGCCGTAAGAACCACAAGTTCATTTCCGGACAGGCTCCGTCATTGTTGTTTATCTGGGAACACGTCAGCCCGGCAACAAAGGATGTGTTCGAGCGGTATCTTGAACAAAGCCCTCGATTACAAGCAGATGATCACTGTGCTGGCTCAGATAACATTTCGGTTTAAAATGAAAAAGCGTGCATTTATTTCATGGTATCTCATGAGCAATTGATCATAATAGTATGGTTTAGGTCAACGTTAACTTCTTTGAAACGAAGGGTAGCAGTTTGAGCCTATTCTGCTCGAGTTTTAAGAAGACGTCTTCTGTGTCATGAAACGTTTTCAAGAACAATATCAATGTTAACACCCAAACGACGCGATTCTTGGCTATTATAACAATGCCAGAAGGCGTATGCGTGTGCAATTGTTTAAAAAGAGACAAAACCTTTAGGCCATGCCAGCTGTTTGTTTTGCAAAAGCGGGCTTCTGAACGGTTTTGGTAAATAAATAACTGCAACTATATGTAAAATTTATAGGCCGAAGCAAGCAAAATACGATATCTAGAACGTTTTTGTGGGTCAATACAACTTTACGTGACTGGTGGAGCAATACTCACTGCTGCGATGTCCATCGACGTGCCATAAATTGCGGTATAAGGATTTAAAGAACAGCTATAAATTACCGTATTGATTGATTGATTGTAGGAATTAACGCGCCGACGCAACGCAGGCGATGAGGCACGCCGTAGTGGAGGGCTCCGGATTAATTTTGAACTGCTAGTGATCTCTAACGTGCGCCGAAATCTCGTACACACGGGCGTTTTTGCTTGTCGCCTCCACCAGAAAAGCGGCCGCCGGGGCCGGGAATCGAACCCGCTACCTCGTGCTCAGCAGCACAACGCCTTAACCACTGGGCCACCGCGGTAGGTATGAATTGCTGTATTACTGATTACGTTTTATAGCGCAAGTCAATGTGACACCAAGCCATCAATTTGGTTTCCTTTTGGTCTTAGTAACCATTTTCAGCGTTAAGTTTTCAGAAAAGTCCCATAAACACCCCATAGCGGTTACCTGATTATAAAATTGTTTCGTCGATCCAGTCTGTGGCAAGCATCATATTGTCGTGTGCATTTTGCAGGTCTCAAAGTGTGGTTGAAGCATCAGTATTTATATATATTTTGAATAGACAGCCACAAGTCTTACCATTGTATGTGGTTTTTGTAATAGACAATATCTGGGCTATGTTAAAATCTCAGGAATATATTTGAACGAGACGCGTGTTCAGAGTTGAAGGTCGCCTATAGGACCTTCATAAGGCAGAGATTGTTAAACAGGCAATTCTGCTACCGAGTGTCCGTTTTTTATCACTAACAAATGCGCGTTCGTCTTCTGCTTGCTGCAATTCAAGTTGCATTTGTGGACCTCTGGGCGATGTTTTGGATCTAATAAAGAAGGCGAAACACAATGACGGTTTCTTCTCCACACGTGCCATGTCGCCAATGGCGTTTTCTTCTTGCGTCGGGTGCAGTGGTACCACTACAAAAGTACCACTTAGACTAGTCACCGCCTTTCGATTTTGTGGACGAAGGCTTCGGCAGGCCCTTTAGTGCCGCTCTACGCAGCATTCTGTGAACCTCTTCATGTCCGTTTTCTCCTTTGCAGTAACCCTGGCTGGTCATCTTCAAACAAAATCACTCATGGTGGCGCGACCATTCAGGCAGATTACGTCGAGAAATGGCATCTCATCAACAGTCTCTCATCAATGCCAAAAAACTTCGCAGCTCTTCAAAACAGTTTTCCTTACTGCTCATGAAGACCCTCCCGGACTCTGCACGGTTTCGCCGTAACAACCACAAGCTCATCACTGAAGGGGTTACGTGTTGGGGTTTCACTGGGAACGCGTTAGCCAGACAAACAAGGAGCCGTTGTAGCACAGCCTTGGCGCAGAAGATCCTCCCATGCACTCCCCCACAACTCCATCGCGCCTCATGCACCACAGAGCCAGGCAAACAGTCGGCTGTTTGCGCTGGTAGTCTCCAGGAGCGTTTCCTGATAAAAAGAGTGATCAATTGAGTGCCACTGAATTCTTACTATGTTCGAACACTTGAATAAAAGCAGCTGATCACCGAACTTTTTGATATAAAAACAATTTTCAAATGCTACCTCTAATAAGACTGTTCGAACATAGTAAGAATTCAGTGGCACTCAATTGATCACTCTTTTTATCAGGAAACGCTCCTGGAGACCACCAGCGCAAACAGCCGACTGTTTGCCTGGCTCTGTGGTGCATGAGGCGCGATGGAGTTGTGGGGGAGTGCATGTGAGGATCTTCTGCGCCAGCTTTCGAAACGCTTGAAGGAAATGTGTTTGCTTCTCGTCCGCTCCCCTCAAACTGCTCTCCATGGTCGTTGTTCCAACAGGGTGTGGGTTCCAAAGGGCTTGCTAATAATGACAACGTGCCTGTGGTACAATGGAAACTCGGAAGAGTTCTTGAGTATTTCCAAAGCAAGGACGGACTTGGTAGCTAATTCACCATGACATTCCCAAACCAGCAGCACGGCCTAAGAGCGACACAGCGCTTGTATGCATTAGAGAGAGACGCCCAGTGTTCAGCCCCAGAAGAACGTTGAGTTTACCGCGGCAAAATGACAGCGTGAAGTGTCATGCACTACTCCAAGTACAGAAAAATTGGGCAGTATAACTGCACGTGAGCAGGCAATGAAGTGTCGGAAGTCGTTCGAACTTGAAGCCAGAGTGCCGGCCTCTTCCCTCTCTTGCGCACAAAAAATAGCACTTTCACTTACGACAATACAGTATATTGGCCGTGTTCTTGACCTAATTTTAATCCGCAACAATTAAGTAAGCTTTAGATGGATTTAAGAAAGTTCTGTATACATTCGCTGCATATATCAGCAGTACGCTAATTAATAATAAATTATTCAAAACATACCTCTGCCAAAGACTGAAATCCGGTAACAAGAGCCATTGTTTTAAGATTGAAGTATTTTAATGTAGTTCATACGTTGAATGGCTATTGTACGGATTCGTTAGAACTTCAAATACATTGAATTATACACCGTTACAAAAGTAATGATTGCCGAAAAACCACCTTTATTCAATGCACGACAAATACCAGTTGCAAAGTTGCCGGTGTAAATTTTCAAATATTAACATTTAAACAAAAAAATAAATCTTCTGGTAAGAATGCAAATTGACTTCAGAAAACATGTACCTATGGCGCAATGCCCATTAGAAAACGCTTGATGTGAAAATCATAATTTTCCTTAAAGAAAAATAATATATAAAGGCTAAACTAAAAAGAAAGGCAGTTTGAAAAACAGCAAATTTCCAACGTAGATCCTAATTTGGAAACAATTATTGTTTAAAAAATACACCTAAGATAAGAAAATACAAGAAATCAACTTTCATTCACTCGGATTGCTACATCTGCATTTCAGTCAGGTTGAGACAGAAATAAGTAGCAAAACCTTTTTACGTATTTTCATGGCCTACATTTTCTGCAGGAAAAAGGAAATGCCAACAACTGATGCTGAAATACGGGGTGCACCCAGGCAAATAGAATGGGCGTTTGAAGCAGTGCATGACACTACATAGAAACAAGTGGCGCTTTTCCTTTAAACTTCACGGCTGCATCACACACAATTTCGGTACTGGCAGTTCCTTGGTATGTCTATGATTACGGTATTACTGAAAAGCGCAGACAATGCACGACTGGGGACGGCGAGCCCATGATCTAAATAAAAAATATCTGCAAGAACGGAAAGCGAAATGTGCACGCACCGTGCGCCTTTACCCCGTATTTGCCTCCATATTGTATGAAACGTTACTTGAAGGTTTTGTGTGAAGTGCGCATCTTGCACATTTTAAACAACAGGCCTTTTTTCTAAGAGGTAGAAATAATTTTCATAAAGGCTGCCTCGAGGTGTGCACTGTAGCGTGGAATTTGGCAATTCTATTTGGTTTGAAACAGGCTTGTTTTCTCCTCCATTTCAAAAGTTGTCATTTCTTCCCCGAAAGCTTGAAATAAAGGTATTCTAATAAACGGTACCTATACCTAAGTGACTGGAGCTACATCATTTCCATACACTGCGGCGTAATTTGTTACCTCTAACTTGATTTTCTTGCAAAATGTGAACAGGCAACGTTGAAATTCGCAAACACGTCGCCAGTAACTCCGGAAAGACAGTGTTTGCCTAAGTGAGTTCGGAAAACCTAGAACAAGAATTTCGTCGTTTATACCAGCCGTAGCTATTTACATGATAAGCTAGTGCAAGAGCAATAGTCTTCAATGCGAAATATAAAAGCATGCAACGTCACCATCCACATTTACTTTTTATAACACCAGAGCATTCAAGTTCGAGGTTTGTCTGTCTTCGGCAATAAAAGTCCTCGAAGCCACAAAACAATGCTACGGAAATGCCAAGAATGATACCAGGGACTTCTGAGCAGAGAAACGGGCAATCCAGCCACTGGGTTGCCCTTAAATCCAGAGCCGATTGAGCTATAATGGCATTTTCTTTGAGTTCCTATGTGGGCGTTGGCTTTGGCGTTTGCCAAGGGGTCTAGCGCTAGCTATTGCGGTCCAATTTGGGTGAGATGTGAAAGGCTGTGTTCGAAGCGATCCGTGCCTGCCAGAGATGGAGAACATCCAATTAGGTGCAACGGCTGTGCCTGCTCTGCTGCATCTCAAGCCTTCCACAATTACAAGCTGCGCCAATTTTTCTGTGTAAAGCAATTGGTATGCGTTTTGGAGATCTTGTGGTCTATTCACATTTCAACTGAAAAGATGCGCTGTAATTACTGCAGATATGTACGTTTCATAAAATTAATGGCTATCGGACAGTCAATTGCTCCCCCCCTGCACATTTGCTGCACTGTCTTACAGGTACACCAAATTGAATTCTTAAAACTTCTGTTTTTGTTTAAATAGCATAGAACGGTTCGAATAAAAATATCAATCGTTTATCTCATAGAGAAGGCGGTATTTATTTTATAAAGCATGAACGCATGAAAACTACCATGCAAGGTCTGAGGTTGCTGCACCAGCTAAACAGCGGCGTCTATACGAGGTGCTACTGTGATTACAACATTTCGAGAATTTCTTTCAATCCAGGTACTTTTTAGGTTTTTGGGAAGGCATTCTGGATACCTCAGTAAGCGGCAAAACGCGCTTCTGCCGTTTTTCGGTTGTAAAATGCGTGAAATAATCATGCCAGCGTGGCTTGGAATCGTACCCTCAGTAGCCGAGGGATACCAAGTAGATGAACGCCCTGCGAGTCACTCGAGACGTTCAAATGTAATGCGCTTTTCTCCCACCTTTAGGAGTTTGCCAGCCTCGTGTCTAAATTGGAAGAGGTTTGTTTGCATAAGGCGAAGGATGTGGTAATTGGGAAATGCGGCAGCAAACAGTCGTGCGTGTTGCAACAGCAAGTCAACTTGAATTCGCCACTGCTAGCGTGTACGTCTGCAGGCGTTCTGTGAACTCGGTCGTGGAGCATTAAACGTTAGAGACCAAAAAGTGTTAATTCGTAAAGACAAAATCGCGCAAACATAATAAATAAAATTAAGAGCATTCCATATGCAGGATTCGAACTAACGAATCGCAAAGCTATGGAAATGACGCTCAGCACCACTCGGCCATTAGCCACTGCTGCCCCGAAATTTGTAGTATATATTTTATAGCTTAATAAGTTTTTTTAGTTGTAGCATTCGGAGCAGCTGGAAACGTATTTCTTGAATAATGCTGGTTCAGTAAGCGTCACCCAAATTTCTCACAAATGGCTCATTTCGTGCGGCCGCATACATGAGGCAAGAAAGCAATCGCATATGTGCGTTCGTTTTGCTGGGAGCTATGGTGGTTTACCCAGCGTAAAATGTGGTTTTCTAACCTGGGTTTTACGCTGTGCGAGAAACTTTCGCTTCTTTTTTATTCCTTCGTAGTTAAGCTAACTTCGCCAACCCTTCTGCTGTTTAATTTAACCTTAGAATTTTCTACTAGCCTACAGGTATCGAAGCGTCACTTGTGTGCTTATGTGGATTCACTTGGACGCAAACCTTATACCGTCTACAAACTAAAAAAGCCACATTCTTCGAAGCACAAACGTCTGGATCCGTATATTCAACTGAGCAAAGAAAAATGACGGCACGCTTGCGGCCGGCCCAGTAAATGCCTGTAAGACGGATTCTGTTGAAACGTTGGCGAGGCGTGCCGCATCACAGTCAACTCAAGCCATCTGGTTTCAGTGTCATAGGAAACTTTGAAAGAAATTACAAGGAGGATGTAGAGAGGAGGACAGCATTTTCGGCTTGATTTTTCTACTGAATAAAGTCACGTAACTACAGCGAGAGTTGCCGAAACATGGCCAATACACTCCAGACACTTAACGTTATGGCCTAGACACTCTATGCACTTAACGTGATAGCTTCCGCAGAATGAGGGTTCGCTGTGAATGGCGTCCACCTTTCCTACTCACATGCCATGACTTTAGCCGGTCATGCGGCTTTCACCAGAGTAACTATTGATTGTTCCCGGCCTGCTACGGAATGCCGTGTTTATGCAGCGAGATCTGTCTTCCCCATGCTCAAGTGGCCCGAACACAATGGTCACACGACAGCTATTGCGTTTTTATTTATATACTGTGCAGGCTCAGACGTTTGCAGGTTATTACGTACTAGCGCGGATGACTTGCGACCACTTTCTTTGACGCCAATTGGTTTTAACAGCACAAGAAAATGCAATATATGTTAGTGTTACATACGGCTCATCCGGGCCCCAAATTTCTTATATTGTTGTCCAAATGCTGCAGCCGGGAAGTTTTGTTTTTACAAGTAAAATGCTGTCGGACTTCACCCTGGCATACTTCAATTTTTTACCGGACTTTTAGCGCCCTACCAAGAACTAAGATGACGACTTGTTTCAAGTTAACTGAAAAAACAATCAAAGTACGCTCAATTAAATGCTCATACGCCACTGCTATGAAAACCATACTCTGTGAGCCCTGTATGTGCAGGTTGGGGAATCTTGTGCGCTACACAAACACGGGGGAGACGGCATCCTCGGGGTGTATAAAAACAACTTTAAACGCGTATTATGGGGTGTTTCTTGTATCTATTTATTCATTTATTTAGGTACCCAAAGGCCCCAAAAGGTCATTAAATAGAGGGAATGAGTTGAAAGCGGACGAATCTTACAACATATACAAAAAAAAAACATTGGACCTTTAGGTGTATAGGGTGCATAAACCTGAGGTTTTGCATGAAATATTACCAAAAAGACGGACAATTAGTCCAGAGAAAGATTGTCACATTTTAGGTAATCCTAGGATTCTTGCAAAATGAAACTCTAAATACGTTGTTCGCTTTAGGGGACATCCGTGTGGTTTCCCAGACTGAATTCAGGGCCACCGGCGCCGCAGAAATGGAGCGCCGCCGTCTTTTAAGGCTGATAAGGAGTGACACGTTTCTAGGAGATTTTGTTCGAAAAAAAAAAAAAAATGCTGTGAACACTAGCAACAAGTTTCCTAACGAAGGGGCGGCTGCGGCTGCTTGCAGGAATGCTGAAGACATAACAACACAACCACGCACCAAACTGTAGGCCCCACAAAGTGCACTGTTGAGCGAGTTGGTGGTTCATTTAAAATAAAAATAAAAACTATGTACGATGGGAATAGAATTAAGAACACAGAAAGACGAGGGTGCGAGCTCTGACTTTCAATTGAATATATTAAAAGAAACGTTGCGCCTTTTTTTTGCACTTTTTATGGAAACACCAATAAACATTTTTCAAATATATACACAGAAGAACAACAAAATTCGCACCAATCCACCGTGTGAATGTGCTTCAAAAGACAATCTGTAAGCGTCACCCACAACGATTACCCATGCGACATTACTTAAATTCACTCACGCGGCTCCCCAAATTGCAAAACCCGAGGCAAGTAAAATTCACTTCACCACACCCTTTATTACTTCAAAGAGATACTCTTTTCTAAAGTTAAAACAATGCATGATTCATGATTGGTGTTTAAGTTGTATTGGGTAAGCACACGAGTGGAAATTCTTTTTGCTAAAATTATTGGGAGCTCAAACCCAGTGTTAGACGATCTTATTTCTTCGTCTCGGCCGCCGCCTACAGAGCCGATGAAATCGGCGAGAGATGGTGGATGAGGACGAGAAGGGAATACTTTTACAGATTTTTGAACCAAAGGGTGGGCCAGGGGAGGGGTTCCTTCTTCACTGGAGCCCATATGTATTCCGAGCCGCCTGTGTTCTGTCCACCAGCCGAAGCTGGGTAGGCAGAGAGAGATGTACAAAAAAGGAGAGTCCGCAATGCTAAAGTCGCCCACCTTTATTATGTCGCGGAGTGTTCCTACTTCTGAGCAAAATTTACATTCAGCGTCGTAGCGATTGGGGTGCACTGAGTGAAGATGCGTCAGATGGTAGGAGCCACAGGGTAGTTGTTCCGTGGAAAGTTCAGAGTGCGGCGAGGGTAGGGTCTGTGTTTGAAGATTATAATGCTGGGTTATGTCCCCGAACGTGACAAGCGGTTGACTATCCTCGTGCAGCTCCACAGCATGGGGGGTCTAAAAGCGCAGGCTTGTTGGTGGACGTGTTTGTCGCCCTCCATGGAAGCGTGAGCAGGCGTCTAGATGGGCTGAATAGAACCGTTTGGCTAGGGTTTTATAGCACACGCAATAAATTTTCGGAACACGCACACCAACTGGTAATTCTGATAGGCTTCTTTGGAAACGGTGACCACCTTCAGAACCCATAATTGACCGATAGCCAAGGCGATGGCTGCCCCTTCTGCTGCCGTAATGTCTTGGATCCTGAGTGAGGCACATGCAAAAAGGTTGGCTGTGGTGGTAGCCACGATGGTGGCATACTGCTGCCCTCGGTGTTGGGAGGCGTCTGTGTATTAAGTGCATAATCTACGCCTTGGATGGTGCTGAGCGCTTGAGCCAGTGCTTGTCGGCGACCCTGGTGGTGTGAAGGGTTCATATTACAAGAGTTCGGGAGTGACATTTTGTGGTGCCCAGCAAATCTGGTGAAGGATGCGGCGTCCCACAGCAGTTCTGCTCAATCAGGGCTTCTGGCTTTAGAGTTGGCCCTCTATTAACTCTTCCACCGTGTAGTGGAGCCCCATCCTAAGCAGCATCTCCGTGGACGCACTTATGGGAAGACCAGTGGCCCTGCTTAACTGCATTTATAATCATTATACCAAGCATATTTACGTCCTTGCCAAGAGGAAGATAGGGGGTGACGTAAGTAATATTCTAGAGAAAAAAAGCTTGAATAAATCGAAGTGTATTGGCTTCCTTGAGGCTTCGCTTCTTGGTGGTAACTCGGCTGATTATGTGGTATGATTTATTTGATGCTGTTTTTAAAGCGCAGCAAGGAGTGTCGCTCTTGGTGTTAGACTGGAGATGTAGGCCCAGGATCTTGATTATGGGGCTTCGAGTTATGTCCTGGCCATGAAGGAGCATTTGAGTGTCTTCCTTGATGTGTTGTTTACCGGGAGGGCGGACGACAACGAGCTCTGATTTTTGAGGTGAACACTGGAGGCCACAGGTTTTAGCATATTGACTGTTACTGTGAGATCGCATCCGTTGGTGCGTTCCACGGGGGCTCATAGCTCAATCGGTAAGAGAATGGGACTACGCTTTATTACTACATAAGTTCCAGTTTCCAATCCTGGCGCTGTCGGTAACTTCTTTTATTTGTTCGCGGGAGTTTTCTGGAGACACCAACGGTCACGAAAGAACCTTCGAAGTGTACAGGTAAAAAGCTTTGCTTTAAAAAACCGACTTGTATTATCTGATAAACTGCCAGCACTTCAACACACGTTCACGTGCTTGGCATACTCTACACAGACACCAAGTTAAGTTGTAGTCGATGGACAGCACATGTTGAAAAAGAAATCCATCTGTTTCTAGCACAAAGGTATTGAAGCCCGGTACATAAATTTGCTCCCGTGCCTTTCAACTTTGTGTGCTTCAAATATTTTTTGCGTAGCTGTGCTTCCGCCTTTTCCTATCGCTTCGCATATGTCAAAATTTGGTTTGCACCCGCAAGGTTTGCAAAGCAAGGCTAAGAACACATCATTGCCAATGCAAGGCTAATAACCTACCGGGACGGTTTTCACTTATAAGTGTTGCGGGAGTCCCTTAAGCCCCGAGGGAAGGAAAGAATATTTTAGAAACTGATGCGACTAGACGACCATAAAATTAACGTTCTGTGGCAGCCAATCCTAGCTAGCCTCTGTTCAACCCATCTGGTTAAAACGTCCACCCACCAGAAGTGCAACCCATTGATACAGAGACGTTAACCTACCGAAAAACCTACGCCAGGTCCTCGACCAGCACTCTTTCATTGGTGTGCAAAAGACGTTTTCAACGCTTTTCCTGAAAGATATGTGTATATTGAGCAAACTAAAAATCAATTAAAGCACGTCTTCCTCTCTGACGACAGACACGTAGCAGTTATATAAGAAACATGATTTCACCAAATGATGTTTCACATAATTGCATATTTTTTTCTGAGTACACTTGCAGCAAACAAAAACAACTCAGGCAAGTTTTGCTCTTTTACGACCCACACGTTGCAGTAATTTCAGAATCTTGATTGCACCGTGATGTTTCACATGATTGCATGCTTCCTCCTTTCTACACGTGTTATCGAAAAGACCATCAAACATGAGATTCTGATGTTGCAATCCTTGTTAAGCGCGAAGTATTGTCTGTTTTTTTGTCTGATATTTGCAGCTGCCACAAACCCATTTAAATAGGTAATTCTTGGTAACTTCATTATTTTGCAGGAGTTTATAGGCCATCTGGTGCTCCATCTGCTTTCATAATAGAGTTGTACAAGCATTTATAGAATTACCAAAATGGAAACATCATTATAACCGGTCATTTCAATCAGCCTGCCATGGATTGAGAATCGATAAAACATGGTTCGATTGATGTAAAGAGTGGTGAAATACTGCTAGATATGTCACTTGCTTACTCTCTTACGCAGACAGTCCGCGATTTCACTATCGCGACGAGATGTCATTGTGTCTTCTAGTAGTTTTGAATCCCGACTACAATATTGTTACGCCAATATTACACGCCAGGGGTTGCAACCATGCCAGCCTCATCACCGGAGTTGGAGAAAGAAGAGAACGAGGTTGCACTCCGGCTTGGCCCCATCATTCACGGACCGCTCTACCATCTACGCTCGTCCTACACCATCCAACCTCACTGTAAATAAATCCATCTCGTAACAGTTTGGTAGAGGTGCTGGGTACGCCACGCCGGACCTCCAGGATTTCCGCCGTAGCCGACGTGTCGCGGGTCTGCCACCACTGTCTCCTACGATGCCTCAAGGTGGGAACACTGTGCCGGCCCCCACGCCTGGCTGGCATCCCCCGCGAGAGCCCCGAATGTTCACTGGGAACGCCGATGAAGACGTTGAGGAATGGCTGAGGCATTATCGACGGGTGAGCCGATACAACCGCTGGAAGGCCGCTGCACAACTCGCGAACGTCGTGTTCTCGCTAGATGAGACTGCCCTGACCTGGTTTGATAACAATGAAAGCAAATTCACAACCTGGGACCGTTTCTTCGAAGAAATGTCATCCCGCTTTGGCGACTCCGTCGGAAAGAAGAAGCTGGCTGAACAGACGTTGCTCCATCGCGCCCAAGTCCCAGGCGAGACGTGCACCACCTACATCGAAGAGGTCTTAAAGCTCTGCAGACTCGTCGACCCCCAAATGTCTGAAGATGATAAAGTGGGTCACTTATTAAAAGGGATCGCTGAAGACGTCTACAACTTTTTAATAGGACGTGAAAAGTTGGAATCGGCGTCAGACGTTGTCCAGCATATTCGCACCTTCGAGGCGTTGAAGAAGCGTCGCATTACACCTAAGTTCGGCCGTTTGGCTAATGTTACGACTGTGGCAAGCGTTGACCTGCAACCGCCTGCCGACTTTGCTGAAATGATACGATGCATTGTCCGCGAGGAACTGCTACGACAACAAGAGTCCCGGCACTATACCGACAGCGTACGCATCCGGGACAGCTACGTGCTACAGGACGTCCAGGCCAACACACTTTCTCCTTCGAGTGTTCCATTCGACGATTCGAGCTTTATGACTCGCACTCACAGTCCGCAGCGCTCTGATGTCCTCCAGTCAGCACGCAACAGTCGCGACGTTGAACGGTTGTCTCAGCGTTCCCAACGTACAACGTATGACCAGCGTCCTCGGCGTCCAACGTTTGAACCTCGTTCTGACGACGTGTACGAGGAATACTTCCCTGACCGCCGTGAGCGTGGCCCTACCTGCTACAATTGTGGTATGGAGGGACACATTTCCCGCTTCTGCCGCCGTCGCCGCCGAGCACCACGGTACGAGCAACGGCCCATGTGGAACCGCCCCATCACTCGGAATGGCCGCTACACTTCCCTGCCACAGTATCTGCGCCCTATGGAACAGCCACCGCCTCGTCGTGATTCGCCTGCATCTGACCGGAGTATAACACCTCCCAGCACACGACAGCGGCGTTCACCCTCACCTTTCCGGCGTCGGTCGCCACCGCCGGAAAACTAGCCGGCGCGGCCAATGGAGGTGAGGCCGCAGCACAATCATCCCGTAGTATGCCTCTTACCGGACAGTCTCAATTGGAACTTCCTTCGCCTGTATCTATGCTAAAGAACACAGTTGAAGTATTGGTAAATGACACCAGAACAATGGCTTTGATTGATACCGGAGCAACAGAGTCTGTCATGAGTTTAGCTTTCAAAGCCCGCCTTGGCCGTAAAGTTATGTTTACATGGGACCGAATGCTGACTTTTCGGGGTGTTGGTGGTGAGTGCCTGTGCCCTCTTGGGGTTTGCTCAGTGAATGTTTCGTTTGGTGGCCACACGTTCAGAGCGGAATTTGCAGTGCTTCCGCGATCTACGCACGATGTTATTTTGGGTCTGGATTTCTTAAAGCAGTGCGGGGCCACCGTTGACTGTCGCAATGGAGAAATTTACGTGGATGGGACCGTGCTACCTGCCCTTGTGGAAGGCTCTTTTTCCGAAAACCGTGCCTTCTGCGTATTGGCTCACACAATCATACCAGCGAGGTCAGCGGCATTTGTTTCTGTTCTTTGCCCCGGAGTTGACGTAGACGGCTTTGAAGCATTGGTCAAACCAGTTCCTCTGAATTGTGCAAAAAAAGACATTCTGGTGCCACGGTCAGTTGTTTCAGTTGTCCAAGGATACACCGCATTGTGGACAGTTAACTACTCTTCTGAGCCCGCCGTGCTTCCCCGTGGCCTGAAGCTTCCCAAATTCTCCGAATTTGCGTCTTCTTCAGTGGCGGTTTTGACAGAAACCTTAAATTCCCCTTCTCACAATTGCCCGGTGGACACTGCCAAGTTGGAGGGCATGGTAAATGGATCCCTTGGCCCAGAAAAACGTCGCGCATTGGTACAAGTCCTTACGCGGCACTCACGTGTGTTTGATTTCGCCCGCCAACATCAACGCTCTTCTGTACCGAACACACGGACCCACCATTTAATTAACACTGGAAGAGCACGGTCCATACGGCAAAAGCCTTATCACGTCTCTCCTTCTGAGCGACGAGTCATTAACGAACAAGTCCACGAGATGTTGCAGAAGGGCGTGATTAGGGAATCCTCAAGTCCTTGGGTGGCGCCGGTGATTTTGGTCAAAAAGAAAGATGGGTCATGGCGCTTCTGCGTCGACTACCGGCGCCTTAACGAAATTATCAAGAAGGACGTATATCCACTGCCCCGGATAGACGACGCAATAGATGTGTCCATTCGGCTTCATACTTCTCCACAATTGAATTACGATCAGGCTACTGGCAAATTCCTGTGCACCCCGACGATAAAGAAAAGACCGCCTTTGTCACGCCCGATGGACTTTGCGAATTTATTGTAATGCCTTTTGGACTCTGCAACGCCCCTGCCACGTTTGAGCGCTTTATGGACACTGTCCTTCGTGGACTTAAGTGGGAAGTGTGCATGTGCTACCTTGATGATATCGTGATTTTCGGTCGCACTTTTCAAGAGCACAACGCTCGCTTGGCCACTGTTTCGGAATGTTTGGACAACGCTGGTCTCATCCTAAACTCGAAAAAATGCCCATTCGGCGAAAGGTGCACACTTGTACTCGGTCTCGTTGTCGATAAAGAGGGCGTCCGACCAGATCCGCAAAAGATTCTAGCCGTCAGCCGCTTTAAAGAACCGTGCTCTGTTAAGGACCTCCGCAGCTTTTTAGGACTATGCTCCTACTTTCGCCGTTTTATTCCCGAATTTGCCGACATAGCCTACCCTCTCACATGCCTTCTCCAGAAGAACGTCCCATTCAAATGGAGCTCTGACTGTGACATCGCTTTCCGCCACCTGAAGCATCTCTTGACGTCGGAGCCAGTGCTTCGTCACTTTGATCCCGCAGCCCCAACGGAAGTGCACACCGATGCCAGTGGTATTGGACTGGGGGCAGTCCTTGTTCAACGACACAGTGACGGGGAGCATGTTATTGCTTATGCGAGCCGCACTCTCAGTAAGCCAGAGCGGAACTACACAGTCACAGAACAAGAGTGCCTCGCGGTCGTTTTCGCCACACAACGATTTCGCTCGTACCTCTATGGACATACCTTCACAGTCGTCACAGACCACCATTCCTTCTGCTGGCTCATCAATCTTCGAGATCCGTGTGGGCGACTGGAGCGCTGGGCTCTCCGACTACAGGAATATGACTTCACGGTGTCGTACAATAGTGGCCGCAAGCATGCCGATGCCGACTGCCTTTCCCGGCTGCCATTACAATCAACGGACTCAGATGCTGACAACCTTGATGAGTGCCTCGCCTCGGTGTCGACGGCGTTTCCCGATATAGCTGTGTTCAAACGAGAACAACGCAAGGAAAGGAGTTTGGACCACCTTTTTGCCTCAGTCGAGTCAACCTACTAGCCGTTACTGCCTCCACAACGGCTTGGTTTTCAAGAAGAACTATTCCGCCGTCGGTTCGCGCATTCTTCTAGTGGTACCACAATTCCTTCGCAACGTTGCTCTGAACATTATGCACGATGACGTAATTTCTGGCCACATGGGGCTTGCCCGCACTCTTCACCGCACCCAACAACGCTTTTATTAGCCCAACATGCGCAAAACTATTGAGCGCTATGTGGCTTCTTGCAACAAATGTCAACGTTACAAACATCCCACCACTGTCCCGGCAGGCCGACTTCAGCCTGTGGACCAGGCATACCGTCCTTTTGAAAAAGTTGGCATAGACTTGTTGGGACCTTTCCCGCGCTCATCACAGGGAAACCGCTGGATTATTGTATGCGTGGATTACTTATCACGCTACGCTGAGACGGCATCCCTACCCTCTGCAACTGCGACAGAAATCTCACTCTTCTTGCTCCAGAACGTATTGCTACGCCATGGACCCCCAAAAGTCATAATCAGTGACCGCGGGCGCCAATTCACTGCGACGTTGGTTGAAGAGCTTCTTCGCCTTTGTGCCGTACAATTTCGCCACTCCTCGCCATACCACCCTCACACTAACGGTCTGACGGAACGAACCAACCGAACATTGACGTCCATGCTAGCGATGTACGTCGCTTCGGACCACAAAAACTGGGACGAGCTGTTGCCATTTATAACATACGCATATAATACGGCGAATCATAAAACCACCGGTTACAGCCCGTTTTTCATCCTTTACGCCCGTCAACCCAGCAGCGGCCTGGACACCATGCTTCCTTTCTCTCTGCATGACGAACCCTCGTTGGCGAGGATGCTCTGCCTAGCTGAAGATGCCCGTCGACTTGCCCGCCTACGTACTCTCGCGTCCCAAGAGCGCTCCAAGAAGCGATTTGACAGTCGCCGACGTGATGTTACGTACGCGCCGGGTGACTTTGTGTCTCTATGGACGCCATTGCGAAAGCGTGGTCGATCCGAGAAGCTTCTGTCCCATTACGTCGGCCCGTTTGTTGTGATCGAGCGTCTCAGCGATGTTGCGTATGTTATTTCACGCTTAACTTCAAGTGGGCGACAATCCAAAAAGACACAAGTGGTGCATGTTGCCCGCCTAAAACGTTGCCAAGAACGCAGTGTAAGTTAACTTGCCCAGAGGGCTTCGTCTGGGACAGGGGAAATGTTACGCCAATATTACACGCCAGGGGTTGCAACCATGCCAGCCTCATCACCGGAGTTGGAGAAAGAAGAGAACGAGGTTGCACTCCGGCTTGGCCCCATCATTCACGGACCGCTCTACCATCTACGCTCGTCCTACACCATTCAACCTCACTGTAAATAAATCCATCTCGTAACAATATATTTGATGGCTTTTCAAACACAAATTGGTACATTGGAATTATTTTTAGCTCGTAGAAAAAGGCCGTCTATGCCTGACCCCATATTCTGCAGCAAAGTATTACCATTTTTTATTACCTAGAAGGTTTTCTATCATTTGCGATGGCAGTGTTAACTCTCTGTGGACAAGGTTCAAATTTTGCCGCTACTTCTACATTCGGAGTTTTGTTCCAGGAAAACTTTAAAACGTTCAGCGCACCCGCCGCGGTGTCTGAGTGGCTAAGGCGCTGCGCTGCTTAGCTCAAGGTCGCGGGTTCGATTCCCGGCCGCGGTAGCCACTTTTTTGATGGAGGCGAAAAGTAAAAACGCCGGTGTGTACCAGATTTCAACTCACGTAAAGATCCCCCGGTGGTAAAAATTAATCCGTTGCCCGCCACTAAGGCGCACCTCATCGCCTTCGTCGCGTCATCCCATTAAGCCCTACGATCAATCAAAAAGGTCGGCGCACAACCGCTGGATAACCAAAGTTCACTTAAAACGAAAAATTGAATAGTAAAGAAAGCAAGAAATAGCTCATGCTGTTCTGCACGATAGCAGATATTCTTTGGTATTAAAATTGAGGGGCGCTAGGGATTAATATTACAACTATGACACTAGGGCATTTTGCCTCCGAAAATACACGTAAATTTCATCAGTTCATACAAATCACAGACAACCGTATTCCGGATCAAGAAGTGAACGATAGGCCCCAGTCAACGATAGAAAAAAAAACGCTATTATTTATTATTTCCAGACCACTTTTCAATGGCCACAAATGTGAGTATTATGATGGTAGCAAGTCATTACTACATAAATAAAATGTATTTTTAAAAAGGGTAAACAAGCTATTATTACGGTTACACGGAAAGAATCTACCGGCCCTGATGATGTTCCGATGGTTTTTAAAGAGGCATGCGGCAATTCTAGCTACATTTCTTGTAATAATAATTGATGTTGCGACTAAAACTACTGCAGTAACTGAAGAATGCCTGGTAGCACGTGTGATTCGGGCATTCACGAAAGGTAGCATATCATTAGTTTAAAGTTATCGGCCGATGTCCTATACTTGTAGTTGTTCAAATTAGGTTAGCGTATTTAATTGAAATTTTGAAATACGTATCATGTACCAAATATTGTAGTTCGCAGTATGCAAGATGGCTTCCGATGGGGAGTATCTACTGCCACGCAATTATAAGAACACAAGACGCGATGCTGCCACTTAAGAACGAGATTGTCGACGACACCGGCATCTCGCGAGACAACAGGACACTCCTGGGAGTCGACATGCAGAGAGCCTTTGATAAACTGACACTCGGCGATTGTGTCCCAAGTCTCCAAGCCGAAAATGTGCGAAAGGGGTTACAGTTACATCGAGGTCTTCCTGAGGGATAGGATCGCCGAAATGCGAGCTGGCGACATGAAACTGCAAAACAAGAAGTTCGGAAGCACCGGAAAACCGCAATGGTTCGTGATGTCACCGCTACTGTTCAACATGGTAATGGCATATGTGGCCGACAGGCTCGCGAAAGTGGGTATCCGCCACACCATCTACGCCGACGACATAATGTTATGAAAGACCTGCGGCAGCGACTCCCAGATCAAGACGAAGCTGCGGGAAGCCTTCAATGCCATCGAAGACCATCTCGAAGGCGCTGGCCTCGTCTGCTCTCGAAGCAAGTCGGGGCTGATTATTATGCCACAACGAAAAGGAAACACCAAAAACAGTTTTGGCGAGAGCAGAATATCAAGATCGTAACGCGGTCCGGACAGACGATCCCCGAGGGCGCCAAGATCACAGTCATGGGCATGTTCATTGAGAAGCACAGAAGAACCGGTGACACCGTCACCCGTCTTACCACCAAGGCGGCCGACGCGATGCATCTCGTCAGACGTTCCATGTCCCGCAAGGCCGGCATTAAGGAGGACCGGCTGATCAGGCTCGTTCAGTCCTTCGTCATCAGTCACATCGCGTACGTAGCGGCATCCCAGAACTGACTCCAACACGAACGGAACAAGATCAATGCTATCATCTGAAACGCATACAAGCCGGTGCTGGGTTGGTTCGAGTCCACGAGCACGCCGTGATTCTTGAAGCTGGGACTACGCATTACACTGGAAGAGATCGTGGAGGCGCCACAAACGGCTCAGCAGGAGCGCCTGCAAAACAACCACAGCCGCGAGGAAGGTTCTCGAAGACCAAGGTGTCGAGCGTTAGGACGACGAGAAAGCCAAATTCTCTATCTCCGACGAGATCCGGAGCCAAATAAGGGTATACCCCTTACCGAGAAACCTCAACCCCGAATGAGGTTTACGCCACGGATATCATTGAAGCGTCCACGGTTTCCGTCCGGACGGCGGTGATCGTTAGATGCACCAAGGATGAATACGCGGAGATTGTCGCCATCGCCCTGGCCATCACCGACCACTACTGCCGCATGGTGATGAGCGATTCAGGAACGGCGGTGTGCAACTGCGCCAAGAAACTCATCCTTAAAGAGGCAGCGCGCATGCTGCGCGGAGTCAACTGCAAGAAAAAAGAGTGAGAATCAAGTGGTTCCCGGCGCATCCGTGTGAGTGTACGTCGGCGAGATAGGCAAACCACAACGAAGCGGCACAAGTGGCGGCAACACGTCTAACCATCTACGCCCCGCAACCGACCATTCAGCATGGTTTGGAGCCAAAGACCGCATCGGGGACTACGGCGAGATCACGAGGTCCTACCGCCTGGCGCGCAAAGCTCTCCCACCACCGTAGCCGGGGTTGAGCCGGGCGGAGGCCATACATCTAACACAGCTTAAGACCGAGTCACTCCCCATTCCAGCCTTGATGCATCGAATGTACCCAGAAGTGTACCCGACCGACAGGTGCAACGTCTGCTGTAGGGGCACTGGCTACCAGTTTTATATCCTATGGGACTGCTCTAAAGAACCGGAGGAAGCGGCATCCAGAACAATCCCGATGCAGCTGGAAGACGCCGTGAAGAGCTACGACCGCGAACATCAACTCTGGGCCGTATAGCAGGTCCTGATTGTGCACAAAAGTCACCACACTCGCTAGCCGGAAGCAGCTGGCCGATGGCTCTGACCGAGTCACGTCTAATCCCCAGTACGACGCCTGGCCCTCGTCACGGCGCGCAAAAATGCGGATCTGCAGGAACAAATCAATTTAGTTCAATCCACTGCAGCGACTGTTGAATTGTTCTCCGAAGCTCTGGGCAATTTTGGACTGGTTGATGTCGTCTTGATGGACGTTTTTTTGACCTTTGACGAGGCACCTTATTCCAAATAATTAAAAAATGAAAGATACTAGCATTCCTCCGAATATAGTTGACTGGGTCAGAGCATGCGCAACGAACAGAGAACAGTACCTGGACAAAATCTATTTCCGCTAGGTAATTCTGGGGTGTTTTCTATAGTGTCCCAAGAGTCAGTTCTCTGGCCAGCATTATTTAATAATTATATTACGATATAAATTTTCACCCCACAGCGAAGAATAAATTTACTTCGAAGTCGCCTGTACAACAAAAAATGTCTTATGGCCTTGCAGATTCTTGCGCATCGTGAACGCAACTACAGAGAACATTACAGCGAATTTTCCTGTTAAACGAAAAACTACATGTGTGATCAATTCAGAATTGTTTGATAACGAATGCACCTGGGCTGCACACGTTCTAATATAGCGCTGATAGGTGTGCCGACAACCATGAGCATTCCGTTAGGCCACAGAGTTCTGAGAATCGATAAACCTCTACAGTGCGTGTTGCGGCTCGACATCGGCTGTGGTGGCCGTCATTTACGTCTCAGTGGACGACCATGCCATTCTTTGCTCTGACTTGACGTCTGACATCATAGAAACCACCAAAAAAGAAATGGACGCTACGGATGATCAGGCGAAAAGAAAGAGCTTGCAGAGGACCCAAGCGCAAAGCGGTAGCAGAATATCAGATGCTGCGCATACCGCACACACAAAAACACACACACACACACACGTATATATATATAAATATATATATTTATATATACACACACATAAAGGTTGGAAGACAAGAATGCCTCGACAAGCAAAGGGCAGTGTTCGCTATGTTCTTGAAAAAAGAAAAAAAAGTCGGAAGAAAAGACCCACAGAATACGGGTCTGGCGCGATGGCCACTACACTATCGGCGGGAATGTTTCCTGTCCACTTTCTCTGGAATTTATCTCAAGGTATGTGTTCCCTGCGTTTGGGGGTGGTAGCCAGCGCCACTTTCCCATTCTGATCCACAATACAAACCCACACACACACACAAATATATATATATATATATATATATATATAGTAGTTCAAAAGATTTGCCCATTTAGTGTATGCTATCAGGCACTGCGAACGACGCACTATGCCCCGTGTGGGTATGCCCTAATATGGTGGCCATGGGCAATAATGGGTATGTAGTGATGGGAACTGTGAAGACGGCGAGGAGGTAGCACCGGCCTCGGGGAGAACGTGCCACGATCTCTGACAGCTCGCTGCATCGTGATCATCGCTGCGGCTAGTCTCAGTGCCTACGTGAATACCGTCACCTTGAGCGCTACCAATTTCTGCCAACAACACCTCTTCAATTGGTCAGGTGCCAGTTCCCGTCCTCACCGCAGCCTGGATTTACGAAGCCGAAGGCTCCGTCGCGTCTTCTTCACTGACGACCCTCGGGAAATGACGTCTTCCTCGCCACCCCCGATCGTTTGTTCCGGTGCATTCCGCGAGCAAGACCCACCCATGTTTTATGGCGATGATGACCAGGACGTCGAGGATTGGCTGTCATCGTATGAAAGGGTGAGCGTGCATAACAGATGGGATGACAAGATGAAGCTGAGCAATGTCCCATTCTCCCTAAAGCTACTCGCTGAGACGTGGTACCTGAACCCCGGAGCCGACTTGCAGTCTTGGTCAGCTTTTAAGGCCGATTTTCTGAAAGTGTTTGACCGCCCATCTGTGCGAAAGCTTCCCGCCAAACAACTTTTGCGAGAGCGGGCGCAGAATTAAGGCGAAACATTCACGAGTTACATAGAAGACGTTATCGTCCTGTGCAAGCGGGCAGACCCTTCTATGAGCGAGGCTGACAAGATCAAGCATCTCCTTAAGGGGATAGACGACGAAGCCTTTCATATGTTACTGAGTAAGGATGTTGCTGAGTTACTGAGTGAGGAGTAAAAGCTCGGCAGGCAGCGACTTCTCACGCGGCACTCAGCGTCACAGCCGGGAGAGCACCTTTCGGGATCGGTGCTCTTGAATGCCCCGCATTCAAGATTTTTTCCCCAAGAAATCGCGCGTCAACTATCTCTTCTATCTTGTGCACCCGCTACGGTATCAGCGCCCCGATTGTCTTCAACACTTCAGCAAACGATACTGCAACAAGTCGCCGAAGCTCTCCCTTCGGCCTCCCCATCAGGGCTTGTGGCTGCTCCCATATCGCCACCGCTAACCTACACAGCAGCATTGTTACGACCTCGCCAGCAGGCACCGCTTGGCGCGCGACGATTGCCGCTTCTTCCGTCAATGTCGCCGCCCGGACCAGCACTTCATGCGCCCAACGTGTGGCGAACGCCTGAAAACCACCCCATATGCTTTGTGTGTCGTGTCGCCGGCCACGTCGCCCGTTACTGTCGCCGAAAAGCCGTCTCATACAATCAGTCGTTTCAGTCGCCGTCTTACGTCGTGTATGTGCCGCCACTTCGTCAGCAGTACGCCTTCCACCGTCGAGCTCGCCTCCTGCTGCCCGACCGACATTGAACAGCCGCAGGTCGTTCTCGCCGCGTCGCCGATCTATATCGCCCATGCGTCCCCGCGTTGAGCAAACACAGGAGGAAAACTAGTCGCCTTAGTTGCTTAGGCAAGAGCTGCGTCCACGTCGAAAAACTGATGTCCTCGATGTTCACCACATAATGCCATTAATGTTACTGTTGAAGGATTTGTCGTAATCGCCCTTGTCGATACCGGAGCTGCCGTGTCAGTAATCAGCGAAAAGGTCTGCCGCAAATTACGCAAAGTGACGACGCCAGTGTCCGACCTCACACTCCGCACCGCCAGCGCACAACACATCCGGCCTGTTGCTGCGTGCACAGCACGGGTCACCATTGAACATATCACTTACCCTATTGAGTTTATCGTGCTCACTTCGTGCTCCCACGACGTCATTCTCGGTATGGGTTTTCTGTGGACCCACCACGCCGTCATCGATGGCGCCCGTGCTCAGCTGGAGTTATTCTCAGTTCAAGACGCCTCATCGAACGAGCCCCCTGGCTTTTTTTGCCTAGTTGTCGCCGAATACAACGACGTTCCTCCTAGCTCTGCCGAACTTGTACCCGTTCTGTGCGACTCAGTTCCAGACGCCACAGTGCTGCTCAGCATCTCCGAGCTGTTTTGCCTCCGACAATGCTTCCCGCTTCCGTTCGCAGTTTTAGAGATGCAGCATGGGTCCAGCCCCATGTTTATTTGCAACCCCTATTCCTCTCCAGCTACACTGTTTCGTGGTGAGTTCCTCGGTCGTGTAGAAGAGACTGACGCCCTCCTCGTCACCGACGTTCCCAATAACTGACCGGACGCTTCACTTGCTCTCCTCGACCCCTCCGCTCCAGCCCCAGATACCTCTGTTTTTGTTCGCTCAATCGACGAGAGTCTTCCTGCGCATGAACGAAACCGATTTCTCGCCATGCTTCAAGAGTCCCTCTGGTCTTTCTACTGCCAGACATCCTCCTTGGGCCGCTCATCTACGCGTACTCACCACATTGACACAGGAACTCACCCGGCATTACGACAACGGCCGTATTGTGTCAGCCAAAGAACGTGGCGTTATTGACAGTCAAGTGGACATGCTTGAACGCGGCGTCATACAGACTTCCAACAGCCCGTGGGCGTCACCGGTTGTTCACGTCACAAAGAAGGACGGATCCGTTCGCTTCTGTGTTGATTATTGCCGACTCAACAAAATAACACGCAAGGATGTCTACCCTCTCCCCAGAATCTACAACGCCCTCGAAACTTTGCAACGAGGCGAGTTTTTTTCTTTCCTTGATTTAATGTCTGGCTGCTGGCAGGTCCTCATGGCGGATGCTGTTCGTGAAAAAACCGCCTTTGTAACACCAAATGCCTTGTACGAGTTTACCGTGGTGCCGTTTGGCCTTTGCAACGCGCCTGCAACGTTTGAATGCATCATGGACAATATTTTGCGCGGCCTCTGTTACCTGCCCTTGTTACCTTGATGATATTGTCTTTTTTTCCGGTTTCAACACGCATATTACGAGCTATCGACAAGCCTAGAAATGCCTGACTGATGCAGGACTTCAGCTTAACCACAAGAAGTGCCGCTTTGCTGCCCGCCAACTTACAATTTTAGGTCCCGTTGTGTCCAAAGATGGCGTCAGTCCTGATCGTGACAAACTTCATGCGGTCGCCGAGTTTCCTAAGCCCACCACCACCACGTAGCTCCGAAGCTTTATCGGCCTCTGCTCGTACTTCCGACGATTCGTAAAGAACTTTGCGTCGATAACGGCACCTCTAACGAAGCTTCTGAACGGGTGCAACGGCATCGCTCATTGGTTTTCAGAGTGGGACGAGGCTTTCAAAAAGCTCCGTTCTGTGCTTACGTGTCCACTGATCCTTCGCCATTTCGAGCCGTCGGCCCCCAGTGAGTTTTATACTGACGCCAGCGGTGTTGGCCTAGGCGCTGTGCTCGCCCAACAGAAATCTGGCTTCGACGAATACTTCGTTGCTTATGCGAGCCGTACACTCACAAGAGCGGGGGAAAACTACTCTGTCATGGAGAAAGAGTGTCTGGCTATTGTGTGGGCCATAAGCAAATTTCGTCCCTACTTGTATGGCATGCCCTTCGACGTAGTCATCGACCAGCACGCCCTATGCTGGCTATCTTCTTTGAAGCATCCGTCTGGTCGTCTTACAAGGTGAGCCCTTCGCTTACAAGAGTACTATATTCCAGTGCTCTATCGATCTGGCCGCAAACACACCGACGCCGATGCGCTCTCACGCTCTCCTGTGACCGCCGACAGTGCCTTTTTGTCATCCGTAGAAGGAATTCTGTCCTCTCGGTCACTTGACGACATGCCTCGCGAGCAGCGCAAGGATCCCCGGATCACTTCTCTTTTGGACTGTCTGACAAACCGTGCTTCGCCAAACGCCCCTCGAGCTGTGCTGCGACAGGCCACCCCCTTCGCTATTCGTGACGAGCTTCTATACCGCTGAAATTATATTGCAGACGGCCGGAAGTGCCTCCTTGTTATACCCCGCCACCCCCGCTCAGACATTTGTGCATGTTTTCACGCCGATGCACAGTGTGGTCATGCTGGTGTACTGATGACATACCGACGTGTCCACATGCGGTACTACTGGCGTGGGATGTACACTTTTGTCACCAAGTTCGTCCCTTCATGAGAAAAATGTCAGCGCCATAAGTCCCCACCAAACTAACCGCCGGCTCGGTTGCAGCCCCAGCCGCATGCAGTACGACCTTTCGACCGTGCAGGAATCGATTTGTATGGGCTGCTCCCCATACAAGATTTCTGGAAACCGCCGGGCCGTCGTAGCGGTAGGCCACTTAAAGAGATACGCTGAAACCGCCGCACTACCAGCCGCTAACGCCCGTGAGGTCACCTCATTTCTCCTATGCCGGTTCATTCTTCATCACAGTGCCCTTAGAGAGTTGCTCAGTGACAGAGGCCGTGTGTTTCTATCTGAAGTTATTGAAGCCCTGCTTGCATAGTGCCACGTTATCCACCGCACCACTACTTCTTACCATTCACAGACCAATTGGCTCACGGAAAGATTTAATCGGACACGGAAAGATTTAATCGGACACAGGCCACACTGACTGGGACCAAGTTCTTCCGTACGTACCTTATGCGTACAACACCGCCACTGAAGCAACTACGGGGTTTTCGCCTTTCTTTCTCCTCTACGGCCGCGAGCCGTCATGTCCGCTCGACACCATCCTGCCGTACCGACCAGATGCATCTGAATGTAACCCCGTGTCACAGGCATCTCGACATGCCGAAGAGTGCCGCCAGCTCGCCCGGGCCCTCACTTCCGAGGAACAATCTCGCCAGAAGCAGCGTCACGACGATGGAACACCATCCCTCAGTTCACTGCTGGTTCTCTTGTGTGGCTGTGGATACCCTCGACTGTTCGTGGTCTTGCTCAGAAGTTACTGTCCAAATATCATGGTCCTTACCGTGTAATCGAGCGCGCCTCCCCAGTTAACTACGCAGTTGAGCCGCTCACGTTGTCCCTGGGCCTTCGTTGTCGCAGTCGCGAAACTGTGCACGTTAACCGTCTCAAGGCTTACCACGAACCGATGGTTTTATTTTGCCCTTAGGTCGCCAAGATCGCTTCTAATGTCCGCGGGGGGTAATTGTAGTGCAAAAGATTTGCCCATTTAGAGTATGCTATCAGGCACTGAGAAGGACGCACTATGCACCGTGTGGGTATGCTCTGATACGGTGGCCATGGGCAATAATAGGTACGTAGTGAATGGGGAGTGTGAAGACGACGGGGAGGTAGCACTGGCCTCGGGGAGAATGCGCCACGATCTCTGATAGCTTGCTGCATCGTGATCATCACTCCGGCTAGTCTCAGTGCCTACCTGAATACCGTCACCTGGAACACTACCATTCCCCGCCAATAAACACCTCTTCAATACACACACACACACACACACACACACACACACACACACACACACACACACACACACACACACACATATATATATATATATATATATATATATATATCACGCCCCGGGGGTTGAAAGGAAGATCCCCTTCTCCCCGTGTAGTCTGAGTGGCGCTGGCTGCCACCCTCAAGCGTAAGATACAGTTGTAGTATATATAAATACCCCAGAAAGTGAAGCGGAACACAGTCGCCCAGATAGCCGAATTGGTAAGGCATTCGAGATCTAATCGAAAGGCGTGGGTTCGGTCCCCACTGTGGGCGCGTGTTTTTCTTTCTTTCAAACTCACGTAATTAATAATAATAAATAATAATGTAACGTCACTAACGGTAAAAAATATTCTAACCATTCCCCTATGCCTTCTTTGGCGTTGTAGACTGCCGGCATTTCTTCCTATATATATATATATATATATATATATATAGTTACAAGATGACGACGAGGATGAGAACAAGGAAGAAGAAGTAGGGCAGGCGCGCAGCCAGCGCCGGCTCAGTCTCATGGCTGACGTCTTGTAAATATTGAGAATACATTGTTCGCCCATGTCATGGTTCACGTCCTTTGTCCTGCCACCACGTAACATATTTGGTAGGGGTGCGGGGTAATCACCTCCATCCTGGCCCACAGCATCTCTCTTGACTCCTGAAGCGATTTTCTCCAGGTTCTTGGAACGCGTCGGCATGCCCCAGCCCCGGTGAGCCATCACGGCATCTGTTCCTCAGCCCGTGCCCCAGCCTATGACGAGCCGAAATCACCCGACACGTGAGAAGCCGCGACCAGACAAGACGACAAGTCTTCTCAAGGGCTTTGGACATTTGACATTGGACATTTGAAGGGCTTTGGACAGCTGAACCTCTTCTTCACAAGCTCCTTCTGATGATGATAGATGAGGTGTGCCAAAAGCACGGCAGTGAACATAATCCACGATAATGCACGGCAATGGCGCTGCCAGGGAATGTCCTGTAGTCTTCGCTACAATTTCCCCCCGTGGAAGAAGACGCCATCCTGGCGGCGAATTACGGAGCAGACGAAACCAGAGGCTCGTGATAGGGTTTTAAGCGCTGTACGTGGACAGTCTCACTACCACGGCGGCGGAGGTCCGTAGAAAGGGCCATAGACTCAACGATATAGTTCACGGGTGACGTACGCTCCAAGATGTAGAAGGGGCCATGATACTTAGCGAGAAACTTCGTAGACAATCCCGGGGTGGTCGAGGGAATCCATAGCCAAACCAATGACCCCGGCGAATAAGTCGGTGCCACAGCTGTGTCGTCGTGGCGAGATTTTTGCCGCCACTGGTCTTCAGCTGTGAAGGTTTTCGCGAGTTGTCGGCACTCTTCCGCGTGTTTGGCGGCTTCTGATGCTGGGGTGCACTCCAAGACATCCGGACGATAAGGAAGCACGGTGTCGAGAGTGCACGATGGTTCTCGTCCGTAGAGTAGGTATAAAGGGGAGAAGCCGGATGTAGTCTGTATGGCCGTATTGTATCCGTACGTCACATAGGGCAGCACAAGGTCCCAGTCATCGTGGTCGGAGGAGACGTACATGGACAGCATGTCTCCAAGAGTTCGATTAAAACGCTCAGTGAGGCCATTAGTCTGCGGGTGGTACGCAGTTGTTGTGCGTTGGATAATACGGCACTCAGGGAGGAGATTCGCGACAACGTCGAATAACAACACGCGTCCTCGGTCACTTAAGAGTTCTCGAGGCGCTCCGTGGCGCAATATGAAGCGACGTAATAGAAAGTAGGCGACGTCTCGTGCTGTGGCGGTTGGCAGTGCAGCGGTTTCAGCGTAGCGCGTGAGATGGTCGACCGCAACAATGACCCATCGATTCTCGGCGGCTTTGTAGGGCAAAGGCCCGTATAGGTCAATGATCACACGGTCAAATGGTTTCGCCGGGCAAGGAAGGGGCTGCAGCGGACCAATAGAACATGACGGCGGTGACTTGCGGCGTTGGCAGGTAGCACATGATCGGATGTACTTACGCACAAAGTTATACATGCCTCGCCAATAATAGCGCAGTCGGATACGCTGGTATGTTTTAAGCACCCCTGCATGGCCACAGGTGGGATCGGCATAAAGAGTGTCACAAATGTCGATGCGCAGATGACGAGGAATGACAAGCAGCCACTTCCGTCCTTCGTTGTTGTAGTTGCGGCGATACAGGAACTCGTCGAGAATCGTGAAGTGCGAAACTTGCCTGCGCAGAGCCCGAGATCCGTGAGCGGGTGACGTGCCAGAAAGCAAAGAGATGAGGGAAACGACCCAAAGATCGTTTCGCTGCTCTGTTCGGATGTCGGAGAAAGAAAGTGGTGACATGTCAGCGTCGTCAGCACTGAGGCACGCGGAGTCGTGGGACACTGACATTCGAGAACGGGAGAGGGCATCCGCATCGGAGTGTTTCCTACCGGATCCATATACAACACTTCTGTTGTACTCCTGGAGCCGCAGAGCCCACCGTGCGAGCCTTCCTGACGGATATTTTAGTGTGGACAGCCAACAAAGTGCTTGGTGGTCTGTGACCACGTTGAAAGGGCGACCGTACAAATATGGCCGGAATTTGTCCAGCGCCCAAACAATGGCCGAGCACTCCTTCTCCGTCACGGAATGTTTAGATTCGGCTCGGGTAAGGGTGCGCCTGGCGTAGGCAACGACGCATTCATCAAAGGCTTACTTTCGCTGGGCCAGTACAGCGCCAAGGCCGACCCCGCTGGCATCAGTGTGGACCTCCGTAGGCGCGTCAGGGTCAAAATGTCGAAGATTAGGAGGTGACGTAAGAAGTCGCCGCAACGTCACGAATGCCTTTTCACATTCAGCGGTCCACGCAGAGAGATCGGTGGAAGCATTACTGAGTAGCTGCGTCAATGGCGCAACAACGGTGGCAAAGTTGCGGACGAATCTTCGAAAGTAGGAGCAAAGGCCTAGGAAGCTTCGCAGTGCCTTCATAGAGGTCGGCTTGGGGAACTCAGCAACAGCCTTGAGCTTAGACGTGTCGTGCAGAACACCGTCCTTCGAGACAACGTGACCCAGTATGGTTAACTGCCGTACAGCAAAGTGGCATTTCTTTAGGTTTAGTTGTAGCTTTGCGCGGGCAAGACAGGTTAGAACTTGCTCCATGCGCCGTAAATGGGTGTCGAAATCTGGGGAAAAAATTACGACGTCGTCCAAATAGCAGAGACATATCTTCCATTTTAGTCCGCGCAAAATGTTGTCCATCATGCGCTCGAAAGTGGCAGGTCATTGCAGAGGCCGAACGGCATGACGTTAAACTCGTAGAATCCGTCGGGTGTTATAAATGCCGTTTTTGCGCGATCAGCCTCTGCCATAGGCACCTGCCAGTATCCCGAACGCAAATCAAGCGACGAGAAGTACTCAGCTCCCTGTAGGCAGTCAAGTGCGTCGTCAACACGCGGTAGAGGGTAGACGTCCGTCCTGGTGATCTTGTTTAGGCGGCGATAGTCCACGCAAAAGCGTATAGATCCATCCTTCTTCGTCACTAGAACGACTGGTTACGTCCCGGGACTGTTTGAGGGCCACAGAACGTCGCGTTGGAGCATGTCATTCACGTGGACATCAATATTGCGACGCTCTTTCGGAGAAACACGATAGGGTCGTTGTCGTAGCGGTGGGTGCGAGCCAGTGTCTATGTTGTGTTCCACTGCTGATGTTCGGCTGAGCGAGGCTTTCACGGAGTCAAAAGACGATCGAAATCGTTGAAGTGCCAGCAGCTTAGCTCGTTGAGTTGGGGCGAGGTCGTTGTCGATGGCCTTACAAAATACTTCGGAGTTAGATGCGTCTTCTGCTGACACTGGGCTCAACTGCAGAATATCAAGGTGAGGTGGATCATCGGGCACCTCAACTACGGCATTATGATCAACAGGTTCAATCCAGCCGAGCGTTTCACCTAGCAGCAAAGATAACGAATGGGAGTCCAAATTTGTAACCGGCATGCGGCTAGCACCAGCATGGGTCGATATGAGAGCGGACGGCAGCGGAAGATGCCTGCGGCGGTTGAAGGGCACAGATGGCGTAAAGAGCACAGTGGCGTCAGTATAAGAGGCAGAGCCCAGAAGCACGGAAACAGAGCACTGCGGCGGAATGGTAGTGTCCTCGCTGACAACAAGTTTGGCGGCGTTCGCTTTGTTACTGTACACGTCACACTGTGAAGTAAACTCAACCTCCACACGCGCACAGTCAATGACGACATTGTGGCGTGCGAAGAAGTCTCAGCCGAGAATAACGTCATGGGAACATGAAGGCAGCACGATAAGTTCGATTAGGTACAAGAGGCCTTGGATGGTGACACGAGCTGTGCACGCCGCCAAGGCTTGAATGTGTTCCGCGCTCGCAGTACGCAGCGAGAAGCCACCCAACGGCGTCATCACTTTTCTGATCATCCGACAAAAGCCTTCACTAATCACTGACACAGCAGCGCCTGTATCGACTAACGCCTGTGTTGGTCTGCCTTCTATTAATACGTCAATAACGTTCATGGGAAAAAACGAGGCCTTGGAGAGTTCGAGCGTAACGCAGTTCTTGCCTCAGGAACTGCGTTTGCTACTTTTCCTTTTTGAACGCGGGTTGCCATCGACGCATCGGAGAAATAGAGCGGCGACGCGGAGACGACGAGCGACGATTCCCAGAAACGCGGTGGTCAGCAGGTGAGGGACTGATGTGATATCCATCGGAGACGTCGTGGGGGACTGGCGGCCTGTTGGACAAACCATAAGTCGGCGGTCGGTGAACAGCAGTTGCTGGCGGTATGCGGCGGCAATATTTCGCAACATGCCCGGCATAACGGCTAAGGAAACAAATTGGGCGGTTGTCCCACGTTCGCCAGCCATCGTGAAGCTGGGCAGGAGGCCAAACTGGAGGAAATAGGGTCATCGGTGGTACCATGCGCTGATAAGATGGTGCGGCCTGACGTGGAGGGAATCCCATGCTGTCAGCACACGTCATAATCGGCGCCGGGGGCGACCGGGCGACAGTTTCTGCATACGTCGTCGGCGCGGTTAACGCGGTGATGTGATGAGGATCCACAATGGCAGTACGCGGCAGGGCTTCAGCTACTTGCTCCTGAATCACCCTCCTGTGTGTCGGCCCCACAGTGGACGGAGTCTCGGCAATGCAAGGTAGCAGAGAAAGCTGACGAGCGACTTCCTCACCGAAAAGTTCCTTTATGCGCGACAACAAGGAAGGGCTTTCGGTGTGACCAATCCAACTTGCTAAAATGTCGTCAGGAGCTGAAGGCCGCCGCGTGAGGCTTCGCTGCCGCCGAAGCTCGTCCAAACTCTGACAGAGGTTTACTACATCAGCAATTGAACGTGGGTCCCTCGCCAAGAGCATCTGAAAGGCATCGTTGTCTGTACCTTTCATGACGTGCTTGATTTTATCAGCTTCGGCCATGGATGGATCGACACGCCTGCATAGGTCCAGAACGTCCTCGATGTAACTGGTAAACGTTTCACCAGTTTTCTGCGCACGGGTGCGCAAGGTTTGCTCTGCGAGCAGTTTGCGCACGGCGGGATGGTCAAAAGCTCTCAAGAAGCGCGTCTTGAACTCGGACCAGGTGTCTATGCCCGCGACGTTGTTATTAAACCACGTCTCGGGAGTAAAGTTAAGTAGAAGCCCACGTTGTTGAATTTCATCACATCATCCCACCTGTTGTACGTGCTCACGCGTCCGTACGCCGACCACCTGTCCTCGACATCCTGGTCTTCCGCTCCGCTGAACTTGGCAGGATCCCGTTGCAGGGTCACGCCAGAACAGATCATGGTTTGGGCTGGAGGAACCACGGGCGGGTCAGGCATGGCCGTAGGGATGGTCCGACCGCGAAGTTCCAGGGTGTGGACAAGGAATCCGCACTCTCCACCAAACTGTTAAGGGGTTTATTGGTGCTCAGGAACACTGAGGAAGCAGTCAGTAGACACGGGGTGATGCCGAGCCAGCGGAACCTCTGCTTCATAAGCTCCTTCTGATGATGATAGATGAGGTGTGCCAAAAGCACGGCAGTGATGATGATCCACGTTAATGCACGGCAATGGCGCTGCCATGGAATGTCCTGTAGTCTTCGGTTCAAAGTGAAGCGGAACACAGTCGCCCAGATAGCCGAATTGGTAAGGCATTCGAGATTTAATCGAAAGGCGTGGGTTCGGTCCCCACTCTGGGCGCGTGTTTTTCTTTCTTTCATTCTCACGTAATTAATAATAATAAATAATAATGTAACGTCACTAACAGTAAAAAATATTCTAACCATTCCCCTATGCCTTCTTTGGCGTTGTAGACTGCCGGCATTTCTTCCTGTATATATATATATATATATATATATATATATATATATATATATATATATATATATATATATATATATATATATATATATATATTTATATAAATATATATATATATATATATATATTGTAAGATGGGTTTATTGCAGAAGGAAATGCGGCAGGATGCTAAGAGAAGGCAGTCCAAAGCAAGCGGGGCACACGGCTGGCTCTCACGCGCTCTTCTCGCGGTCCACGCTGAAGATGATGCCTGTCCAGTTCACCGGTGCTTCATCTTCCTTGCCGTTATGGCACGACGGCCAATCTCCTTGCAAGGGTAGGAGATAGCATAGAGCTTTTGAGCACTGTCTCCTCTTCACACTACAATATATTTATATATAAATATATTGTATATATATATATATATATATATATATATATATATATATATATATATATCTGTGTGTGTGTGTGTGTGTGTGTGTGTGTGTGAAGAATAGGGAACACACGTCGAAAAAGGAATGGTTTTTAGCGTTTCCGCCCCAGGACTGGCCTTCGTCATAACAACAGTGGTGGCTGCTGTCAAATAGCATATAAGGTTGTTCACCGAAGCACCAATTGGGGGCGGAAATGATAACATCCAAGTAACACAATGCAAATGCAATGTATCAGGGCTTTGTAATACAATCTGTGGGCTGAAGTACATCATTATAAGGAGCGACTCGTGCAATATTGGAAGTCAGCTATAGCATGCGTGCGCACGTTCAAGAGTAAGTGGGAGGGTAAACGGCAGTAATACTGCATACGGTCAATGATACAACCTGTAATAACACGGAAAGGCAGGCTAGTTGGTTTGATATCTTAACAGTCACTTTTGCGCGATCGATACGGGGGCACAGAAAAGGATGACACGAAGACTGCGCTTGTCTTTGGGTCATCTTTTTCTGTGTCCCCGTATCGAGTGCGCAAAAGTTCCCGTTAGCAGTGATGCAAGCAACTCAGTTTTCCAGCGCTTTTATTGAAACCACGTACGATTCTATTAAATTTAAATATAAGAAAAGATTCTCGAATCCCCAGATAATCGACGACGCCATTAAACGTGCTGATAGCCATGGCCGCGAAACATTTTACGAAACAAAACAAAACCGCCAGGGTACTCCCATAAGAACCTGATTCTTACCTTATCCGCGCCTGCGGAAAATGTAAATGCCATATCAAAAAAGCATCACAACCTACCCCTACAGAGCGAAAGATTAAAATCAATTTTCCGGGACCCCTGCGAGTAACCTACAGAAGATCCCATAATTTACTTGCCCTGCTCACATCGTCGAAAAGCAAAACTAAAATGGCAACTGGCTGCCCCCCTTGCGACAAACCGCGTTGAAAAATCTGCAATCACATGACCACTTCACTGAGCGCAAGCAGCACCGCATATACTTTCAGCGCAAACATAAATGGAAACTACACCTGCGACACGCGGAACGTGGTCTATCTCCTTCAGTGTGACATTTGTAAATTGCAGTATATTGGCCAGACAAAAACACCCTTCAGGCAACGGTTCCACAATCACAAAGCTCATACCTCCACACTTCCTCACCTTCCAATATCAAAATATGCGAACGTCACTGCCCACTCATTCGAGCATATTAAAACCACGATTCTTGATTCCGGTTTGCGAACGCATCACGACAGGGAAGTGCGAGAATCTTTTCTTATCTTTAAAGTCAATACACTCGCACGTGGTTGGAATGAAAGCGCTGGAAAACTGAGTTGCTTGTATCATTGACCGTATTAAATATTACTGCCATTTACCTTCCCACTTCCTTTTGCACGTGCGGACGCATGCTATAGCTGTCTTGTAATATATTACGTGTCGCACTTCAATGTTGTACTTCATAATGTCGTTGTACTTCAGCCAACAGGTTGACGTACAAAGCCCTGATACATTGTATTTGCATTCTGTTACTTGAATGTTATCATTTCCGCCCTCATGTGGTGCTTCATTGAACAACCTTTTATCGTATTTGACAACAGCCACCGCTGTTATTCTTACGAAGGCCGGTCCTCCGGCCGAAACATTAAATACCATTCCCTTTTCGACGTGTGTTTCCTTCATAAATTTGACCGGTGTCTAAGAAACGTTCTTGCAACTATGCCCACAACGGACCCCCGGACGACCACGTCGAAATGAATAACCTGGATGTACCGAAACTGTACGGTATCCACAGCAGTTCTCAGCTACTCCCACACGAAATATGTCTTCCAGAACACTTTGGTCCCAGTGTGGTTGGCACACAAGCGTTTGTATCCCAGTCTGGCGCCCTCAACAAGGATATGGCGAACTTACTAGACTTCGTTTTATCTACAGCAACAACTCTCGTCATTCACGCTAGGACAAAAGACCTGACGTTCAGCACCCCCACGCCAACATTGACAGCCTCCTTAGACTTTTCGACGTCATCTCCAGAGGAAATCCCGCAATCTAGAGGTTATACGTGAGCGTGGTCCTGCCAAGGTCTACTAATCGCCGTCGGAACAACTACAATGATTCCTTCACTCAGAAGTGTATTCTTGAGGCAAAAAAGTTCAACACCCTATTAAGGGATTACGGTCGACACTCCTGGCTGGTGTACTCCCTAGACTATGGTTTTTGCGACTTGCCTGCCAACCGCGTATTAGCTGCTGACGGCCTTCATCTCAGTTTTCAGGGAACGGCAGTCCTAGCAAGTAATCTCCGACAGCTCTTCATTCCGAGGCTCAGCGACACAACTTCATCCTGGCGCACGTGCACACACAGTGGTCCCTCCATTTCCCTGATTGACACTTCTACCACCGAACAAAAGGTCTCCACTGGCCTGCTTCCGGCACGCCGGGATTTGACCGCCAGGCCCCACTGAGCAGCCACTCTTCTGAAATAATTTCTAGTCCTAGTGGTCATGCCGACCTAGTCAAGGCAAACACATCTTCGAAAAGCTTGGAACCATCAATTAGTCCTCCGCCAGACGGACCTTCAACGCATGTAGGCGCGAGCAAAACCATGGATAGTGATCAGTGGTCCAGTAATGTTACTGAACCATCTTGGTTGACCGGAAGCCATTTGTCGACATGCCAACGATTTAGCGACCAACGTTAATCTGCGTAGCCCACCTCAGATTTAACTTCGAACAATGAACTTCAGCCCTCTACAGTTTTAGTGACCTTACCAACGACAACTAACCAACCGGCTTCCATGCAACACTCAACGCGCCTCCCACTCGCCTATCTCATAAAACAAATCATGGTGTACTTCAGCCTACCATGGCGACTCTTCGAGTCCGTCCGATCTACAACGGCCACTGGCTACCCGTGCGAAACTGTCAGTGCTTCGACTTCTTCAGCTACCACGAGTCACGTCTCCCGCTACAACCTTCGAGCCCAGCGTTCCGACGGGCCCAAACAGCAGAAGCTAAAGTGTCTAAGAACTACACATTCTGGTAAAAACTTTTTGAACTATCCAGTTTCTAGAGAATTTATGGAAATCCGAAAAGTGGTAGAAAACCGCATCAGGTACCAACTTCGCATCTTTACGCTCAAAACCTATTTAAAGCTAATCTTGTAGTTAGGGGTCTCCAAATTGCATTAAAGCCTGCCTTATAGAACATGTTGGCTTTTCACAACGCCATGTGGAATGAGGTTCTATCGAGTTCTTCTTTTGGTCTTGTGCCCATTGTTATTCGCCATTACGAATCCTTATTTACGGTTACTCGTAACCAAGAGAGCCAATTTACTTCCCCCTATAAAATATCCGTTCATGAATCGCCGCAGCAGGCCGAATACTAGCGAAAAAAAATCGTCCAATATACACGAGATTAAACGCAAGAAACTACTAAGAGACAAGGTTACTGTGCATCATTCTCGTCCCGAGATTGGTGTCGCCGAAGTTACACCGCGCCCAGATCTTGCGACGTCGACTGACGCCATCCTAGCATCTCATAATGTAGTAAACCTATCATCTCACCAGCTTTCTCATGACGAGGTTTCATTGCTGTCGCGAGGGAGGAATGTTTGCCCAGCGACGGGTGGTTACAGTGAATTGGAACTAATGACAGATTTAGACATTTTTGCCAGAATCTTGCGATTGCATAAATTTTTTCACGACAGAAATACCCCTGATCCTACGGCTCCCTTTATTCCATCCCACATGCATTGGACTCCACCTTATCAACGAGATAAATGTCTTGATCATTATATCACTGCCGTTAACAGAACGTTTTAGAAATTTATCGCAAACAGGCTCTATTTGATAAGATGAATCTTTCACCTAGTATAATAGCGGCTATGGAGCAGCCTAAATCCTGTACAGACATCGTAATTAAGCCAGCAGATAAATGTGGCGCAGTTTTATTACTAAACAAAGTAGACTACGATGGCGAAGCTTGTAGGCAGCTTGACGATTCAACGTTTTATCTGCGGCTTGACTGAGATATCAATGAAAATTTTGAATCGATCATTACGAGTGCCCTAACCGACCTCATCCAGCTGCAAAACTTCCCTGCTTCCGTCTTGAATTCACTCGTTCTACTGAGCCCTGTCGCGGGTCGTATTTACCTACTTCCAAAAATTCATAAGGCAGGAAACCCCGGTTGGCCTATCGTGTCCGGCGTAGTGACACTTACGAAACAAATCTCCTAATTTGTAGGTAAAATAGTTAACCAGATCCCGATATCTTTCCCAACCTATTTAAAAGGTACTAACTACTTCCTGTCTTATATTGTCGACTTTCTGTACCACCTGGTTCACTTCTTGTTACTTTGGTTGTGGCATCTCTATACACCAACATGCCACATGCAGATGGAATAGGAACAGCAATTAACTCCTACAAGAAATCGTTCTGCGACAAAGCTATTGACAGCTCCGATTTACCCAAACTTTTAAAACAAGTCCTTGAGTACAATAACTTCGAATTCAACGGCGTTCATTACCTACAAATTAACGGCACTTCAATGGGGACACCCATCGGCCCTTCTTACGCGAACATTTTCATAGCGCTACTTGGAAATGAATTCCCGGCCAGCCATTTCCTGCAGCCGTTATACTACCAGCGCTTCATCGATGATATCTTTATGTTTTGGCAGCATATGGAAGCTCATCTTTTATCATTTATTCATGTTTTTATTAACGCTGATTTGACCATTTCTTTTTCTCACACAAATGCGGAGCAAACGATCAATTTCTCGGATGTAAATTTGACGATGTTTGATGACCAACTCACTACAAAAGTTTATAGGAAGCCAACTGAGGGGCAGGAATACCTCCATTTTAATCGCTATCATGTAAAACATTGTAAGACTAGCATTCCTTATAGTCAGGTGCTTTGATTTAAAAAAATATGTTCCGAGCAAGCTGATTTTAATACCAATTGTGCTCAGGTTTGAAGTCCTTTACTTAAACAGAAGTTTCCACCCCAGATAATCGACGCGCCATTACACGTGCTGATAGGCTTGACCGCCAAAATCTTTTACGCAACAAAACAAAATAGCCATAGTACTTCCATACGAACCTCATTCTTACTTTCTCCGCGCCTGCGCAAAATTTAAATGCCATATTAAAAAGCAGCACAACCTACGCCTACAGAGCGAACGATGAAAATAAATTTTCTGGAACCACCGCGTGTAACCTACAGAATATCCCTAAATTTCCGTGACGTGCTCACATCGTCCAAAAACAAACCTAAAATGACAACTGCTTCCACCCTTGCAACAAACCGCGTTGCAAAGTATGCAATGCCATGACTACTTCACTGAGCGCAAGCAGCACCGCATTTAATTATAGCTAAAACATAAATGGAAACTAAACCTGCGACCCGCGCAAAGTTTTTTATCTCCTCGAGTGTGGCATTTGTAAATTGCAGTATAATGGCGAGAAAAACACCCTTCAAGCAACGGTTCAACAATCACAAAGCTCATATCTCCGCACTTCGTCACCTTCCAATATTAAAACATGCGTACGTCACTGGCCACTCATACGACCATATTAAAGACAGGATTCGTTAATCCGGTTTACGAACGCATCATGGCAGGGAAGTCGGGGAATCTTTTCTTATATATAAAGTCAATACAATCGCAAGTGGTTTGAATGAAAGCGCTAGAAATCTGAGTTGCTTCTTTCATTGACCATATTCAATATTACTGCCGTTTACACTCCCACTTACTCTTGCCCATGCTCACTCATGCCATAGCTGACTTCCAATATTGCACGAGTCGCTCCTTATAATGATGTTCTGCAGCACAGATGTTCGTACGAAGCCCTGATACATTGTATTTGCGTTGTGTTACTTGGATGTTATCATTTCCGCCCTCATTTTGTGCTTCAGCGAACACCGTTTTATGCTTTTTGAAAACACCCACCGCTGTTATTCTAACGAAAGCCGGTCCTCCGGCCGTAACGTTAAAAACCATTCCTTTTCGACGTGTGTTCCCTTTTCTTCATAAATTTGACCGGTGTCCAAGAAACTGTTTCTTGCAACTATGCCCACAATGGAATCCCGGACGACCACGTCGAAAAGGATAACCTGGATTTACCCAAACACTAGTCTCCATAGCAGTTCTCGGCGCCTCCGACACGAAGACTGTCTTCCAGCACTTTGATCCCAATGTGGCGGGCACACCAACCTTTGTATCGCGGTCTGGCGCCCTCATCAAGGACATGGCGAACTTACTAGACTTTGTTCCATCTACAGCAACAACTCTCGTTATTCACGCCGGGACAAAGGACCTGACGTTCAGCGCCACCCACGCCACCTTTGACAGCCTCCTTAGACTTTTCGATGTCATCTCCGGAGGTCATCCCGCAATCAAGAGGTGATACGTCAGCTTGGTCCTGACAAGTTCTTCGAATCGCCGTCGGTACAACAACAATGAGTCCTTGATCCGGAAGTGTAATCTTACGGCCCACCAGTTCAGCACCCTGTTAAGGGATTACTGTCCACACTCCTGACTGGTCTACTTTTTAGGCCATGGATTTGCGACTTGCCATTCCACCGCGTTTTGGCTGCTGATGGCCTTCATATCAGTTTTGAGGTATCGGCGGTCCTAGCAAGTCACCTCCAACAGCTCTTCATTCCGAGGCTCAGCGACACCCCTTCATACTGATGCACCTGCACATCCAGTGGTTTCTCCATTTCCCTGATTGATACTTCTACAACCGAAGACAATGCCTCCACTGGCATGCTTCCGGCCTGACGGGACTTGACCGCATGGCCCCCACTGAGCAGTCAGTCTTCTGAAATAATTTATAGTCCGAGTGGTCCTGCCGACCTAGTCAAGGCAAAAAAAATCTTCGAAACGCTCGGAACCAACAATTGGTCCCTCGCCAGACGGACCTTCAACGAATGTAGGCGTGAGCAAAACCATGGATAGTGATAAGTGTTCCAGTAATGTTACTGCACCATCTTGCTTGACCGGAAGCGGTTCGCCCTCACCAGTTGACAATAAAGAGCATTCTCTCTCTTTCTCGTCATGCCAACGATTGAGCGACCAACGTTCTTCTGCGCAGCCCACCTCAGGCTTAACTTCGAACGATGAACTTCCGCCCTCTACAGTTGCATTGACCTTGCCATCGACAACTAACCACCCCGCTATTCATGCAACAACCAACGCCCCACCCACGCGCCTATCTCATGAAACAGCTCATGGGGTACTTCAGCCTACCATGGGCGAATCTTCGAGTCCGTCCGATCTACAACGCCCGCTGGCTACCCCGTGTGAAACTGTCTGTGCTTCGACTCCTTCTGCTACCACGAATCACGTCCCCCCGCTACAATCTTCGATCTCAGCATTCCGACTGGCCCAAACACCCAAAGCTAAAGTGACTAAAAACTACACATTCCAGTAAAAGCTGTTTGAACTATGGAGTTCCTAGAGCATTCATAGAAATTCGCAAAGTTGTAGAAAAACGCATCGGGTACCAACTTGACATCTCTATGCTGAAAACCTATTTAAAGCTAGTCTTGTACCTAGGGGCCTCCAAATTGCATTACAGCCTGCCATAGAGAAGATGTCCTCTTCTCACATCGCCATGGGGAATGAGGTTCTATCGAAAGCCCATTTTTGTCTTGTTCGCATTGTTATTTGCCCTCACGAATCTTTACTTACGGTTACTCGTAACCAAGAGAGCCAACTTACTTCCCAATATAAACTCTGCGTTCACGAATTTGCGCAGCTTGGCGAATACCAGCGAAAAAATCGTCGATATACACGAGATTAAACGCAAGAAACTACTAACAGACAAGGTTACTGTGTTTCACCCTCGTCCCGAGATTCTTGTCGCCCAAGTTCCTCCGCGCCTTATTCTTGCTACATCAACTGACGCCATTCTAGCATCTAATAATGTAGTAAACCTATCATCTCACCAGCTTTCTCCTGACGAGGTTTCATTGCTGTCGCCAGGGCTGAATTTCTGCCAATTGACGGTTGGTTACCGTGAATTTGAACTCATGAAAGATTTAGACATTTTTGCCAGAATCTTGCGATTGCGTGACTTTTGTCACGACAGAAATACCCCTGATCGTACGACTCCCGTTATTCCATCCCACAGGCATTGAACTCTACCTACTCAACGAGATAAATGTCACCGCTACCCACCGCGGTGGCTCAGTGGCTAAGGCGTTGCGCTGCTGAGCACGACGTCACAGGTTTGGTTCCCGGCCGAGGCGGCCGCTTTTCTGATGGAGGTGAAAAGCAAAAACGCCCGTGTGTACGACATTTCGGCGCACGTTAAAGATCCCCAGGTGGTCAAAATTAATCCGGACCACTCAACTACGGTGTGCCTCATCGCCTGCATAGCGTCGGTGCGTTAAACCCAACAATCGAATAAAATCAAATAAATCATCGCTGTTACCGAAACGTTTTAGAAATTTATCGCAAACAGGCTCCATTTTATACGACAAATCTTTCACCTAGTGAAATAGCGGCTATGTAACAGCCTAAACCCTGTAGTGACATCGTAATTAGGCCAGCAGACACAGGTGGCGCAGTTGTATTACTAAAAAAAGTGGAACACGATGCCGAAGCTTTGAGGCAGCTTGGCGATTCACCGTTTTATCGGCGGCTTGACTGAGATACCAATGAAAATTTTAAACCGGTCATTACGAGTGCCCTAACCGACCTCATCCAGCTGCAAAACCTCCCTGCTTCCGTCTTGAATTCATTCGTTCTACTGAGCCCTGTCGCGGGTCGTATTTAACTACTTCCAAAAATTCATAAGGCAGGAAACCCCGGTTGGCCTATCGTGTCCGGCATAGGGACAGTTACGCAACTAATCTCCCAATTTTATTTTTATTTATTTTTCTTATTTACACTTACTACAGCCCCAATTTGGGGAAATGGGAGGAGTGAGCATGCACAGAACGAAAAATAAAGAACAAACAGATCAACAGAGCAATAAAACAAAAGAAAATTTACCGCAAATCACCAAGGGCAAGTAAAACTTTTCCAGTGAAAGAGAGCGAATATCACCGAACAATCCATTCCAGAGTTGGGCAGTGAAAGGAAAAAAAACTAAATTTGAATGTGTTAGTTCGACAATGGTAAGGCTTGATATTAGAGTGGTGATTACTTCTAGTTATAGACGGCAAGGAAAATGGGATGTAGGTATTGTGAGACATGCGATATACCCGGTTATTAAAACAGTAAAGCAATTTCATAGAATCATTTAGTCAGCGCATGCGTAGTGTGGTGAGTTCACAAGAATTCAGGGCAAAGGAAGGTGAAAAGTAGTGGTCATAGCGATTTCAAATAAATCTTATAGCTTTTTTTGAATGAACTTAATTCTATCGATTTCACCCTGCTTGTGTGGGTTCAATACGGGGCATGCGTAGTCAAGTACAGGACGAATCAGTGTTTTATACATTAGTAATTTAGTGCTTTTTTGGGTTTGGGACAGTGTTCGTCCTAAATAACGTAACTTTTTTAAAGATTTTGTGCAGATAAAGTTAATATGCTGATGCTGAGACCAAGATAGATTGCTATAAACAACAACAACAAGATATTTGTATTCTGTTACTTTTTTTAGGTGGGTCCGTTAAACGAGTACGTGAAGCAGGAAAGGGACTTAGTATTCGTGAAAGACATCAGCACAGATTCGTTAAAATTGATAATGATTTGCCAGGTGGCACACCATTTACAAAATTTAGCAAATGAGTCATTTAGCCGATGATGGGCTTCAGGAGAGTCGATGGGTTCATACAAAACACAATTATCCGGGTACAGACGAATTTTAGAGGTCACGTTATTAGGCAAATCGTTTATGTACAGCAGGAACAGTAACGGGCTAAGTAAGGAACCTTGTGGAGTGCCTGAACTAACACTAACAATGTCGGATTCAGTTGAGTTATAACAAAGATATTACGAGCGCTCAGAAAGAAAACTATAAATCCAAGTAACTAGTTTGGGGTTGTTTATTAAGGCGTTTAATTTACGTTGTAATTTAGAGTAAGGTACAGTGCCCAATGCTTACGAAAAGTCAATGAATAGTGCGTCAACCCGATTACCAATGTCTATTTTACTAGAAATGCCGTCCACGAATTCGGTTAGCTGCGTAACAGTACTTTAAGTTTGCCTGAATCCATGGTGGAAGCTAAACAGATTGTTAGATTCGAGAAATGCAATACAATATTTGTATATACTATGCTCTAATAGCTTGCAGGAATGAGGGGTAAGAGAGATCGGTCTGTAATTGCTGAAAACTTGCTTGTCACCTGATTTATGTACAGGTACTATTTTGCCGTTTTTCGAAGATCTGGGAACGGTACCAGATTTTACGGATTAATGAAACATTATTGCAAGGTATTGAGAGGTTCGGCGAGAGTAGCGAACGAGAAACATGTTAGGGATACCATCGGGTTCATTACACTTTTTAGTGTCCAAATTAAGTATGACATTTAACACGCCCTCTTCAGTGATCACTACATCGCGGATTGGAGACGTTTGATTCGAGGTGAAAAAGAACGAACAACCAGATTGTCGACTGTAAAGACAGACTGAAAGAACGAGTTGAAAGTGTTCGAAATTTCCGCCGGGTCATCAATGATTCTGTCGTTTATTTTGAAATATTTGCAGGAAGCACCGCGAGGCAGGACCAAGCGCCAGAACTTGCGGGGATTGTCAGATAGTAAACTTTGAAGTTGAACGCGAAAAAAGAAATATTTAGCTATATTTTGCTGCTCTCGAAGATCCCTCTGGGCCTCAGTAAACCTGATAATACTTTCTGAATTGTTAGATGATTTGCAGCGCCCGAGTCTCCGGACTTCTCGAGATATGTGTAAAAGATCGCGGTTCATCCAGGGAACATCAGTGTTTTTCTTTTTAGTCTTTGTAGGAATAAACTCGGAAATGCATGATTTTACTAGCTTTTCAAAGTAGTAGTTAGTGTATCAATGTCTCCTGAAGCGCTGAGTAGCACAAAATCATCGTACGCATCGGCCAAAGCGTCTAAAACAGGAAGGTCATCCGCACGTTCAAAGTCAGGAAACGAAGTGAAAACATATCGCGGTTTATTTATTACGCATGCGAGAGAAACCAGAACAGCCTGATGGTCAGACAGGCCATCAAATATTTCGTAGTTAAAGCCTTTATCCGAAAGGGCGGAGCGATCGAGAATAGCATTCAACCTTGTAGCACCATGAAAAATTTGAGTTAAGCCGAAAGATTCAGTAGAGTCTAGCAGTTCTCTGCAAATATTAATTTCGCGACCATCACACGTAAGGGGAGGCCAGTGGATTCCTGGGGCGTTAAAATCACCCATGCAAATAAAGTTCGATGCAATAAATTGCGCTTGTACATGAAGTTATTAAGAATCTGTAATGTTTCAATACTCGAGGCAGGAGGCCGATAGAAAACGCTTATGACAATTGCACATTTTTCGAGGCAAATCTGCACCAAACAGACTCGGTGTCGGCTGGGCCTGGAATCACAGCAAATTTTAAGTGCGAACGGATGAGATGAGCGACACCACCCTCTTTCCCCACGAGTCTATCGGTCCGAACTGCTGTGTACCCTGGGGGAGTGAACTCGGAATCAATGATACCATCATGTAGCCACGTCTTGGTTATGCCGATGACGTGAGGCGAATACGCTGAGACAAGCTAGAGAAGGCTAGGCAATTTTTTATTACGCTCCTAGAATTTAAATTTAGAAGGACAAAATTTTCATTCCTGCCGAGACGACGTCAACTGGAGACAACAGGCGCTGCTGCCGGGGAAGGTTCAGCAGGAGAGAAACGTAGTTCCGAACCGGATGCAGCCGGGGAGGGCATCGCATCGGAATTATTTGGCAAACTAGGTGCTTTGAAAAGGGAATTAACGGTTTCATCACAGTAGTACCGAGCTTTGTTTATTAGAATGTAATCAAACCTCAAACTAGTAGAAAACCTTATATCACGATAAAGAGCTGCGGCGTCCCACATTTTTTTACGCAGAGTACGAACTCGCGGAGAAAAACCTTCGTTAATATAAATTTTATTTCCTTTAAGCTTTGCAACGTCCTCAAATATGGTCATTTTATCCGGATAATCAAGGAGCTTAAGTATAACTGGACGGGAACGATCTAGTTGCTGTCTGCCGAGTCTGTGGCAAAGTTCAGTCTGAGGACATTCAATCTGCAGCATTTCAGTAAAAACTACTCATTCTTAGTTGCCAAACAATCACCGTCTTCGAAGGCATCTTCTGTCAGTCCATAAATTACAATAATGTTCCGCCGTGACCGATTTTCACGATCATCAATCTTGGAAGCGAGTTCGGCAATGCATGCGTTAGCCGATCCGACAGAAGCAGAATTGGGGTTACAACCTGTAGAAGCTTTTTCCAAAGCACATACCGGAGACGCGAGTGCATCAAATCAGTTGTTGAAACGGAGCTGAATGTTAGCAATATCACTTGCGATTTGCTGCTGAGTAGCCAGCAATTGCGTAAGCAAAGCAGCGACATCAGGTTTGTCTGATAGTACAATCACCTATTGCGCAACGTGCACCGAGCTCAAGGGTCGAAATAGAATTGCCAAATGAACGAGTAACGGGACGAGTGCTATGTTGCCGGTTTTTATTTCCAGGCGCAGGTTTGGCGGGGGGGGGAGGGATTAAGCTCGACATCACCACACAGTAAAAGACTATTAAAGAAAAACACTGCGTCAGAACATGACAAAACAAACACTTGTGGGCAGAGCAGCAGCAATAAAAAACTGTCAGCGCTACGGACTATGTACGCGTCAGGAAAGTTACATACCTGCGTCAAAAAAGGCATCGATTTAGCGTTTTAGCAGAGTGTCCTCGTTGTTGCCACTATGCCCACTGAAGCTGAAGCTAATGGCCGGTTCCTTTATAGCTTCGCTGCGGGACGTCACATGCCTTGCGTTGGCGATGATTGGAGTCACATAAGCTTGATGTGGGCGAGTTCGTAAATAGTGCTAAAAAAATTATTCGGCGCTAAAACAGGGACGAAGAAGAAACACGTAACGCACAACACGGTGTCTGTTGCTCTGCTACCCGTGTTGCCTACAAATCACGCGCAAATGACTAGCCGTCATTTTTACCTGGAGGGAAGATGGTGGCTCGAGCAAGAAAGTCAGCATTGCTGTGCTGATTTTTCAGTTTGTATAATACTCCTGTCAACTTCCTCCAGCCTGAGACACCAGCATGTCGTACGTCAACAACGATTTCTCAGCTTTCCTAGTTTATAGGGTACATTCTACTAGGGGGCTGAGGTGTGCGCCGTGCTCTGCATGGACTCCTTCAGAATGTGTAATACTCCAGATAGTTACTAAGAATTGTCATGCGTTAGCAATCAGAGGATTCCCCAAGTCATAAAGAGGGCAAGGAGACTAGGTACTGACCGGTGGGCGAAATAAAACTTAATTGATCGCAGGAGAATACGATGAGGACTAACACCCGGCTCGCCAGGCAGCAGTGCTATTGTGCAGCAGGTGCTAATGTTAGATCGCTGCTACACCAGCCACGACCACTGGTAGGGGCGGTGACATCGAAGAACTGAAAATACAGAAAAACATCCGGAAAGCACAAACCAGAAAATACTACTCCACTTAGGTAACCTTCAATGCGCACATCGGTGGACTAAACTACCAATGATTATAGGTTGAAGAAGTGCACGGATGTACTGCAAACAAGTAGTAAAACAGGAGTTAGGTGAAGACCCCTCGGCGAAAAAGGGACATGCCTCATCGAAATCTGACAGCCCACCCAAAAGAAGCATTGTCAAATTACCCAAGAGGATGGTGAAATCCACGAGCACCGAATGCCCCATTTGAAACAAACTTACTTTAAAAGTTTCTTCAGGGCATAAAGTGACTTCACCCCAGCTAATAGAAAGTATCCTGCTCTGCCCCGGCTATGTCAGCAGCGATAGACATGACACATCATAAAGAAGGTCACTGGTAAGGAAGGACACTTCGTAAGAAGGACACTTCGGTAAAGAAGGACACTTGTAAAGAAGGTCACTGCAGAAGTTCATTGGACCTAAATATGCTTGTTGCAATTGTACCACGTCAGGATATGATTGATTAATCGGAGGAATCAGGCAACACGGGGTATGGCCAAGTATACGGACATTTGCACTCGGCCTCAACCATGACCGACCATATACTTGTGTGGCAGTGGTTTTAGGAATAGGTTGTCGGTTGTAGCGACTGGCTAATCAATGACAACATATTTCTGTACATATAAGGGGATAGCCATGAAGTTGAATCATCAAGATGACCTGCCAACTTGTTTCAGGCGTTAATATCATTCAAAGACACGCATGTACCTTTCTATCAAATGGCACTGGGAACAATACCCGATGATAATTTTATTGCCAATTTGCGCAATACTGCAAATACTGCAAAATACTGCAACCAGAACTGCACTCGAAATGGGCAACTATTGCAAACCTCTGAACACGACCACATACCACTTGCAGATTCAGCAACTTACCTTATCAGACCATGGGCATAGAGTGAAGGTGCCACTTAAAGGCACACCCATTACTCTTGTGCATCAGGCAGCAATAGATGCAAGCTAATTGTAAGGCCTAGTCAACCACCTTCTGCAAAGCAACCGCAAGAGCTTTGGCCTGAATTGCCCGCAATAATGTTAAAATATGAAGTACTATTTCTTCGAAATGTAAACAAAGTGTGGGAGTGAGGCAGAGTAAAGCGAACTTGGATAGACAGCCACGTTGCAATGATTCTAAACAAAAGGAAATCATCGAGAATTCCAAATACAGGCTTATGTGATAGGCATTGTTGTTTCGTAAATAAATGATGTACATGACTATCAAATATTTGACGCTGTATTTATGAAAAAACGAAACGCAAGAAAATATTCCCGTACGCAATGTAAGAGTTCTGCTGCCACCGATCAACACCAAATATTCTACTACAATAAAGGAAGACGCAATTGACAATTAAAGCTCTTCCAAAAAGAGTGCCATTTTAGCCTATATAATAAGCCGGCAATCCAAAACGTGACGCATGCATCCACATTACAATACCTAATAAAATAGCCAATGTGGCATAGATATCCACAACTATGTCAGTGACGTTCTCTCTCACGAATGGCAACTGTGAACGTGGGATCCCTACGAAGCCAAAAAATTGATATACCAGTACAAGGCACCTTATAAGACTTTTTGATGTACGTGGCATTTTTCAGCCTGACAGGTTTAAACCTAGAAATTATAGTAAAAGCTATTCAAGGGTTGCTACACGCAATACATGCTGATAATATTACTTTCCCGAACCCGGCAGGCTCATCGGGCCAAACTTGATACACTACAAGAATCCGCAAATGGCCGTAAGCCGCACGGTGGTCTATACTTAGCGCTAGAAATGTCCACAATCCCGAATAATGCTGAGGCAACGTGAATTAAGACGACAAGCGCCAAAGTCTACCGACCACTAGTGCAGATGCAGAGAATCGTAATCGGAAAAGTTCACATAATAAAAGATCTGACTCTAAATTTCTAAAAAGTGTAGCGGGATGCGTTACGCTTCAGAAATTACAATCTTTGGTTGTACAGGTCACTCATCAGAATAAAGAAATTACAAATGAAGACATTCGCTAAATTAGTAAGACGCAGTAAAAATGGCACTATCACTTATTCCAAGTCGATTTACTTTCCGCAACCCGCAGCCACGACTTTAAGCACTGGTAAAACACTATAGAGCCTTAACCAGAAAAATTTGGAGTACAAGGCAATACCTCAACTGAAACCTCCTCCAACAGGGAGTACACAATTCGTTGTAGAAGCTAGAAATACCACTCAGTGCAATTTAAGTGGAATGACTCAAAGCAACAAAAACCAGCCAAGCCACCCTGCATCACATATACTATTGGGGCTTAGAGGATGCCCAAAAGGAAAAACTACTTATTCCCAATAACTTGAGGCTTCTGATCAAAGTGACCGGAACCCCAAGATACACGTTCTCTGCCTACGACAAGGATATCAGAAGAGAGTCAAAGTCCTCCACAAACACTGTAGATGAGGTGGCTGCGCGAGATACAAGGATGCAGCATAATATCTCAATGAAATCTTGAAACACGCAAGCGCAATTACCGTTGTCAACTGCGAAACTCCAACGTATTCATGGCGACAATGAAGGCTAGAGATACGAGCTCGGCGGGAGGGGTCACCGCTGCGCTCCCTGTCATACAGCTATGCAAAAACAAGCACCTGCAACCGTTCTCCCCGAATTTGATGCAGCTAGTAGGAGCTTTCGAAATAGGCCCATTAAATTTCCAAACATGCGCTTGAAAAAAAAATTTTTTGTAATTCTGAAGTTTATTAGTCAAACTGAAATCAAGCACATAATCAGGCGTACCTTAGCCACATCGTGCTTATCTGGCAGAGCCTGCAGGCGACAAGCCCGATAATATTTCATTCCAATTTTTCTGACATAACTTTGTTCTTCTCCCTACACCACTACATAATTACCGGTGCTGGTGTACTTTCCCTCTATGTTTTTGTCATTTAACCTATTCATTCATTCCATGCAAGCGAAAACCTGCTTGGCGTCTACATCGTGTGGACCCCGGGCCACGGATCCTAGAAGTAAACGTAGCGGCCGGTGCCGCATTCTGATTCCTGTCACTCGGACGAGTTGCTAGATCAGGGACACAATACTTTCCAGGCATATCCTTCAGACAGCCAATGCCCGAATGGAGCGTGGCCATCTTACAACATAACAGCTTTTCAGAAGAAAATACCCACCCTTACGTGCCAAGCTAAGAAAAGCAGCAACACAAGTTCGCAGATTCTTTTTCACATGCCACTATACTCCCTAAACTTACCTAAACTGCAGAGCACTGAATACAATTTCTGCAACAAAACGGCGAAGATTCTATGCCATTTGGTACTGTAAGTCGATGGCGGTACGTTACCCCAATATAAGATGTCCACCGCCACAGGTGCAGAGGAGGTACTAATGACCACGAATCACTTAGAGAACCAAATCGGTCTGAAAAACTCGGTCGTTTGCTTTGAGCAACGGAATGGCATTCCGGAGGAGGCAGAGCAACCACCAGGCGGTGTCTCGCTTCACGACCAACGCACTTCATTTCCGGCTCCATTACTCATCTCAGTTCAATGACCCGTTATCCTAGAATTACACGTAGTCAAGAAATCGTGTGGTCATCGCTCTCAATACTAAACGACCGGTAGCACTTATCAAGACTGTAGATTGGGCTAGTTGGTGTTGAAGTGGGCAAAAAATGCGCTGTCGATATACTGGCAACTGTTCCTGGGAAGCTTATCCGCATGTGCCCTGCCGTCTAAAAATGAAAGCAAGGCTGCTGGAAAAAGCACGCCACCAGGTTTTGCCTGCTGAAATACTGGCCTTGTTTACAGCATTCTCTTGTCCTTTGGCAAATGCTATGTAGAACCGACGGGGCGCTTCATAAATGACCCTCCGAGGAAGCCGCGAGCAGCAGTGTCATCGCTTGCCCCGGGGGCCACTTGTGCTGCCACTGATCGGTGTCTTTGTTGGGAATTAGCATTTTATGCCACAAGTGTCTTACGCAGAAGGGTAACACAGTTTTGAGGCCTTTCATATTTACACTGAGGCAGATGACTGTATCAGCGTGCCTTCCATCACTCGTACGAGAAACGCGCTTGGTTCTTGAAAAGGTGCATGCGCGAGATTTTGGTTGGGCGTGTTGGGTGCCACGAATTTATGACGGTAGATTGTTTTATTTCATTTGTAAGTGTTTTAAAACTTTTTAGCCCTGTCTGTTAGCGTTATCGTATTTTGAGTGTCCCAAGTAAAGCTGTTCATTTGAAACTAGCGATTCTCCCGTTGGCTTCTTTCTTGGTCCTGGCCTTTTTTCGTAGGTAAATGGTTCTTGGTCGTATTTGTAGGCACAGAAATTGCTTGGATTTCAAACCATGGCTAGGAATTTTTTAGTCATTTAGTAGACACCAACTTGCAGAAAAACCAATTTAGCTGTGTCAGAGCGGTAGGAAGGCGCTGATTTTATTTCGTTGTATTGGATTGATTCATTTAGGTAACCCTCAAGGCCAGAAGGGTTACAAAGACGCGTGGGGTAAAGCTATCCAAAAGAAACAACAACAGCTTCATAGTTGATGTTATACATACTTAGTTGGTGCTGGCAAAAAAGGCAGTGACAAAGGCTTCTTCAGAACGGTGAGGGTTCTGCGATGGCACCAGTTGCCCCGTGATCATTATTCCAGTCTTGCGACATCCTGGGCATAGATGACTGATAACGAGTCAGTGTGGCATTTATATATTCCTGCTTTATTTTGATGGTAAGTGCATGAGGAGACGTTTGATGGTGCAGTAAAGAATGAAGGAGCAACGACAGACGTTTCTGCGACGAGTAGCTGATTCTGGTAAACACAAGGCGTTTTTGATTGAAGTGACCCTGGATGTACGACAATCACGGAATATGGAAGAGGTTGCAATATTTTCAACGTGTTCAAGAGAGTTAGTCAAGTGTTCAAAGGCGGAATTGCAAACGGGAGAAGAATCTTCAAGTTTAGGACTCACTAAAGCTACGTACAGAGAGTTGTCAGCGCAACACGGGTGGTAGAAAACTTACGACGGAGGAAGTGTAGCGATTGGTTGACGCTAGTACTCATAATAAAATGTGGCTGCACCAAGTATGGTCTGAGGGTATGTGTACCCAAAAATAATGGTAAGATAAAACTATTAGGGTGATAAACACCTAAAGCCGATGTTTTATGTTTCAAACCCGAAAAATGTGGTACTTGAGTTGAGCTCCATATTTCAAGTGTTGCACCATGGCGCGAGTGGGTTGACATCTGTGTGAAAAAGATTAGTATTGGTATCGTCAATATTTTACGGACAAGGACGCAATCATCCACGAAGAAGAAGACGGTAGAATAAATTCAGTCAGGTGGATCATTACCATCAATTAAAAACAACAAGAAACCAACAAGAGAGCCTTGCGGAAAAGACAAGGTTACGATGGTTGATTATTCGCTACTACGTATTGTAACCAGTAAAGCAGCAATAACTTAAGCCAAAAAAGAAGATTGGCATCAACGAATATTTTACTCTTCTATAAAGCAATTATATCCTTGGAAACTTTATGTGATGCTTGCGCGAAATCAGGGAATACACAGCCAGCGCATGAGCGGCGGCCCAAAACAAGTGAATCTTGTGAGTGAAGAATAACACTTGAGTGTCAAAGCAGAAGTTCTTGCGGAAAGAGTGTTGAGGCGAGGAGAAAAAGTGGTTTGTTTTAAGAAAATTTACCCAACTGTAATACAGAATATGTTCAAGAATATTTAATGGAATGCTTGCTACTGATATGCTGCGATAATTACCGGGCCAATGACAAACACCGGAATTGTCCAGAGGGACCATTTTCCTACCTTGAAGTCTTAAGGCATTTCGTGGCTGTACGGGAAATACTGAAATAGTTTGATAGAGCACCAGAAGAAGAAGCAAAAGTGTCTTCCAAAAATTTTGTGGAAAAATGTTCGGCACCTGGCCTGGAATACACTTTACAGGATTCCATTATTTAGGCTGTGCCACGCGGTTCAATTGAAATAGGATTCAGTAGTGAGGTAACCAAACGTGCCGGCTCATGTTTGAGCCGATGCAGCTGGACGAACAAAATTTTTGCAGAATTAGGTGTTAAGAACAAAGGAGCACTCGGTGTCGGCTATAGACTGGTTGTGACTACATAATAGTTGAAGACCGTTGCTTTTGGGCGGAATAACAACGATCCAATATATTTCTGAATTACTAATGAGCAGTGGTATTAATTTGTTTAGAAAAAACTTCCTTTAGCTTGGTTTACCGCAGAAAAATCCTCGGTATTAGCTTTTTTGTACGCGTCCGAAGTGGCAGTCAAGCCTACAGATATCTCTGAAGTTCAGTATAACCCTTATTTATGATGTGATGGTCTCTTCAGAAAAATTATTATACCATGGCGTTTTAGTATTAATTATGATACTGCTTGAAAGGATAACATTGCGTACTAGTAATGTTCTTTGCATGAACGCGTTCAAATATGTTCCACTGAATGTTCCGAATTTTCTACAAGATGATTTACGTGTATTGAGAGTTCGCTGTTATTTGGTTAAAATTTCGGACTTCAATTATCACAAATCACTTTCGTGGTACGTGGTTTTGTCACTGGAAGGTGTACCTTCATAGATGAAGAAAGGTGTTCGCTCCGGGTTGTTAGGAATGCTATCTTCGAAACTGCTTGAGGAGGTGTTGTCAGTAATAGGTACAGTGTGCTAGCCGAATTGTTTGCCGCTCTCTTTAACTCAGTGACAATTCCCAAAAAATAGACAAGGAGAATAAATCTAAGAATTCATTGTATTCAACGTTTGCGGAGTAGATGCTTGCTCACTTGATGGCAAGAACATATTTAGAAAGTGAAAGTGAACCTAAACAAAAATTGCATAGAAGGGAGATAGCCTAGAAAGAATCTAATGCATCCAGAAATTCGGCAATAAAAAAGACAAGTACGCTGGCGAGCGGTAGCAGAGTGCAAATATAAACCTTAGACCTATTTTAATGCATTCCTGAACAGTTTCTTGTTATCCTATAACATGAGTGGCATGGGAAAGTATTTCCTGATAGCAAGTAGCACACCGCTACCTCCCCGCGAGGTCCCGGTACAGCGATAAGTCGACTTAACAGATACATAATTTTACAATTTATTGTCATAAACATCGATATAAAGCCTTGTTTCAAATACAGTGATGACGTCAGCATTTCAAGCGTTGGACGTGGGGCTAAAAAATTCGCGCTTATTGGTGATCCTTCGACTATTTGCAAGAACGGTAGAGCGTGCGGCCGACGAGGAGGCACCACCTCTGCCCAACGATCCTAGCTGTCATTACCTCGTGGAGATTTTTATCGACGTGCGATGGTTTGTGCGTCACTTCCTTAATGCATGCTGGTGCCCTTTCATACGCAAAGCACTTATTATTTGCAAAACGGGTGTTCTTCGGTAGTGGGAAAGACAACGGTTGCGACTCGTTTTAAGCAATCTCGAAAAGCTTTCTTTGCGTCAACCGCGCGAGTGGCGAAAACGTGTTTGAGATATAAATTCTGTGCTGCTTTAGCTTTGGTCGGGCGTAGATTGTCTTTTCTTTGAATCTAAACTTGATCAGTTGAATGATGACAGGACGGCGTTTTGTTTCGTTAACGTACTGAGGCCATGTGCTCGTTAAACTGCACTTCGGGGTAACTCCTTCAGACGCGCGGATGAGAGGTCAATAACGTTTTTTTTGGCCTGCTGCCATGTCCCATGCGAGTCGGGAATGCCTAAAGGATTACATAGTTCTGCCTTCAGCAATGGTCAAAGTGATCAACCCAAAAATTCCGTAGCAATTGCTGCCGCTACTTGCTCTATAGCTTCTTCGATAACAGCAAGATCGCCTCCGTTCTCGACACCCTTGCTGGCGTTGCATTTAAGGAATTCAAGATGGCCTGACATGTGCAATTTTAGTACTAAAGAATGATGGCTGCATTTCAGTGGCTTAGTACCAGATAATACTTCAGCTTAAGATTGAGCTATTTAGGTCGCTTTTGCCTAATTGTATAGCAGTTTATGTACCGAGTCATATTGTTCAGGCTCAACTTCACCCAAGGCTGTGCAGTCAGATCGTAAGATAACTACCCTGGGGGCGGATTAGTTTCGACATCCGCCGAATGCAGGAGGGAACAAAAGTCTCACATCAATACATTCGTACAATTTCTCACATATGTGTGTGCTATGAATCAGTAACAGAAAGCGGATGTCGCCTTCTTTAGCGAAGATAACAAGACAGTTACGCACTTGCGGGACGACGAAAGTTATGCGTGAGACTTTGTGTCAGGAGTGCTGCTACCATGCTCTTTGAGAGCGAAATCGGTGCTAAAGCTGATGAAGTCCACGCTGGCTGGAAGAATCGCTGAAAGTTCTTCCGGTACCAAGCAGGGAGTGGATAGCTCGCAGATACAGCTGAGTCAAGAGGACGATTATGACGGTTGGCGACTGGGTATTCCAAGCACGAAGATAACGAGGATGTTCCTCGCTCGTCGAAACGCCAGCCGCCGTAAAATCGTTTGGCTGTGCAAAATGAAGAGACCAATAGTCTGTCATGGTCATCCAAACCTGCGCTACGAAGAAACGGTGCCCATGAGGCATCGTGCTTCGACCACTGCTCCCATGCCCACTGATCCCCTTCGTAGGTGTGGATGATTGCCGGAGCCCCTTCATGACGGTATATTTTAAGGTACTTGGGAACACAATGAAATAAAGAAACACGATGACCGGATCACACTAACTGATTTTCTTCATAATCCACAACAGTTATTTCTTTAGTGACAACCCTTAATGAACGCTTAAGTGCCGATGTGTTGATACTGCGATGTGTAGATATAACCCAATAAAACATGACCGAAAACAGTACAACCTTCTCGAAACCGTTGATTATCTGAATTTCATTTTAGATAAGGTAGCAGACTGCTGGTTTATCAATGCTTTCTTTTGTTTCTAGGCATCTGCCTTGTTCTACTGTTTTTTGGTAGTCTTATTACGGTGGTTGAACAATGTTGTCGTTCATGTAAACAATAACTTGCACTTTCTCGTGGTACACTCCGCAGAATACGATGCAAGGTAGGTGTATGGCTGACATTTCAAGGTTGACATGTACATTGTGAGCATTATATTTAGGCATGTACAAGGTAACCCTACAATACCTTGCCAGGAATGAAAAATCAATTCTGCGGACTTCGTTCTTCTTAATATAGAAAAAAGTGTGTTTGCAACCGTTAAACTTTATTGCCTTACTGCTTCCCTTTTCTGAAGAGTTTGTCTCGCGTGTTTCGGGTTTGGAAGAAGGGTGCACCTATTTCAGCGTTTATATACAAGGCTTGTACTCTTCTCTGCTGTGGTAAAGGTTACTACAGAGTGTAAAACAGTGTCTCGACGAGGGCAGTGAAGTCGTTCTCCGCAACCTAAGCAGAATGCTGCCGGCGGGACACTAGGAAAATTGGTCTTGTAACTGGTGATCACCCATGCCATGTTCAAATTAATTTTTTTATTCCGCAACATGGCGTAGACATCCTGTATGCTGCAGAGCCCGATTCGAGTGAAAGTTTTCTGCGGAATCTTCAGCTGTAAGGACACATATGTCGTCGTAGAAATTACCATAAAAACCTTTTCAACGCCCTGGTTTATTGCGTGTTCGGGGAAAAGGAGAAGGGTTAACTATACGTTTTAGACACGAAAAGAAAGCTGATTACAATATGTGAACTGATGAAGAACGCCTATTAAACTAGCAGTGCTCTTCCGCAATATTCATGGTACTAAGTGTAGGGGGAAGGGCTTAAAAAGAGTAACTTCGACGCAACAGACAAGTAAAAAGGCCAAAATCAAAGAATATTTTCGCAATGGCGTACGTGCATGGTCTGTCCCACAGATAAAAAAGCCACCGGCAGTTACAAAAAGTTTTGTTCCGCACCATACAAAGTAGAATGCATTTGCCCGGATGTTTATAAGAAAGGGTAAGCAGCGAGACTATGTGTTTTATGCATTACTCACAAATATATTTGGAATGCGGAAATAATCCCTTGTAAAAAATGTCTTGCACTTGCGAAATCTAAAATGCTGGTGAAACTGAGGGGTGCATGAGAGTCTCCTGGACGCGACGATCAGGTGTTCAGAGGTGGGTGGAATTTCTGATGGTATGCCGAAATCCACCTCAGTGTTAAATTCGGTGAGGCGAATAGAAGGTTCGCTACATTCGGCGCAGCCCGTGATTTTGGCCACCCAATACAAAGCTTACGTCTTACCGATTGATACTTCGCGTCAGAACCATTTTGGCCCTGGACCTTAAAGGGGCCTTTGACAATGTTGCGCACGCAGCGATTCTCTCCCGGCCTAATAATACTGGCTGTGGCAACCGAATTTCTTCCTACATTCCGGAATTCCCCGCACGGGGCACCTTGAGCAATCTTGGTGACGGTACGGGCGATACCGCGGACCCCGAGCCCCCAAACATAAGCTGGATCCAACCGTGGCGATGTGTTTATAGGTGGAGGGTTAGAAACCACGAACGGTGGCCGTCGGAGCCCAGGTCAAGCTCCGGCGGATGGGCTCCCTGTCTGTTCACCAGGCAGGGAGCTCCGGGACCTCTTTGGCTACCAGGGTAAGGTCAAAGAAGAAAGTACCCCCGTCTCCCTGCTTTTATACTATGCTATATGGCATTTTCAACCCCCCCCCCCCCCCAAACGTGATCGGTCCCTGAAAATCGGCCGCACCGAAGTATCCTGTCCTTCTTTGCCTTCTATCTTGCTCCCAAAGCCAGATAACTACCCTCGTTTTTTGATAATTGAATCTGTAGACAAATCGAAGCCGGTTTCCTCTCAATCTGTATTTCTTGTTTCTAAATACCTTGAAGGTATCATCGGCAAAACATAAGACGCCAAAAAGCTCAGAACTGGTGAAGTGCTAGTTGAAGTTAAAACTCAGCAGCAATCCACAATCCTCCTGAAACAAACCCGCATGGCAGATCTGGAGGTCAGGGTCACACCCCACCGCAGCCTCAACAGTTGTCAAGGCGTGATCTCGGAGGCAGATCTCATCTCCGAGACCGAAGCCGACCTTTTGGAAGGCTTAAGGGATCAGGGCGTCACGGCTGTAAAGCGCATATCAAAACGCCGCGATGACAAACAGGTAGCAACTAGACACATTATCTTAACCTTCGATCGATCCGCCCTTCCGGAATTCATAAATGCCGGTTACATACATTGTTCTGTCCGCCCATACATCCCGAACCCACGGCGCTGCTTCAAGTGCCAACGGTTCGGGCATGGCACAAACGCATGCCGCGGCCGCCTTACCTGTGCAAAATGCGGCCAACATGACCACCCATCCGAAAACTGTAACACCCAGAGTTTTACCTGTGCCAACTGCCAGGGGCCCCACGCAGCGTGGTCCCGCACTTGCGAGAAATTCCAACAAGAAAAGAAAATAATCAATGTCAAAGTAACCGAGAACATAACCTTCCCAGAGGCGCGGAAGAGGTTCGCCTCTTTCCCCCTGGGGAGGTACGCCGACGCGGCTCGCCGGGGGGCGGAGCGGCGTCTGGTTTCGGCGGGGACCCAGTACCGCGAGTCGGACTTGCTCCCGCCCCCGCCCCACCCTGGGTTGCCTCTTGCAGCCCAGCCCGCCTCCGCACCGCTCGCTGAGCCAGCAGCGGTTGTGGTCGCAACCTCTTCCGTCGGGACCGGTGCCGCTCCCGTCCCTGCCTCCCCATCGTCCAGTGCATTGGAGGGTGCCATGGACACCACGGGCTCCGGACCGGCTCCCACCACCGCCGCACCGCCCGTGCCACTTCTGGTGCCCCCGACACCAGCGGCGGTGGCGGCTCAAACGAAGGGCCCCCGAAGGGGGCCAAGTCCGGAGGGCCTGGTTCCACGGGCACACCCTGGACATCGGACGACGAGATGGACGTCGTGCCGTTCTTGCCTGCAACGCAGCGCAAGGAGCGGCCTCCGTCGTCCAAGCCTACAGATAGGCCGCCCAAAAAGCCCAATCCAATAGTCACAGCCCCGAAAGAAGACACATAAACATACACACTCCAGCAGCTCTCACACTAAATAATGGGAAGAGAAAATATATTTCAATGGAACTGCAGAGGCCTTATGAATAATCTTGACGACGTTTATGAGATTCTGCATACCAATCAGCCAAGTGTAATGTGTGTTCAGGAAAAACATTTGAATTCTAAACACACAAATTTCTTGATTACAGGAAAGACAGGGATGGCTGCGCACACTCTTCTGGTGGTGTGGCCATAATCGCCCGCAAATGCCTAGCATGCCACCCTTTCACCTTGAACACCGTCCTTGAGGCTGTAGCAATACGCTTAATAATATTTAATAGGTTGATAACGGTATGCTCCATATACATTCCTCTTGATGTTACACTTTTGAGCTCTGACTTCGAGGCGCTGGTTGACCAGCTGCCCGAACCGTACATTCTAACAGGCGACCTTAATGCTCACAATTCTCTTTGGGGCTCTTCTCGTACAGATGCCCGGGGTCGCCTGATAGAGAGGTTTTTACATCATCTGGAGCATGCCTTTTCAACAACAAACAGCCGACATACCATAACATAGGTCACAACACATACTCATGTCTTGACTTGGCTATTGGCTCCGCAGTTCTCTTTCCTCTTCTCGAGTGGGGTGTGGGAACTGACCCATATGGCAGTGACCACTTCCCCACCTCACTTACATATATAGGTAAAGGCCCAAGCAGTTCATCTTCCCATAATAGGTTCAATGAAGCACGAGCTAACTGGAATACATTTACAGAGACATCCAAACTACACCACACATCCATAGGACACCTACACGTCGAAGAAGCTACCCAACTCCTCACGGCGCACATCCTCGACGCCGCCAAAAAGTCCATTCCCCACGCCTCTGGTGCCCCGCGCAACCAGCGGAGGCCGTGGTGGAATGAGGACTGTAGGCGGGCGCGAGAGGCCCATTACAAGGCGTGGGGTATCCTTCGTCGGTACCCCACGTCGGGAAACCTCCTCTTGTTCAAACGGGCCAAGGCATTAGGAAAACGTGTGCGCCGTGAGGCAAAACGAGAGAGTTGGCGTACATTCATAACATCAGTAAACTCCTACACAGACACACGGAAAGTATGGACACGTATACGCAAACTGAAAGGGCAACAGACACACAGCCTGCCCCTGGTCAGTACAACAGGGGACACTCTGGAAGACCAGGCTGACACACTCGCACACTTCCAACACGTGTCCAGTTCAGCACACTACACGAACACTTTCCTGAAACATAAAGGCTGTTGTGAAAAGAAGTCCCTACACGACAACAACAAATCACAGACTTCTTACAACTCCCTGTTTTCACTACATGAGCTGAGGGCTGCTCTGAGCACGTGTAAACCCTCAGCTCCAGGCCCAGACAGCATCACATACACAATGATACAACACCTGCACGCAGACACTCTTCTAACACCCTTACACCTATAAAACAAGATTTGGCTTTCGGGGCACATACCAAACTCTTGGAAGGAGGCTATATTTGTAGCTTTCCTGAAGGAGGGAAAGGACCCGTCGTCCCCCTCAAGTTACCGTCCTATTGCCCTGACGAGCTGCCTGTGCAAGCTCTTCGAAAAGATGATAAATCGCAGGCTCGTGTACTTCCTTGAGTACAACGGTCTTCTCGAGAGCTGCCAGGCAGGCTTCAGGGCGGGGCGATCCACAAATAATCAACTCGTAGCTCTTGAATCGTATATTAAGGATGCCTTCGTGCATAAACAGTATGTCGTAACTGTGTTTTTCGACCTCGAGAAGGCCTACGACACCGCTTGGCGCTACGGGATACTCAGTGACCTGAAGTCTTTCGGTGTTTCGGGCGATATGCTCAACACTCTGGCTAGTTATCTGTCCCACATAACGTTTCGCGTGAGAGTTGGTAGCGCACTGTCAAGGATGCATGTGCAAGAAAACGGCGTGCCGCAAGGTGGAGTTCTAAGCTGTACTCTTTTCATAATTAAAATGAACTCTCTTGGGAAGGCATTGCCACCTACCATTTCTTACTCTATGTATGTAGACGACGTACAGATATCTTTTAAATCTTGTAATATGTCAATCTGTGAACGTCAGGTCCAGCTTGGTGTTAGAAAACTTGCCAGCTGGGCAGACAAGAATGGTTTTAAACTCAATCCAGGAAAGAGTTCTTGTGTTGTGTTCTCCAAAAAGCGCGGGATCCATCCGGACCCAGATATTACTCTGAATGGCGTTTCAATTCCTGTTGAAAAGGAGCACAAGTTTTTAGGCATAATATTCGATAACAAGCTAACATTTGTCCCACACTTGAAACATCTTAAGCAAAAATGCCTAAAAACTATGAATATTCTCAAAGTTCTCTCCCACCAGTCATATGGTGCAGACAGGCAACTCCTTCTGCGGGTTTATAGCGCCGTAGTGGGATCCCGCTTGGACTACGGCAGTGTTGTTTATGGGTGCGCAACAAAAACGGCACTAAAAATGCTGGACCCGGTGCTGCATTTAGGGCTACGCCTCACATGCGGTGCTTTCCGCACTAGCCCTGTCCAAAGTCTCTATGTAGAATGCAACAAATGGTCCCTAGATCACTAGAGGGTGTACATGGACGTTTTATATGCCTCAAAAATCATGTCTATGACAATTCATCCTTTTACTCCGACCGTTAATGATGCATCCTCACAGCAACTCTTTTTAAATCGTCCAACAATCTCCATGCCGTTTCATCTAAGAGTGCGAGAAGAAGCCTCTGAGCTAGAAGTCTCGTTTTCAGGCATCCACAAGACGCCCATAATTGATTCAATTCCACCATGGCGTCTCCGCCCGGTGTCATGTGACCTGTCTTTTATGCAGTTTAGCAAGAACAGGTCACCAAGGATTGCGATTCTGCAGCATTTCTTGTTTGTGCAGCATAAGTACCGCTGTGAAGAGTTTTACAGTGATGCGTCCAAGACTGAAATTGCTGTGGCTTGTGCTGCGCATGGGCCAAACTTTAACGTCAGTAAAACAATGAACCTTTGTAGCAGTATATTCACAGCGGAAGCATACGGTATTTTAATGGTAATAAATCACATAGTCCAACATCAAATCCTAAAATCCATCGTGTACACGGACTCTATTAGCGTTGTACAAGCACTTGCATCAGGAAAGCACTCTAAAACTTTGTCATCAATCATGTTTTTAAGGCTATCATGTCTGCATATGCATCAAACCTTCAAATAACTTTCTGTTGGGTTCCAGGGCACTCTGGAATTGCCAGGAACGAAACCGCTAATCGAATGGCCACTGCAGCTACACTCTTGAATACAATGGACATAGCAGCAGTGCCATACACAGACATGAAGCCACACATCAGACACCAACTTCCAAGAGATGGCAAGCACACTGGAGTGAACAAACAGATAACAAGTTACACGTTATAAAACCACGCTTGGGACCATACACCACTGACACCCAGAAGTTGCCTTTGCAAGGCTACGGATAGGGCACACACATGTCACACACTCGTATCTTCTCACGGGGTCTTCAAGACCCCAGTGTGGCAGGTGTGGAGAGGCCCTATCTGTAGTTCACATACTCATTCAATGCAACACACTTCACACAACACGACGCGAACACTTCCCACAGCTATACAGACTACACGTCCCACTACACCCAGCGTTTTTCCTCTCTGACGATCCCATGTTTTCTATCAAGTGCGTTTTTAAATATTTAGAAGAAGTTAAGTTTTTAGACCTCACTTCATACCACGCGTGATCACTCCCTGGCCCTATACACCAGCCATGCTCATTGTCGTTTTGTGATTTTACTTTTGTTTTTGCTGACTTTTCGTAGTGTTTAAGGTTTCACCCCTCATATATGACTATTGTCTTGGCGCTCTTTGCCCCAATTGGCCTTGCGCCATAAACATCCAACCATCATCATCACATTCCGGAATTCCTTACATGCCGGCAGGCTATATTAAAAATTGGAGATATAAAATCCAAACCTATCTCTCTTGGCAGTCGCGTACACCGCAAGGCTTGATATGGCTGCACTCCTCTTCAATATCGCTTTTCTAGGTTCACCAGGACAGCTAGAGCAGATACCGAATCTTTACCACGCACTGTATGCAGACGACGTTACCCACTGGTCTGACACAAACTCTCTCGGTCAGCTGCAGGACACATAGCAGCATGCAGCCGAAGAAGTCAATAATTACGCCCAAGCTTGTGGCTTACATTGTTCACCACAAAAACCAGAACTTGTCATCATCCGGATACACTCCCCACGACACCACGTCGAGGCCATCGAAATATGCCTTGACGGCCATTCGATCAAACCTAGCCACTCACTCAAGATATTAAGCCTTACCATACAAGCCAATACCCGAAACAACTTTGCCTTGTCAAAACTACGTACTATGTCTGATCAAGTGCTGCATATGATTAGGCGGGTCACTAACCGGCATTGAGGAATGAAGGAAAAGCACACAATGAGAATAATTCAAGCTTTCGTCATTTCTCGCCTCACCTATGTCGCCCCATACTTGGCCCTAACCAAATCCGACATTGAAGCACTAAACAGGATCATTCGGAAGGCATTTAAACACGTCCTTGGGCTCCCCCTGAGTACTTCGACAACCAAGCTTCTTCAAATGGGTCTTCACAACACCATTGAGGAACCCATTGAAGGTAATCTCTCAAGCCAGCGCCTCCGTCTGACCCATACTCAAACACGCTGCTTTGGTCTGCAATGGACCAACTGGCCCTGTGCAGAACAAACCCACTTGGCCCCTTTGTCAGACGAGTGTCGTAAACATATTTCTGGACGACCCCTACCAAAGAATATGAACCCCTACCTCTACCCCGAGCGCAGGTTCGCCCGCCGCTATGCCCACGAACTCTTATATGGTAATCGCTCTGACATGTCCTACACCGATGCGGCGAGCTATGCTGACAACCAAACCATGGTTGCAGTCAAATCATCCAAAAACCATGTAATTTCATGCGCACCCATCCGTACGACATCCCTTCGAGACGCCGAAGAACTCGCAATTGCCTTAGCCCTCATTCAATGCTCCAGCAGAGTTATCCTCACTGACTCTCAACAGCCTGCCCTAGTTTCCTTTTAGGGAGGGTGGCACCAACGACCCTACGGGGGCGTCAGCGGCGCACATCTTACTGAGTGGTGATCCTCTTGGACACCTGCCGATGCCTCTGTAACGGGAACAACTTCGCTTACCAACAGGCTCTCGAAATGTCCCACCGACTCCTAGAGGTCACCGTAGATCCGACGCCACTTCTCACCTATCGGGACAATAATCAATTTTACCGTACCACCAGAAAAAAATTCCCCTGCCCTCACCCATCCCTCAGCAAAACTCAGGAAATAATCCGACAATTACAAGCAGGACCGTACGTTCACCTGGTTTGAATGAATTTATTGTTCTCACACAGTACGCCGCTCTATGCAAATTTTGTCCACAGCTAGGTACCCTCCAGCATATAATTGTGGAATGCACTCACAACCCAGCCCTACCACCCCTCTCTACCCGTTCCTTTCCTGAGCTGTTGGAGACACTGTTGGCCAGCAGTCAACCCGAGGACCAGACTCTCCTGGTGAAATATTTGGGCCAAGACGGCGAGGGCAACGCATAGATTCCCGGACTATGGCTCCATTATCACATTTGCGCTTGTTAATTGTTTTCTCTCTCTCTCTCTCCCTCTCTCTCTCTCTCTCTCTCTCTCTCTCTCTCTCTCTCGCATAATATTTAAACCAGCCTGCCAAGTATAGGACCCTAATGTAAAAGAAATTTGTATCTACATAGGGGGGTGTTGAAAGATGTGCACTTTGTTTAATACACTCTCATACCTTAAGAAGGTTAGATTTTATGGTTGCATTGCAAAGGTAACCAAAGCTTCTACAACTCTCTAAAAGCGATGTGACGACTATATTAAATAACCAAATTACCCGGGTAATTTTCGGGAAGCATTAGTATATAACAAGCACCCGTCGAGGGCAACAGGAAACAAACATTCTCGACACAAAAACAAAACATAGTTCAAGGAACATTGTTTGAAACATTGCTACTTCCTTTATTATGCATGTACCTGGCGCCATTTTCATGAAAGAGTTGTAAACGTAGCAAAACATGGAGATTTTGTCTATCTTTTTATCTTTTCAGTCTAGATTCACCCGTGTAAGTGCTGCCTGCGAAATTTCTGCGTTGTTGTGTAAAACCTTTATACTACGGAAATGTGTTTGCTTGTGCTTGTGTTCCGTGCAACACCATTTTCTTTGAGATCGTTCTTTACTTTGTGCACTTTAGTCCTGTACAATACCGATAGTAGGTTGAAGTTTTCTTGCAATTGATCTAACATAATACGATGGTATGAAAAGTGAGTGTAGTGACATTAAAAAGAAATCACCAATGTAAGGGCTTCGCACGAGGCCTTGGTGCTCACGCTCGAAGCTTTGAGGGCGAGGGTGAATAAAGATTCCTTGCAGATCACTGCCCAGGATGAGTACTCACGAAAGATAAATGTGCAAATTAAGGACGTCCTCTAGAACAACAAAAAAAGTATAATCGAAGTGCTGGGCAAAGTAGTAGAGGCAATCGGAGAGCCGATAACCGAACAGGTTGTCGACACCTGCCACCATCTTCTTGTACTCAATGATTCCGCTGACCAAAACATTGTTGTCTTTCAAAGACACGAAAGGCGCGACGCTGTCATTCGCAAGACACAGAAGGCAATGTTTACAACGGAAGACTTGGAATTTGCTTCGAAGCATCCAGTTTTGTAAATGAACAGCTCTGCAAGAAAATGAAGAAAGTGTTGGCCATGACAATCGCAAAGAAAAGAGAACTGAATTGGCGCTTCGCAAGGTCAATAGGGCGGAAGCTTTGCTGGAAAAACATAATCTTCAAGGGTGATTGAAATAAAAATTTGAAATAAAAACAAACCTGAGAAAATTGCGCGGTACAACTGCCGTCCATAACTCTTCGGTAACGTAGCCTCAAAGCGTACGTGAGTTTTCTTTCCCCGATGACATCGCCGGCCGATTTCAAGTATCCTACTGATGGTCGCTATCTTTCCTTCTTGCACTGTAACACGCAGTCTGCACGCAACAAAAACGACTTGCTTACCACCTTTGTAAACGAGTTTAACTTTATTTCCAAGTAGTCATGCTCACCGAAACTTGGTACACCTGTGAATACGAACATTTTCAAGTTTTTTCTTGAATACATCATCAAAACGCGGCGCGGTTAGTAGTAAAAGCGGTGCGGTGCTGTGCGGTCCGCTAGTATCTGATGATGCCATATGGCTTGAAATAACATGCTCCTAAACGGTGGGTGAAGGTAGAATAAAAACTGGAATTAATAATCGATGATCGAACGATACATGTGTTCAAGCTGGCGAACAGTTTCAATACATCTTTTACAGCCTTTGTGCCAAGTCTTAACAACGGTTCGAAAGAGTTCATGGGTGCACCAAACAGTTACTCGATCTATTTGGAGCCAGCTACTCTCTCTCAAATTTATTAAGACATCATGTTTTTAAAGAATAGCACTGCACACGATATTGATGACCTTCAAAGAAAACCTGTAAAATTTGTACTTGACCGGTGTGTGCCCGTGCTTTGCCATAGTTTAACCTATATTTATCCACAGGTGCGTTTCTGAAAAACATATGCGTAACGCCCCAGCTTTGGTTTTGTTTATATCTGGAAACAGAAATTATTTTCTAATTATCCACCTATTTCTATATTGCCTGTATTCTCGAAATTATTAGAAAAATCTTTTGTAACCGCATTGTGTTTCTTTTTTCAGCCTCTTTTCTCAGTCTGATTACATCATTAAACTTTTGAGCTCAGCGCACGCGACCATTAAAAATATGCTCAGGTGGTGTGGGGTTAACGCCCAAAAAATCAACATAAGAAAAACTAAACCTGTACAATTTTCTGCTGCACAAAAAACATTACTTCGGATTTCAACCTATACCTTGCATCCGAGAACGTAGAGGTTGTAAAGGAAGTCAAAATCCTGGAAGTAACCTTCAATGAACATTTACTTTGGGATAAACAAGTTCAACGCATACGAGGAAGCTTGGCAGAGGTTTGTGGTATTCCTTCCAGAGTGCGACATGTTATCCCCAGCAAAACAAAACTGCTTTTATATAACACAATTTATACACCCCACCTCAATTACTGCCATCTTGTACGAAGCACCATATCTCAAGCAAACGTACCTGAATTACTTTTGCGGCAAACAAAGCACTCAGCCATATTGCAAACGTTTCATACGACGCCCACACTGCCGAACGTTTTTCAGAAGTTCAGGTGCTGCCCCTGTCTAGCTTATATAAATACAATCTTCGGATGAAACACAAACAGGCTGTCTGATACAATAACAAATTGTTCGTTATCTATCCAATGATAGACCACCTTTGGAAGTTCTCGATATTTTCAGACATAAAAATTCTTGAATAACTTTTTTATCCCGTACAAACCATGGTATTGCAGACTACAGTACTCTGTGCCCAGTCTCCTAAATAATTTTGCAAGCAAAAATATCGATATAAATATTCTTTCACCAGAAAATGGAAAGAGCACGTCATAGAAAAGTGAATTTTTTTATAACTCTAATAAATGTGTTAGGGCCATGCACATCAGAATTATATTCTTTTGAATGGATTTCCGTGCGAAGCATTTTCTATAAAGCAATTTTTTTTCTTTTTTATTCACCGAAAACATTTTTTTTTCGTTTGTTATATGAACCTATTATCTCTCTGGCTGCATGATTTACTACACAGGCTCTCTCTTCTTCCACCTGGTGATGGTTCCCCTTTTATAAATCTGCATTACATGCTACGACTTTACCGGGTATGCGGTGTTCAGGTACATCAACCAAATATTTGTTATGATTTAATTGGGTGCATGCAAATGTAGTGTGGGTGTATCTACTTTCCATCATCCTCATTATCATTATTTTTTCTTAATAGCCCCTTTCGGGGTATTACATAGGGGGGTCAACATCATCAAGGACGTTAATAAAACCTTGTCATCAAACACAGACGATTGACACATAGAAGCACAAAAGGCACATTTTTACATTCTAGGCGGTATTGACACATCAATATACGAAGAGTATATTTACACTTAAGCGGAATTGCTATACAAAGAAAGTTTGAAAATCAGCTTTGGAGTGAATTAGGCACATAGTCTTGGTTCTGTAAGCGATTGCACAGAAAGAGAAAGAGAATAGGTGGGATTAGGTGCTGGAAAAAACTGATTCATTTCTGACGGAATTTCTGCGAATTGCGCTCATTTACAATTGCATCGGTTAGGGAATTCCAAGCCTCAATTGCAGCTTGTAAGATAGATTTGTAAGGGAATTTGTGAAATTTATTATATATGTATATTCTTTTGTACATATGATTGTTTATGAGCATTTTTTGTATTTTCCGATACATGCACGTGGGCATTATTCTTTTGTTTATGCTCATTTTATGCAATTTCTGTAAAAGTTCAACCCTTTGTATTTAATTTCCTGCTAATCTTTCCGCTGTCAAAAAACAGGGCAGAATTCTTTTCAAGTTTATTCTTATGAACTCTTTCTTTCTGCCCGCATTATTTTACTTTGTACGAGATTACAATGCTGAATAAATGAACTTTGAAAAAAAAAAAACAATCGAACATCCTTTTTATGACCTGAGTGGCGCACTTGTAAACTCATGAAAGTTTTTCTGTATCTTGACGAACTCCAACATTGCTGACACCGTGACCTAGAAAGCGTAGTGGTTTGAGTGGAAAGGGCATTTTTGTTTCTGCGGTGTGAGTCTTGCGCATATGTTAGCCTCTGGTACTGGGGGTAACTTTTTGAATAGACCTCCGAACGCCAGCGAGGAGAGAACTGCAGCTTGCAGATACATCAAAGATGTTCGCTCACTTATTTCGTACAAAATAGTATTCATTATTTCTTGGGATGTTTCTTGGCAGAGCATAGCCTAAATGGGAGAACCTCAATTTCGTACACGTTGTTTGGTGCAGTAATGCAGCTTTTTTGTCAACCCGAGTATCCTATTCAATTTGCAAAAATCAGTTTTTAAGTATGCTGAACAAAATAATCACGGTAATGGCGTAGAGCAGCGGGTGACTCAGGATTTCACGCATCGAAGGCTGCTTCTAAGCGCTTGCTACTGTTTTGCAGGAATACCGCCTGAGATCGGCTAACTGTCCGGGATGGCAGCGAGCATCTTTTCCTGGGGGAGCCACGCTGCCTCACCATTGAATCGACGGACCACAATGAAGAGCCTGCGCTCTTAACGCAGCCGCTGCCCGTTGTGACAAGCTTCGCTTCGCGGCCGTGGTTTGCCTAGCTGGACAGATATCTTTGACGCAAGGCTAATGGCGACAATGGCTCCTGCGCACGAGATGGCACTACAGGTATAAAAGGCGGCGTACGGACCACATCGGTACAGAGCAGTGGCCGACTCAGGATTGCACGCATAGAAGGCTGCTTCTAAGTGCTTGGTACTGTTTTACAAGTGTGTAATCTACGCATTTTAAAGCAAAGCTTCTTACCTCTACCCTTCAAGGCTTCTTTCGCGACCTTTGGTGTCACCAGAGAACTCCCGCGAACAAATAAAACAAGTTAATGGCAGCGCCAGGATTCGAACCTGGAACTAATGTAGTAATACAGCGTAATCCCGTTGTCATACCGATTGAGCTACGAGCCCACGTGGAACGCACCAACGCATGCATGCTCACAGTATCAGTCAATATGCTAAAATTTGCGGCCTCCAGTGTTCACCTCAAATATCAGAGCTCGTTGTCGTCCGCCCTCACGGTAAACAGAACATCAAGGAAGACACTCAAATGCTCCTTCATGGCCATGCCATCAATGCAAGCCCCATAATCAAGATCATGGGTATATATCTCCAGTCCAAGAGCAAGAGTGACGATCCTTGCTCCGCTTTAAACACAGCATCAATTAAATCATACCACATCATCAGCCGAGTTGCCACCAAGAAGCGAAGCCTCAAGGAAGCCAATACACTTCGATTTATTGAAGTGTTTTTTTTCTAGAGTATCACTTACGCCACCCCCTATCATCCTCTCGACAACGACATAAATATGCTTGATATAGTGATTATAAATGCAGTTAAGCGGGCCACTGGCCTTCCCATGAGTGCGTTCACGAGTATGCTGCTTAGGATGGGGCTCCACTACACGGTGGAAGATCTAATAGAGGGCCAACTATACAGCCAGAAGCACTGATTGAGCAGAACTGCTGTGGAACGCCGCATCCTTCACCAGATTCGCTGGGCAGCACAAAATGTCACTCCCGAACTCTTGTGACATGAACCCTTTACACCACGAGGGTCGCCGACAAGCACGGGCTCAAGCGCTCAGCACCACCCTCGGCGTGAAATATGCACTTAATACACAGACGCCTTCCAACACCGAAGGCAGCAGTATGCCACCATCGTGGTTACCACCGCAACCAACCTTCTTGCATGTGCCTCACTCACGATCCAAGATATTACGGCAGCAGAAGAGGCACCCATCGCCTTGGTTATCGCTCAACCATGGTTTCGGAAGGTTGTCACCGTTTCCCAAGAAGCCTAGCAGAATTACCAGTTGGCGTGGGTGTTCCAAAACTTCAATGCCTGGGCTAAAACACTCTACCCAACCGGTTCTATTTAGCCCATCTAGACGCCTGCTGACGCTTCCATGGTAAGGGACAGACGCGCCCACCAACAAGCCTGCGCTTTTACACCCCCCCCCCCGTGCTGCGGAGCTGCACAAGGACAGTCAACCGCTTGTCACGTTCGCGGACATAACCCAGCATTATAATCTTCAGAGACAGACCCTCCCCTCGCCGCACTCTGAACTTTCCACGGAACAACTACCCTGTGGCTGATACCATCCGACGCGTCTGGACTCAATGCACCCCGATCACTGCGATGCTGAATGTAAATTTTGCACAGAAGTAGGAGCACTCCGCGACATAATCAAGGTGTGCGACTTTAGCATTGCGCACTCTCCTGTCTTCCGGTCAGCTACCTAACAAGGGCAATGGAAGATGTTTCTGTACAGCTCTCTCTGCCTACCCAGCTTCAGCTGGTGGACAGAGCACGAACGGCACGGAATGCATAGGGGCTCCAGTAAAGAAGGAAACCCTGCCCAGGCACACCCTTTGTGTGGTTCAAAAATCTGAATAAAAGTAATTCCTTCTCGTCCTGCTCCTCCATCTCTCGCAGATGTCATCGCCTCTGCGGGTGGCGGCCGAGATGAAGAAGTAAGATCGTCTAACACCGGGTTTAAGATCCCTTTTTTTAGAAAAAAAAAATTCCACTCTTGTGGTTACCCAATACAACTGAAATACCGTTCATAAATTATGCATTATTTCAAGTTTAGAAAACAGTATTACTTTGAAGTTATAAACGGGGTGGTTAAGTGAATTTTACTTGCCTGGGGTTTTGCAATATGTAGAGCCGCGTGAGTGAATTTAAGTGATGTCGCATGGGTAATTGTTGTGGGTGACACTTACAGGTTTGCCTTTCAAGCACATTCACAGGTTGAATTGACGCGGCTTTTTTGCTATGTTGGTATACTGAGTCGCTCGCTGCTCTTGTTGAGGGGTTTTCAAAATGGCGGATAAGGCACCAACTACCATAAAAGAACTGGCTAAATTAGTTCTCCAAATGTCGGCCAAACTCGACGCCTTTGATTCACTTAAGCATAGCGTTGATGCAGTACAGGAATCTGCTGCACACATTAGCGGATTCTTTGATGAATTCAAAGCAAAGTTGAATACCGTTTCCCTGATCTCAGGACACTCAGTTCAAACTATGAAGTACTAAAAGCAGAAAACTCTACTCTGAAGCATGACCTCATCCTGATTAAAAGAGACATGCCGGAACTTAAACAGTATAGCCAAGCTAATAATGTAGAAATTAAAGGAATGCCTGTAATAGAAAACGAGTGTCTCGAGACCATGGTTCAGACTCTGGGAAACAAACTTGGGATAGAAATACCAGCCTCCGACATAAACGTTGTACATCGTGTGCCTACAAAGGATAAGAGCATGTCTAACATTGTTGTCAGGTTCCTGTCTAGCAAAACACGTGACAAGGTGCTGGCAATGTCAAAGAAAAAGAGGCTTTCAAATAATAACTTTCATTTTGAAGAAGACTCGCCAATTTAGTAAACGAATACCGGTGTCCTGAACTGAAGATTCTGGTTTGTAAGACCACACAGCGACGGAAAGAAAAAGCGTGGAAATTCTTCTGGGTGCAGAACGCTAGAATCTTAGTAAGGAAGGCCATGAACTCTCCAATTGTGCGCGTGGCCTCGGAAGATGATCTGAAATTTATTGTTTAAGGGAATTGTACAGAAATGTTTCAAGAAGATGTTCTCGGATAAAGAGGTAAATGCGTCATACAAAGGTACTTTGAATTTTAAAATACTTCATTGTAATGTGCGAAATATAACAAAAACTATCAATTTCCTTCTGCTGCTGTTAGAATTCCACGCTTTTCATATGATATAATCGCACTGAGCGAAACTTGGTTAAAGCACGACGAATTCATTTTTATTCCTAATTACAAGTTGTGTTTTCGCGGAAGGGCTGTGGCTTTGTATGTACACAAAAGGAATAAACTGGAAGAATATCCTAATCTAGTTAACCAGGACAGCGATTCTCACAATTTTCTGTTCATTCAGCTTGAATCCAAACTAATAGTTGGCGTCGTCTACCGCCCTCCAAGCTCCCAAGTTAGTAGTTTCCTAAATAAGCAGGAGCCTGGCCTAGATTACATATCTTCCCACAATTGGCCAGCAGTAATATGTGGCGATTTTAATATTGATACCCTAAACGATAGCAGTTATCTTTACAAAAACCTGATTCAATCATATAGATTCCTGAATCAAATGAACCAGCCCACCCGAGTGTCGTGTTCCTCATCTACACTACTGGTTCACATCATATGCAAATTTGAACCGCCTTGCATGGTATCAGGTGTACGTGATGTCAATATTACAGACCACTTGCCGGTTTTTATTCTTATGCAAGTACCTGTGCTTAACCATAATCTGGACAATCGCGTAATTACGAATGTTGACCACACTCTTTTATCAGCACGACTTGTGAACCTACAACGTAATATTAATGACGCCTCTGACGTCCATTCCGAATATAACCTCCTTGTTGGCATTATTACTTCGTGTATTACAGAAACAATTGCTGATAAGAAAGTATGCTGCACAAAACCTATTTTTCCGTGGGCAGATAAAGAAGTACTTGTTGCAATTAGAGCAAAGGGTAAGTGGTTCAGAAAATATAAAAAGGTTGTCTGAGAACGAATATTACAAAAACCAATACAAATAATTCCAAAATAAGGCGTTGCGTTGATAAAAAAAACCCAAAAATCGCACTACTCTAATTGGATGTTGCGCCACCAAATAACACTCTGGAAGATATGGCACGGAACTTAAATGAACACTTTTGTAAAGTGGGGCCTCGCATTAAAATAAAGATCACAGGCTACTGTTCCCAGCCTTCCGCTGTCTGTGCCTAACTCATTTGCTTTTGAAGAAATAGACTCGGAAGAAATTATTCCTACACTTCAGGCGATGTCAGCAGAGAAAAGTGCTGGGCCAGACAACATATCTATCACTGTTCTAAACACCACATCCAGGAACTTAGTGTACATTTTGCTACAATTTTTAATTCATCGGTATAGGCAGCAGTATATCCCGACGCCCTGAAAACGGCGAGGGTTGTCCCTATTTACAAAGGGGGATTTGTAAACGATTACCATAATTACAGGCTAATCTTCATCCTAAACGCTAATAATACAATCTTTGAGAAATTGCTAGCGAAGCGTATCACTGGACTTTTAGATAAACACAAAGTACTAGTTGAAAGTCAACATAGCTTCCGCGCAAAGAAATCCACAGCCACTGCAGTTAAAACTTTGAGCGAAACAGTAAAGAAAGCTTTAAATGCTAAATGTTACGCAATCGGCATTTTAATTGATATCAAGTAAGAATTGATAGGATGAACTATAAAATTTTGATATTGAAATTGGAGTAGTATGGTTTGCTGGAATTTTTTCAGGCATTTCTTCAAAGCGATTGAAATGGTAGAACAGTATGTCAAAATTAGGTCAACTGCCTCTAGTGTTGCATGCATTACTTACGGAGTCCCTCAGGGCTCGGTGCTGGGTCCAATATTATTTTCTTTGTATATAAATGATCTACCGCTGGTACTACGGAATGGAAACGCAATAATGCATTCAAATGATACTGCTTTTTGTTTTCTGCTGAGGAACTGAAGTGTCTTGAATGGAAGTCCAATGCCGATTTCGCGAAGGTGTCACATTGGTTGAGAAACAATAAATAAACCTTGAACGTTTCCAAAACAAATTACTTGGCATTCTCCAGCCACACTAAAACTCAATCACACCAAGTGAACTTGAAGACGGATGATATTTTGATCAAAAAAATTGATGAGTACAAATATTTAGGCGTGACTCTAGATACCGCACTTAGTTATAGGCAGCATATAACAAGCATGTGTAACAAGTTAACGCTATCTTGTCTCGTTCTAGTTAGAGTTAGGGATTACTTTCCATTACCCATTCTCAAAATATTATGCTACTCTATATTTCATTGTCATGTGTGGCCTATCTACCTCGCAATACGCATAACTGTAGCATTGCACAAGGCATGCACTATTGCACACTGCGAGGAACCACCGTGGGTTCGAGCTATTTGAGCACGCTCACGATACTGAAACGCCGTCGCGCCAACTTAACACCGCCTCTTTTGGGCAAGTGGAGAAGGGCGTGCCAAAGGAATATGCCCAGGGTATGGAAGGAAGACGTTTATTTAATACTAACGTTCTAGACACATATTTTACAGTCCCAATTACATAATTTACAGTACAGGTACGTATACTTCCCCGTACATGAAAGGGGTGATGGGGCGCCACGCGGAAGCGCGCGTCGTCGCCGCAAAGCCAGTGGGCTCTTCGGTCAGGGCAAATTCCGGGGTGCGCGCACGTTGTGCGTGCGCGCATCGCCGTTCTGGCCTGATCGGCTCGCAGCAGTGAGGGAGACGGGGCCCAATCGCTCACAGGCACGTACCGCAAGGCAGGATCGTTGAGTGGTAGGTACGGCCTTACTATATGCAAGCGAAGGGGCTACAGCAGCAGCCTTAGGCACGGGCCGCCGCCGGAAGGGCTGGTGGGCTTTCGCCGGCGCAACAGAGTTGCAGCCGGCTGGTAAATAAAGCGTCACATACCTTCGGCCAACGCCTTCGGAGTCCTGGAAGCGTCTCCCCGAACGGACCCCCGCGCAGGGCGCGCGTTCGTGTCCCGGCGAGAGGAGGGTTCAGGAATCGTTCAAACGGACCAATGAGGTGAGGTTACCTCGACTACCAGGGCTGAGCGCCCGCTACGTGACAGTGGTTTATAGCCGCAACGGCAGCCTTCACCACAGGAAGGAGTTTAAGACGGCTCGGCTGTGCACAGTGGCGCCGAGACGAGCCGGCATTTCGCGGAGAGAGGGGAAAAGCGCCGCGCAACGCCACAAACCGAGTGATCTCGTAATGTCTTGGGCGTCGGGATCCCCACACTGCCCACCCCTCTCCTTAAATTCCCTCGCCAGTCTGAGAAGAGTTGACCGGCCATCGCCCAGGCATGCAAAAGACGGCGAAAACTAGAAAAGTATGCATGCACAGGGTAGTCTAAGTCCCCATCCCATACAAAATATTTACAAACTATACTACCAACACTACCCCGCTCCTGCACGAATGATACACACAGGAAACTACACGCCACACTGAGATACATAATACATGGTAATCGGTTCCACATGCAAACAGAAAATGAAGTTATTGAAATATACAATAATTACAATGAACGCGACACTATAATAAGAACAATAACGGTAATAATATATACATGCGGTGCGATACTATGGTACATATGGTTACAAAAAGAAAGGAGCCCACACTACAACTGGAAATGAAATACGGCAAGTCAGATGACACAGGCATGCTACAAAATATGCTAAACTGCTACAAAAATTTCAATGTGTGCAAAAATGCCGACGAGTCCGTGTAGCGGGTCTCGCCAATGTACAGCAATTGGGAGCGCAAAAGGTTCTCGGAGAAACTTTCAGAAGGCGAGATAATGGTTCAGAGTGCCGGAAAAAGCTCACCCCTATGTCGACACAGCAGCGGGCCCGTACCGACAAAGGGGCAAGCAGGCTTGTGTGAACCAGCGTCCCGACGGCGGGGCGACAGCGCCCACCTTCTCAGGCCAGTGACGACTTGTGACGAGGGGGCACCGGGCAGCAGGGGACGTGCCTTGAACAGTACGCCGGCAGGTATGATGACCACGATGGCGCTGCTCAGGTGTGGGCCTCGCGGGACACTCGATAGTGGTCGCCGCTGCTCTGCGTGAGCGAGGCAGCAGCCGGTCGACAGTTGTTGAGCCCTGGTGCCCATTACGCATGGTGCGGTACCGATGACACCGCCATATTGTCCGCATCTGGAGAGGGCACATACGCCGCAACTCGCAACTGGCCGCCAGTCCCGCCCTCGTCGGTGCAGGGAAGCCCGGCCACGGTCGCCTGCTGAAGGCGGTGCGCAGGGGGTGCATGCCGTTGCCCCCGAGTCAGCACAGCTGTTCAAGGCCCGGTCAAGTTGACGGCGTGGGAAACCTCCTCCCCATCTGTCGGTGTCTCTGCTCACGGACACTTCACCACACCTACGAGGCACCACGTGACCGCGGGTGCCTCGGTCAGCAGACACCACTCGCGAATGCACCGTTGGGTTCGCTGAAGCCGGCAGAAGCACACACCACAGACACTCACTCACGAACACCCTCACAAAATGCGCGTCACAGTGTTCGTGCCACCGGGGCCAAGTTCCTTCGCCACAACGCGGTGCGCCCCACTCGTAGTATCCGCCCCGCCCGCGTTTTCCAGGAAAATGCCACTTTCCTGTTCACATTGAAAATACGGTCCCCGAAGATCTGTCCCGTTCTCCCAACTTCGCACAGTTCACGCAACGGCCTTTAATACGCGCTGCTCGCCCGAACACCGGGGCTGCGGACGGCCGAAATCGGACACTTTCAAAACAAGCCCACTACTTCTCGATCCCCGTGCGTGAAGAGCAGGTGGATTTCCTCCAAGACCGACCGAGCTTCCACCCGCTCACCCTCGCTCTCCAGCCAACAGCGTACGCCTCCGAAAGAGCAACTCCAAAAGAAAGCTAGCCCTTGTCGCTACTTAGGAGTAAATTGAACGATCTATAGAACATACTCCGTCCTACATGCGCAGACTAAGGAGGGTTCCTGTACCCAACAAATAACTAAAAAAACGCATAAATGAGACACTACTTTACATCGTGCAAAAAAAGTAACACTTAACACCTTCAGCAATGCCAAACACTCGGACCATACAGAACCATGTAACAAAAGAAAACATGTCTTCACGCTACACGCTATGGTACAAATGGTCAACACAACTCCATCCTGCAGTGCAGTGCGCTAAAGCGAGCACACAAAATATTCACCCGAACAAATGGGTACTAAATACACCATTCGCCCTCAGCAGGCATAAAATGGAACAGGATAATACAAACACAGCCCCGCAATATTGACACTTTTACAAACCGAACAAAAAGAGAAACATTTGCTTACAACTTGTGGGAGGGTAGCGGAAACTGACCACACACAATGGGCTTGGGGGGCGAGGGCGGGCGCACTGACTGAGACTGAAAGAAGTGGTCAGCACGGGCGGCAAAAGTACCTGCCCTTTAGTGTGCTATGGTTACTCAGGTGACCTCTTCGTGACGTTATATTGATGAGCTGGCCGAGAGAAGCCTGGATAAGCCTGGGTGCCTTGTCATCACCGCGGAGAGCCACTATGCTCTAGCGCCAAATAGTCAGCCCGTGACTCCGTATAAGTAATGGCTCTGTTTGATACTCGGCAAAGGTCCATTCAAGCCGCAAGCAACTACCTGCCATGGATGCACACTGTCAAATGGCTTCACAACTCCAGGCGGCTTCCCGCCATGCGCCCTCGCCGTTTGACAGACATGGCAGGACCGGCAACAGCGACATAATCTCGCTTTGTGCCGGGCCAGATCATGGAGCTACTCAGTTAATCGAAAACTTTGGAGCGGCCTAAATAATCAGCCAGTGGTTGGTCATGAGCGTAGCGCAGCAGTGCGCACCTCAAACTTTGGGGGTTACCATACTGAATGGGCCAATTGCCTCATTATCGGCGGCTACGTACTTCAGCACGAGTCTTTCACCGACCAGCACAAATGAGTCCCCCGGGGCATCGGCGACACACGCTGACTTCCGCCCCCCTCCCGCGCCTGCTACAAGACAAGTAGCATCTCGGCGCACGCCCGCAGCAGGACAAGGTGCGTCTAGGCGTCTAAAAAAATCAAAAACAAAATTGTCTCCCAGAGATTGTCGCAAATCCGGCGACAAAAGGGATCATTCTGCAAGCCGGCTACTAGCTTTTTAGGCTCAATACAACCGCCTTGCAACGGGCATCGCTTCCCCCTGATTTTACAGCCGAGGCCCGTCCGCTTACCAGCGGCAGAGAGTTCGCGAAAAGCGCCTGCCCCTCTCTGCGGGGGTCCGCACAGCTTTTCTATACTCTGGGCCATCTTCCTCCACTCAACGGCTGTGTCAATTTCGCCTCCTTCACGGGCGCGCGCTTTTGCCGCGCTGGCTAAAGACACACTTGGACATATTATCTCGGTAGATCACAAAGCACGAGATATCGCGTCAGCTACCACGTTCGTGCACTACCCACAGGGGCCGGCAAACAAGCATAAACGTCGCGTGCAGTACTCCGAGAGGCGGCTGAGGCCTTTCTCCCGGAATACGTATACCGCCGCTCCAGTGCGGCGGGGTTGCACCGTCGCACTCCCCCGTGGGTATGCGTTAACGATAGGTGCACGCCCACTCGCTTACGGAGGGGCAGTCGCCTCGTCCCCGTAGGAGCTACCGCTAGCGGATAAGCATTAACACTGATTCCGGTTGCGTACTCAGCCTAATTAGCAGCCAAAGGCTAATGAGCCAATGGCACCACGTTGGGCGCCAGTTTGAGGTCTCTCTACCTCACAATATGCATAACCCTAGCATTGCACAAGGCATGCACTCATACACACTGCGAGGAACCACCGCGCTGGTTCGAGCTATTTGAGCACGCTCACGATACTGAAACGCCGTCACGCCAACTTAACACCGCCTCTGTTGGGCAGGTGGAGAAGAAGGCGACAAAGGAATATGCCCAGGGTATGGAAGGAAGACGTTTATTTTATACTAACGTTCTAGACACATATTTTACAGTCACAATTAAATAATTTACAGTACAGGTACGTATACTTCCCCTTACGTGAAATGGGTGATGGGGCGCCACGCGCAAGTGGGCGCGTCGTCGGCGCAAAGCCAGTGGGCTCTTCGGTCAGGGCAACTTCCGGGGTGCGCGCACGTTGTGCGCGCGCGCATCGTTGTGCTGGCCAGATCGGCTCGCAGCAGCGAGGGAGACGGGGCCTATTCGCTCACAGGCGCGTACCGCACGGCGGGATCGTCGAATGGTAGGTACGAGCTTACGATATGCAAGCGTAGCGGCGACAGGAGCAGACTTCGGCACGGGCCGCCGCCGGAAGGGCTGCTGGGTTTTCGCCGCCGCAACAGGGTTGCAGCCGGCTGGTAAAGAAAGCGTCACATACCGTCGGCTAACGCCTTCGGCGTCCTGGAAGCGTCTCCCCGAACGGACCCCCGCGCAGGGTGCGCGTTCACGTCCCGGCGAGAGGGGGGTTCAGGAATCGTTAAACGGACCAATGAGGTGAGGTTAGCTCGCCTACCAGGGCGGAGCGCCCGCGGCATGACAGTGGTTTATAGCCGCAACGGCAGCCTTCACCTCAGGCAGGAGTTTAAGACAGCTCGGCTGTGCAGAGTGGCGCCGAGACGAGCCGGCATTTCGGGGAGAGAGGGGAAATGCGCCGCGCAATGCCACAAACCCAGTGATCGCGTAATGGTTTTGGCGTCAGGATCCCCACACATATCACTTACTGGGTTGAGACATGGGGGGTCACATATTTCTTCTACATAAACCGAGCTGTCTTGTTGCAAAAGAGAGCGTTCCGCATTATAACGCTTAGTAGCATGAACGACAGATCCGCTCTACTTTTTTCTGACTTAAACATTATGCCACTTACAAATGCTAGAGACCACAAGATAGCTTGTAAGGTAAATAATTTATTAGAAAACAAAATTCCGTTCTCTCAATCTATTTTTCAATGGCCACATCGAGAAACACACAATAAAAGCAACCTTCGTTTCAACCTTCCTGTTATTACAATAATTATGGTAAACGTAGTATAGCGTTTTCGGGACCTGTAATCTGGAATCTTCTACCTTTAAATATTAAAACTGACTCCAATTTTGCGAGATGTGCAAAAACGTTCTTTCGTGGTGGAAAGTATGTATCACCATTCTAGCCAAGCGGCATTGCTTTGCAGTGTGATATTCTTTTGATGCGTGTACTGTGATTTTCCACTGAAATGCTTGACCCGTGTACAATTTCATGGAGCCTTTACTTCATGGGCCCGGGTACTAGCCAGATTGCCTAAGGGCCCAGATGGTAAAATTGTATTGTATGCAAAGAATGAAATAAACTTTGTGTCTTTCTTTCTTTCTAGCCTGTTAGAGGAATAAGCCGTCATTGCCAAAGCGTATACGTCTTTGTTGGCCACGTGGCTAAGCTTACAAAACGACGCGAAGCATCTGGCTGATATCTTTCCTCCTAACACCACCGATGACGCCCATAGGATCCCTGGATGATTGAATATTATCATGCCTAAGCATTTGTTGAGGCTGTTTAAATACTGCTTCGTGTTCTAGGGGGATACATAGTGTCGTTTGTAGTGAATAGGTCTCTTAGTTGCATCGGTCATGATCCAGTGTTTCGCTAGTGTGAGTTGGTTTATAACTGATGTAGAGAAGCATTCCAAACTATTTTAGAACCGATTAGGGAAAACTTGTTTTTTAGCAGGCGGAATGTCTGGATATAGGTACATTGTTAGAGGTAGGAGACGTTCTACCGAAAATGTACGGCTCTGAAATGTAAAGCATACTTCAGCGTCAGCGATGTTTTAGAAGCAGGCCAGTGGTGTTGTCTTGGCTGTGCACTGATGTGCTTGAATGTTTCCGAGCACCACCACCTTGTAGCTGTTAGTAAGAAGCGCCAGGCACCGAGCAATCGCATTTGCTTGGTGGACAAGGGGGTCGCCTACGTGCGGCAAAGCCATCATCAGTGCGGTGATTGTGTCAGGAGACTGAAACGTGTTCTCATGATCTAGGAAATTATAACGATGATGACTGAATATAATGGCTGAATGTAATCGCCCAACGGGAGTCAAAAATGGGGCCTACTCGAGGATGTACACGGCCTTCTTAAGGCTTCTCCAGCCTGCAAAAATGGTCACGCAAAAAAGCTCTTAGATAACATAGTGTAACATTTTAAAGACAATGATTTATGTTTGCTACAAGCTGATAAAGAGGGAGGTTTTGTCGTAGTACTGCAACGGGTGTATAATGAAAAGGCCGTACAGGCAATAAAAAGAACTTCCCACCTATCAAAGGTAGTGTTGCAAAAGCCAAGGCGAAGGCAGCTGACCTGTGCGAAAGCTTGAACCTCACAAAGTTAGCTAAAGAAATTAGAAGAGTAAAGGCAATACTTTGACTGCCTTTTTTAGTGTTAAAATTCGGAAGCGGGAGGTTCCGTTTAGGACAATAGTAAGTGAGAGGAGCATGTCGCAAAGAATCATAAGCCACTTACTTTTACTTGTGCTCTCTAGCCTACAGATCAAGGATCCTTTCTAGAGCTCAAGAGATGTCGTTAAATTCCTTAAAAAATGACTGTCCAGGCTATGCCTTCTGTGTAAAGTTTTATTCAGTACCTCATGACAATATCTTTAAGGCGGTAAAGTCTTGTTTAGAAGATAATGGTGTAATCCCCTCTCAAAATACCGCAGGAGTCACTGTAGATACTTTTTAACGCTTTTAGAGTTTTACTTCAACAGTACCTTTATCTCTTTTTTTACCGCAGCCGTTTTTTAAAGAATTAAAGAATTTCTATCGGGTCTTGTGTCACTCCAATTTTATGTAATATCTTTGTTTCTGAGATCGAACGAAGCCTTGAAAAGGTTTTTAATACCACGGGTAAAAAGTGTTTTAGGTATAAGCATGACTTCTTAATTATTTCAGGTGGGAATCGGTCGGTGGACATCCGGGACAGGGGCAGGCATTAGTCAATGCGCTTAACGAACATGGGAAAGGCCTGTCCTTCGCATATGAAATGCCGGATGAGATAGCCTTGAAGTTGTTAGGTGTTAATTTGCGGTTTTTGAAGGGGGAAAAAGTGCTGGAGCTATTCTCCCCGGGCACGAAAAGAACTCTTGCCATATGATTCGGCCTACACTAAATGTCCTGCCTACACTCGGCCCTGCGAAAGTCGTGCTCACACGTAGTACGGGAGGCTTTCACAAAACATGTGGAACGACTAATGTGTGCGGGGATCCCTAGATCTTCCTCATTGCTGTGGCGGAGGCTCTACTCCAAAAACTGAAGGGCAGGGCCAAAAGAAAAAAAAACGCGGATGCGGAAGTGCGCACCAAAAAAACTGAAGTTGTACCGTATGTACACAAAGAGTCACACAACCTAAAAGAGGTTGCAAATAGGCATGGTGTTCCGCAGGTTTTTTTTTGCGGCGCTTAGCAAGGTAGCGCAGCTTTTCCTCCGGCGCACCAAGCCGGCAAGAAAAAAGGCTGGTTGCTCAAAGAAACATGTCTCTCCGAATGTGGAACGAGCAAAAAATGCAGTGTACGAGATTACGCTAAATGTGGCAGGTCATAAATTGGAAAAACCGGCCTCTGCCCTTAATGACCGGTTAAGGAAGCATGCGCAAAATTTAAAGAAACCTGATGGGGCCCACCTTTTGTATCACTGCAATAAATGCACAACGTGTGAGCAGATGTTTCGCCAGGCCAACATTTCATGCAGAAGCAGGACCAAACAGCCCGTGATTTAGTAGAGGCCTATCACATAAAGGATACAGGAGGCGACTGTGTTAGCGACACGTCTATATCTATGTATGCTTGCTAGATGAGTTTAACACCACCCTTCCGTAACCTCCTACATTGGTTTGTGAAGTCCTGCGCACAACCCTTCGGCGCATCTTGCTTCTTTCTTTTCCTCTCTATTGCGTTGCACGTCATGGCAATAAAACCAGTTGTTAGCAGCGCCTGTCCCGTGCTATTTATTGTGTTCGTCCATTTCTAGCGCTAAAACCATGGCGCAAAATTCGCACAAACTCGCCGAGCAGCAAGTCCTTCTCAAGTGCTCTTTACTTCCCTCACGGTCTCGTCGAAATCGTAATGCTTTTGTGACGGCCTGTATTGGGCGCTCATTACAAACAGGCTCCCTGCATTACCAATCGTTCTTTAGTTAACCTCGACCAGCGTGTTATCGCAGCCGTCTTGCGAGGTTACGTGTTGTGTTGCGGCGACGTTGTTCTGCACCAGAATCACTGTGCCGCGCTCCGTCGTATCCGCGTACGTCGAGTATCACGGCAGTCGCGGTTTGTCGTGCGTCTCTTACAGCGCCACCACGTCCGGCGCATGTTCCAGACTCTCTATATGAAGTAATAATTCGCCGGCTTTGTTAAAGATGCCTCTACATATTCATTATCAAATGATCGTATTTGCTCCCGCGAGTCGTTTTTTCTTCTGACTTGCATTTTCATCTTCTTCAGATGTTTTGATGCGACCGCGCCTGTACGCTATCGATTCCTTGATTTTAACCATTTCCTTTTTCCTCATGGCCGCGAAACTGTTTCGTACTGTGAGGTTGGCGACCTTCCCCACCAGTCTCTCATGCATAGTTGATAGCGCGTAGACCTTTGCCTCAAAGTTTCCTAGCCTTGCTTCGATGCCCTTGAGCCTGACATTTAAATGACTGATGGCCTCGAGAATCGCTGCCAGCTTGTCACCGTCTTGCGGCGATGTTGGTTGCCTTGGGTTCTGCTGTGCCGGTGCTGCAGTCTCGTGGTAAACGGTGTTTTCGGCGTCCATCGCTTCTTTTGTTTCCTGTGCCTCTTGCGTGGGCTTTGCCGCTCCTCCCCGTGCTATGCAAACCGAATGTGGGGTCCCTCTGCGGCACCTTTCGTTGCCTTTCTGTGGCGGCCTCCGACCCTGCACTCGCCTATGTTACTGCGTTTGCCGAGCTACCGCTAGCTAGCGCATCTATCTTGTTTAGTAGCGCTCCGATCTCTGAGTTTTGCTCTTAAATTTCGGGATTCTGCCTCTCGAATATTTTCTTGAATTCTGCACTTTCGTCGCTTTTCTTCGAGACATTTTGATTAGAGTGGGAAGACGAGGGCTTGAAACTGAGGGGCGGGAAGTCTATGTCGTTCGTTATTCGAGCGGCGGGAGACCCGTTCGTCCAGCCCACCTTTTTCTCGACAAGAATCCCTCGTAGTCCGGTGGATGCTGATCTCGAACAGGTTTGGGAACTCAAACCGGCCCGTCACCTGAAGCTTGCTCTGAACCTCGAACATAAAGCTCTCTGTTTGTCGCTCGATCCTGGATCTCTTCTGACGGTTGTCTCGCAGCTGCGGTTGCCGCCACCCCTGTGGCCTGCCGACGATGGCCTTCGGCCACAGTATGGGAACCGCGAGCAGGGGCGGCTATGGCGTCCGCCGCGGCGGATTGGCGTTTTCAACTGGCTCCGGGATGAGGAGCTGCATTGGGGACGTCCGGCAGGACCTCTTTTCGCTTTGTTACTGTAGCCTTAGTCTTCTTCCTCGGCACGGCGCTGTTCCCATCGTCGGTGTCGAATCACGTGCGGCCTCTTCAATCTTTCCTCGCATATACGATCAAATGCTTGCCGCCGCACAGCGTGCACTTGTGGCCGCACACCTGGTCTTCGTCAAGGTTGGCCAGTCCGCATCCCGGGCATATTCAGTGTTTAATATTTGAGCACACATTTATTCTGTGTCCGACGAGTCCGCACTGGTAACACACGTTTATTTGTTTTTTTGTATCGGGCGTTGTTCGATAACTTGTGGCCCGCCAAGCGATCACCAGATATATCGTCTTCATCACCCTGTCCGCTTGCAGCGCCAACGGTTCTGTTCATTCACTACGAGTTCTTGAATTTCTTTGCTCGTGGCCTCTAAACGAACGCCACATATCCCTCCTGTCACGGTTCCTCGCGGGGTGACTCGTAGGCACTCACCGAATGGGAGCTGCCACTTATGTCGATTCACTCACCGGCTGCGTACTTGTCCGTTCGTTCCCTCTACGGCATGGTCACGATCATATTGTTCTGCTGCTTGTTCAGGCAGATGACATCATCTCTTGCTTTAATGGCGGTGACCTAGGCTGCCGTCATGAAGGCTCGGCTAACTTCGGGCCCGGATACATTGCTCACGCGGAGTCCGCCGCGAGGCCGCAATATTATCTTCGTGTCGTCGCGCGGCAGGCCTGGCAGCCGCTCGGGCCTTTTACAGCTTGCACTTGTTGATTCGTTTCTACGCCCTCTGACTAAACCCGAGCTTGAAAGAAAACATGGGTTCGCCAGAAAGGGAAACTGCTGAGTGTGCTTGCTTGTGGTTTGTAAAGATGGGTAATGTGCTTGTGTCGTCTTGTACCCGGAGGCTTCCGTTTCAGTACCACGTGGGTCAGCACGTGGATCAGTAGCACCTGGAGTAGCATGTGAGTAACTCGGGGGACGATTTACTAGGCCGGCTTTCCGAACTGGTCAAACAGGGTAGAGCGGTGGGCCTGGAAATTATTATGCAGAAAGCCAAGGTAATCATCAATAACCACGGGACAGCACCGCTGTTTGAGATAGGTAGCGAGGCCGACAAAATGGTAAGCGATATATCTAATCAGGCCAAGTTGTGAACCCGCCTCCCATACATTAGGCGGAGATAATTAGAGGGATGAGAATGGGGTGGAGTGCGTATGGCATACATTATGAGATAATGAATGGCAGTCCACCATTGTCCCTGATAAAGTTTGGCAGTTAAGAAAACCTCGGAAAGCTAAGAGGGATATGGTAGGTCATTGAAACAGATAAAGAATTTGGAAAGAAAGAAAGTGGAGAAAAAATGCCCGCGAGGTGGGATCTGAACCCACGACCTCCAGAATACTGGTCTGGTGCGATAACCACTACCCTACCGGCGGGGCTATTTTCCCGTTCCACGTTCTGGGGTATTTATGTCGATATAATTTTTTCCTATGCTTGGGGGTGGTAGCCAGCGCCACTCCGACTTCTCGGTGTAAAGGGGACCTTCTTTTTAACCCCCGGGCCGTGCCTCGAGTGTCTACGACATGTCGAGTGTTGTCGACCAGCGTTGAACCCTCTTAATCTTCCTATCGCACCAAGACTGCCAGAACAGAGGCCCTCGCTATGCATGTAGCGAATCTTGACTGCCAAACTTTATTTCATTCTTATTTTGAACGAGCCCTTCATTTACTATTCTGATTCGCCACATGCATAGCAAGGGCTTCTGTTCTCTCAGTCTTGGTGCCATAGGAAGCTTACGAGGGTTCAACGCTGGTCCACCACTCCCGACATGTCGTAGACACTCGAGTCATGGCCTGGGGGTTATAAAGAATGTCCCCTCCACCCCGAGAAGTCGGAGTGGCGCTGGCTACCACCCCGAAGCACAAGAAAAAATTACATCGACAGAAATACCTCAGAAAATGGAGGGGAAAAATAGCCCAGCCGGTAACGTAGTGGTTATCGCACCAGACCGGTATTCTGGAGGTCGTGGGTTTGGATCCCACTTGGCGGGCATATTTTCTCCACTTTCTTTCCAAATTATTTATCTGTTTCAATGACGTACCATATCCTCTCCTTTGCTTGTCGAGGTTTTCTTGACTGCCAAACTTTCTTTCTGTCTTATTTTGAACTTGCCCCTCATTTCCTAGTCTGATTCACTATCGAGCCGGACATGGCTGCGGAACAGCGTAAAGATCCGTGGATCGCCTCTGTCCGTCAATATTTGTCGAGTCCGACAACAGTTGCCGCCTCTCGGACAGTGCGCCCCCAGGCTTCGCACTGCGCCCTTCGGTACTCCAAGTACCGCGCTGAAGCAACGTGCGCGCACGCTGGGGTGCTGAAAACGACCAGCGCTTGCGTTTGCGCTATTACTGGCGTGGAATGTACATATTTGTAACCAAGTACGTTCGCTCGTGTACAGATTGCCAGCGTCGCAAGTCTCCCCCTAAACACCAAACCGGCCCGCTGCAGCCGTTACCATGTCCGGCTCGCCCTTTCGCCCGTGTCGGCATCGACATATATGGTCCGCTCCCCACCACGACTGCAGGCAACCGATGGATTATCGTCGCGGTTGACCACCTCACGAGGTATGCAGAAACAGCCGCACTACACGCTGTTACCGCCAGCGATGTCGCATCGTTCCTCCTTCAACGTTTTATACTTCGCCATGTAGCGCCGAGAGAATTGTTGAGTGACAGGGGACGCGTATTCTTGTCAGACGTTGTGGAGGCCCTGCTGACCGAATGCGGAGTCGTTCATAGAAAGAGCTCCTAATATCACCCGCAAACTAACGGACTGACTGAGCGCTTCAACTGTACATTAGGCGACATGATTTCGATGTACGTTTCTGCCGACCATTCCAACAGGGATTTAGTTCTGCCTTTTGTCACTTACGCCTACAATACGGCGACGCAGACTACTACGGGCTTCTCGCCGTTCTTTTTATTATAAGGACGTGAGCCATCGTGTACATTGGACACTATCCTTCCAATCCACCCGGATGCGTCCGAGTCTGCACCCGTTTCGGAAATCACCAAGCAAGCCGAAGAGTGCCGCCAACTGGCGAGATCATTCACAACCGCAGACCAAGGCCGTCAGAAGGCTCGCCACGACGCTTGCAGCGGAGCTCCTACATACGCTGCTGCTTCACTAGTTTGGCTCTCGGACACCGTCCAATACCCCCGGCCTTTCGAGCAAACTACAAGCTAAATACAAGGGACCCTACCGAGTCGTCGAGCGAACTTCACCCCTGAATTACGTCGTTGAGCCAGTCACTCTTCCTACAGATCGTTGTCGCCGTGGCCGCGAGACTGTTCAAATTCAGCGCCTTAAGCCGTATTAAGTGCGATGCACTTCTTAAGCGACCCTGATCCTGCGTCCACCGGCGATGTCCGCATAGCATACCCACGTGGGGGATTGGCCAGGAATCTCCTCGTCTTCCTTGGCAACGGGGGGAGATGGGCGCGCGCTGCCTGGCCGCTGACATGGCACATACCCACGTGGGGGATTGGCCAGGAATCGGGCGTGAGAAGGGCTAATGCACCCGCTTAAAGGAGTACTGACACAAAATTTCGAAGCTGAGATCCGCTCTAGCAATCAAGTACAACGACAACACAAATAGGTGTCTGTGAATAAATGCATATTTCTTTCTTTGTAGTTGTGTGTGTGTGTGTGATCTCTCTTTCGCGAACATTACCGAACAGCGCAAATTCAACTTGTGCATTCGCACTTTCACATTCTTCCCCTCGGGGAAATGCGGGGAAATTTGACGACCCGCTCGTCCTCACCTCGCCTTGAGTGTCCAAGGATGGCTCCTTTTTTTCCCGGGGGGTAATTGTAACATAGATAGTGGCCGTTAGCAGGCGCGCCAGTGTGGCCAAAGGGGTGTGTGCTCAACTGAGACCGAGGCTGACTGTCAGGTGGCGCCAATCCCCAAACTTGGTCTATGTGCAAGGCTCAGTCATCCGAGCAGCCCCATCGAGAACGATCTTGGTGGCAGACTAGCGCGTGGACTCCCGAGCTAGCTTGGCCTCTTGCACAAGCAGCCCCCGTTACCACGCTCTAGGCGTTTGCTAATAAACCCCATTATGATATGGTTCATGGTCAGCGACGACCCTGTCGGCTGCCCGGGCAGGGCAGAAGAATAGAGCTAAGAATGATGAATGGCGCTAGCACGTCCTTCCGGTAGGCAGAATCGTGCATGCTTTGAGCCACAGTGCGGAGATCGTACCTACACTCTTAACGATCCTGCCTGTTTGTTTTGTAGGGTTGGCGTCACTGAGATATGTGTGCGGCTGCGACCGCTTCCTGTAAACTCTTCCCGTAAGGTCAGTGACCATTAGAATTCTGTGCCTCCCAGTGATGGTGTGAGAGCATCCCTGTTACTGCTTTGCGCTTTCGTTTCATAAGCAGAGCGGCCCCCCTCTGAAGCGGGCGCTACCTGTCACTCGTTCTACAAGCTGACGAGCGATGGAGGACTGTGTTTTTCAAAGAGTTGTATACTCCTCTCTCTTTTCTGCATGTTTAGGTTTGTTTTTGTTTTGCGTTTTCTTTTTTTTTTCTCTCTCCCTTTTTTGCAAACCTTCACCTCACCTCGCCGAGAGCGTGTTGGTTGCTACATCTCTCCCCAAATCCCCCTCTCTCTTTTTTCGGCGTCGTTGGACGACGAGCTTATAAATACGTGCACAGAAATACGAAATGTTGTCTTGAGAAAGATGGGCATCCGATCGAAACGTCGACCAATAAACAGTTTTGTTAGACGCTATACCCATTTTTTACTATTTGCAACCAAAGACAGCCCTTCTCGCAATCTATATATATATATATATATATATATATATATATATATATATATATATGTATATATATATATATATATATATATATATATATATATATATATATATATATATATATATATATATATATATATATATATATATATATATATATATATATATATATATATATATATATATATATATATATATCGTTAGGAAATGAGGGACTCGTCGGGAAAAGTGTACAACGCCAAAGGAGGCATAGGCTTGTTATGATTTTTTAGTAGGGTTAGTGCATTTAACATTTTTTACATAACCAAAAGAAAGAAGGAAAAACAAGCGCCATGGTGGGGATCGAACACACGCCTTTCGAGTAGATCTCGAATGCCTTACTAATTCGGCTCTCTGGGCGACTGTGTTCTCCTTCACTTTCTGGGTTTTTTATATTTACTAGAGCGGTATCTGACGCTTGAGGGCGGTAGCCAGAGCCACTATGACTTACTTGGAGAAGGGGACCTTCTTTTCAACCCCCGGGGCGTGACTCGAACGTCTACAATCTGTCATGAGCGGGTAAACTGGCAGGGAACCCTCCTATGCTACCTTGGCATCAAGGCTGCCAGAGCCGAGACCGTCGCTAAGCTTTCACAGAATAATATAGTTAGGAAATGAGAGACTCGTTGAGAAAATACAGAAAGATAGGGCGGCAGTGAACAACGCCAAAGGAGGCATAGGGGTGTTAGGATTTTTTTAATATGGTTAGTGCAGTTAACATATTTTAAATAAACGTAAGAAAGAAAGAAAGAAAGAATGAAAAGCACGCGCTCAGAGTGGGGACTGAACCCACGCCTTTCGATTAGATCTGGAATGCCTTACCAATTCGGCTATCTGGGCGACTGTGTTCTCCTTCACTTTCTGGGGAAATTATATTTACTAGAGCGGTATCTGACGCTTGAGGGTGGTAGCCAGAGCCACTATGACTTCACGGAGAGACGGTGACTTCCTTTTCAACCCCCGGGGGTGACTCGAACGTCTACAACATGTCAATGGCGAGTAAACTGGCGGGGAACCCTCTTATGCTACCTTGGCATCAAGGCTGGGGGAGCCGAGACCCTCGCTAGGGTTTCGCAGAATAATATAGTTAGGAAATGAAGGACTCGTTAAGAAAATACAGAAAGATAGTTCGGCAGTCTACAACGCCAAAGTAAATATCTAGTAAATATCTAGTAAAAAAAATAACCCAGCAAGTGAAGGAGAACACAGTCGCTCAGAGAGCCGAATAAGTAAGGCATTCGAGATCTCATCGAAAGGCGTGGGTTCGGTCCCCACCATGGCGCTTGTTTTTCTTACTTTATTTTTTTCTTACGTTTGTTTAAAAAATATTAACTGCACAAACCGTACTAAAAAATCCTAACAACAGCCCTATGCCTCCTTTGGCGTTTTAGACTGCCGACCTATCTTTCTGTATTTTCTCAACGAGTCCCTCATTTCCTAACTATACTATTCTGCGAAAGCCTAGCGAGGGTCTCAAATCTGGCAGCCTTGATGCCAAGGTAGCATAAGAGGGTTCCCCGCCAGTTTACCCGCTCGTGACAGGTTGTTAACGTTGGAGTCACGCCCCGGGGGTTGAAAAGAAGCTTCCCTTCTCCCCGTTAAATCATAGTGGCGCTGGCTAACACCCTCAAGCGTCAGATACCGCTCTAGTAAATATAAATACCCCAGAAAGTGAAGGAGAACACAGTCGCCCAGATAGCCGAATTGGTAAGGCATTCGAGATCTCATCGAAAGGCGTAGGTTCGGTCCCCACTCTGGGCGCGTCCTTTTCTTTCTTTCTTTCTTTCTTTCTTACGTTTATTTAAAAAATGTTAACTGCAGTAACCATACTAAACAAAATCCTAACAACTCCGCTATGCCTCCTTTGGCGTTGTAGACTGCCGACCTATCTTTCTGTATATATACGTATATATATATATATATATATATATATCAATGTTGCAGTCGTCATTGCCAGTGCTATTCGGCTTTTTTTCGAAATATTTAATAGGGCCGAATGACGTGTGCTTGTCACGTTTCTTTGATTCATTGATAAATAAGCGAAAATATAAGTCGAGAAAAAATCCGCCGTTTTCCGGGAGCGGGACTCGAACCCACATCTCCGCATAACCGGTGCGGTGCGTTCACCATTACGCTATCCCCACAGCGGCTTCTCTCTCGACTTTTTAAAGCGGGGGTTTATATTTACAAGAGCTCTGAGGCCGGTCAACTAGCGCCGCCCCTCGACTACCGCGGGAGACGTAGAACGTCTTCTTTCCCAGCGGCCGCCACGTAGAACGTGGTCGGAGGTCGGGGTTAGCAATTGGCATATCCGAACTGCTGGAGCCAGTGCCTCGTAATGCATGTAGCAGAACAGAGAGATACGGGACGAGGGACTCGGTAAAGATACATATCAATGTTGCAGTCGTCATTGCCAGTGCTATTCGGCTTTTTTTCGAAATATTTAATAGGGCCGAATGACGTGTGCTTGTCACGTTTCTTTGATTCATTGATAAATAAGCGAAAATATAAGTCGAGAAAAAATCCGCCGTTTTCCGGGAGCGGGACTCGAACCCACATCTCCGCATAACCGGTGCGGTGCGTTCACCATTACGCTATCCCCACAGCGGCTTCTCTCTCGACTTTTTAAAGCGGGGGTTTATATTTACAAGAGCTCTGAGGCCGGTCAACTAGCGCCGCCCCTCGACTACCGCGGGAGACGTAGAACGTCTTCTTTCCCAGCGGCCGCCACGTAGAACGTGGTCGGAGGTCGGGGTTAGCAATTGGCATATCCGAACTGCTGGAGCCAGTGCCTCGTAATGCATGTAGCAGAACAGAGAGATACGGGACGAGGGACTCGGTAAAGATACATATCAATGTTGCAGTCGTCATTGCCAGTGCTATTCGGCTTTTTTTCGAAATATTTAATAGGGCCGAATGACGTGTGCTTGTCACGTTTCTTTGATTCATTGATAAATAAGCGAAAATATAAGTCGAGAAAAAATCCGCCGTTTTCCGGGAGCGGGACTCGAACCCACATCTCCGCATAACCGGTGCGGTGCGTTCACCAAGAGCCTCAGAGCTCTTGTAAATATAAACCCCCGCTTTAAAAAGTCGAGAGAGAAGCCGCTGTGGGGATAGCCTCAGAGCTCTTGTAAATATAAACCCCCGCTTTAAAAAGTCGAGAGAGAAGCCGCTGTGGGGATAGCGTAATGGTGAACGCACCGCACCGGTTATGCGGAGATGTGGGTTCGAGTCCCGCTCCCGGAAAACGGCGGATTTTTTCTCGACTTATATTTTCGCTTATTTATCAATGAATCAAAGAAACGTGACAAGCACACGTCATTCGGCCCTATTAAATATTTCGAAAAAAAGCCGAATAGCACTGGCAATGACGACTGCAACATTGATATGTATCTTTACCGAGTCCCTCGTCCCGTATCTCTCTGTTCTGCTACATGCATTACGAGGCACTGGCTCCAGCAGTTCGGATATGCCAATTGCTAACCCCGACCTCCGACCACGTTCTACGTGGTGGCCGCTGGGAAAGAAGACGTTCTACGTCTCCCGCGGTAGTCGAGGGGCGGCGCTAGTTGACCGGCCTCAGAGCTCTTGTAAATATAAACCCCCGCTTTAAAAAGTCGAGAGAGAAGCCGCTGTGGGGATAGCGTAATGGTGAACGCACCGCACCGGTTATGCGGAGATGTGGGTTCGAGTCCCGCTCCCGGAAAACGGCGGATTTTTTCTCGACTTATATTTTCGCTTATTTATCAATGAATCAAAGAAACGTGACAAGCACACGTCATTCGGCCCTATTAAATATTTCGAAAAAAAGCCGAATAGCACTGGCAATGACGACTGCAACATTGATATGTATCTTTACCGAGTCCCTCGTCCCGTATCTCTCTGTTCTGCTATATATATATATATATATATATATATATATATATATATATATATATATATATATAGTAAGGAAATGAGGGGCTCGTTGAGGAAATATAGAAAGATAGGTCAGCGGTCTACGACGCCAAAGGAGGCATAGGGGTGTGGTTAGGCTGTTTTTTTTGTGTTTTTTTTACTGCGGTTAATGAAGTGAACCTCTTTTTTTTTAATATACAGAAGAAAGAAAGAAAAACACGTGCCCAGAGTGGGGACCGAACCCACGCCTTTCGATTACATGTCGAATGCCTTACCAATTCGGCCTTCGGTAAATGCCTTACCGAATTGGTAAGGCATTCGACATGTAATCGAAAGGCGTGGGTTCGGTCCCCACTCTGGGCGCGTGTTTTTCTTTCTTTCTTCTGTATATTTAAAAAAAAGATGTTCACTTCATTAACCGTAGTAAAAAAAAGAAAACAGCCTAACCACACCCCTATTGCTCCTTTGGCGTCGTAGACTGCTGACCTATATATATATATATATATATATATATATATATGAGTTTTGCAAAGGGCCAGAAGAAAGGTTCAGGTATAAGATATGAACAACCTTGCGGGTAAATGGTTTATTATAAATTATTCCAACAGTTTCTGAAGTGAAATTTTCTTCTTCAGGGACAATCCCTCAATGCACTCAGAATCCTTAAGCACACAGCATGCGGGGGATTTCTCTCTTTTTCTCCCTCTTCAAATAAGGGGTACGGCAGAAAAAAATAACAAACCCAACCCAGTAACAACAGAGCACATTCGGTGCTCGGTGCTGAGAGGGAGACGGTAAAACTGAGGAGATAAAAAAGAAACACACAAAAAATCAGGGAGGGGGTGGTTTTAGTGAGAAAACGGCAGGGGTTGGGAAAGCAGCGATAGCAGAGATTTCTATCGGCCCGCTGCCGGTGTGATAAAAAGGAAACTGACAAAAAAATACAAGCAACGCATTTGCACAGATCGGAAGAGCGGGGCAGGGGTGCAGTAACCATGGACGCGGTTTTCCCCGGCACTTGTTTCGTGAGCACAACCTAGATACACCATCAGGCGGAGAGGTAATGCTTTTACCAACAAACTGGAGATAATTTTGCTTTGTTTGCCCTTTGAGCGTCCGCGACATGGCGACACAGAAAGGCACCAGCGGCAGCCAGCGGCGAGCTGCAGAGTGCTCGGACTGCGCAAAAGACAGCAATCATGTTACACAGGGGCGCGGTGTTTTCGGAGAAGGCGACGAGTGCCGCGTCCGTGCTCAGCGGCAGCCTAGAGCAGTATAAAGGCACATATACGGTGCGACATGCGCGAATTTAAATGGACAGCCGAGACAGAAAACCACTAAATTACGCCACGCGACAATTAAAGAACGCGGCAATTTCAATTTGCGGCCAGACTGGCACTGCCGTTCCGCGTCACCTTCCTATCTCTTCGCAGCTGTCCCAACATGGACAGTTTATCGCGCAGCACTTCCATTGCGAGGCTTAGACGGCTTTTTTGGGGGCGGCGCTCCCAATGGGTATGCGCCAGTTGTCTGAGCTAATCGCCGGTGGTCTTGAAAGGAAACAAAGAAAAACAAACAAGGATAAAAAACAGAAACCCTTATTATGGAGGAAGGGAGTGAAACAATGTGCATCCACGTCTTGTCAATCAACGTCCGTGGCCCTTCAGAGGCACGACATGCTGCCAGCGCTCTCCTTGTTACCTTAAGTTAGCGTTTTCAACTTATAAATAAGCTACGATTTTTGCTGTTCGCCGTCCGGTTTAGTGTAACAAGTGGCCTCTAGCAGAGTGAATTTGATTTGGTCGAACGAAAGTCCTGGGATGCTTACATGTCTTGAAATGGGCAACTTAGGTTGTGTTTTAGCGTGAGAACGGTAGTTGTTAAAGCGTTTACGGAAGGCGATTTGGTTTTGCCGGTTGTACTGCATGCCACAGATGTCACAGGGAAGCATGCAGGCGACATTATGGCTGTCACAGTTTAGATCGGCATTTAGTTTGAATACGTAATCTGAGGAGCTGGCTTTACCAGTAGTGGTGGTTGTCTTATCTGAAGAGACTGTACAAGTTTTCTTGCACGGCCGGCATCCCCGTCGAGTGTCCTCAATGATACTCGTCTTGGCTCTGACTAACATATCTTTCAGCTTTTTTCCGCGGCGACAAATCACTCGGTGGTGCTTTCGGAAGATTGAAGATAGCCGGCTACTTTGTTGCAGTATAATAAAATGTCTAGAAAGAATATTATTAAGTTCAGGCAACGCAGATGAGTGCGTGAGGATAAGATGTGTCTATCTTGCTTCATTCCCGGGATTTACTGCATGAAGAATTTCCTCGCGCTTTAGGTTGCGGGCTCTGTTGATGGAGCCACCAACCACTGCTGCTAGGTACTTTTCACGAATGAGCGCTTTCTATGAGATGTTGGGAGTTCTGATCAAAGTCGGCGCTGGTTGAGCAAATTCTGCGGTATCTGTGGGCCTGGAAAAAAAGAAAGCACATCTGGCAATGCCTAGATGTTCACTTTGAAAGTGCAGGTACAGCAGGCGGTTTGTGGGTTTTCCGTATGGTGCTGTGACCGTGGTCCAGCCCTCTACCAGAGTGGTGACGTCGGCAAAGTTTAGCGATGTCATTGAGATATTGTGCGTATGTTATGGAATGGTGGAAGGCATTGAAATCCGAAATGAAGTTATGCAAGCGTCCTGGTCATCTGGCAAGGAAAAAAAGATGTGATCTAGAAATCTCTTGTATATGACTGGGCAGACGGGTGGAGGTTCCAAGAGGGTCCCTCCAGTGCCGGAATAAACCAATTCGCGTAATCTGGTGCCTTTTCTGTGGCGATAGCTCTGGCGCTTGCTTGAAGGTGATGTTTGTTTTTGAATTCAAAATATATGTAACGAAGCACCAGGTCGAGTAGGGTAGCAAGGGCGTGGTCAATATTCTCTAGCGGAAAATCAGCGTTTTGACATGCCTCCCCGGTATACCTGATGCCGTCGGAATGGGCGAAAAAACTGTACCGCGATGAGACGTCCATTGCAATCAGGAAGCTGCTAGGGGGGATTACCAGTACAGACATTTCTCTCAAAAAATGGTTTGTGTCTTGATATAGGCTGGAAGAGTACAATTCCGTTTTTCAAAACAAACTTAAGAAAGCTGAAAATTGATTATGTTGGAGTACCATTGCAAGAGACAATAGGGTGGCCTGCATTGCCAGTTTTGTGAATTTCGGGAAGTAGGTAAAAGCGTCCTATACTCATTGAGTGGGCGTCAAGGGTTTAAGAATGCCCTCAGTTATATCGCCATTTTCAAAAAGCCTTGTGAGTTCACAGGTGATTTTCGATACGAACTATTGTGTTGGGGCCGCAGGAAGTTCCTCATCAAAATTGTTATCACTCAGGTGTCAGAGTCCTTGTTTAATGTGGTAGGATTAGTTAATTACGACTGTTACTTTACAACAATGTCATCAAGATGGCGGAGGTAGAAACAAGCCTTGGGATCATCAGTTGATAGATTGTTGTGGACATCGTTTGTTTTCTTTATTGCATTAAGCACGTCTTTCTGGACGGCCTTAATATTCATATCTAGATGTTTGTCCCGATCGTCTCTTGGTGTCAAACATTTGTCTGATGCTCGTAGAACTTTTTTGCTGGGTTCGTTTCCCGGTCGTAGAAGTATTCACGAAGGCGAAAGTTCCTTGCAAAATTGACTAAGTCCCACTACAGCTGAATTTCAATTATGTACCCGTAGATAGATGGGATGTGAGACCTTTTGAGATCACTTTAGGTTCCGATTCTAGGAACAGTATGTCCGATAGGTTGACAATATTGGATCCTGCATGCGCCGACTTTCAGATGTGGTTTGACTTACTTGACATACTCTTTTCTCCTCACCCAAAGGTACAGCAGTAGGATTATCGGGAATGGAAGAATTCTCAGTACTGGTTTGGCTTCCTGAACATCCAAGTCCCTGCTCCGTATAGTAATGATCTGTAATTGTGATATTATCTCTCCGCTTCTTTTAAAACTTTTGTTTTTATATACCTCCTTTATTTTGTAATTTTGATCTCTTGAGTTTCATACTTTCCGTTGCGGACATCTCCAGAATGCCCCGAAGGGATGTTTAAAACCGCTCTAAATATAATGGCTTTCACCGTGTCCTAATAATATTACCTGCATTGGATGCAAGGGTGCGTCCTCGAGAATATTGTTCAACCGTGCCATTTCATCTGCATTAAGATCAGTCATGGCCGCTGTCAGAATCAGCCGAGTCCTTAAGTTATTTTACGAGCTGTAACATATTATTTTAAAGTACCACTGCGGAAATTGTAGCTCACGCGCTTATCTATGATTCTGCGAAGAGAGAGGAAGGCGCGTGACCAGGGCCGTGCCGTGCGGGCCGTACCTTTACTTTGCTTGAGTCATACATTACGAACCCCCGCATCAGTAGTCTGAGCGTAATTCCAGAGTGTCCCGTCGCACCGACGTGGCGCAGTCTTCGTGGTAACAGCTGTGGTGGGAGAGACCTCTGGAGAAGGGGGAGCCCGCTGACATTCCAGCTGTGATAGCGTTCCACCTTGTGTTGGACTGTTCGGTCTACGTAGTTTTAACAGTCTGTGCTGCCAGCTGGGCGTCGTCAAGGAGATAGCGTTGGGGAAGTGCTCCGCCGGCCGCGCAACGCCCTCAAAACTTTCTTGCAGCCCTTCAGCAGCAAAGACCCTCCTTGCTGGTAGTTCGTGGAAGGAGTGGTCAATGTAGGGCACGTCTGCCCCAAACTCCATCCGCTGGGGCACGCGGCAGACTTCGCGCACAAAAAGGGACACCTTGCAGTTGAAGAATTTGTCAAATCGGCAATCTCTTTCGAGTCGCCACCGCTTCATGGTTCGGGGAAGAGGCAGGCTCACGCATATTCTTCACTACGCAGGATGGTAGAAGCGAACTCTGGCAAGCATTCCTCTGAACCTCTGCAGGGATGACGATTATCCACTTCCTCCTATATCAGCAGTTCCGACGAAGATGACCAGTGTCTCCACGGTTGGGGTAGGTATTCCAGGGTGGCGATGACGTCCTCGAACTTCATGCGGCCGTATGA